>NW_028270174.1:13508725-14108725 GCF_037043375.1 Chiloscyllium plagiosum
GGGACGAGAAGAGAAGGAGGGAGTGAGGGGGGGGACGAGAAGAGAAGGAGGGAGTGAGGGGGGGGGACGAGAAGAGAAGGAGGGAGTGAGGGGGGGGGACGAGAAGAGAAGGAGGGAGTGAGGGGGGGACGAGAAGAGAAGGAGGGAGTGAGGGGGGGGGACGAGAAGAGAAGGAGGGAGTGAGGGGGGGGGACGAGAAGAGAAGGAGGGAGTGAGGGGGGGGGACGAGAAGAGAAGGAGGGAGTGAGGGGGGGGGACGAGAAGAGAAGGAGGGAGTGAGGGGGGGGGACGAGAAGAGAAGGAGGGAGTGAGGGGGGGGGACGAGAAGAGAAGGAGGGAGTGAGGGGGGGGGACGAGAAGAGAAGGAGGGAGTGAGGGGGGGGGACGAGAAGAGAAGGAGGGAGTGAGGGGGGGGGACGAGAAGAGAAGGAGGGAGTGAGGGGGGGGGACGAGAAGAGAAGGAGGGAGTGAGGGGGGGGGACGAGAAGAGAAGGAGGGAGTGAGGGGGGGGGACGAGAAGAGAAGGAGGGAGTGAGGGGGGGGGACGAGAAGAGAAGGAGGGAGTGAGGGGGGGGGACGAGAAGAGAAGGAGGGAGTGAGGGGGGGGGACGAGAAGAGAAGGAGGGAGTGAGGGGGGGGACGAGAAGAGAAGGAGGGAGTGAGGGGGGGGGACGAGAAGAGAAGGAGGGAGTGAGGGGGGGGACGAGAAGAGAAGGAGGGAGTGAGGGGGGGGGGACGAGAAGAGAAGGAGGGAGTGAGGGGGGGGGGACGAGAAGAGAAGGAGGGAGTGAGGGGGGGGGACGAGAAGAGAAGGAGGGAGTGAGGGGGGGGGACGAGAAGAGAAGGAGGGAGTGAGGGGGGGGGACGAGAAGAGAAGGAGGGAGTGAGGGGGGGGGACGAGAAGAGAAGGAGGGAGTGAGGGGGGGGGACGAGAAGAGAAGGAGGGAGTGAGGGGGGGGGGACGAGAAGAGAAGGAGGGAGTGAGGGGGGGGGACGAGAAGAGAAGGAGGGAGTGAGGGGGGGGGACGAGAAGAGAAGGAGGGAGTGAGGGGGGGGGGACGAGAAGAGAAGGAGGGAGTGAGGGGGGGGGGACGAGAAGAGAAGGAGGGAGTGAGGGGGGGGGACGAGAAGAGAAGGAGGGAGTGGGGGGGGGGGGACGAGAAGAGAAGGAGGGAGTGAGGGGGGGGAGAAGAGAAGGAGGGAGTGGGGGGGGGGGACGAGAAGAGAAGGAGGGAGTGAGGGGGGGGGGAAGAGAAGGAGGGAGTGGGGGGGGGGGGACGAGAAGAGAAGGAGGGAGTGGGGGGGGGACGAGAAGAGAAGGAGGGAGTGAGGGGGGGGAAGAGAAGGAGGGAGTGGGGGGGGGGGACGAGAAGAGAAGGAGGGAGTGAGGGGGGGGGACGAGAAGAGAAGGAGGGAGTGAGGGGGGGGGAAGAGAAGGAGGGAGTGGGGGGGGGGACGAGAAGAGAAGGAGGGAGTGAGGGGGGGGGAAGAGAAGGAGGGAGTGGGGGGGGGGACGAGAAGAGAAGGAGGGAGTGGGGGGGGGACGAGAAGAGAAGGAGGGAGTGAGGGGGGGGGAAGAGAAGGAGGGAGTGGGGGGGGGGGACGAGAAGAGAAGGAGGGAGTGAGGGGGGGGGACGAGAAGAGAAGGAGGGAGTGAGGGGGGGGGACGAGAAGAGAAGGAGGGAGTGGGGGGGGGGGACGAGAAGAGAAGGAGGGAGTGAGGGGGGGGAAGAGAAGGAGGGAGTGAGGGGGGGGGGACGAGAAGAGAAGGAGGAGTGAGGGGGGGGGAAGAGAAGGAGGGAGTGGGGGGGGGGACGAGAAGAGAAGGAGGGAGTGAGGGGGGGGGGAAGAGAAGGAGGGAGTGGGGGGGGGGGACGAGAAGAGAAGGAGGGAGTGGGGGGGGGACGAGAAGAGAAGGAGGGAGTGAGGGGGGGGGAAGAGAAGGAGGGAGTGGGGGGGGGGGACGAGAAGAGAAGGAGGGAGTGAGGGGGGGGGACGAGAAGAGAAGGAGGGAGTGAGGGGGGGGGAAGAGAAGGAGGGAGTGGGGGGGGGGGGACGAGAAGAGAAGGAGGGAGTGAGGGGGGGGGGAAGAGAAGGAGGGAGTGGGGGGGGGGGGACGAGAAGAGAAGGAGGGAGTGGGGGGGGGACGAGAAGAGAAGGAGGGAGTGAGGGGGGGGAAGAGAAGGAGGGAGTGGGGGGGGGGGACGAGAAGAGAAGGAGGGAGTGAGGGGGGGGACGAGAAGAGAAGGAGGGAGTGAGGGGGGGGGACGAGAAGAGAAGGAGGGAGTGGGGGGGGGGGGACGAGAAGAGAAGGAGGGAGTGAGGGGGGGGGAAGAGAAGGAGGGAGTGGGGGGGGGGGGGAGACGAGAAGAGAAGGAGGGAGTGGGGGGGGGGACGAGAAGAGAAGGAGGGAGTGAGGGGGGGGGGGACGAGAAGAGAAGGAGGGAGTGAGGGGGGGGGGGACGAGAAGAGAAGGAGGGAGTGAGGGGGGGGGGACGAGAAGAGAAGGAGGGAGTGAGGGGGGGGGACGAGAAGGAGGGAGTGAGGGGGGGGGGACGAGAAGGAGGGAGTGAGGGGGGGGACGAGAAGAGAAGGAGGGAGTGAGGGGGGGGGACGAGAAGAGAAGGAGGGAGTGAGGGGGGGGACGAGAAGAGAAGGAGGGAGTGGGGGGGGGACGAGAAGAGAAGGAGGGAGTGGGGGGGGGGAAGAGAAGGAGGGAGTGGGGGGGGGGGGGGACGAGAAGAGAAGGAGGGAGTGGGGGGGGGACGAGAAGAGAAGGAGGGAGTGAGGGGGGGGGGACGAGAAGAGAAGGAGGGAGTGAGGGGGGGGGGGACGAGAAGAGAAGGAGGGAGTGAGGGGGGGGGGACGAGAAGGAGGGAGTGAGGGGGGGGGGACGAGAAGGAGGGAGTGAGGGGGGGGACGAGAAGGAGGGAGTGAGGGGGGGGGGACGAGAAGGAGGGAGTGAGGGGGGGGGACGAGAAGGAGGGAGTGAGGGGGGGGGACGAGAAGGAGGGAGTGAGGGGGGGGGACGAGAAGGAGGGAGTGAGGGGGGGGGACGAGAAGGAGGGAGTGAGGGGGGGGGACGAGAAGGAGGGAGTGAGGGGGGGGGACGAGAAGGAGGGAGTGAGGGGGGGGGACGAGAAGGAGGGAGTGAGGGGGGGGGACGAGAAGGAGGGAGTGAGGGGGGGGGACGAGAAGGAGGGAGTGAGGGGGGGGACGAGAAGGAGGGAGTGAGGGGGGGGGACGAGAAGGAGGGAGTGAGGGGGGGGGACGAGAAGGAGGGAGTGAGGGGGGGGGACGAGAAGGAGGGAGTGAGGGGGGGGGACGAGAAGGAGGGAGTGAGGGGGGGGACGAGAAGGAGGGAGTGAGGGGGGGGGACGAGAAGGAGGGAGTGAGGGGGGGGGACGAGAAGGAGGGAGTGAGGGGGGGGGACGAGAAGGAGGGAGTGAGGGGGGGGGACGAGAAGGAGGGAGTGAGGGGGGGGGACGAGAAGGAGGGAGTGAGGGGGGGGGACGAGAAGGAGGGAGTGAGGGGGGGGACGAGAAGGAGGGAGACGAGAGGAGGGAGTGAGGGGGGGGACGAGAAGGAGGGAGTGAGGGGGGGGGGCGAGAAGGAGGGAGTGAGGGGGGGGGCGAGATGGAGGGAGTGAGGGGGGGGGCGAGAAGGAGGGAGTGGGGGGGGGGGAGAGAGAACGAGAAGGAGGGAGTGGGGGGGGGAGAACGAGAAGGTGGGGGGGGAGAACGAGAAGGAGGGAGTTGGAGGGGGTGGGGGGGGGAGTGGGGTGTGGGGGGGGAGTGGGGTGTGGGGGGGGGGTGGGGTGTGGGGGGGGGTGGGGTGTGGGGGGGGGTGGGGTGTGGGGGGGGGGGAGTGGGGTGTGGGGGGGGAGTGTGGGGGGGGGGGAGTGGGGGGGGGTGGGGTGTGTGGGGGGGGAGTGGGGTGTGGGGGGGGGAGTGGGGTGGGGGGGGGGGGGAGTGTGGTGTGGGGGGGGTGGAGTGGGGGGGGTGCAGTGGGGTGGGGGAGTGGGGGGGGGTGGGGTGTGGGGGGGGAGGGAGTGGGGTGTGTGGGGGGTGGAGTGGGGGGGGTGCAGTGGGGGGGGGGTGGGGTGTGTGGGGGGGGAGTGGGGTGTGGGGGGGGAGTGGGGTGTGGGGGGGGAGTGGGGTGTGGGGGGGGAGTGGGGTGTGGGGGGGGAGTGGGGTGTGGGGGGGGAGTGGGGTGTGGGGGGGGAGTGGGGTGTGGGGGGGGAGTGGGGTGTGGGGGGGGAGTGGGGTGTGGGGGGGGAGTGGGGTGTGGGGGGGGAGTGGGGTGTGGGGGGGGGAGTGGGGTGTGGGGGGGGAGTGGGGTGTGGGGGGGGAGTGGGGTGTGGGGGGGGAGTGGGGTGTGGGGGGGGGGAGTGGGGTGTGGGGGGGGGGAGTGGGGTGTGGGGGGGGGGGAGTGGGGTGTGGGGGGGGAGTGGGGTGTGGGGGGGGGGAGTGGGGTGTGGGGGGGGGGAGTGGGGTGTGGGGGGGGGGAGTGGGGTGGGGGGGGGGGGAGTGGGGTGTGGGGGGGGGGGGGAGTGGGGTGTGGGGGGGGGAGTGGGGTGTGGGGGGGGGAGTGGGGTGTGGGGGGGGGTGTGGGGGGGGGAGTGGGTGTGGGGGGGGGAGTGGGTGTGGGGGGGGGAGTGGGGTGTGGGGGGGGGAGTGGGGTGTGGGGGGGGGAGTGGGGTGTGGGGGGGGGAGTGGGGTGTGGGGGGGGGAGTGGGGTGTGGGGGGGGAGTGGGGTGTGGGGGGGGGAGTGGGGTGTGGGGGGGGGAGTGGGGTGTGGGGGGGGGGAGTGGGGTGTGGGGGGGGGAGTGGGGTGTGGGGGGGGGAGTGGGGTGTGGGGGGGGGGAGTGGGGTGTGGGGGGGGGAGGAGTGGGGTGTGGGGGGGGAGGAGTGGGGTGTGGGGGGGGGGGAGTGGGGTGTGGGGGGGGGGGGAGTGGGGTGTGGGGGGGGGGGAGTGGGGTGTGGGGGGGGGGAGTGGGGTGTGGGGGGGGGAGTGGGGTGTGGGGGGGGGGAGTGGGGTGTGGGGGGGGGGGGAGTGGGGTGTGGGGGGGGGGGGAGTGGGGGGGGGGGGGGGAGTGGGGTGTGGGGGGGGGGAGTGGGGTGTGTGGGGGGAAGGGAGGGAGTGGGGGGGGAAGGGAGGGAGTGGGGGGGGGAAGTGAGTGGTGGGGGGTGGGGGGAAGTGAGTGGTGGGGGGGGGGGGAAGTGAGTGGTGGGGGGGGGGGGGGAGTGAGTGGTGGGGGGGGGGGAAGTGAGTGGTGGGGGGGGGGGAAGTGAGTGGTGGTGGGGGGGGGAAGTGAGTGGTGGGGGGGGGGAAGTGAGTGGTGGGGGGGGGGAAGTGAGTGGTGGGGGGGGGGGAAGTGAGTGGTGGGGGGGGGGGAAGTGAGTGGTGGGGGGGGGGGAAGTGAGTGGTGGGGGGGGAAGTGAGTGGGGGGGGGAAGTGAGTGGTGGGGGGGGGGGAAGTGAGTGGTGGGGGGGGGAAGTGAGTGGTGGGGGGGGGGAAGTGAGTGGTGGGGGGGGGGGAAGTGAGTGGTGGGGGGGGGGGGAAGTGAGTGGTGGGTGGGGGGGGAAGTGAGTGGTGGGTGGGGGGGGAAGTGAGTGGTGGGGGGGGGGGAAGTGAGTGGTGGGGGGGGGGGGAAGTGAGTGGTGGGGGGGGGAAGTGAGTGGTGGGCGGAGGGGGGAAGTGAGTGGTGGGGGGGGAAGTGAGTGGTGGGGGGGGGGAAGTGAGTGGTGGGGGGGGGGAAGTGAGTGGTGGGGGGGGGGGAAGTGAGTGGTGGGGGGGGGGGGGGAAGTGAGTGGTGGGGGGGGGGGGGAAGTGAGTGGTGGGGGGGGGGGGGAAGTGAGTGGTGGGGGGGGTGGGGGGGAAGTGAGTGGTGGGGGGGGGGGGGAAGTGAGTGGTGGGGGGGGGGGGAAGTGAGTGGTGGGGGGGGGGAAGTGAGTGGTGGGGGGGGGGGAAGTGAGTGGTGGGGGGGGGGGGAAGTGAGTGGTGGGGGGGGGGGGAAGTGAGTGGTGGGGGGGGGAAGTGAGTGGGGGGGGGGGGGGGGGGAAGTGAGTGGTGGGGGGGGGGGAGTGAGTGGTGGGGGGGGGGGGGGAAGTGAGTGGTGGTGGGGGGGAAGTGAGTGGTGGCGGGGGGGGAAGTGAGTGGTGGCGGGGGGGGGAAGTGAGTGGTGGCGGGGGGGGGAAGTGAGTGGTGGCGGGGGGAAGTGAGTGGTGGGGGGGGGCGGAGGAAGTGAGTGGTGGGGGGCGGGGGGGGGGGAGGGAGTGGGTGGGGCGAGGGGGGCAGGGGGGAGAGAAGAATGAAATGAGGGGAATAGGGAAACACCAAAAACAGTGAAGACACATACAAAAAAAAACTTAAATCAAAGGGCTAAGCCCTACCACAAAATTAACATTTGTCTTTTCTCAAAAAGACAAAAAGAAGAGTAACACACAGGCTGTACCCAGCCAGTAAAACAACAATCCCCTGATGAGAATTGAGTTACACCTGAAACATATTCTGTGCATCAGGAGTTTAGAAATCAGTCCTCACTAAATGAATGCCACTTAACAAACTGGGTAAATAATTCAGCCAGTTCAGGAATCAGGTTTCCCCCTCCAAAAAAAAAGGAATCAGACACCAACAATAAGACATTGACCCCACCCCTCCCACCTTCCGACCACTCTAAGGCAGCCCGCCCCTACCCACCTTCCGGTTCTCGGTCCACCCCATGCCCCTTCCAGTTCTCGGTCCGCCCTGACACACCTTCCAACCACCTCTGGGGCAGCCCGCCCCGGTACCTGCCCAGGGTGACAGCGCTGAGGACGGCTACCCGCCTTCTGGCTCTCAGTCCGCCCCTACGTACCATTGGGCTCTCACCCACCCCGTTGCACCTCCAACCAGTGGGCTATCCTGGCACACCTTTCGGCCACCTCTAGGACAGCCCGTCCCCTTCCCTGGGACGACAGCGTGTAGGGTAGCTCACAAGCCTTCCAGATCTCAGCCCGCCCCTACGCGCCTTCTGGCTCTCGGCCTCTAGGACCTCTAGGACAGCCCGTCCCGACTACCCCTTATCGGGACGACAGTGCTCAGAACAGCCTACCCACCATCTGGCTCTCGGGGCGACTGGCATCAGGATAGCCTACCCACCCTCCGACTCTTTGGGTGACAGCTTTCAGGACGACCCATGAGCCTCCTGGCTCACAACAAGGCCTGCCAGACGCAGGGACACGCAAGACAGTGCAAGTGATAGACCCAGGAAACACCACAATACCATTAGTTACCCCAAAAAAGAAAAACTCCTTTCTGGTACACAGTCCAAATCTATGGAATCCATTTCCAGGAAGAGTCCACTCCAGTATACAATGTGCAATGTCAGAATTAGAGGCCGCTCTAAACTGCAGAGTCCGTTGTTAAAAACAGTCCACAACCAAGGGCAGAGTCCACTCCTGGAGGCAGCAAATGCACACCCCACAGCACCCAGGTGTTCGGTCTCAATGGAGTCCTGGTCCTGCCTTGGAGAGCCAGGCCCACTCACAGGAACACAGTACATAGTACAGGTGCAGGTGCAGTTAACTCACAGGGGTTTGGTCCACTCCTGAAGGAAAGGTCTTCTCCCAAACTCCAGGATACAGCAAGTGCTCTCCTCCCAGCACACACACAGGTGTTCAATCTTCAGAGGCTCAGTCCCAGGGCTAGGCCTCCCCACAGGAACAGCTCCTCTGGTAAAATGTAGGTCTTCCACACGGTTCAGTCCAAAGACACATACAAAAAAGCAAAGAAATCTACAGTCCAAGGGTTAAGCCCTACCACAAAATTAACATTGCCCTTCTCTCAAAAAAGGAAAAGTAACACACAGGCTGTAACCAACCAATGAATAACAATTCCCTAATGAGAACTGAGTTACACCTGAAACACATTATGTGCATCAGGAGTTTAACAATCAGTCCTCACTAAAAGGAATGCCCGCGCTCACCCCAGCCCGGACGGAATTTCACATTGGCCCCAAGGTCCCGTACTTCCCGCGGGAGCCTGTGCCCCACAACCTGAGCCGCCTCCGAAATTTTAATTTTGTTTTGTTTAGGGAGGTGAAGAGAAAGGCCCTGTACAGACTGCTGCTGCACACCATCCACCTCTTCTCCCTCATCCACCGTCCGGACACGCCTTGGCGTGCCCATTTGCCACCGGGCGGTGGGGATCCCCAGTGGAGGGCTCTCTACGCGGGAGTCCTCCCCCTTTCTCTCGGGGATCTGGGGTGGAGGGTGCTGCACGCAGCAGTCCCCTGCAACCGCAGATTGCGGTGGTTCACAGACTCCCAGCCCAACTGCTTGTTCTGTGGCGCTGTGGAGTCCGTGGACCATGTATATATTGGGTGTAGGCGTTTGCACTCCCTTTTTGATTTCCTTAAAAACCTTCTCCTCTGTTTTTGGCTGCACTTCAGTCCCACGCTCCTGATCTTTGGGCACCCGGTAAGGAGGAAGGAGGGCAGGTCTGAAGACCTCCTCGTGGGTCTGCTCCTGGGCCTGGCCATCAACAGGTCCAGGCAGCGGGCCGTGGAGGGGGTCGTTAGGGCCGACTGCCTGCCCCTCTTCCGCGGTTATGTTAGAGCCCGGGTGTCCTTGGAGAAGGAGCACGCGGTGTCGACCAACACCCTGGAGTTGTTCAGGGAGAGGTGGGCGCCGCAGGGAGTGGAGTGCATCATTTCTCCCTCCAATTCTATTTTGATTTAGTCCCTACCCTCCCCTTCACTGTTTTGATCACACAGCACTGCCCTTTGATGTGAAGGGCAGTGTTTGTCACTGGCCACTCGGGTGTTTTCCTATCTTCCTGGTGGTGGAAATTGAATAAAGATTGGTGCACTTTGTGTCTTTCACTGTGTCTCACACCTGCGCACACACACCATGGGTTCTGGGGATAAAATAAGCACTACCGCACTTAGGTGGTAGTGTGGGGGTTAAATTTTAAAAAAAAATAAATAAACAGGAGAAAAAAAAAATAAACAGGAAATTTGCTGGGTCAAAAAAAAAAGGAATGCCCGCGCTCACCCCAGCCCGGACGGAATTTCACATTGGCCCTAAGGTCCCGTACTTCCCGCGGGAGCCTGTGCCCCACAACCTGAGCCGCCTCCAGAATTTTAATTTTCTTTCTTTCAAGGATGTAAAAAGAAGAGCCCTGTATAGACTGCTGCTGCACACCGTCCACCTCTTCTCCCTCATCCACCTTCCGGACACGCCTTGGCGTGCCCATTTGCCACCGGGCGGTGGGGATTCCCAGTGGAGGGCTCTCTACGCGGGAGTCCTCCCCCTTTCTCTCGGGGATCTGGGGTGGAGGGTGCTGCACGCAGCAGTCCCCTGCAACCGCAGGTTGCGGTGGTTCACGGACTCCCAGCCCAACTGCTTGTTCTGTGGCGCTGTGGAGTCCGTGGACCACGTCTATATTGGGTGTGGGCGTTTGCACTCCCTTTTTGATTTCCTTAAAAACCTTCTCCTCTGTTTTTGGCTGCACTTCAGTCCCACGCTCCTGATCTTTGGGCACCCGGTACGGAGGAAGGAGGGCAGGTCTGAAGACCTCCTCGTGGGTCTGCTCCTGGGCCTGGCCAAACTGGCCATCAACAGGTCCAGGCAGCGGGCCGTGGAGGGGGTCGTTAGGGCCGACTGCCTGCCCCTCTTCCGCGGTTACGTTAGAGCCCGGGTGTCCTTGGAGAAGGAGCACGCGGTGTCCACCAACACCCTGGAGTTGTTCAGGGAGAGGTGGGCGCCGCAGGGAGTGGAGTGCATCATTTCTCCCTCCAACTCTATTTTGATTTAGTCCCTACCCTTCCCCTTCACTGTTTTGATCACACAGCACTGCCCTCTGATGTGAAGGGCAGTGTTTGTCACTGGCCACCCGGGTGTTTTCCTATCTTCCTGGTGGTGGAAATTGAATAAAGATTGGTGCACTTTGTGTCTTTCACTGTGTCTCACACCTGCACACACACACCATGGGTGCTGGGGATAAAATAAGCACTACCGCACTTAGGTGGTAGTGTGGGGGTTAAAGGAAAAAAAAGAGAAAAAAAAAAGAAAGAAAAAAAATTATAAACAGGAGTGGGAATTTGAATAAAGAAAAGAAAAAAAAAAGGAATGCCCGCGCTCACCCCAGCCCGGACGGAATTTCACATTGTCCCCAAGGTCCCGTACTTCCCGCGGGAGCCTGTGCCCCACAACCTGAGCCGCCTCCAGAATTTTAATTTTGTTTTGTTTAGAGAGGTGAAGAGAAAGGCCCTGTACAGACTGCTGCTGCACACCGTCCACCTCTTCTCCCTCATCCACCGTCCGGACACGCCTTGGCGTGCCCATTTGCCACCGGGCGGTGGTGATCCCCAGTGGAGGGCTCTCTACGCGGGAGTCCTCCCCCTTTCTCTCGGGGATCTGGGGTGGAGGGTGCTGCACGCAGCAGTCCCCTGCAACTGCAGGTTGCGGTGGTTCACGGACTCCCAGCCAAACTGCTTGTTATGTGGCGATGTGGAGTCCGTGGACCACGTGTATATTGGGTGTGGGCGTTTGCACTCCCTTTTTGATTTCCTTAAAAACCTTCTCCTCTGTTTTTGGCTGCACTTCAGTCCCACGCTCCTGATCTTTGGGCACCTGGTACGGAGGAGGGAGGGCAGGTCTGAAGACCTCCTCGTGGGTCTGTTCCTGGGCCTGGCCAAACTGGCCATCAACAGGTCGAGGCAGCGGGCCGTGGAGAGGGTCGTTAGGGCCGACTGCCTGCCCCTCTTCCGCGGCTACGTTAGGGCCCGGGTGTCCTTGGAGAAGGAGCACGCGGTGTCAACCAACACCCTGGAGTTGTTCAGGGAGAGGTGGGCTCCGCAGGGAGTGGAGTGCATCATTTCTCCCTCCAATTCTATTTTGATTTAGTCCCTACCCTCCCCTTCACTGTTTTGATCACACAGCACTGTCCTTTGATGTGAAGGGCAGTGTTTGTCACTGGCCACCCGGGTGTGTTCCTATCTTCCTAGTGGTGGAAATTGAATAAAGATTCGTGCACTTTGTGTCTTCCACTGTGTCTCACACCTGCACACACACACCATGGGTGCTTGGGATAAAATAAACACTACCGCACTTAGGTGGTAGTGTGGGGGTTAAAAAAAAAGGAATGCCCGCGCTCACCCCAGCCCGGACGGAATTTCACATTGGCCCCAAGGTCCCGTACTTCCCGCGGGAGCCTGTGCCCCACAACCTGAGCCGCCTCCGAAATTTTAATTTTGTTTCTTTCAAGGATGTAAAAAGAAGGGCCCTGTATAGACTGCTGCTGCACACTGTCCACCTCTTCTCCCTCATCCACCGTCCGGACACGCCTTGGCGTGCCCATTTGCCACCGGGCGGTGGAGATCCCCAGTGGAGGGCTCTCTACGCGGGAGTCCTCCCCCTTTCCCTCGGGGATCTGAGGTGGAGGGTGCTGCATGCAGCAGTCCCCTGCAACCACAGATTGCGGTGGTTCACGGACTCCCATCCCAACTGCTTGTTCTGTGGCGCTGTGGAGTCCGTGGACCATGTGTATATTGGGTGTGGGCATTTGCACTCCCTTTTTGATTTCCTTAAAAACCTTCTCCTGTTTTTGGCTGCACTTCAGTCCCACGCTCCTGATCTTTGGGCACCTGGTACGGAGGAGGGAGGGCAGGTCTGAAGACCTCCTCGTGGGTCTGCTCCTGGGCCTGGCCAAACTGGCCATCAACAGGTCCAGGCAGCGGGCCGTGGAGGGGGTCGTTAGGGCCGACTGCCTGCCCCTCTTCCGCGGTTACGTTAGGGCCCGGGTGTCCTTAGAGAAGGAGCACGCGGTGTCGACCAACACCCTGGAGTTGTTCAGGGAGAGGTGGGCGCCGCAGGGAGTGGAGTGCATCATTTCTCCCTCCAACTCTATTTTGATTTAGTCCCTACCCTCATCTTCACTGTTTTTGATCACACAACACTGTCCTTTGATGTAAAGGGCAGTGTTTGTCACTGGCCACCCGGGTGTTTTCCTATCTTCCTGGTGGTGGAAATTGAATAAAGATTGGTGCACTTTGTGTCTCTCACTGTGTCTCACACCTGCACACACACACCATGGGTGCTGGGGATAAAATAAGCACTACTGCACTTAGGTGGTAGTGTGGGGGTAAAAAAAAGAAAAAAGACAAAAAAATAAAATAAAATAAAAGGAATGCCAGTTAACAAACTGGCTAAATCATTCAACAGTTCAGTAATCAGGTTTTTTCCCTCCAAAAAAGAGAAGCAAAAACCAACACCAACATACTGACTGTAGCGCCAGCCAGCATAGAGTCAGTCCCCTAAACCAAGAAGACGCTGAATCTCCTGTTTTTATCTGTCAGCCAGGGCTTTCCTGATTGTCCTCGGTTATCAGTAACACACTGATTAACAGCCTCAGTCAGGGAACTTACATTCTACGAGATCCACTTGGCTGATCTCATTCCAATCACTACCAATGGGGACAGGTATTGAGGCAGGATAGTGAGAGATCAGGAAATGGAGAATATTGAAAAGGAGAGAAATGAGGAGGAGGGGAATGTAGAAGGAGGGGCTTGGAGTGGGTGAGGAATGAAGGCAGCATAATGGAGGATATGGGAAATGGGGAGGTATTTGGGGGCAATGGAAGGGGAAGGGTATAAAGGAGAATGAGGAATAAGGATTGTGGGGAGAAAGAGAAACGAGTGGTATGGAGTGCAAGGAGAATGGGGGAAGAAGGATACAGTGTGGGCAGGGTTGGGGGGAATGAGAGGGGTAGTGATGGGGAGGCATTTGGGGAAAATGAGGAGATGGGTATGGAGGAAAGAGGAAGGGTTATGAGAATGAAAGGTATAGGGGGAAATGAACAGGGAGGAGTATGGAGAGAGAATCAGGACAAATTCAAGAATCATAATTTATCAAAGCGGAAATAGAGCAATGTAGTACTGGTTGGTTCTGATTGGCTGATGTGTTGCTATTGGGAATGCAACCAAACAGCACCCTTATTTTCCTTAATTGTCCTTTGGTGTGCAAACCTTGGGAAGATGTTTAAGCTGCTCCCACAGGGTAGGAAGCATTAACTTAAAACAGTGGCTGCCTTTCATTCAGCAGCTATTGAGTTCACCTTTTCAAACCTATTCACTGTTTAAATACGACCATTCCTGGCTGATAAAAGTTAATATTTCTTGTGCCAAATGGTTCATTTTGTTTTAATTTTATTTTCCTCAGGTACAGTCTCTGACTCCCTACATCTGTAGTTGGGAAAATGCTGGAGGCTGTCATTAAAGGAGAAATAGTGAGACATCTGGGTGGAAAGGGTTCCATCAGACAGACTTAACATGGTTGTCGGAATGGAAGGTCATTTTTGACAAACTTACTTGAATTCTTTGAGGATGTAACAAACATGGTGGATGGAGGGGAACAGGTGGATGTTGTATACTTGGATTTCCAGAAGGCATTTGATAAGGTGTTGCATAAAAGACTCATCCATAAGATAAGAATGCATGGAGTTGTAGGGAATGTACTAGCATGGATAGAGGACTGGTTAACCAATAGAAAGCAGAGAGTTGGATAAATGAGTGTTCCTCTGGTTGGAGATCAGTGGTGAGTGGGATGCCATAGGGGTCAGTGTTGGGCCTGCAACTGTTCATGATATATATAACTGATTTGGTAAGACATAGAGTGTAACAAAGGAGTGAAGAAGGGCTTATGCCCGAAACGTCGATTCTCCTGCTCCTCGGATGCTGCCTGGCCTGCTGTGTTTTTCCAGCACCACATCTTTCAACCATAGAGTGTAACAAATCCAAGTTTGCTGATGACACTAAACTGAGTGGAAAGGCAAACTGTGCAAAGGATGTGGAGGGCCTGCAGAGAGATTTAGATAGGTTAAATGTGTGGGCAAGGGTTTGGCAGATAGAGTACGCATATTATTTAAATAGTGAAAGATTGCATCATACTGTTGTGCAGTGTGGTCATACATGAATCGCTAAAAGTTGATTTGCAGGTGTAACAGATAATCAGGAAGGCAAATGGAATATTGAATTGCTGGAGAGATTGTATTTAAGAGCATGGAGGTTCTGCTGCAATTGTACAAGGTGTTGGCCTGGCTGCACCTGGAGTATTGTGAGCAGTTCTGGTCTCCTTACTTGAGGAAGGATATACTGGCTTTGGAGCAGTGCAGAGGAGGTTCACCAGGTTGATTCCGGAGATGAGGAGGTTATCCTGTGAGGAGAGGTTGATCCGCCTGGGGCTGTACTCGCTAGAATTTAGAAGGAGGAGAGGGGAATCTTATAGAAATATAAAATTATGAAAGAGGTAGATAAGATACAGACAGGCAAGTGTTTTTTTCTGATGGGTGAGACTAGGACTAGGGGACACGTCCTCAAGGTTAGAGGAAGTAGATTTAGGACAGAGATGAGGCTTTTCCCAGAGAGTAGTGAATCTGTGGAATTCTCTGCCCAAGGAAGCAGTAGAGGCAGCTTCGTTAAATATATTCAAGACACAGTGGGATGGGTTTTTGCATGGTAGGAAGATTAAGGGTTATGGGGATAATGCAGCCAGGATCTTAATGAATGGCAGACGAGGCTGGATAGGCCAAATAGCCTACTCCTGCTTTTATTACTATGAAGCTATGAAATCACACATGATAATAGGGTGACTTTTCCAGTAAAAATGTTACTTTATTGAAAATAATTATATATAGTGTCATATATGCTTAAAATCTTTCATGAAAAGCTCAAGGCTCAGTAAAATCTCAACAGAATTTCCTATGTTGTTTTATTTCCATCTCCTCCCAGTTGCCACAACAGTCACACACCCACACCCCTCTCCCACAAAAAAAAGTACCTCACTTTTTGACATAATATCCCTCTTGCTCAGCTCAGAAGCATTGCTCCATCTTGGTCTGTCCCCTGTCTCATACACAACCTGTTGAAAATGTAGATGAATAGTCCAATAAACAAATGGGCATTGGTTAGCTTGGTTGGCTGAATGGTTGGTTTGCAATACAGAGTGCTAGCAGGAGCACGCATTCAATTTCCACATCAGCTGAGGTTACCACGAAGGGTTCTTCTCCATCTCCTTTCTTTTGAGGTGAGGTGACCGTCAGATTAAGCCACCACAAGTTGTCTCTCTCTAATGGGAAAGCAGCCCTATGGTCTGATAAGAAAATGGTAACTTTACATTTCTTTAGCTTTGACAAAGGGTCAGTTAGACTTGAAACGTCAGCTCTTTTCTCTCCTTACAGATGCTGCCAGACCTGCTGAGATTTTCCAGCATTTTCTCTTTTGGTTTCAGATTCCAGCAACCGCAGTAATTTGCTTTTATTATGTAACTTTACATTTACTGTGCTAACAGTTTGCTGAAGGCCCCGTTTCTTGGATGAGATATTAAACCAGGACACTATCAGCACTCTCAGATGGGCACAATAGAACAGGGGAATTATCCTTGGTAGAAGCAAATTATTGAAAATACTCAAATCTGAACTGAAAACAACAAAAGAGTAATCTGAACTATCAACATCCTTTTTCCCCCAGCACTCTAACCTCCCCCCACCCCAAACTATAGCACAAATGCTGTCCCCTCCACACTTCAGTTTCTGATGAAGAGTCATCTAGATTCGAAATGTTAGCTTGCTTTCTCTCCATGGATGCTGGCTGACCTGCTATGACCTCCAACATTTATTGTTTTATCATTCTTGCTTGGCCAACATTTCTCTCTATCAGCAGCATAAAAACAGCCTAACCGTCACTCTCGCAATGCCGTTTGTGGGAGTTTGTCTGGCGACTGTGTTTCCTTTTTTGACCGTTAATTCAAAAAGTAGTTCGTTGGCTGTAAAAGGTTTTGAAATGTCCAGTGGTTATGAAAAGCACAATTTAAATTCAAGTCATTTCTCCCCTTCCCTCGGTGTGAAGCAACTGTGGTTTCATGAAAGTCTGATAGTTTCATGGCTACTTTTGCTGACATCAGATTCTTCACTAATTTTCAAACGTTTTATAACTGATTTATCCAGTAACACAAACCAAGTTCACTGCCATACCCAGTTACAGGAGAAATGAAAGACTGTCAAACTTCACAAAAGTATCCTGGCTAGATGTAGTGAGATAATCCAGCCAGCAGAGTGCAGCAGGACAGCACTTTACCAGGGGAGAGAGAGTCAGCACTGACCGTTCTGCTTTCCTAATTACTAGCTTTGCTACTGGATCTGTGGCTTCTTGCTTATTTGACTAACCTAGCATTTGGTCTCATTGAATTTACACCCAGCAATTATTCCTACACACAATGACATTCTGCCTCAGGTTTCAGTCAGCTTAAGGTGAAGGGGTTTTGACACAGAAAGTTCTATATCATGGTAGTAAGAATTTTGAATCAGTAACATGGAACAGAAGGACTTGTATTTGCATAACACCGGTCATGACCTCAGGACCTCAAAGTACTTAAGCAGCTCTGTGCTCACAGTGACCTAGCCTTTGACAGGATATCTCACACGTATATGAGCAAGGAATGTAAGGAGGCCAAGAACTGTAATCTGTGCGGAGAGGCGGGCCACATGTGCAAGGCCTGCCCAAGACGAGGGGCCGCCACCTACGCATAGATGGCCGGAGGTGGCAACACGAGCCGTGGACCACCTAAGACCAGCAAGGTATCACAAAACAGCACGGGAACGGTGTCTGGAGGCACCCAGAAGGAAGGGCAGGCTGTAGCGGAGCAGACAGGAGACAGCGAGGAGGTGCAGCAGCCGATCCAAGCTCCTTCAGGACAGACGGAGGAAATGGAAGAGGAGGGAACAAAGGAGGCAGAGGATTGGATTACTGTGAAAAGCAGGAAGAGGAAACCTCCCAAAGCCACCCAGCGAAGGGGGAAGCGATACCTACACGACGAGGATACAGGCAGCTCTTCCGATGGTGAGGACGGGCGCAAGGAGGGTCGTCACCAGAGGAAGAGACAGAGCGCCGCGGGGAAAAAGGAGGGCAGCACCACCCAAGCAGGAAAAGACGATCCCTCTGAGGGGACGGGTAAAGGCCTCCCCCCACCCGGTGAGAACCAAGAGGTACCCACTGGCCCACAGCTCCAGGTAACTGGGAGCAGCGGTCCTGGAGAACTGGACCATGCGGACCCTGCGCCCGACCCGAAGACACCAGAGCGGGGAAATGGCTTCAGCGTGGAGCCGGACAGCTACCTCAGCCCTGGGAGGGTCCAGCAGTTTGCCGTCACCACGGGGGGTGCACACAGCTACCCCAGAGGGGCAAGACCAGCATCAACCTTGTAAACTGTTAAAATGGGGTTAAAAATTGCCAGCATCAATGTGCGTAGCATCAAATCGGCTACGCGATGTGTTTCTACGATGGCCTTCCTGGCCAACGTTAAAGCCGAAGCCCTGTTCCTGCAGGAGTGTGGGATACCGCACCTCAGCAGCTACAGGAGATGGTCGAGCTTGTGGGCCCATGGGCCTCCGGCCTGAGTATCCTGTTGCGAGGAGGCAACTTCACCATCTCCGAGGTTAAGGAGGTGGTGCGTGGGCGCCTCCTCGTCACCAACGTCATGTACAGGAATGCTCCCCTGAGACTGATTAATGTGTACGCCCCAGTGGGTAAGGGTGAACGGTTGGCCGTCCTGCAGCAGCTTCCACTGTTGCTGGCTACGTCCAGGGCGGTCATTCTGGCCGGAGACTTCAACTGTATCATTGACGCAAATGGACGATCCGGTAGGGCGGGACAGTAAACTGGACGCCACGTCCAGAGCCCTGACGGACACGGTAAAAGATGCCAAGCTGCACAACGTCTTCAGCGCTCCTGCAGACGGAGCGCAGCGTAGATACACCTGGTCACGGGCAGACGGGTCTATCCGCTCAAGGATAGATTACCTGTTTGTGTCCCGAACACTCTCAGTCAGATCCACCGACGTCAAGCCGGTGTTCTTCTCTGACCACTGCCTCCTGCTAGCTGACTGTCACCTACAGGACGAGCAGCGGGCTGGTAAGGGAACGTGGAAGCTGAACACAAAGCTGTTGACCCTGGGAAACATTGAGGAGCTCAAGAGGGACTACGCAGGTTGGAGAACAGTGAAGCCCCTCTTTGAGTCCCCAGCAGACTGGTGGGAAACAGTAAAAGGGAACATCAAGAGGTTCTTCATCCTCAAAGTTTTTCAGGAGGCGAGAGAGAGGCGGGGAAAACTGTCCCAGCTCCAGGAAATTATGCAGAACCTGCTCCTGCTGCAGATGATGGGGTGGATGTCACGGAGGACCTCAAGGAGGTGAAGGGCCAGCAAGCCTCGCTCTTTGCTTCGTTGGCCTCCAAGATAATTTTCCGGTCCAGGGTCCGCTCAGTGGAGCAGGACGAGGCGTGCTCATGTTTCTTCTTCCAGAAGGTGCACAAAGAGAGCTCCGTGCTCAGCAGCCTGAAGGAAGAAGATGGCTCGATAACGTCATCTCAGGATGACGTCATGAGGATCAGTAAATCCTTCTATGCCAGTCTGTATGACGCGAAGCCGACCAACAGCGCGGCCTCCCAGTCGTTCCTGTCCTCTATCACGGAGGTCTTAGACAACAGAACACGGGAGAGGCTGGACCAGCCGCTATCTCTGGACAAGCTGACCAAGGCCCTCGAGTCCTTCGAAAAGAATAAAACTCCCGGAAGCGACGGCTTACCAGTCGAGCTCTATTCCGCTCTGTGGGACTTGATTGGTCAGGACCTGCTGGAGGTGTATGTCAGTATGCTTCAGGCAGGTACCATGAGTGAATCCATGAGGAAAGGCATCATCACGCTCATCTACAAGCGGAAGGGGGAGAGGGAGAAACTCAAAAATTGGAGACCAATCTCACTGTTGAATGCAGATTATAAAATTCTGTCAAAGGTAATCGCCAACCGGGTCAGGTCTGCTCTGGGGTCGGTGATTCACCCTGACCAAACCTGTGCTGTGCCGGGCAGGAAGATCGCTGAGAGTCTCGCACTCCTTAGGGATACGATCGCCTACGTGCAGGACAGAGGGTTGGACACCTGCCTGATCAGCCTGGACCAGGAGAAAGCCTTTGACAGGATATCACACAGGTATATGAGAGATGTTCTCTCCAAAATGGGCTTTGGGGAGGGAATCTGCAATTGGATCAGACTGCTCTACACCAACATTGTCAGTGCAGTCTCAATCAATGGGTGGGAATCAGATAGCTTTCCAGTCAGAGCTGGAGTCAGGCAGGGCTGCCCTCTCTCTCCTGCCTTGTTTGTGTGCTGCATAGAGCCATTTGCCGAGTCCATCAGGAAGGATGCGAGCCTGAGAGGGGTGACTATTCCTGGCAGCGGGGGCCTACAGGTTAAGGCCTCCCTGTACATGGATGACGTCGCCATTTTCTGCTCGGATCCGCTGTCCGTGCGCAGACTCATGTGCATATGTGACCAGTTCAAACGGGCCTCGGGAGCCAAGGTAAACCGAGGCAAGAGCGAGGCCATGCTCTTTGAGAACTGGGCCGACCAATCCTCGATCCCCTTTACCGTCAGGACCGACCCACCTGAAGGTGCTGGGTATTTGGTTCGGGGGGGCTGGGGCGTGCGCCAAATCTTGGGAGGAGCGTATCAGCAAAGTGAGGCAGAAACTGGGCAGATGGAAGCTCCGGTCACTCTCCATCGCGGGAAAACCTGGTCATCAGGTGTGAGGCACTGTCATTGCTATTATATGTGGCACAGGTCTGGCCTATTCCCAGAACCTGTGCCACTGCAGTCACCCGGGCCATCTTCCAGTTTATGTGGAGGTCAAAAATGGACCGGGTCTGAAGGGACTCGCTGTACAAAGATCTGGGCAACGGGGGAAAAAATACACCCAATGCCACCCTCACCCTGATGGCCACCTTTGTGTGTGGCTGCATCAAGCTGTGCGTGGATCCCCGGTACGCAAACACCAAGTGTCACTACGTACTGAGGTTCTACCTGTCCTCGGTGTTGCGAAGGATGGGCCTGGCCTCAATGCCGCGGAACGCTCCGAGTAGTTGGACCGTTCCGTATCACCTGTCCTTCGTGGAGAAGTTTATGAAGAAAAACACCTTTGACCACAAGTCCATCAGGAAGTGGTCAGCACGTAGTGTCCTTGAGACCCTTCGGGAAAAGGAGAGGGTGGATCCTATCGAGCGGTTCCCTGAGCAGACTGTCAAAGCCATTTGGCAGAATGCCTCATCGCCAGAACTTTCCAACAAGCACCAAGACATGGCTTGGCTGGTGGTGAGAAGGGCTCTGCCTGTGAGATCCTTTATGCATGCCCGGACTCTCAGCCGCACCGCCCGCTGCCCTCGAAGCGGCTGGGGGGGGGACAAGACTGTCACACACCTCCTTCTGGAATGTGCCTACACAAAGGAAGTCTGGAAAGGAATGCAGTGGTGTTTGTTAAGGTTTGTCCCGAGCAGCTCTGTGACATGGGACTCCGTACTCTACGGCCTGTTCCCCGGGATGCACACCGAGATGAACATCAACTGTGCCTGGAGGATCATCAGCTCGGTGAAGGACGCTCTTTGGTCTGTCCAAAACCTGTTGATCTTCCAGCTGAAGGAGTTGACCCCGACTGAGTGTTGCAGACTGGCACATTCAAAGGTCCATGACTACGTGTTGAGGGACGCGCTGAACCTTGGGGCAGCTGCTGCCAAGGCGCGGTGGGGAAAGACCACCGTGTAAGGTCTGCCTGCCTAAGTAGAACAGAGGGCCCACTCAGAAATTGGGCCCCGCTGACGTCTCAGCAAATTATCTGGATGGTCAATGTACAGACTTGTATATACGAATGATTAATTCTGATCTCTGTATGTAAAGAAATGCAATGTGTGCATAAGAATAGCATGATCAATTGTATAGGTATCAAAATAATTTTATGAATAAAGTATATTTTTGAAATATAAAAGAAACCTGTTTAGGATCTTTGGACCTCCTGACACCTCAATTTTCATCATTGTTTTTACGTCCTTGCACTCCCTCATCCATTTCCAATCTTTGTAACGTTCTCCAGCTTTGTAGTCCTGAAATATCTGGGCGGCTGCAAATCTGACTTCTTCTGCATCTCCAGCTTGCATTGCTGCTCTGTTGTTGTCTGTGCATCTACCTGTTTATCACAGAATGGTTACAGAACAGAAGGAGGCCATTTTGTTCATCATGTTCATGGTGGCTGTCTGCAAGACCAATCCAGGTAGTCCTATTCCCTTGCCTCTTCCCCCATAACGTTGCATACTTATTTCACTTTTGAAGGTTTTGATTGAATCTGCCTCCATCACATACAGCCAGCACACTTCAGATCACAAGCACTGGTTGCATTAAAACAACAATCATGTTGCCATTCCATCCTTTGCCGAGCAACTTAAATCTATGCCCACTGGTTCTCAATACTTCTGCCAGTGTAAACAATTTCTTCTTATCTAATCAGAACCAATAAAGGTTTTAAAAACTTCTATCAAATCTCTTCTTCATAACCTCTTCTCCAAGGAGAACAACTCCAGCTTCTACAATCAAATTTCTCTTTCATGAAACCATTCTCACAAGCTCTCTTTCCTGCACCCTCTCTGATGTTCAATCATCCTTCCTAATTGAGGCTAAACTATTGTTTTATCCACTCTGAAAACTGGAATTTCCTCCCTAAACGTCCCCGTCCCCACCCCTTACCTCTACCTCCTCCTCAAAATCTCTCATTATAATATTTTTATCTTTAACTTTGTGTCGATTCCTTTGACTGGGTTTTCTTTTTTTAAGAAACAGTGCTGCCCAGTAGGACCTCAATCTGAACCTCAAATGTATTTACCCACTTTTGCCTTGACATCATTTCCCACCTTTAGATGAGGTGAAATTGTGCCACTAAATTGATTTTAAATCAACTTAACCCTGCAAGTCATCTCCCATCCCAAGGGCTGCCTAAGAAGAAGAACAAAAATCAGATAAGCTAATCACTAAAATGTGTGATATACTACGTGTCAGTCCACGTTTGGAGTATTGTGTGCAGTTTTGGATCCCACAGCTCAGGAAGGATGTACTGACCCTGGAGCGAGTTCAAAGAAGATTCACAAGAATGGTGTCAGGAATGAGAAGCTTAACATATGAGGAACGTTTGAGGACTCTGATGTTTACTCGATGAAGTTTAAAAGGATGAGGGGAGATCGAATTGAAACTTACAAAAAACTTAATGGCCTGGACAGAGTGGATGTTGGGAAGATGCATCCATTGGTAGGAGAGACTAGGACCCGAGACACAGCCTTAGAGCAAAGGGAAGGCCTTTTACATCAGCGATAAAGAGAATCTTCTTCAGCCAGGGAGTGGGGAACCTGTGGAATTCGATGCCATAGAAGGCTGTGGAGGTCAGGTCATTGACTACATTTAAAATTGAGATAGATAGGTTCTTGATTATCAAGGGTTACAGGGAGAAAGCAGGAAAAGGGGGGATGAGAAACTTATCCGCCATGATCGAATGGTGGAGCAGACCTGATGGGCAGCGTGACCTAATTTCTGCTCCTGTGTCTTATGTGTGTGATGGATCTGAAATGCAAACCGAGTGGTGGAGAAACGTAGCAGGTCTCACATCCTCTGGCAAGAGAAACAGAGGTAATGTTTCTAGTCCAATAGGGCTCTTCCAAATAATTAAATGAGTCATTTCCCACAGATGACAAACCAGCTGAGTTTTTCCAGTATTTGCCACTTTTATTTTAAACTGTCAATGACAGATGTTAGAAATTGACCATAAACCTGCCAAGTTGCGGGTTGGACAATCAGAGTGTGAGCTTGGATAAGACACTGATGCTTAATTGGAAATACATGCAGAATCGAACAAAAGTGGGATCTTTTGGAACTATTAAGGCTCAGGACTTAAATTGAAATGCAGGAGAGCACAAAACATGTTTTTAAGGACCCAACTGCTCCTCATAAATATAAGCAACAATAGAGAGATAAAGTGTCTGATAGTTCTACTTTATAAATATTATCTCTGCATGCTGTTTGGCATGGATTGGTTGGATTGAAGAGTCTGTTTCCATGCTCTGTGACTCAAATGTTTCTAATTCCAGTTCAAGGGGTATCATAGCTAGTTTAAATATTCATATAAAACAGCAAATGAAAATTATTATTAATACTCCACATCATATTTACAACAATATGCAGAAAGTAATATAAACTCAGTGTGCTTCAATATTGCCATTCCTGACTGTAATAAGCTGAAGTGGTATTACTGGTTCCTGTCATCAATCAACAGCATTTAATTAGTGGTTCTGGTAGATGCAGCATGATAACACTTACCGAGTATAATTTCCAAATAATTACTAACAGGGTTTTCCCAGGCACAGGTTTTGTATACCACCTGAACTCATCAGAGGGACAAGAGCAGCTATTTACTCCACCTGTACTCCCATCTGCTCAATTCCACCTATTTGAATGGCTACTAAAGTAGCAATTAGCTCAACACTCAATGTGATTCCATGTTCCATCATAGCATATTTGAAATTTTGAAATCCATTTGAAGAATCTGGAGATAAAAAGCTGGAATCAGCAAAGGTGACCATGGAAATGCTCCATTGTCTTATAACCAAAGTGATTCACCAGTGCTGACTTTCATTTACACTCTGAAGTGGTTGATCAAGTCATTCACCTGGATCAAACAGATTTGCCATTGCTGGATCAAAACCCTGAGCTCCAGCCCTAATAACACTTCTCCTCACAGTTCAGGAGGAGAGCACTGAGCACCTTTTCAAGGGAATAATCCATGGACAATAAATGCCAGTTTGATTCACAATATCCACCTCCCAAATCTGAAGAAAAAAACCTCTACAAAGGGTGAACTGATAACATTTAAAACACACATATATTAACTAACATTGATAGTTTACATTTATTCAGTAATTCTAACTGGTAGATGTGCTGGGACATAAGCAGAACTGGGCCCTGGATAGCTGTAGAAGACTAACATTTGTGACTGTAGGCATGGGTCAAGACATCATCCGAAGGCCAAGAGGTTAATAGTAAAACAGGGAGAAGAGATAAGCACTTAGTCATTACACATACAAGTATGAAAAAAAAACAAAAATGCAACAACTAGAATAACACTCAGGCACTAATCTCTTGTCACCTTGCTCAACAAACATGACAAAATTCATTACTGAGTCAATTGCACAAGTCAAAAAGGACCCTTCCCTTAATAAAGATTATTGTTCAAATTTACACTGCCAGCTTGTCAAATTCTGACCTTTGCAACAATATAGATACATTTTAAAAATTTAGAGACATGAGGTAAAGAGGGGAGTTCTGCTCACTACCATTTATTCTTCACTGAATTGTTCATTTACTTGATTTTTGTTTGTGGCACATTACTGTTGCAATTTGGCTGTTGGATTAATATATCAACTTAGCACAAAAAATGGCCTAGGAAACAGTGATCATAACATGGTAGAATTTAGCATTCAGTTGGAGAGTGAGAATCATGGGCCAGAAACAACTGAGCTAAACTTAAATAAGGGTAATTACAAAGGATTGAGGACAAAGTTGCATGGAATGGACTTGGAAAGAGGTTTAGCAGAAAATTCGATTGATGAACAATGGCAGATGTTTAAGAAAATAATTCATGACTCACAACAAAGATATATATGAGGTTGTTGACTGCTTGCTGAGCTGGTAAGTTTGTTGGCAGATATTTCATCACCATTCTAGGTTACATCATCAATGTGCCTCCAGTGAAACATTGTCTTTTGTCTGCTTGCTATTTAAGTGTCCCGGTTTGCTGAGGTGGGTGGTATCATTTTCAGTTTTGTTTCTTAGTGGTTGTTATATGGGTCTAACTCTACATGCTTGTTAATGAGGTTCAGAGTTGAGTGCCAGGCCTCCAGAAATGTATTAATTTCCATATCCACCATTTGCTGTGGCATGATTTGAACCCACATTCCCAGAACATCATCTGGATCTCTGGATTAATTGGCCAGCAGTAATATCATTAGGCCATTGCCTCCCCCCTCTGTTTGAATTTCCTGAAAAGCTAAAAATGTATCCTGTGGTGTGGATCACTTTATACACTGGAATGGAGTAAGTCTCATATCGATGTGGAAGAGATTTCTCAAATGAAGCATTTGTATCACTTGGTCTGTATGGGACTCGGTTGGTTTTGAATATTCTTTGGAGCATACAGGTTAAAAACTGGTCTTAGTAGATGTTTCCCCAGATAAGAGTATTAACAGATATGTAAGTAAAAGATTATATAATTAAATAGCAGAAGAAGAGGGAGAGACAGTGTGACGAAAATGCACTCACCTTTTGTTATAGACAGACCAAACCCCCTCAAGATATTCAGAAGATAGGATTAGGATCTAGACTTTCTTATTTTAAAGATAAATGTAAGTTGTCGCATTCCAGATGTGATTCAAGTGGTCAAACTACTGGATTTTAAGCAAAACACGCTTTATTCATCCACAAAGTTAAAATACAACGAAAGAAAGAAGGAATAACAACTCTGTTAGAAAACTTAACAGAATAATAGATATTACTATTACTAACTAATTGTTCCAATATAGTAACATATCATAAAGATACCCTTGGCAAAAGGCAAATTCAGGAAACAGATTGTCTCACATGAAACCACCATAGCAGGCAGGGAACCCCCAGCTTTTGGCTTTAACCAAGAAAGGAGCAAAAAAAAATAGCTTCCACTTCTTCACAACTCCACCGGCAACTGCTGAAAGTGAACTAAGACTCCTAGTTCTTTGAGAGCTTAACCACACCCAGTCAGGCTGCTTTTATTGTTCCAACTTTAAAAAAAAGCACCCAAGGTTTCACAAGTTGTTAATCTTCTCATAGACTGCTCGCTACATCGGCCTTAAAACATCTCCAAATAAAAGGTCAAAATAACCTCAAAGCCACAGCTTCATCACACTTTATTGCTGCAATGGTTTATCCTGAGTTCCAAATATAGTCTCCAGAGCCCATTTCCCATGCAATGAACCAGTGAAAAGTCACAAATAGATTACAACAAACTTAAAGATGTCTCACCAGTTAAATATAGTTTGTAAGACAGACTAGCTTAGTCATTTCATTTTGCAACTGTAGAAAATTAACTTAAGGCTATGCCAACTTAATCAAAAGCGACACAAAAATCATTCAGACCTATGATATCATATAAATGTCAGAAGCAAATTGCAGCGTATGACTCAAGTCACAATCCTCCATAACTTTATTTCCATTACCATTACATGTCCTTAATATTGACATCTGTAGCCAATATTGTGGTTAAGGATCAAGAGTCTGTCAAACTTAATCATTTAATAAAAGAGACATAAAAAAGCTCGTTATTATCTTCTTTCCTTGGGGTTTCAATGACCTTCCATTGAAATTGCACTGAAATGTTGGGAGAATATCAAGGAAAACTAAGCTCCTTCTGTCTCAGTTCATGGAAGTTTGTATAAAGTAGCATTGTAATGATGTTACTATACCAATAATCCAGCAGGATGGAACTTATGATCTGTGAAAGTGGGTCAAAACTCACCAAGGAAGCAGCAAAATGTAAAGAAAAAAATTAAGTGAACCTTGATTTATTTTAAAGTAGCATCAGTAGTCATCATGAACCTATTGGATTGTTTTAGTATACCCTTTGTCAAAAGAAACCTGCTATTCTTTACCTGTCTGGCTGATTATGAGATTTCAGACCCACGCCAATAAGGTTAACTCTTAATTGCCCCCTCCCCCCGAAAAGAAATGGCCCAGCAAGTCACTTGGATGTGTTGAAGAAAGCAAACACCAGCACCTTCAAAGGATGATTAAGAACGGGCAAATTTTCCATTGACATCCACATTCTCTGAATTTGAAAGGAGAAAGCAAGAGGGCTGTTGGCACAAATGAGACGGAGGTAAAAATAAAGTTGCTCCAACATAATGTTAGTTAAGTCAATCTTGCCACCACCCAGTTCAACTTTCCCAAAGACAGTTCACTTTTTTGGCAGACTGCCATCTGTCTAAGAAGTTATCTTTTTGGGAAATGTAATAATTGGTTTTTGGAATAGCCCTGATGCAATGATATAAAAACTACTTTTCCAAATTCAATTTGGTGGAGTTAAATAAGGCACTCAAATGATAATTATTTCTAAACTGTGGCTCAGAATAATTTTTTAGTCAGCGGCTAGACACCGCTGTTTAGGGAAGGATGGTTTGGCCCTGGGAGGAGTTCAACTCACGTTTATAAGGATGATACCTGGGCTTCAAAGGGTATGTTTTGAGGACAGACTAGACAAATTAGGCCTTTATTCTTTGGAATTTAGAAATTTAAGCAATGATTTAATTGAGGCCTTCATGATTAACAAGGAAAGACAGGGTAGATAAAGATAAACAATTAACACTGGTTGAAGATTCCAAAATCCGGGTGCATAGTCTAAGAATTAGATCCAGACAAGGTATAGTATCAAGTGGTATGGACCCAAGGTAGGGAAATGGAGTGAAGCCACAGATCAGCCATGTCAGCCATGATCTTATTGAATGCTGGAGCAGGCTGGAGAGTAGCACCACAGAATGAGTCAATAGAGTAAACTGAAGTCAGTATGGAGGGATGAAATATATTAGATTCTATCTTTATACAAGGCTGATAAGTGAATGGCTCAATTTATTTTGGAAAATAACAAATGCAACACAGATATTTTATATTTGTTATGTTATGTGGTCAACCCTGCATTGTTGTATTTCTATGATGCAGCAGTTTCAAAACTTTGCTTTATGACTTTCTTTGCTGGCCACCAGATCTCTTACAGTGTGGGGTTCGTTTTGCATTGCTCAAGCAAAGAACTGGCACCAAACAATGGAGCGCACCGTCCTGGGACTGAAGCATCAATATTGGGTAACTTCCTGTCGGTCTGTGATCAGAATGCCTCGCTTACTTGGATCCAAACCAAAAACAAACAAATTGTTTTCCAGTTCTTGCTGCCTCTGAAGTAACTTACTGAAAACCTATTCCTGAAATGGGTCTTGGTTACTCAGGAGGCAATAATATCTAGTGCTGTGTACCTTACTGAATTGTTACTGATGTGTTATTAATGGCTACATATAAAGGACAGAACCTACAGACCCTGCTGCTGCTCCTACCCTGAGCACAGTGGACCACCTAAAGACCAGAAGCTCTGATTATTGGGCCCCTGACGTATCCCTCATCCTGTGCCCGACTGCAGGGGCCACTGGTTAGTTGAGCCATCTGGTCAATTAACATGTGATTCAGAATAAGGCTAAAAGTGCAAGGTGTGACTTCAATTCTGGTAGGGTATTTTTGGGGCCTACTTCCTCACCCTGGCACGGTGGCACAGTGGTTAGCACTGCTGCCTCACAGCACCAGAGACCCAGGTTCGATTCCCGCTTCAGGCAACTGTCTTTGTGGAGTTTGCACATTCTCCCCGTGTCTGCGTGGGTTTCCTCTGGTGCTCCGGTTTCCTCCCACATTCTAAAAATGTGCAGGTTAGGTGAATTGGCCATGCTAAATTGTGTGTTATGTTAGTGTTAGGTGAAGGGGTAAACGTAGGGCAATGGAGCTGGGTGGGTTGCCCTTCAGAGGGTCGGTGTGGACTTGTTGGGCCGTAGGGCCTGTTTCCACACTGTAAGTAATCTAATTTAAAAGTGCAAGGTGTGACACCAATTCTGGTATTTTTGTGGCCTGCTTCCTCACCCCGGCCCTTATCGAAATCATTCCCTAGGCTATAGTTCAGCTGCCCTTGAATAATTCAGGACGTTACTGGAGAAGAGAAAACGTAACTTCACCACAAACCCTTCTCCTTAACACTGACCTCTTCAGTGTTCTGGCCCACTTGTTTCTGGTATGCTCTTTACTGTTAAAGTCATCACCCCTCCAACTCCCCACCTCTACCAACCTGAAGCAAGCATATACAAACAGCATCATTTCCCTATAACCTTCCATGTTGCATACCATTTGGATATTTTCTTTTGAGAATGTCAGTTCACCCTTTGATGATTAGTGTGCACTTCTGAAAGGCTGGTAGCAGGAGTATCAAAAGTAACTTTCCAAAGGCAGTTACATAAAGAGTTGAAAAGGAGAAATCTGGAGTGTGTCGGTAAAGAGCAATGGAGAGGAAAATAGGGCTAATTAAGTAACTTGTTTGCAATGGGCCATATGTCTTCGTCAATTGATGTGAAGCTGGGCAAGCACAGCAGTTCAGACAGCATCTGAGGAGCAGAAAAGTCAATGTTTCAGACATCAAACCAGATGTCTTCCTTCTGTTAGACGGTATTTAGTTTCTGTTGGTACAGTTAACTAGCTAATCTTTCAGAGTTTGAGTGGGCACTATTCAAGCAAACATTTTGGCTACAGGAATGGATGCACAAACACAACAAAATTGCCAAATGCAAACACTTGCCATGGAGAAGTTTTAATCAAACAATCTTGGGATAGTGCATGTTTGTGCTATAAACACCATGGTGTACTTGAATGGACTGCAGCATGCCATGTGACCCAACTTGTAGCTAAGTCAATGAAACATTTAGACTGTAATAATGTGGGTTACAGTTCACCCCAATCTAGTGAGGAGAGAAAGTATTCTGTCAAAGTGGGATAAGAAAGGCCTTTTTTTTTACACTGAGTTGTGAAGCTGTGGATTTCACTAGCTTCAGGGTGAATGACTTTGGAGAAAACTATGTCAGCAATCAAGATTAGATTGGAACGGGGTGGATGAAGGAAAAGAGGTTGAAGGGATATGGAAACAGGGTGGAGAAATGTGATTAGAAATGTGAAGGATAAACATGGGGCGGCTGGTCCAAATGACAAGTTTCCTCACTTAAAGGTTACTCATGCTGTATTTATCATGCAAGACTGTTTGTCAAAGCCAAAGCTATTAATGCAAGTCAGCTACTCCTCAACTCCATGGAGCTTAACACCACTTCAGGGCTCTAGAGTGCATGAGCAGTGCTGGAGACCATGTAAGCAGTATTCCGAGAGATTGCTGCCTGGTTCAGATTTCAACAATCAGCCGTATTGTCTCAATGTTTCAAGTGACATGTCCTCATGTTGCACAGCTCAAATCTTCCAAGCCAACAAATCCAACTGCTTTTCTAACTTCCACCCCTAAAAAGACCCCTGAAAACAAATGATGCTATACCTCAATATAACCTGGTGTAGCATCTTGCAGTACACACTTGCCTGTGTATCTTTACGTGTTTCTCATTATTTCCACTATTAGTGACAAGCAAACCATGACGAGTTCTTAATGTCTTGAACACTAGGCTGTCTGACTCCCGAATTGACCATTTTTTAAAAAAAAAATCATTCATAGGATGTGAGTGTCACAGGCTAGGCCAAAATTTATTGCCCCACCCCTAAATCACCCAGAGGGCAGTTAAGAGTCAATCCCATTACTCTGGGCCAGGAGTCACATGTAGGCCAGACCAGGTAAGGATGGCAGATTTCTTCCCTAAAGGGCATTAGTGGACCAGATAGGCTTTCCTGACAATTGGCAATAAATTTATTGTCATCATTAGACTCTTAATTCCAGATTTTTTTCTATTGAATTCAAATTCCACCATCTCCCCCGACCACCCCACCCCCAACTCCTGTCGGGAAACTCCCACTATACAGATGGTTCACATCCACTGCATATTTGAGGAGAAAACAGTGAGACTTGGCATGGTAAGTGATTCAAGGCATTATCTAGAAGCGTAGCAAATTCAAACATCCAAGACTTCATGCCTACTAATGGTTGTATTGCTGAGGGATAGTCTGGTACTGCTGAAGACTCCATTCTTCCAGTAAGCATGGAGCAAATCCCCCTGATGATGGTGGAGCCTTTGGGCATTACACAATTATGAGAATAATTGTCAGAGGGTTTTACAGCTTTGAAACTCTCTTCCATGGAAGGTAGTGGAAGTGGAACCATTCAATATCTTTAAGGTGGAGGTGGTAAAAAAAAACCTTGTCAGGCCAGAGAATCAAGGTTATTGGGAATGGAGAGGAATGTAGAATTCAAAATGTAAACAAAATTGGCCAAGATCTTATAAATGGCTGGAGAGGGTGAATGGTCTAGTTCTGTTTCTATTTGGATGCTTGCCTGAGTTCCCAGAGCCCAATGTCTAACCGCTGACAGCTCAACCACACCTTTGCTGATCTATTTCCTGCCAACTCATTACTTTTAATGTATTTTTTGAGCTCAGACATTTTTCATTGGAAAAAAGAAGGAAGAGAGGGGACCTAATTGAGGTGTACAAGATAATGAGAGGCATAGATAGAGTTGATAGCCAGAGACCTTTTCCCAGGGCAGAAATTGTTAACACGAGGGGTCATAGTTTTAAGCTGTTTGGCGTAAAATATAGAGGGGATGTCAGAGGCGGGTTCTTTACGCAGAGAGTTGTGAGAGCGTGGAATGCGTTGCCAGCAGCAGTTGTGGAAGTGAGGTCATTGGGGATATTTAAGATGGAGAAAGTGAGGACTGCAGATGCTGGAGATCAGAGCTGAAAAACGTGTTGCTGGAAAAGCGCAGCAGGTCAGGCAGCATCCAAGGAGCAGGAGAATCGACGTTTCAGGCATAAGTCCTTCTTCAGGAATGAGGAAGGTGTGCCAAGCGGGCTAAGACAAAAGGTAGGGAGGAGGGACTTGGGGGAGGGGCGTTGGGAATGCAATAGGTGGAATGAGGTTAAGGTGAGGGTGATAGGCCGGAGAGGGGGTGGGGGCGGAGAGGTCGGGAAGAAGATTGCAGGTCAAGAAGGCGGCATTGAGTCCGAGGGTTGGGACTGAGATAAGGTGGGGGGAGGAGAAATGAGGAAGCTGGAGAAATCTCCATTCATCCCGTGTGGTTGGAAGGTTCCTCGGTGAAAGATGAGACACTCTTCCTCCAGGCGTCATGTTGCCATGGTCTGGCGATGGAAGAGGCCAAGGACCTGTATGTCATTGGCGGAGTGGGCGGGGGAGTTAAAGTGTTCAGCCACGGGGCGGTTGGGTTGGTTGGTGCGGGTGTCCCAGAGGTGTTCTCTGAAACGTTCCGCAAGTAGGCAGCCTGTCTCCCCAATGTAGAGGAGGCCACATCGGGTGCAGCGGATGCAGTAAATGATGTGTGTAGAGGTGCAGGTGAATTTGTGATGGATATGGAAGTATCCCTTGGGGCCTTGGAGGGAAGTGAGGGGGGAGGTGTGGGCGCAAGTTTTGCCTTTCTTGTGGTTGCAGGAGAAGGTACCGGGAGTGGAGGTTGGGTTGGTGGGGGGTGTGGACCTGACGAGGGAGTCGCGGAGGGAGTGGTCTTTCCGGAACCACTTCCGGATAGGGGAGGGGAGGGAAATATATCCTTGGTGGGGTCTGTTTGGAGGTGGCGGAAATGATGAAGTATCTGGAGGTTGGTGGGGTGGTAGGTGAGGACCAGTGGGGTTCTGTCCTGGTGGCGATCGGTATTGGAATATGGGATGGCGTTTTTACAGGGGCAGGGTGGGATGAGGTGTAAAGTAGATGAACTGTTCAACATGCAGGTCCTTGGCCTCCTCCAACGCCAGACCATGGCAACACGACGCCTGGAGGAAGAGCGCCTCATCTTCTGCCTAGGAACCCTCCAACCAAAAGGGATGAATGCAGATTTCTCCAGCTTCCTCATTTCCCCTCCCCCCACCTTATCTCAGTCCCAACCCTCGGACTCAGCACCGCCCTCTTGACCTGCAATCTTCTTCCCAACCTCTCCGCCCCCACCCCCTCTCCGGTCTATCACCCTCATCTTAACCTCCTTCCACCTATCGCATTCCCAACGCCCCTCCCCCAAGTCCCTCCTCCCTACCTTTTATCTTAGCCTGCTTGGCACACCTTCCTCATTCCTGATGAAGGGGATATTTAAGAGACTGCTGGACATCCATATGGTCACAGAAATTTGAGGGTTCGTACATTAGGTTTACCTTACATGAGGATCAATGGTCGGCACAACATCGTGGGCTGAAGGGCCTGTTCTGTGCTGTACTGTTCTATGTTCTATGTTCTATGTTCTATGTTCTATGTTCTTTCTATGTTCTATGTTCTATGTCACAACCGTCTGATGAAACGCTGGAATAAAAACAGGAATAGACAGCAGGCTGAGCAGCTTCTGTGGAGAGAGGATACAAATGAGTTCATGTTTCAGGTCAAGGATCTGAATTGATTTTGCAGGCAAGTCCCTTTTGTTATGGCACGGTGGTGAACCCTTCTGCTAATTAAACCAAACAGCCAGAAAAGCTCACCTCGCCTCGTAAGCTGTTAAAACATAAGTGACAGAATTCCCAAATTCCATTATTTAAAGAAAATAATATCAATTTATTCTTTCACTCTAAAATGAACATGTTGTGAAACTTAAAAGGGTTCAGAAAGGATTTACAAGGATGTTTCCAGGGTTGGAGGATTTGAGCTATAGGGAGAGGCTGAATAGGCTGGAGCTGTTTTCCCTGGAGCGTTGGAGGCTGAGGGGTGACCTTATAGAAGTTTACAAAACCATGAGGGGCCTGGAATAGATAAATAGACAAAGTCTTTTCCCTGGGGTGGGGGAGCCCAGAACTAGAGGTTTAAGGTGAGAGGGGAAAGATATAAAAGAGACCTAAGGGACAACCTTTTCACTCAGAGGGTAGTGCGTGTATGGAATGAACTGCCAGAGAATGTGGTGGAGGTTAGTACAATTGGAACATTTAAGAGGCATTTGGATGGGTATATGAATAGGAGGGTTTGGAGGGATATGGGCCGGGTGCTGGCAGATGGGACTAGATTGGGTTGGGATATCTGGTTGGCATGGACAAGTTGGACCGAAGGGTCTGTTTCCATGCTGTACATCTCTATGACTCTATTCACAACTATAAGCCCCCCTTTTCTCTTAACTGCTTATTACCTGCCTCCAACAAAACACTTATTAAAATTACATCGACTTAATTTCAAAACCACACAGCAGCTGTCATCTCCGGTAACATTCTTGTTCCGAATAAAGATCTCCCTGGGTCGTCTTCTTTCTTTTTACTGTGAAGATGTTACATCTGAAAACATACCTTTGACAGAGAGTGTCTCAAATGGCAGTTGCTCTGACTGATGTTCAAACTGCCTGCCTTTTTTATACCCCCAACATCCTGATTCCTTATGCCCGAAACATCGATTCTCCTGCTCCTCAGATGTTGCCTGGTCTGCTGCGCTTTTCCACCACCACGCTCTCAACTCTGATCTCCAGCAACTGCAGTCTTCAATTTCCCCTAATATCAGATCATCTCATTGGTTCGATGTTGGCAAAATAAATTCAAACTCGATTGGGTTGTAGTATCCTGGGGCATAATTTAAACAGATTGGTTAAATTCGAATTGTTGTCAAAACAGCAACCAACCCAGATATCCATTTCACAGCCAAATGTTACATATTTTCAATTTCCCAGTACACTGGGACTGCCAGCTAGTCATATGACAGGTACTTGTAAGCTCTCAGTGCAAAAGAGCATTCACTCTCCCAAAGATACGGTACACGCCTTCAACTTCCTAACACTTCGTATATGGACAAAGCAGCCTGAATCAGAATCCCTTTCCTGTGGGGAAGGCGGCCATCCCCTTGCACAGCCCTGTGGGGAAGGCGGCCATCCCCTCGCACAGCCCTGTGGGGAAGGCGGCCATTCTCTCGCACAGCCCTGTGGGGAAGGCGGCCATTCTCTCGCACAGCCCTGTGGGGAAGGCGGCCATCCCCTCGCACAGCCCTGTGGGGAAGGCGGCCATCCCCTTGCACAGCCCTGTGGGGAAGGCGGCCATTCTCTCGCACAGCCCTGTGGGGAAGGCGGCCATCCCCTCGCACAGCCCTGTGGGGAAGGCGGCCATCCCCTCGCACAGCCCTGTGGGGAAGGCGGCCATCCCCTCGCACAGCCCTGTGGGGAAGGCGGCCATCCCCTCGCACAGCCCTGTGGGGAAGGCGGCCATCCCCTCGCACAGCCCTGTGGGGAAGGCGGCCATTCTCTCGCACAGCCCTGTGGGGAAGGCAGTGAAGTAGACATTACAGAGTGTTGTAGACATTCCACTTAGCATTTATGAAATGGAACAGCAAATGACATGACTTTTCAAGTTTTGCCCTTGATCGGCCCAGCTGCTGCTGAAGCCCCGATGCTTTCACCTTCAGACTTCTGCACCTCTCTCCTGACTGGCCTGAGATCCTCTACCCTCTATAAACATCAGCTCATTTAAATCTCTGACACTATATCCTAAAGCTTGTTCCACCTAAATTTTAGTTGTAGTGCACGATTAGCTTTCTCAGTTCATGGTTCCTCTCAATGTATTTTTTCTGCTGCCCTGCCTCTATGCACAGATGTGCTATTTTTCATGGAACAAGCCTTCGTCCCATGTTTGTAGAGATCTATAGAAGAGCCATAGTGGAGTCAAAGTATTAATGCTGTTTCTCTGTCTACCTGGATGCTGCCAGACCTGCTGAGTTTTTCAATCATTTTCTGTGTTTGTTTCAGATTTCCAGCATCTGCAGTGTTTTGCTGTTTCTTCATTACTGGTTCAATTGGCGGAACTGGTCCTCACCCTCAAGAACTTCTCCTTCGAATCCTCCCACTTCCTTCAGACCAAAAGGGTAACCATGGTCACCCGTGTGGACCCGGGCTATGGCTGCCTCTTCATCAGGTATGTGGAACAGTCCATCTTCTGTAGTTACACCGGCACCATTCCCTACCTTTTCCTCCAGTACATTGATGACTGTATTGACACTATCTCATACTCCCATGAGGAGGTTGAACAGTTCATCGACCTCACGAACACCTTCCACCCTCATCTCAAGTCCACCTGGGCCATCTTGGAAACCTCCCTCCATTTCATTGACCTGTCCTTCTCCAGCGACCAATTCAACATGGACATCTACTTTAAACCGACCCACTCCCACAGCTACCTCCTGCCATCTTCCCTCCTGTAAAAACACTATCCCTTACTCCAAATTCCTCTGCTGTATATGCTCCCAGCAGGAGCAATTCCAGTCCAGAATATCCGAGATGACTTCCTATTTCAAGGACCACAATTACTCCTCCCACATCGTCGATGCCCTCCAGCACATCTCCTCTACTTTCCACATCTTTGCCTTTGAACCCCACCTCTCCAACTGCAACAATCTCCAGATGCAGCACATTATCGTCCGCCATTTCTGCCACCTACAATCAGATCCCACCACCAGAGATATATTTCCTCCCCACCCCCATCAACATTCCACAGAGACCTTTCCCTCCACGTCTCACCCGTTAGGTCAATACACCCCACCAACCCACCTTCCACTCCAGGTACCTTCCCTTGCCAACACAAGAGTTTTAAAATCTGCGCCCACACCTCTCCACTCACCTCCATCTAAGGCCCCGAAGAATCCTTCACATCCAGAGATTTTCCTGCGCATCCAAACACCTCAACTACTATGTCCGTTACTCTTGATGTGGTCTCCTCTACATTGGGGAGACAGGATACCAACGTGGAGTGTTTCAGGGAACATCTCTGGGACACACGCACTAAACAACCCCACCGCCCTATGGCCAACTACTTCAACTCCCCCTCCCGTTCCGCCAAGGACATGCAAGTCCTGGACCTCCTCCAACCGCCAAATCCAATCCATCCCACACCTGGAGGAAGAATGCCTCAGCTTCTGCCTTGGGACCCTCCAACCATATGGCATCAACAATTTGACCAGTTTCCTTATCTCTCCTCCCCACACCTCATCCCAGATCCAACCCTCCAACTTGGCATTGCCCTCTTGACCTGTCCTACCTGTCCATCTTCTCCACCCTCTCCTCCGACCGGTCATCATCTATCTACCTCCACCCCCACCCCGACCTGCATCTACCCATTGCCTTCACAGCTTCCTTTGCCCCACCCAACCCTATTATTTATTTCTTAGCTCCCTTTCCCCCCACCACATTCCTGATAAAGGGCTTATGCCAAAAAGGTTGATTCTCCTACTCCTCAGATGCTACTTGACTTGCTGTGCTTTTCCAGTGCCACACTCTAACTGATCTCCAGCATCTGCAGTCCTCACTTTCTCCTGGGCCTGAATTCACGTGAGTTTACAAGGATGAAGGAAAATCTAATTGAAACAAACAATTCTAACAGAGCTGGGTGGGCTAGAAGCAGAGAGAATGTTCTCCCTGGTCAGTGAGTCCAGAACCAGAGGGTTCACAGCCTCAGGGTTGGCCTTTGAGAATGGAGATGAGGATTGATTTCTTTACTCAAAGAGTAGCGAACCCATGAAGTTCTCAATCACTGAAGGCCGAGTCACTGAATATATTCAAGAAAGAGATAGATGTATTTTTAGATTTTAAGGGCATCAAGGGCCACAGGGAGAAAGCGGGAATAGGGAATGAGATACAGCACCAACATATTGAATGGTGGAACAGACTCAAAGGGCCAAATGGCCTTCTCATGATCCTAGTTTCTAAGTATCTTCAAGGCTGCTCTGTGGCCATACACTTTGAAGGGACATTGATCCTAAACCATAGCTCTAACTCCATTTAAATGTACTGGAATGAAATATTTTCATGCAACCTTTGTGTTCACTTAAGATAGGCCCAGAGTTAACAACTCAATAGATAGATGGTCTCTCTGAAAATGTAGTGCTCCCTGAATATTGCATTGGAATGTCAGCTTAAAATTACCTATCAGGGACTTAAACCCACAGACCTCTGACTCCGAGGGAAGAGCTCTATTACTGAGCTAACACTGACAGACCAAGCCAGGGCCTTGATTCATTAGCTAAGTAGCTGTGTTGCTATGATGGGGCTAGTCTGTGAAGGTTGTCAGTACCTGAAAAGTGAACTCAAAGCCATTGCATCACAATGGCTACATTGACATTATCCTCAGCCTATGACCTGTCATCATTATTTTTAGCTTTTATTTGCACCCTTCTTCATCCAGGTGAAGAGATGTGCTGCATATCATATTGGTGACTGAAACAAAAAAATACAAAATCAAGCTTGATGTAAGAAGAGCAAGGAGCTTCAGGTCTTCCGTACCTTCTCAGGAATCAATGCAGTAGAAGCCAGGAAGGCATTCATTAAGGACGATTCATTTGAATAATCCCATCATCCTTCAGACCATGGCCTGCATCCTGGTTAGAAAGTACATTGGTTGAAGAGCTAGGAACAGTTTTGACATTGACGATTTGTAAAGATCCTCAGTTTATTGCTGCACTTGCTTTCCAGGGAAGGTACCATGCAAGTGGAGAAACACCATTGGCCAATACCAGATCCTTTTCCCTTTGTACTGTGACAGCTGCAGCCTGAATAACAGCCGATGAATGATGCTGGCCTTAACCTTTCAGTTTTACTTGGAAGAAGAAACAGAACTCATTTTGGGCAAAGTCATGTACAGAACTGAAAGTTGTGGGGATGAACATGTCAACAGAGAGTGTGTGCTTGAAGTACCTAACTGGCAGCTGGTGTAAACGTCCCACATGAAGTAATTCCAAGGCCAGAGGATCCCTGCACTGTTTTGATTTATTGAGCTCTCTGATAAACTCCCAAGGCAGCACTTCGAGCACCACAGTTGGCTTTGCAGGATTCCAAGGTTATGGGAAAAACACTCCACCCAAGTTCCCCTCAGTCCACCTCTCCCCATTACAAATGAGCTGACTCCTGCTCAGAGGTTTCAGCCCCTCGAGGAAGGTAGTTTCTGAATGGAAGGAACCAGCTGGACTTTGGTTATTCAGCTTGGCACATGTAGAATGCCCACTTGGGTAAGACAGTGGAGGGTTCCCCTTTGCTGTGAAACCCTACTCCCATATGAGTCAGTGCTAGCTGAAGAGCAGGGTTACAACTGAGGAAGGGAAAAGCAGATCAGAATAGTCAAATATGCCTGTGTCCATGAATGCCCTGTTGGTTCCTTGGTGCTGGGAAGAAATGTCATGTGACTTATTTCGAGACTTCGGCAAAGACGCACAAAATTCTACAATTCTGGTACATGGACGACGGGGCACAACATCCGACTGATTTAGTACAGAAAACACGACTGCAGACAGGCTACTTTGTACTTGGGATGGTCTGGAGGTATCTGTAAAAGTGAATGAATGGGCACCACCATGGAAGAAAACTGAGTGGTGCCAACATTGGGAAAAAGCCTGACATGTTAGTTCATCCTTCTCAGTTCTCAGTGAAGCCAGAGCTGCTCCTGATCAAGGTAGTCCCATTGCAATTGCTCACCAATAGCCTCCACAGAGGAACTCAGGAACAATATTGACACCACCTTCCCCACTCACTCTGCATTCAATCATTAATCATTTCCCTCTTCCTTCACCATCATGTCTGCAGCATCCCTCCTTCCATCCATTCGCAGGGTCCACAGAACCACCTCATCTGTGCTTTTGCATTCAGCTTCCCAAGTCCCATGGTTGGGAGTTCTCTTCCTAAATGCCTCTGCCTTCCTTCCTTCCATTCAGACCTTCCTGAAAACCACCAGGAGCCTATGAGAGTCAGGGAATGGGCTGGTAAGGTGAATAGGTTTAGTACGAGTTAAGATGACACAGGAGGAAGAGTTCCAGATAATTTCAAATGCACAGAGAATAGAATGTTAGAGTTCTTTCAGGTTTTACTGGACACAGAGTGTGGCAACAAAGATGTGAGTGAGGGTTTCAGCAGCAGCTGAAGTCTTCATCATTTGGTTCATTGGGGGAAACAAGGCATGGGGTTTTCTGGCAAGTTGATTTACAAATGCACCGAAGGGTCTTTGGACACTTGATACAGAGTGAATGTGGGTGAGGTACATGGGTCAAGGATTAGGATTTGAGGTAAATGTGATAGAGAGGATGGAAGCTTGTGAGGAGCCAGGTGAGTTCGATGCCAAGTAGGTAGGGTGCAAGATGGGCAGAGTTGCTCATGGGTAGGGTGCCGGGTGGGTATATGAGTCAGGTTGGAGTTGGGTAGTGGGCTGGTGAATGGGTATGTGGCTCAGGCTGGGACAAGTCAGGTGGCAGGGGTGGGGAGTTGGGGAGTCAATCAGATGTCTGAGGGGGAAATTGGTAGCAGGGTAGTCAGTTGTATAATTACTCAAGAGTTAGACATGGGGTTAATCTGTCCAGCGCTTCTTGGGTAACTATCCAAGTAAGTATGTCAGATCTGTCTGTATTTAAGGACTCTGTCTTCAAGTATGGAGATGTTTCTGGAGGTTCCAAGGCAGAGAGGAGTTGCTGATCAGAAGCTCATACTTCACTGGCAGGTGTGTTAGGCCCTGCCTGTGGTTCCAGTGTATGCTTGCAATCATAAGTACAGCCTCCAACCATCCAGAAATGGGAGGTTCAGGGTCAGGAAGTCTCAGTGATGGCACAGATATGTAGTTGAAAGCTTATCTTGGGGTTACATGTAACAAACCAAATTAATTAAGTGACGGGTTTAATCTGAGTCAGGGAATGGGAATGGAGTTTGGAGATAGAACGGAAAACATTGGCTGCCTAAAATGAAGTGGGAGAAAATCTCTGCTCATCCAGTACCAAATGTGGCAAAGACAGCGGGATCATTCAGTCCCTGCAGGGACTGAGGGAGCTGCTGCTGAGGTTAAACTGGGTGATGTAAAAGGACAGCAAATAGATGAGGGAATAAAATGGGCCAAGGAAACATCAGAGATTATCAGTGTGAGAACAGGAAGAGAAGCCATAAAATGATCCTTATCACAACGAGGGAATTATCTCGCAGTATTCCGCTTTATATAGTTTTATCTATTCCAAAAGAACGCAGCCTCACTGTTGAAAAATTGCAGGGAAGTATCCATCCATATTGTGATTAAACAACAACAAAAGGACAACATTAAGTAATGATATTTACAATCCCCTTTCATGAATATGCTGAAACCGAAAAGGAAAATAAATGATTATGATCAGATTAGATTACAGTGTGGAAACAGGCCCTTCGGCCCAACAAGTCCACACCGACCCGCAACCCACCCATACCCCTACATTTACCCCTTACCTAACACTACGGACAATTTAGCATGGCCAATTCACCTGACCTGCACATCTTTGGACTGTGGGAGGAAACCCACGCAGACACGGGGAGAATGTGCAAACTCCACACAGACAGTCGCCTGAGGCGGGAACTGAACCCGGGTCTCTGGCACTGTGAGGCAGCAGTGCTAACCACCGTGCCACCGTGCCACCCACATTACTGAAGTGTTTGTATATAAGTTGAGCTTGAGCTTAAATGAACATTTGATTAACTTTACCATCAAAAAAGGAACATTTGTGGATCAAAGTGCAAAGGAATCTCCAAATCCCAGAACTAGGCATGTTCCCTGTATTGTTCCTTTTTTTTAAAAAAATGAATCATGCAGTTCATGATTTTATGGTCCCATACAGCACATTACTTACTGTAATGTTTAATACAATCAGTATTGATCAGTTGGACTTTGAATAAGTGTTTCCTTTATTGCTTTGATCTGTTATAGTTGCGACATTTTCCTTCATGCTCGGAGCCTTTTCCAATTTGATCTGCCTGAGAACACAAAAGTCCATTTATTAAGACTTTTCACCCTGTAGACGTGCTTCCCAGCATAGCTATTAGAACCCATATTTCCTCCAAATTTAAGCTTTCAGCGCATCAATGAAAAAATGTTTTAATCAGAGCTGTTTTACATTTTAACCAGAAGATCAGAGAGGAAGAAAAACACCAGATGCTCAAACAAACCTGTCCCACATCACAAATGGTTAGACTTTTGTGAACTTCCTACTTGCACCCACTCCCGATTGCCCACTTTGACCTGCCACAATTCTGTTGAATGGAGGAACAGGCTCAATGGGCTGAATGGCCCACTTCTGCTCTTATGCCTTATAGTCTTACTCAGCACTGTCCTGCTCGCCAACATTTTGCTTAGCTTCTACAAGGGCCACTCAGCCTTGATCCAAACATGGGAAAAAAAATTGTGATCCAGACAGGAGTGTCTGTCCTTGACATCAAGGCATCATTTAACCAAGGGAGAAAGTGAGGACTGCAGATGTTGGAGATCAGAGTCGGGAGTGTGGTGCTGGAAGAGCACAGTAGGTCAGGCAGCATCAGAGGAGCAGGTGAATTGACTTTTTACAGCATAATTCCTGATGAAGGGCTTATGCCCAAAATGTTGATTATTCTGCTCCTCAGATGCTGCCTGACCTGCTGTGCTCTTTCAGCACCACACTGTCATCATTTAACTAAGTATGAAAACAAGGAACCCTGACAAAACAGAAATCAATGGGAATCAGGAAAATTATCCATTGTTTATAGACATTCTTAGCAGAAAGTTAGATGCAAGGTTTGTGAAGGTTTGTAGCTCAGGTTGAGATTTAGGGTGTAGGTTTGCTCGCTGAGCTGTAGGTTTGACATCCAGACTTTTCATTACCTGGCTAGGTAACATCATCAGTGGCGACCTCCAAGTGAAGCGAAGCTGTTGTCTCCTGCTTTCTAAGTACAACCCATGGACAAAACCAACGTCATCTACAAAATTCCATGCAAGGACTGACACAAACACTACGTAGGACAAACAGGAAGAAAGTTAGCCACCAGGATACACGAACACCAGCTAGCCACAAAAAGACATGACCCTCTCTCCCTCGTAGCCCTACACACGGATGAAAAAACCCACCATTTCGACAGGGACAACACATCTATCCTGGGACAGGCTAAGCAAAGACATGCCAGAGAATTCCGAGAGGCCTGGCACTCCAACCACAACGCCATAAACAAACACATAGATCTAGATGCCATCTATCAACCCCTCAGATAATGAACAGGAAATGACATCACCACAAACCCCAGGAACCCCATCCAGGAGAAAGATATAAATAGAAAGCAGGAGACAACAGCTTCGCTTCACTTGGAGGTCGCCACTGATGATGTTACACCCTAGAATATTAAACCTACAGCTCAGCGAGCAAACCTACACCCTAGAATATCAAACCTACAGCTCAGCGAGCAAACCTACAATCTAGAAAGTTGGATGGTTTGGTCACTGGAGGTCAGTCATTTCAGTCACAGGACAGCTCTGCAGGAGTTCCTCAGGGGAGTGTGCTATGCCCAAACATTTTCAGCTGTTTCATCAATGACCTTTTCCCTATCATAGAATGAGAAATGAGAATGTTCACTGATGATTGCACATTGTTCAGTAGCTTTCCAGATCCATATACCACCTTGTCACCCCACCCACCTGAAACATCCAACTTCACAGAGCACCGCCTCCCTACACCAATTAGAAAGCAAACAGACTTTTCTTTACCTGATTTACTGTCAAAGAGCCTTTTCTTCATTGACAGCCAACTTTTCTCCTGAATAGCCCACTGCAATATTGTGGAGATTGGGACTCTGGGACAATGGCAGGCTTACACCCTATTATCAGACTAAGTCCACATTGTCATTCTGAGGAAGGGTCACTTAACCCAAAATGTTATCTCTGATCTCTCTCCAGATGCTGCCAGACCTGCTGAGCTTTTCCAGCAATTTGTTTTGGTTGCTGTCAGGCCTGTTTCTCTTCCATGCTCACATTCAAGCCAAGCACATTTCTATCAGGAAGTCACCAGATCCTTAAAAGATTTTATTTTTCCGTTCTCTATTCCAAGAACGCTGATGTAAACTGTGATTCTTCTTGTTTAGAAACAGTTCACTTGTCAGAAACGATCAGGGATTGAAGATGGCTCCTTCTCTAATAAGAATGTGTATAACAGTTAATCATCCCGTTGCGTTTCCATGGCAGCGTGACTAAACTAAATTTAGATCATCTGGAGGTAACAGGAAGGGGACCAAAGATTTTCTGAAAGAGTAAGATTAGAGGGGAGAGCTACAGAAAGGAAAAGACTTTGAAGGCTTGGGAATTTCTGCTTGTAGAAACTAGACAACTGAAAGCGTAACCACTAAAGGTTGGACAAAGGCCCATAAAACGCCAGAATTAGAGAAGTACAGAGATATCAAAGTGCTGCAAGGATGGAGGAGGTTACAGAGATAAAGAGGGCACTTAATTTCACACACCCTAATAAGCCTGAACTATGAAAAGAGCTCAGCTCGCCTGTTTTAAACTATTGCTTTATTTCCTGTAGACTGAAAAGTTGCTGCATATTTCAGCAATTGCTTGTTTCCATCGCCCAAAGCATTTTTTTCCTGTGAATTACTCAGTCCTCAATGAATCAGCTGACTTCCTCATTTGACACTCCTCCAGCCCAACTCTTTGAACAAGGTTTTAGTCACCTTTGCAGTATCTCCTCATGCAGAATTTAGTCCAAATAATGAGGGGACAGTTGCTCCTTAATTTATCTTATCCTGTTCTCCCCTCTTTCTGTCACTGAGTGAAAGATAATAACTACAATTGACAATGTTATCATTAAAAAAAAAGCTTAAAATAGATCATAGGAACATAGGTGACCATAGATAGATCCATTGAATGCCTTAAGCCTGTCCTGCTACCCAAATATATCACTGCTGATATTTAACTTAGCTTCACCGAAATGTTCTGTATTTTTTAATACCACTGTAGAACAATAATCTGTCATCCCTTTTTTGGAAAAATGCCTCAACAACATTTTATTGGGGTGGATGCTATATCTGCTAATTTTCATAGGAGTACGTTGTTGTTTAAGTAATGGTTTTAAAAAGTTAATTGTTAAGCTAAATTGAGCTCCACCCAGTCCAACAATGCCACGCAATCGGTGAGTGAAGAACCTATTGCACTTTGACACAGTTTCCTAATGGATAAGTCCTTGTCTTCTCTACCTCTCGTTTGTAAATAGTTAATATTTCTATGAGGTTGAGATGTAATAAATTACATTGAAGGCAAAAGTCTCTTCTAACCTGAAACTAAGCTGTGGTCCATCCTCCCCACACATACTACAGACTGAACAGCCCCTTAGACTAGCTAAGGGAGGAGGCTTGGTGGCAAATCTGTACTCCATCAGTCACCAGTGATTGGTACTAAGGTGTCACATTATTTTATTACAAAAATGACCTTTTAATATCACTCCAGGGAAAGACCTTGTCCTTTAAGCCTATCCATGCCCCTCTTGATTTTATAAACCTCTATAAGGTCATCCCTCAGCCTCCGACCCTGAAGGGAAAACAGCTCCAGCATATTCAGCCTCTCCCTATAGCTCAAATCCTCCAAACCTGGCAACATCCTTGTAAATCTTTTCTGATCCCTTTCAAGTTTCACAACATCCTTCCTATACCAGGGAGACCAGAATTGCATGCAATATTCCAAAAGTGGCCTAACCAATATCCTGTACAGCCACAACTTGTCCTCCCAACTCCTACACTCAATGCTCTGACCAATATAGGAAAGTATACCAAACGCCTTCTTCACTATCCTATCTACCTGCGTCTGCACTTTCAAGAAACTATGAACCTGCACTCCAAGGTTTCTTTGTTCAGCAACACTCCCTAGGACCTTACCATTAAGTGTATAATTCCTGCCCTGATTTGCCTTTCCAAAATGCAGCATCTCACATTCATCTAAATTAAATTCCATCTGGCACTCCTCAGCCGATTGGCACATCTTATCAAGAATGAGGAAAGTGTGCTCAGCAGGCCAAGATAAAAGGTAGGGAGGAGGGACTTGGGGGAGGGGCTTTGGAAATGCGATAGGTGGAAGGAGGTCAAGGTGAGGGTGATAGGCCAGAGTGGGGTGGGGGCGGAGAGGTCAGGAAGAAGATTGCAGGTTAGGAAGGTGGTGCTGAGTTCGAGGGATTTGACTGAAACAAGGTGGGGGGAGGGGAAATGAGGAAACTGGTGAAATCCGAGTTCATCCCTTGTGGTTGGAGGGTTCCTAGGCGGAAGATGAGGCGCTCTTCCTCCAACCGTTGTGTTGCTATGGTCTGGCGATGGAGGAGTCCAAGGACCTGCATGTCCTTGGTGAAGTGGGAGGGGGAGTTAAAGTGTTCAGCCATGGGGTGGTTGGGTTGGTTGGTCTGGGTGTCCCAGAGGTGTTCTCCTTCCACCTATCGCATTTCCAAAGCCCCTCCCCCAAGTCCATCCTCCCTACCTTTTATCTTAGCCTGCTGGGCACACTTTCCTCATTCCTGAAGGGCTTATGCCCGAAATGTCGATTCTCCTGTTCCTTGGATGCTGCCTGACCTGCTGCGCTTTTCCAGCAACACATTTTCAGCTCTGATCTTCAGCATCTGCAGTCCTCACTTTCTCCTCGAACATCTTATCAAGATCCAGCTGTACTCTGAGGTAACCTTCTTCGCTGTCCACTACACCTCCAATTTTGGTGTCATCTGCAAACTTACTAACTATACCTTCTATGTTCACATGCAAGTAATTTATATAAGTGATGAAAAGCAGTGGACCCAGTACCGATCCCTGTGGTACACCATTGGTCACAGGCCTCCAGTCTGAAAACAACCCTCCGCCACCATCCTCTGTCTTCTACCTTTGAGCCAGTTCTGTATCCAAATGGCTCGTTCTCCCTGTATTCCATGAGCTCTAACCTTGCTAATCAATCTCCCATGGGGAATCTTGTTGAATGCCTTACTGAAATCCATATACATCAGACCCACCACATTTCCCTCAATCCTCTGTTCCTTCTTCAAAAAGCTCAATCAAATTAGTGAGACATGATTTCCCATGCACAAAGCCATGTTGACTATCCCGAATTAGTCCTTGCCTTTCCAAATACATCTAAATCCTGTCTCTCAGGATTCCCTTCAACAACTTGCTCACCACTGACGTCAGGCTCACTGGTTTATAGTTGCTTGGCTTGTCCTTACCACTTTTCTTAAACAGTGACACCACGTTAGCCAACCTCCAATCTTCTGGCACCTCACCCGTGACTATCGATGACACAAAAATCTCACTAAGAGGCCCAGCAATCACTTCCCTAGATTCCCACAGAGTTCTAGGGTACATCTGATCAGGTCCGGGGGGGGGGAGCTGAACCAACTTTATGCATTTTAAGACATCCAGCACCATCTCCTCTGTAATATGGACATTGTTTAAGATGTCACCAACTACTTCCCCACATTCTATATCTTCCATGTCCTTCTCCACCGTAAATACTGATGCAAAATACACATTTAGTATCTCACCCATCTCCTGCGGTTCCACACATCGGGTGCTTTGCTAATCATTGAGGGGTCCTATTTTCACCCTGGTTACCTTTAGATTCTCCTTAACCCTATAAAGCTATCTCATGTCACCTTTTTACCCTCCTGATTTCCCTCTCAAGTATACTACTTATGTCTTTGCACTCTAAGGATTCACTCGATCTCTGCTCTCTATACCGGGGTAAACCCCTCTGCTAATTTAAACCTGACACACACAAAAGATCCACCCTGTGCTTTAAACTGTGAAAATTCAAGAGGCAAAAGAACTATCCCAAAAGTCATTATTCAAAGTAAAAATTAACAACTTTAATTTTTTAAAAGTCTAACAGAGAATAATTAATTAACAACTACTTACAACTCCTTTCTCTAACCTATCTTCTACCTCCCCCTCTACAATACTAGCTGATTAAAACCCCCAACTAAGATTTACTGAAGAATACAAACTTCAAAAGCAGCCAGCTGTTGAGTCTTCTCTTTGTATTTTTCTCTGTAGATTTGCTCTCCAGGTTATTTCGGCTGTACAAACCCCTTCACTGGATAGGTACCTCTCAGAGAGTTCTTACCAGCAGTCTACATCTGTTGGTAGTTCTCCTCCAACTGTTCAATTTTGTTTTGGTTTTATACCCCAAAGCATTGGATCGTTTCATTAGTGTAAATATTGTCAAAATACTAAATTCAAAATTGATTGGAGTTTGGTATTTTGGGGCATAATTTAAACTGATTGACCAAATTTGAAATTTTTTGTCTCCAAGCAACCCAGCTACTCTAGTTGTTCAACCAAATGTTACATTGTTACCTTGTTCAGAACACTTGGTTCTGCTGGCTTTTAACTCTCTTAAAGGTACAGTACCCCTTATACCTTCATAACATCTGATATACGCTTCCTTCTTTTCCTTGACCAAAACCTCAATTTCTCCAGTCATCCAGCATTCCCCACACCTACCAGCTTTGCCCTTTCCCCTTACAGGAACATACTGTCTCTGGATTCTTGTTATCTCATTTTTGAAGGCTTCTTGAACACATAATCCAGTCTGAAACTCTTGTCACCTTGAGAGTATACTGGAGTTTTGGAGGTCATGTCAAACATTGGCTCTATTTGTCATCTCAGAGTGATTTAAGTATCACATGTCACTACTTGTTAAACAGTAAACAACATCATCAAATAAATTGAGTACTGGGCACCTGACAATGATTGGTTAAGGCTTTCTTATCCCACAGAATTAGAGCTGTGGGATCTTAGTTACAGTTAACTTTTTCCTGACCTTGATGAAGAAGGATGTCTAATAAAAATAAGCCTAATAATAATTCTAGTGTAAGGCATTCATTGTAAATTTAAGAGATGTCAGGAGAGGCCAACCGAGAGGATTGTGTGGAGTGCTGGAAGCTGCCAGTGATCTCCAGATTACCGATTGTGCAAGAAGTTAGTGAAAGTCTTTTTCCTAAAATGATGACATCAGCTTGTACGAAGGGGCATAACTACAAATTGAGGGGTGATAGATTTAAGACAGGTGTCAGAGGCAGGTTCTTTATGCAGAGAGTGGTAAGGGCATGGAATGCCCTGCCTGCCAATGTAGTCAACTCAGCCATATTAGGGAGATTTAAACAATCCTTGGATAAGGAGAAAGTGAGGTCTGCAGATGCTGGAGATCAAAGTTGAAACTTTATTGCTGGAACAGCACAGCAGGTCAGGCAGCATCCAGGGAACAGGAGATTCGACGTTTCGGGCACAGGCCCTTCTTCAGGAATGAGCAGAGAGTGTTCAGCAGGAGAAGATAAAAGGTAGGGAGGAGGGACTTGGAGGAGGGGAGTTGGAAATGTGATAGGTGGAAAGAGGTCAAGGTGAGGGTGATAGGTCGGAGTAGGATGGAGGCGGAGAGGTCAAGAAGAAGACTGCAGGTCAGGAAGGCGGTGCCGGGCTGGAAGGATCCGGCTGAGACAAGGTGGGGGGAGGGGGGATGAAGAAACTGGTGAAGTCCAAGTTCATCCCCTGCGGTTGGAGGGTTCCCAGTCGGAAGATAAGACGCTCCTCCTCCGACCGTCGGGTTGTTGTGGTTTGGCGGTGGATGAGTCCAATGACCTGCATATCCTCGGTGGAGTGGGAGGGGGAGTTGAAATGCTGTGCCACAGGTTGGTTGGGTTGGTTCGTCCGGGTGGCCCAGAGGTGCTCTCTGAATCGCTCCGCAAGTAGGCGGCCTGTCTCCCCAATATAGAGGAGGCCACACCGGCTGCAGCGGATGCAGTAGATGATGTGGGTGGAGGTGCAGGTGAATCTGTGGCGGATATGGAAGTTTCCTTTGGGGCCATGGAGAGAAGTGAGGGGGGAGGTGTGGGCGCACGTGTTGCACCTCCTGCGGTTGCAAGGGAAGGTGCCGGGAGTGGTGGTTGGGTCGGTGGGGGGTGTGGATCTGACAAGGGAGTCGCGGAGGGAGTGGTCTCTACGGAAAGCTGATAGGGGAGGGGAGGGAAATATATCCTTGGTGCTGGGGTCTGTTTGGAGGTGGCGGAAGTGACGGCGGATGATGCGCTGTACATGGAGATTGGTGGGGTGGTAGGTGAGGACCAGTGGGGTTCTGTCCTGGTGGCGGTTGGAGGGGCGGGGCTCAAGGGCGGAGGAGCGGGAAGTGGAGGAGATGCGGTGGAGGGCACCGTCGACCACGTCGGGGGGGTAATTGCGGTCCTTGAAGAAGGAGGCCATCTGTGTTGTACGTATTTTGAACTGGTCCTCCTGGGAGCAGATGCGGCGGAGACGAAGGAATTGGGAGAATAGGATGGCGTTTTTACAGGGGGCAGGATGGGAGGAGGTGTAGTCCAGGTAGCTGTGGGAGTCGGTAGGTTTGTAGTAGATGTCCGTGTTGATTCGGTCGCCTGAGATAGAAACAGAAAGGTCTAGGAAGGGGAGGGAGGAGTCCGAGACTGTCCAGGTGAATTTGAGGTCGGGGTGGAAGGTGTTAGTGTAGTGGATGAACTGTTCAACCTCCTCGTGGGAGCACGAGGTAGCGCCGATACAACGGGATTTCCGCTTCCCCGGTCCCCAACGCCTCATCTTCACCATGGACATCCAGTCCCTGTACACCTCCATCCCCCATCACGAAGGACTCAAAGCACTCCGCTTCTTCCTTTCCCGCCGTACCACCCAGTACCCTTCCACCGACACCCTCCTTCGACTGACCGAACTGGTCCTCACCCTGAACAACTTTTCTTTCCAATCCTCCCACTTTCTCCAAACAAAAGGAGTAGCCATGGGCACCCGCATGGGCCCCAGCTATGCCTGCCTCTTTGTAGGGTATGTGGAACAATCCATCTTCCGCAACTACACTGGCCCCACCCCCCATCTTTTTCTTCGCTACATTGATGACTGTATCGGCGCTACCTCGTGCTCCCACGAGGAGGTTGAACAGTTCATCCACTACACTAACACCTTCCACCCCGACCTCAAATTCACCTGGACAGTCTCGGACTCCTCCCTCCCCTTCCTAGACCTTTCTGTTTCTATCTCAGGCGACCGAATCAACACGGACATCTACTACAAACCTACCGACTCCCACAGCTACCTGGACTACACCTCCTCCCATCCTGCCCCCTGTAAAAACGCCATCCCATTCTCCCAATTCCTTCGTCTTATCTTCCGACTGGGAACCCTCCAACCGCAGGGGATGAACTTGGACTTCACCAGTTTCTTCATCCCCCCTCCCCCCACCTTGTCTCAGCCGGATCCTTCCAGCCCGGCACCGCCTTCCTGACCTGCAGTCTTCTTCTTGACCTCTCCGCCTCCATCCTACTCCGACCTATCACCCTCACCTTGACCTCTTTCCACCTATCACATTTCCAACTCCCCTCCTCCAAGTCCCTCCTCCCTACCTTTTATCTTCTCCTGCTGAACACTCTCTGCTCATTCCTGAAGAAGGGCCTGTGCCCGAAACGTCGAATCTCCTGTTCCCTGGATGCTGCCTGACCTGCTGTGCTGTTCCAGCAATAAAGTTTCAATCCTTGGATAAGCACATGGATGATGATGGGATAGTGTAGGAGGACGAGGGAGCATCGAGGGCCGAAGGGCCTGTTCTGCGTTGTATTGTTCTATGTTCTAAATGCTCCCAGCTACAGAAGCTGAAGCTCAGGGTCTCAGAGCTTGACCAATGGTTGGGGACACTTGGCACATTGAGAGGCTGAGAGTGACATGGATAGCATGTAACTGAAGTGGTCACACCACAGCTCCAGAGTTCAGAGGAAAGAAGGGAATGGGTGACATCAGACAGTCCAGAAAGATCAGGCAAATAGTGCAGAATAGTGTCACTGACACTTGGAAACAGGATATTGTTGCCTTTAGAGAAACATAGTTGAGTGAAGGGCAGGACTGGCAATTCAACATTCTGGGGTATTGGATCTTTAGGCGAGACAGAGGAGAGTGTAAAACGGGTGGTTGTGTTGCACTATTAATTAAGGAGTCAATTACTGCAGGAAGGAGAGATGATATAGAATCCCAACAATGTGGAAGCAGGCCATTCAGTCAATTGAGCACACACCAACCTTCTGAAGACCATCCCACTCAGACCCACGCCCCTATCCTTTCAGTGTCACCCTGCGTTTTCTTTTACACCCAAGGAAATGAAAGCCTAGTTTATGCAATGTCTCTTCATAATTTAACTCTTTCAGGCCTTGACCCATCCTGACCAATCTTCATGTTCCCTGTCCAAGATCAGCGTACCCTTCCTGAGGTGCAGTGCCCAACACTAAATAAGATTATAAGAATTAGGAGCTATTTAGACCCTCAAGGATGCTCCATCATTTGAGAAAGTCATGGCTGAACTGGTAATGGCTTTTGTTCAACTTAATTTCATAGACCCTTAGAATTCCCCTTTATTTATACACACCCTGTAGCAGAACTTCTTGTCCTTCATAACTCTTGGCTCTTTAGTCAATGAAAGATTTGTCAATTCTGTCCTGAATATATTCAATGACCCAGGACCCACTTCTCCCTAGGGAAGAGAATTCCGTAGACTAACCACTTTCTCAAGTGCTAAATAGGAGACTTGTTATTTTACAATTCTGCTCCCTAGCTCTAGATTCTTCTTAAGAAGAAATGTTCGCTCAGTTTATCTCTGTCCAACCCCTCAAAATCTTATATGTTTCCATAAGATCCCTTCTCACACTTCTTTTTCCAGTTTGTATAAGACCAACTTGCTCAAACTTTCAACAAAAGATATTCCTTCATCCCAGGGGCAAATAAACCTTCTCTGAATTGCTTCCAATGGCAGTCTATCACTCCTTAACCAAGGAGACTAAAACTGTGTGTAGTACTGTCAGTGTGATCTCAGCAATGCTTTGTACATCTACTCCACTTAACTACTCCATTCCATTAAACATCAATTTTCCTTCCCAATTACTTGTTCTGTCTGCAAAATAATATTTTGCCATTTCTATACAAAGACACCCAGATCTCCCTGTACTATATAAGAATCCCTACAGTGTGGAAATCGCACTTTGGCTCAACAAGTCCACACTGACTCTCCAAAGAGTAACCCACCCAGACATTTATCCCAGACTAATACACCTCACCTACACATCCCTGAACACTATGGGTGATTTAGCATAGCCAATTCACCTAACCTGCACACCTCTGGATTGTGGGAGGAAACCCACGCAGACACAAGGAAAATGTGCAAACTCCACACAGACAGTCTCCCAAGGCAGGAATCAAACACGGGTTCCTGGCTCTATGAGGCCACCGTGCCGCCCCAACCATACTACAGCCCACTGTAGCCTCACTCCAGTTGAATAATAGTCTGTTTTTCTAGTCTTCCTGAAAAAGTAGTCAAACTCATATTTTCAGCTATGAGTGCACATTCCTTGAATTCACAAGAGCAGAGGAAACCTTTAATAATTTCACTGCCTCCTCATTTCTGTTATGTATCTTACCACATCACTTCAGCAGTTTAATCAGGCTGAACATGGTTGAGAAATTGCTACTGCACAAAGTTGCAATTTACAAAACTCTGTGTATTTGTTGTGCAAAGGCCTTCTTACATGCTACCTTTACAGTTCCTGGCGAAGGACAATGGTGTAAACACAGATTGCTGTGATAGCCACACGACTACACTAAAACCAATTCTCTATATACTTTCCCTCTTTCAATTTTAGTGAAATCTAGATGAAAACATGTATAATCAATTGTGCACCGAATCTCATTTGGGCTTTCAAGAAAGATTGAAGTGCATCCTGCTGAAGAGTTGTTACTGAAGCTTTTCTTATTTCGTGCATCAGGACAAGCGCAAGAATGCCAAACTTCCAAAGGAGCATACCAATTTATATTGCAGGAGAAAAGGGTGCTGATTTGAGGGTAATTTCATTCTGAGTGATTTGGAGTTGCCATGGAGAAATCATGAGGTACTGTGGACTCCCAAGCTCAGCTGGATTGCTTGAATGTACTCTATTTTTGTGTCATTTTTGCAAGGTGAGTAAATGTCCAAGCCCTATTTACAAGATTTCTGATCAGGCCAGTACTATTGTTCATAGAGTTCTATGAATCCTGGTGAGTATATTTACAAGTGAAAGTAGCTTGTAGACAGGAAGGAAGAACTCTCAACTAATGCTCCAAGGAAAGAAAATGCAAGCGATTGCTCCATTTCCAGCAAGCATTTGTAGACAGAATGACCTTTCATGACCTTTGGATATACCAAAGCATTTTGTAATCAATCAAGCGCTTTGAGTGTGGTCAATGTGGGTAATGCAATTTGCTCACAGCAAATTCTCAAAGTCAGCCAAGTGATAGTGACCAATTCATTCCTTTGACAGTGTCAATTCCAGGCTATAGGGAGAAATCAGAGAAAAATCTATAAGAGGCGTAGATAGAGTCGATAGCCAGAGACTATTTCCCAGGGCAGAAATGACTAACACGAGGGGTCATAGTTTTAAGCTGGTTGGAGGAAAGTATAGAGGGGATGTCAGAGGCGGGTTCTTTACACAGAGAGTTGTGAGAGCATGGAATGCGTTGCCAGCAGCAGTTGTGGAAGCAAGATCATTGGGGTCATTTAAGAGACTGCTGGACATGCATATGGTCACAGAAATTTGAGGGTGCATACATGAGGATCAGTGGTCGGCACAACATCGTGGGCTGAAGTGCCTGTTCTGTGCTGTACTGTTCTATGTTCTATGTTCTATGAAATCACTCAGTTATTCTTTGACTAATGCTGTGGGATGTTTTATAATACCAGAGAAACCAAATCGGTTCTCTATTTTGTGTGATAGAAGGCACTCTCCAACAATGCAATCCCTCAATACTGCACTGCATGGTCAACTTCAGTTATGAGCTCAAATCTCTGAATCCTTGAACCTTTGATTGAGGGGCAAGTCTGAACTGAGACCAGTACCTGTTCAGTACTGTACACCAAGTGTTTTCATAAAATCATTGACCACTTACAGAAGGCCATTCAATCCATTGTGTCAGTAGTAGCCCCATATTACTGCCTTTTCCCCACTGACCTGCAAAACCTTCCCTTCAGATAATTTCCAAGTTGTGTTTAGAAGGCCCTGATTGAATCTTCTTCTACAGCACTGTGAAGCACACAACGTGTAAAAAAGAGTTTCTGCCAATCACTTTATAGAATCATAGATTCCCCACTGTGTGGAAGACCCATTGGGGTCCATACCCTCCAAAGAGCATCCCACCCAGACCCACCCCATCCCCACAACCCTGCATTTCCCAAGTTTAATCCTCTAACCTGCACATCCCTGGGCACTATGGGTAATTTAGCATGGCCAATCTATGCAACTTGAACACCTTTGGACTGCTGGAGGAAACCAGAGCATCCGGAGGAAATCCATGCAGAACACGGCCCATACCTTCTGGTTCTGTACTTTTCTGCTAATGGAAACAGTTTCTCCCCATCTATTCTGAACAGATTCCTCACAGTTATGAACACTGTCAAGCCTCCTGTTAATCTTCTCTTCTCCAAGGTGCACAGTCCCAGCAACTTCAACCAATGCTCGATCTTATCCACACCCTTCCTCATGCCTTTACATTCTTCCTAAAGTGAACTGGCCAGAACTGGATACAGCACCAGTTGAGGCTGAACCTATGTTTTACAGATATTGGTTGTTAAATGCACTGTTGAACTGAATCTTTCAGACAAACCCCCTTCCTGATAAAAGTTCCTACTTTGTGATGAACTATTGGAATTTATCTGCATTTGGTAATTGTTGGTCTGGCATAACTATGGGCCTAGGAGGGTTGAAAGCTGATGTCCAGTAACATGTAAGTATCTATGGGGAACAGGACACCATGAGGCTGTGATGCTCCCTATTGTCAACACCTGCTGACACTCACTGGCCAGCCTCCCAGTATAAGGTATCAGCAGTTGGCTGCATCAGCTGGGCAGCTAAGGCAAAGAGAGACAGAAAGTACTTGCAAGTAAATGCTAGCTTTTAGGAACATTCTTACATTGGAGCCAAATCTGAGAGGTAACTGGTGTTTGTGTTCGTGGTAACTGGTGAAACTTTGTCTCCTCAAGACACATTAAGGTGAATGCAGAATATCAATTTTAAATTTGATTTGCATGGGTTGGAAAAGAAGCCAGATTCAGACAGACCAAATCCTATTAGGAAATGGGGAATGGATGCAGAAATAGGACAGTTGCACAAATTGACTCAGCTACAAAAGCACATCCCTGACTGGGGAGAGTTTCTGGATTTTCATGAATCATGGAAGATGGGATATAAATGCATGCCATATATTACATGGAGGCAAACTTCTTCTGGAGCATTGCATGCTGAAATGGGGAGTAGAGTCTGGAGTGCAGTATTCTGAGGGACTAAATGGTCTTTTTAATCGTTGTCTTTAGTGGAAAAACTGATCGCCCCCAATCCATTAAAGGCACTCTCACAGTGTCGAGAGAGTAACATAGCTTCAAATCTAAATTTTATACTTTTATAAGAAATGTCAACAGCTCCTCACAATACAACAATCGATTTATAGTGATTTGGGTTACACATCTGACCTCACAATCGGAATTGTACACCAACCGCAGAAGTCAGATCATTTGTTGTGAATCTAAATTCACTTTAAATTCTGGGAAGGTAAACCAGTTTTCTTTATCATTTCTGCATTATGTGTACAAGATTAAAATGTTTTAGTTTAAAACACACACGCAAGAGGAGCAGAGAGTTTGTGAGGTGGAAAGGAAAATGAAACAAGTTCTAAAGTGTGTAGTTTTAATCGTGAAGACTGTTTGTGGGAGGGGTTCCCATGTAGACTGGGCTGAAGGTGGAGCCTCTACACTGGGTTTAATCCGGAGCTGCGCTGTTGACCATAAACAGACTGTCCCAGCACAGCACATAGAGGAGTGGTCCCATCTGTGGTAAGGGGCTTTTCAGCACTTCCTCACACCACTTCCCGAAGTTTTGTGGGAATTATAACGACTCTGTTCCAGCGGGGAATGGGACACTGTCTGGATAATAATGGCACAGCTTTGGTCTTTTAACACCGGATTTAAGTGAGAAGCAGCTCTGAAGACCTAGTTTACCTGGGAGTATGATTCAGAGAGACTCTGACCGAGCTGTTTTGGATAAAGTTGGTATGGAAGGGAACTGTTTATAGGAGGGAGGAGCCGTTGAAAGGCGACTCACTGCAAAGTTGTGTGTTGAATTAAGACACTGGGAGACCCTGACAGTGGGTGTGGGGTACAGAAATGCAGATTATCAAAGTTAGAATGAAGTTTTCTGTTGGCTGTACGGTTGGTTCCTACTCTCAGCGGCTGCTTCCCTGGTCAAAGCTGGCAGTGCGTTTATTTCCATGCTGGAGTTTATTTTTAGTGTCAGAATGTAATTACTCTATTTTCCTCAATACTGGTGTGTTTATTCCTGTGTTTGTTCCCCTCTGGCTCCATAGGCATTCCCCTGTGACTCCTGAATGATACCGGTTGTGATACCCTTTTTGTACAAACCCAGTTAGTCACTGGCAGGAACAACTGATGTTGGTGTTAACGGTGAAGAGGTCATCGGGTTTGAGGTACTAGGTAAGAACCCAACGTTTCTTGGTGCCTACGTGCTGAGTTCCAACTAACCTTTGCCCCTCCCCTCTCCCCATTATTGACCAGGTTTACTGCTGAGTCCAACGTGGATTTGGGAGTGGCGATTGATTCAATTTCCGAATAGTGGGCTGTACACGTTCTGGGTTAGATTAAATCTGAGCCAGGAGCTGGGAACCTACAGGACAAGCAGCTGAAGGAGTTGATAAAACTATTGAATTTTTTTAAAAAAAATTAAGGTTCTAATTCTTGGCAAGATAAGAATAAGGCCAACGATGTTTTAATTAGCAGCAGCACAAGGTGTATTTTATTTCTCTGGATTAGGTGGTTCATTCGCTAGACTGGAGCATGTGGTATGTGCTGACACACCACTACTGAAGGAGTGTAGCACTGCCTGAAGTGTTAGCTCTTCCACAAGATATTTATTCAAAATTCTCAAGGCCCTATTGCTCTTTTTTGTAGTTCGCTAATGGAATATGGGCATCTCCGGCTAGGTCAGCATTTATTGCCCATCCCTAGTTGTCCAGAGGATAGTTAAGAGTCAACCACATTGCTATGGGTCTGGAGTCACATGCAGGCCAGGCCAGACCAGGTAAGGATGGCAGACTACCTTCCCTAAAAGAGGTTAGTGAACTGGCTGGATTTTCCCTGAAAACTGACAATGGTTTCATGGTCATCATTAGGTCCTTAAGTCCAGATTTTTAAATTTAATTTAAATTCCACTATCTGCCACAGTGGTCTCCAAAACATTAGTTGAGTTTCTGGATTAATAGCCTAATCATGATGCCACTAGGCTTTCACCTAATGGTTGTCTTTTATAGACCTGTATCCCAGGTCTCCATGAGAGGAGGGATAATGTCCAGGTACGTACATAATCGCTCACGAAATTTCACTGAGTGTGCTTGCTGTGGGACTGTGTGCAAAATTCCCTTCAGCACCTTCCAAACCCACAACCACTTCCATCTAGAAGAGCAGGAGCAGCAGATACATTGGAACACCACCACCCATAGGTTCCTCTCCAAGCCACTCACCGTTCTGACTCTGAAATATATTGCTATTCCTTCAGTGTCACAGAGTCAAAATCCTAGAACATCCTCTGTAAGGGCATTACGGTACTACCTACATCAGAGAGACTTCAGTGGAAGGAAGAAGGAAGCTCACTACATCTCAAGGACAACTAGGGACAGGCAATAAACATTGGCTCAGCCAGTGATGCCCATGATCCACAAGAGAATAAGTAAAAATTTGACCTGTTGGGATTGTCTCCATTGCAACAGTAACCATATTTCAAAAGTTGTTCACTATGAATTGTTTAGGGTTGTGGAGGTCATGCAAGATGCTGAATTATTGCTCGTTCTTCACTCTTATACACCACATTGGGAATTGTAGGTTTAATGGAGTTAAATGGAAGGAGCAGGGAGTAACTTGCCACTGGGAGATTTTTGATCAAATACATGAACTGGGCTAGAAATTACTTTATTGTTGAAGTCAAGCAAGTAATCTTTGAAACAAAAGTGTGTTAGATATTGGCCATTTTAGTACTAGTGAGTTTGAAGTTTTTGGAAATGGATGAATCACTTAATAGCTGTCCAGAAGAGATCCTTTAAAAAGTGAGTGCACTTGGGAAGATAGTGTAAGTAACACTGTGGCCTAAATTTCACAAGACTGGAATAACAGCAAATCTGGTCTGTCCAGTTGTTGCTTGCGTATTAGGCTGCTCCATGATTCAATTCCTGATTATTGTAGCACCGTTGCCCCCCCCCCACCCAATTAGTTCAGAAATACCTGGTCAGAAGCTGTCCCTCACTAGTTTTCAGGTGAGGTTACTGCTCATTGTGCTGGTGCAGTTGCAAGATATCTTTAGGGTTTTCTATAGCTGTGGCTGAGGTGCAATCCACAAAATTCCCCACAAATATTCATTGCAACATGCATGGCTGGAACTGCTCCAAATTAGCTAGTGAGCCAGGTGGCTCATGATACTGATCTCTGTCAGTTAACCATTTTGTCCATTGTTTCTTTATGCCTCATTTATTAAAATTCTTAATGTATTGTGACTCACTTTTGTGTGACTGGCTGCCCAGGTTAGCAAATGTGACAGTGCAAGTTTAAACAAATCATTTCCTCACCGGTTTAATTTGCAGATATTTTTCAAATGCTACGTTGTGACCAAACAAACTAAACAGGAGTACAATTTAAAAACATTGTGCACTTTGGAAATCTCACTTGACTTGAGAGCTGACTGACAATATGATTCAGCATGTACTCTCAACTGCAATGTCTCAAAGTGGAGTGCAACTTTTGGTTTCTGCCATAACTATGAGCCATAATTATAAGTAAAGGGTTAATACTCAAATAGCGATGTAAGGGATCACATAATAAACTCTGCAAAGAACCGTGTTGAGCCTTGTGTTAAGCCTAAGAGTTTAAATAGTAGAATTTTAAAGAAAAGGTAATATTTACCAAATTCTTAGAATCTAACAGTCTGTGCTAAGAATACCAGAAATCTGACCTCCAATCAGCCACCCTCCGTTACAAAATAATCAAGTTCCTTAAAGTGAGTGAGAAAACGATGAATTATACTCCACCACTGGTGACTGTGCCTTTAGCTCCTTGGGTCCATGGAGATCTGGCATTCCTTTCTTAAACTTCTCTATCTTTCTAGTCCTGCCAGATGATCTTTAAAATCTACCTCTTTTTCCAAGGTTTATCCTTCTAAAATCATCTTATATGGCTCAGAGTCAAATTCTGATGTAACACTTTTATGAAGTAGCTTATGATATATTCCCTTGAAGGAACAAGGTAAATGTACATTTGTGTATGGAGTTGGCTGATGGAGGAATATTGGCCGAGATACTGAAAGAATTAATCTCCTTCTCTTTTGAAGTGAAGGGAGAAGAGTGGGTCTAGGATTGGTACTTTAAACATAAATAAGGGCAATGTTGTGGACATGTAAACTGAGCTAGCTGAAGTGAATGGGAATATAAGGCTAGGAGAAAGATCAGGAAAGCATTGGTAGGGAATATTTCAGAATAATCATGACCGGTGCATAAGGAAAACTTCCAAGGAGATGCTCACCATCCATGGTTAACTAAAGAAGTTAAGGAAAACGTCAAATTTAAGAAAAATGCATATAATTAGAGGCAAAGAGACGTACAACACGGAAACAGACCCTTCGGTCCAACCCGTCCGTGCTGACCAGATATCCCAACCCAATCTGTCCCATCTGCCAGCACCAGGCCCATATCCCTCCAAACCCTTCCTATTCATATACCCATTCAGGTGCCTTTTAAATGTTGCAATCGTACTAACCTCCACCACTCCTCTGGCAGCTCATTTCATGCACGTACCACCCTCTGTGTGAAAAAGTTGCCCCGTAGGTCTCTTTTATATCTTTCCCCTCTCACCCTAAACCTATGCCCTCTAGTTCTGGACTCCCCGACCCCAGGGAAAAGGCTTTGCCTATTTATCCTATCCATGCCCCTCATAATTTTGTAAACCTCTATAAGGTCACCTCTCGGCCTCTAACGTTCCAGGGCAAACAGCTTCAGCCTATTCAGCCTCTCCCTACAGCTCAAATCCTCCAACCCTGGCAACGTCCTTGTAAATCTTTTCTGAACCTTTTTCAAGTTTCACAACATCTTTCTGATAGGAAGGAGACCAGAATTGCATGCAACATTCCAAAAGTGGCCTAACCAATGTCCTGTACAGCTGCAACATGACCTCCCAACCCCTGTACTCAATACTCTGACCAATAAAGGAAAGCATACCAAGTGCCGCCTTCACTATCCTATCCACCTGTGACTCTACTTTCAAGGAGCTATGAACCTGCACTCCAAGGTCTCTTTGTTGAGCAACACTCCCTAGACCTTAGCAGGACTTATACACTTAATGGTAAGATTTGCTTTCCCAAAATGCAGCACTTCACATTTATCTGAATTAAACTCTATTTTCCACTTCTCAGCCCATTGGCCCATCTGATCAAGATCCTGTTGTAATCTGAGGTAACCTTCTTTGCTGTTCACTATATCTCCAATTTTGGTGTAATCTGCAAACTTGCTAAAAGATGAGTGACAAATCCGATGACTAGTCAAAATATAAAAGAATGACAGAGTATGACTCAAATGAATTAGAATATGAAAGGAAGCTACCTAAAAATGTAAAAACTGATAGCAAGAGTTACTATTTGATTTTCTGATAGCTATAGTGAGTAAAGTGAGTGTTGATGAGAATGGGGAGTTAAGAATACATAATAATAAAGAAATGGCTAATCTAATGAATACTTTGCTTCAATCTTCCCAATACAAGATGAAAGAAACCTCTCAGTAAATCGGGGGTTGAATGAACAGAGGAATTTGTTGAAATTATAATCACTAGGGAAGCATTCCTGAACGATTTAGTGGAGGTGTGGGGTGACAAATCTCTAGGTGCAAAGGTGTTGGTGGCAGGCTCATTGATTGTGTTTTTTAAGTCGGAAGTAGATCACCTTCAATCACCTTGCCTGATGAGAATCTATCAGGGTGGATGGGATTGTCAATCCGAAGATAAGTAAATCAGCCGTAATCTTATTGAATGGTGCAGCAGACAGGAGGGGCCGAATTGCCTGCTTCTGCTCTGACGTTATATGTATGAATAATGTGTGTAATGATCCTTTCAGTCTACTTTAATGGGCAGAACGGACTCCAGTTTAACATTGCCAGATGCACCACCTCTGAAATGGTATTCTCACTAGTGCCTTGCTCAAGAATGTAACATCAGAACTATTGCAAATGAAATCTATCTTTGCCAGTAATTCCATAAGTATGAAATACTAAAAATATCCCTGACAGATTTCCGTAGGTGTAGGAACATTTGGAACAAACCACCTTTTGATTATTGCTGCTTTAACAAAGAAATTTTGACCCAATTTGGAATTGTACCAGTTAGCTGTAAAGCACAATGATATTAGAACATAGAAAATTACAGCGCAGCACAGGCCCCTCAGCCCTTGATGTTGCGCCAACCTGTGGAATCAATCTGAAGCCCATCTAACCTACACTATTCTATTCTCGTTCATATACCTATACAATGACCATTTAAATCCCCTTAAAGTTGGCAAGTCTAGCACTGTTGCAGGCAGTGCATTCCATGGCCTCACTACTATGAGTAAAGAAACTACCTCTGACATCTGTCCTATATCTATCATCCCTCAATTTAAAGCTATGTCCCCTCGTGCTAACCATCGCCATCCGAGGAAAAAAGGCTGTCACCATTCAACCACCCTGTCTAACCCTCTGATTATCTTATGTCTCAATTTAAGTCACCTCTCAACCACCTTCTCTAATGAAAACAGCCTCAAGTCCCTCAGCCTTTTCTCATAACACCTTCCCTCCATACCAGGCAACATCCTAGTAAATCTCCTCTGCACCCTTTCCAAAGCTTCCATATCCTTCCTATAATGCAGTGACCAGAACTGTACGCAATACTCCAAATGCGGCCGTACCAGAGTTTTGTACAGCTGCAGCATAACCTCCTGGTTCCAAAACTCCATCCCCGTACCAATAAAAGCTAACACATTGTACGCCTTCTTCATAACCCTATCAAACTTGGTGGCAACTTTCAAGGATCTGTGTACCTGAACAATGAGATCTCTCTGCTCATCTGCATTACCAAGAATCTTACCATTAGCCCAGTACTCTACATTCCTGTTACTCCTTCTAAATTGAATCCCCTCACGCTTTTCCGCATTAAACTCTATTTGTCACCTCATAGCCCAGCTCTGCAGCTTATCTATGTCTCTCTAACCTACAACATCCTTCGTCACTATCCACAATTCTACTGACCCTAGTGTCATCAGCAAGTTTACTAACCCATCCTTCTGCCCTCGTCTAGGTCATTTATAAAAATAACGAAAAACGGTGGACCCAAAATAGGTCCTTGCAGTGCACCACTAGTAACTGAACTCCAGGATGAATATTTCCCATCAGCCACTACCCTCTTTCAGCTAGCCAATTTCTGATCCAAATCACTAAATCGCCCTCAAACCAATGCATCTGTATTTTGTAATATTGTGATACTTTCCTCTTGTCTCCCAACTTCCCCCACTGCTCTGTATTTGATTAGCTAATAATTCTAGATCATATGTTGACTGTGACTGACTTAGAATAAATAAATGATGGTTTGTAGCAGCTATACTTTGAGAATCTCCTTTTAATTGCTTCTCCCCTCCCTGCCTTCTTCCTGGACTTGGACAGGAGATTTATTGAAATGAAATATTAACTGGGATAGAAGGTATTCTGCTCAAACATTTTAAGGTGTCAAACATTCGGTTGCAAAACTCTTGCCTTCAATTGAATCTCAGTCCAGGCTCGCATATAATCTAAATTGATACTTAATTGACATACTGGGGGAGAGATGATCTGTTAGAAATGCGGTTGTTTGGATTAAATGCTTCACCATTTCATCTTTTGGGGATTCTAACTATCACATGGTGCTATTAGAACAGGGGAGTTCTCCCTGTGCACTGACCAGCAGTTAACCTTGAATCAGCATCTACAAAGATTATTATCTCATTGTGGTTTGAGTTTATTGTATGCAAATTGCTAAATTTCCTGTGTAGAAGGAATAATTTATAGTCCTAAAGTACTTGGCTGTTAAATGTTTACAATACCCTGAGGTTATTAATAGACCATAAAAAAGAACAGGAGTAGGCCATTCAGCCCCTTGAGCCTGCTATGCTATTCATTAGGATCATGGCTGATCCGGCATTCTGCATGTCCACTTGCTTGCCATTTTGCTGGAAGCCTTGATTCCCCCACTGACCAAGAAACTACCTGTCTCAGCCTTAAAAATACGCAAGGGTTCTACCCTCACCGCTCTCTGTGGCAAGGAATTCCGACAATTCTCTTCTCCCTGAGAGAAGAAATTCCTCCTCATCTCAAACTTCATTTGGTGCTCCTTCATTCTGAAACTGTACCCTCTGATGTTCTATAATGCCATGAATTGTATAAATGACGCAAGGAGTGTGCATGCACAAAGGTAAAGTGACAAAAGCGCATACCCCATTTGGGTAATTTGGGACCAGTGGTTTCTTGTTCACAGCTCGAAGCAGACATTACCATCTCTATTAGCCAACAACTGATCAAAACTCCTCACTCCCTGAGGGACAATGTCAGCATTGCTGTAACAGCAGCACCACATACTAGCCACACCATCTGTGTTCCAGCCGTAAGCCACTACACCCGAGGAATGGTTGAAATTCTGATCCATGGTGAATGCTGGATAAGAGTCCTGCCATTAAGAGATCAAAGCAACACCAGGCAGTGGTGTGTGTGTGTGTGTGTGGAATTGGTCAGTGTTTTTTAAAAATGAAATGGAGGTGGAACAGTCTGCGTGTGTGTGCTGATGTCACAGTGTGCAGAACTGAATGATGTGGGTTCCATGATCATTCTGGACCAGTTTGGGCTGAAGGGCCAGGGATGTGCAGGCAAGATGGATTAACAATGGTAAATGTGGGGTTACAGGAATAGGATGGGGGGCTGAGTCTGGATGGGATGCTCTTCAGAGGGTCAGGGCAGACCTGACGGGCTAAATGGCCTCTTTCCACACTGTAGGCATTTTTTGTGATTGATCATCCAGAATCTGATTTAAACCAAATAGAACGGGAGTAGAACAGTAAAATTCTGAACATGTCCAAGATACTGTGGGGGAAATTGAGGACTGCAGATGCTGGAGATCAAAGTCAAAAAGTGTGCTACTGGAAAAGCACAGCCGGTCAGGCAGCATCCAAGGAGCAGGAAAATTGACGTTTCCTGATGAAGAGCTTATGCTCGAAACTTTGATTCTCCTGCTCCCTGGATACTGCCTGACTGGCTGTGCTTTTCCAGTGCCACGTGTTTTGACTCAAGATACTGTTTTGGGGGGGGGGGGGGGAAGCTGAGCTGGAGACTGTTCAAGTCCAGCCGCAGCAAGAACCTGGATGGGCTTTTCGTCAGCAGCTGAGCTGAAGCAGGAGCAGAGCTGGACAATGTTGTAGAGATGGAAATCTGTGATCCCAGTGGATATGTGACCAGGGTATTATCTCAGGATCAGCTGTTTCTTAAAAACAATTGGCTTGTGTAGGAGATGGATATTGCTGACAAGGCCAGAATCCTTTACTGCCCTTAAATTGATTAGATTACATTACAGTGTGGAAACAGGCCCTTCGGCCCAACAAGTCCACACCGACCCGCTGAAGCGCAACCCACCCATACCCTTACATTTACCCCTTACCTAACACTACGGGCAATTTAGCATGGCCAATTCACCTGACCTGCACATCTTTGGACTGTGGGAGGAAACCGGAGCACCCGGAGGAAACCCACGCAGACACGGGGAGAACGTGCAAACTCCACACAGTCAGTCGCCTGAGGCGGGAATTGAACCCGGGTCTCGGGTGCTGTGAGGCAGCAGTGCTAACCACTGTGCCGCCCACGAGAGAGTGGCTCTCTCGGCCGTTTCAGAGGGAAGTTAAAGGTCAGCTGTGTTTCATTGGCTCTGGAGTTACATGTAGGCCTGACCAGGAAAAGGTGGCAAATTTTCTTCCACACGAGTTGGGAGGTCATGTTGCGGCTGTACAGGACATTGATTAGGCCACTGGAATATTGTGTGCAATTCTGGTTTCTCACCTGTTGGAAGGATGTTGTGAAACTTGAAAGGGTTCAGAAAAGATTTCCAAGGATGTTGCCATGGTGGGTTTGACCTATGGGGGATGCTGAATAGGCTGGGGTTATTTTCCCTGCAGCGTTGGTGGCTGAGGGGTGACCTTTTCGAGGTTTATAAAATAGTGTGGATAGGGTTAATAAACAAAGTCTTTTTCCTGGGCTGGGGTTTAGAGTGAGAGGGGAAAAATTTAAAAGGGACCTAAAGGGAAACTTTTTCATGCAGAGGGTGGTGTGGGTATGGAATGAGCTGCCAGAGGAAGTGGTGGAGTACGGTACAATTACAGCATTTCAAAGGCATCTGGATGGGTATATGAATAGGAAGGGTTTAGAGGGATATGGGCTAAGTGCTGGCAAATGGGACTAGATTAGGTTAGGATATCTGGTCGGCATGGATGAGTTGGACCGAAGGGCCTGTTTCTGTGCTGTACTTCTCTGACTAAGACAACCCCATCAAGCACATGCCTGATAATGACTGAAAGAAGCAGTTTGGACATCTAGCTCTACTTGATCATTGGAAATTGATGGCCTTTTAACAAAGTGAGTGGGTGTTTATGGTGCAGTGGTAATTTCGCTACCTCTGGGCCAAGTGGCCTGGGTTCAAATCCCACCTGCACCTCAGAGGTGTGTAATAACATTTTTTGAACAGGTTGTTTAAAAATACCTAAAACAAACCGTGCAGGAAACAGCTGTACTGCAGTGAACCTGGAGTTATGTTGTTGTCTTAGAGGCAGTTTACAGTAAAGCTTGTAATATATCGCCACTGCATCAGCGTGTGACTTGAGGGTATAAAGGTCTCAGTTTCTGTCTTAAGTTGTGTCGTTTGAGTATGTTGGAAAAATAGTTTGTTACTAACTCAGACACTAAAAAGTCTGCAATTCTAATATGTGTATAGACCAGGAAATGTAATAAATATTTAGTTGATCTTTCAGCACTATGGTGCCCATATCTGGTTCCTGCATTGCACGAACGAAGATAAATATTATCGGATCAGGTACAGGTACCATGCTGGAGGTAGGAGTGGGAGATTGCCTTCCAAAGCATCAGTATTTTGGAAAGATGGATAGGATTGTAATGCATTTCTGGTGTTGGCACTACACACACAAGATTACCACAATTACGGCGAATATGCTGCCAGAGTTAGTGTATTGCAGAGCATTGACAACCCTGCCAGAGCCCCTGTTCAATGAGATTACACTGTATTGGTGTGATCAGCAATGGGCTGATCCCCGCAGCTGGGTGCAGTAGTAAGACGGGAGGATTTGATTTTAACAATCCACGTTCCTTGCCAGTTTCTCTTCTATTTGAAGAAAAGAACAGTTTTGACAGTGAACTTTGCAACCACAGTCTTGCAGTAATAAAATCTAACACTTCAAATGCATTTGAGGCCTGCTTCCCCCACACCATCTGAAAAAGAGCATATCCAGCCGTGCATGCAGTTTTACACCTGAACTGGCCAGTTGAATGCAACGTGAAGCTGGAGTTAGAGTTCTGGAGGCATTATAGAGAGTGCAGAGGAGGTTTATGACTGTGGCTCCAGGGATGAAGAACTTCAAGTCACGAAGATGCAGTGGGCTGTTCTCCCATGAGAGGAAATCTGATCTTGTACAGTCAAATCAGAGGGGCGGACATAGCAAGTAAGGAGAAAGTGTTCCCACTTGAGATTGAGAATAAGAGAGCATAGATTAAAGGAATTAGTGAAAGAAATTCAAGGAGAAGCTGCTTCACACAGCAAGCGGTTGAGGGTCCGGACCGTAGCATGAGAGCGTGATGGAGGCAGCTGTTATTTCAAATAGGAATTAGTTGGTGATTTGAAAAGGAATGACAGTCTGAGATAGGGTCAGAAGGCAGGAGAATGGCACTAGGTAAAATGCTTGTTCAGCAACTCTCCGACATGAAGGGCCGATCGGACACATTCTGTGATTCTGTTAGTTTGTCTACTTTGTTCTTGGCTGCTGCACATCCCAACCTGTCTGTCTCTCTACACTTTGTTTTCTTTTCAAGGTTTTAATTATTGAATGGGATCTAATGTTGGTTGTTTAGAGTGCTGAAGTATACCTGACAGGAATGGAAGAAAGGTCTATGTACGCTGAGATCTTGTAAATTCATCATGGAGTAAAGGTGAGCAACACAGTGGAGATACATAGTTATATTGTGGACACAATGCCACTTGTGTGAAACAGCCAATATTTGGTAAACATTGGAGTTATATCTGGGAGGTCTTCCACCATTCTGCATCAGGCAAGCACGGTGGCTCAGTGGTTAGCAATGCTGCCTCACAGGGCCAGAGGCCCGGGTTCGATTCCAGCCTCTGGCGATTGTGCAAACTCCACACAGACATTCTCCCTGTATCCGCGTGGATTTCCCCTGGGTGCTCCAGTTTCCTCCCACAATCCAAAGGTGTGCAGGTTAGGTGAATTGGCCATGCTAAATAGCCAGTCTTCAGGGATGTGTAGATTAGGTGCATTAGTCAGGGGGAATGGGTCTGGGTGGAATACTCTTCAGGTTTGGTATGGACATGTTGGGCCAAATGGCCTGTTTCCACACTGTAGGGATTCTATAAGTCAACGATAAGTCATTGCTGGAGACTTGAGGAATTCTCAAGCCCAAATTTCACCCCTATTTCCTCGTAGCACATGCCAGCAAAATATCAGTGGTAGTGACATCATGGCAATGTCACTGAACAGGCAATCTTGAGGCTCAGGTTCTGGGGGTAATGGGTTCAAATCCCACTTTGGCACTTGGCAGAATTTAACTTAAATCCATAAATGTAGAATAATTAAGATCACCTCAGTCATGGTGATCATATCAACTGTCATTGTTGTAAAAATATATCTGGTTCACTCATACCCTTTAGGGACGGAAACTGCTGCCCTTACCTGGTCTGGCCTCCATGTGACTTCAGACCCATGTGATTAATGTTTAAGCACCCTCTGAAATGGAAAAAAAAAGCCACTCACTTTGAGGACACTTAGGGACTAGCAACAAATGTTGCCTTGACATCCCATGGAAGAACTAAAACATTTGAAATCTGCCTTCATTTCTCTTTTAACAAACCTGTTCATAGATGTGATGACACACTGGTGCAGGTTGGACTTGATCTCAAACCTCCTGACTCAGGTAGGGTCACTACCATTACATCACAAGAACCAGTGAAAGCTGCATTGATAATGGAGGTTAATAAACATCAGGTGATCAAAACACAGTAAGTGCTGGAGATTTTTGAAGAAACACAGTGAACCTTTTTGGTTGGACTGGGTTGGAGGGTTAATCAGCTATTGGAGCTGTTCCAGCATTCAGTCAGATCATGGCTGATATCACAACTCCATTTTAACATTCTTCACTGATATCCTTCCACTTCCTTGTCACCAGTCTTGTGTTTTTTTACATCTGTGCCCTTGAGCTGAAATCTCACATCAGATTTTTTTTTTGAATTTGAAATACCGATTAGCCCATCCCTTTTACCCTCTAACATCCAAGTTAAAAGAAGCTGCTGCAGTTTAAGGCCTTCAGTCCAAGGTGGTTTTCTCATCTATTGTGAGACCCTTGTAAACAGTTGAAAGTCCATTACAGAAAGGCACCAACGTTAAAACTGAATGGGGACACAGAACAGAGTTCAAACTCTGTCCTTGTGATATGGGAATGTATTAATCGGCTGCTTAGCAAAATACTGCTCACTCAATTAATCTCTTTTAGATTGTGGTTTGATCTTGCCTGGATGACAGCGATACGATTTATAGATTTTTTTGGCAGAGGGTAAACTGGGTGGAGCAGATTATGTGGTTAGATCGTTTTAATAATTTGTTTAGTGAGTGACAGATCAATTCCTTCCTGTCTCTTGACAACTCATAGCTGAAAATGTGTTGCTGGAAAAGCGCAGCAGGTCAGGCAGCATCCAGGGAACAGGAGAATCGACGTTTCGGGCATAAGCCCTTCTTAGGCTTATGCCCAAAACGTCGATTCTCCTGTTCCCTGGATGCTGCCTGACCTGCGCTTTTCCAGCAACACATTTTCAGCTCTGATCTCCAGCATCTGCAGTCCTCACTTTCTCCTCTTGACAACTCATCCCTTATGTTCTTTTTGCACCCTTCGTTTGCCCTCTAATGTTCATTTCACTGTGCATATCCTGCTAAATAGTTCATTGTTCAGAGTTGAAACTCTTGAATGCACTTTTGGGACCATAATAGGGTGGGGAGGATGTGACTAGAATCTCCTGTCAGATATCGGTGTCAACTCTGTATTTAAACCCGTGAGCTCTCTTCTGCCCCATGGATGAGGAAATCATGTCATTGAAAGCAAATTACAGCAGATCTGGAATAATGAAACAAAGTACTGGAGGAACCCATCAGGTTATTTGTAAATTTGTTATTGCCCAAAGGGAGATAAGTCAACCACATTGCTGTGGATCTGGAGTCACATGTATACCAGACCAGGTAAAGATGGCAGATTTCCTTCCCTAAAGGACATTTGTGAACCAGATGGGTTTTCCAGCAATTGGCAGTGGTTGCCATTAGGTTAGCTTTCTTCATTTACAGGTTATTTAACAAAAAGCTTAAATTGAACTTTCACTGTCTTCCATGGTGGGATTTGAATTCCCATCCCATGGGCACCTGGGGTTCTGGATTACTGGTCTTGTGGTATGACCACTATGCCATCACCTGCCGTTGTATCTGTGGAGAGAGAAACGGAGAATGTTTTGAGTGTGAGGACACTTCAGAACTGAGAGTTCTCCATTGGTTATCAACCCAGTGTTAGGTCCAGAGGTCTGGGCTCCTTCTAGGATCCTAGAACAGTACAACACAGAAGAAGATCATTGAATCCATTGAGTCTATACAAGCTTTTTCAAAAACAAATTCAGTTCACCCTTGGTTTCCCATATCCCTGAAAGCTTTTTTTGTTAGGTATGCATCTGGTTCTGCTAGCGTTATCATACTTTTCGACACTGCGTTCCAGGCATTAAAAAAGTTTTGTCTAAACTACTGTCTAGTTAGCCTACAGGTATTAGAGTATATCAGCTCGGTACCTGATCTATATTGCATTCACTCGTCATCCAGACCTTGAACCTCTCTCAAAATCAGCAATTGCTGGAGAAACTCAGCAGGTCATGCAGGATCTGTGGAGAGAAAATGCAGTTAACTTTTTGGATCCAGTGAACTAGTTAATATTCTGATGAGTCACCAGACTCAAAACATTAAGTCTGATTTCTACTCTCCGATGCTGTCAGACCTGCTGAGTTTCCCCAGCAATTTCTGATTTTTGTTAACTTTAAACAACTTAAACAACTTAAACCTTGTTTAATCTGATATTGGGTAGTTGTTCTAACTGCAGGAGAGTCCTCAAGATATTCATTTATGCAAACAGAGCAAACTTGAATTAGATTGCCATATACCATCCATCATTATAATTCCCCCAACCAGAATAAGCCTATCATTTTATCATTTCTGCACTCGGTTACATTTTAAATTAGAGTTTTTGCTTCCATTGCTCCCTCTGTATCGTTTGCCCTTTCTAGGTGAGAGATCTGAGGTCAGTCCTGAATTTACCTTTTTAGAGCTGGTAGGTGACTCTTTTTGTCCTGTTCTCTCAACTTAATCGAAAACCATTTGTTTAATTGTAAATTCCTACCATACCACGTTAAACTTCTCTAAATTTATTGAGTACAGAAAGTAACTGTCTAATCATGTATAACAGTCATAATCCAACCTTTTTTTTTAAGAGTTGTAATGTCTGGTACGTGTTGGAACTTGTTGGTTTACTTGTGAAGGACTTCACATTTGTCATGATAATTGAACCAGTGTCGACAACTATAGCTAGTTTCTAGGGTGTTCAAGTGTGATTGTTGAACTGTACTTCAATAAGAAAATGACTACACAGAAATCTGGAGCTTCCCCAGTGTATCAATCAGTGGAGGCTAAGTTTAACCATTGTTTTCATGGTTATAAATTTCTCTCTCCTGCTCTTTGCTCCTGTTCATTTTAACCTGACCCAAACCCACCAGACTGGGCCATATTCCAACCATAAAAAAGTAATGATGCATCTTAAAAATCAGTTTTCCAAAGAAAGCTCTGAAGAATGTAGAACACCCTCCTGAAGAAATAGCAAAATAGAGAGGGGGTCCAAAATAACGTGGAGGCGAATCAGATTCTATTTTAGTAGAAACCAGAAATAGAAATTGGTGAGCAATAATGTTTTGAGGAAACAGAAGGGTATATTTGATTAGATATATTTTAAAAAATCATAAAGGATTAAAAAAAACTTGCATTTATATAGCACCTTTCGTGACCTTGTAACAGTCAGTGCTCCAGATGACCACTGTTGGAAACTGAACACATCAAGGATTCTCAAGCAAAATTGAAGTAAATGATCAGATAATAGTCACAGAGTTGGACAGCATGGAAACAGAACCTTCAGTCCAACTCATCCATGCTGACCAGGTATCCTAAATAAACCTAGTCCCATTTGCCAGCATTTGGCCCATATCCCTCTAAACCCTTCCTATTCACGTACCATCCAGATGCCTTTTCAAATGTTGTTGTAATTGTTCCAGCCTCCTCCACTTCCTCTAGCAACTCATTCCATACACACAACACCCTCTGCATGCAAAAGTTGCCCGTGAGATGCCTTTTAAATCTTTTCCCTCTCACCTTGAACCTATGCCCTCTAGTTTTGGCTCCCCCACCTTGCCTATTTACCCTATCCATACTCCTCATGATTTTATAAACCTCTATCAGGTCACCCCTCAGCCTCCAATGTTCCAGGGAAAATAGCCCCAGCCTCTTCAGCCTCTCCTTGTAGCTCAAACCCTCCAATCCTAGCAACATCCTTGTAAATCTCTTCTGCACCCTTTCAAGTTAACAACAACTTTCCTATGGCAGGGAGCCCAGGCATGAACACAGTATTCCAAAAACAAACTAATCCATATCCTGTACAGCCTTAACACAATGTCCCAACTTCTATATTCAGTCCACTGACAGTAAAGGAAAGTGTGCCAACTGCCTCCTTCACTACCTGGTTTGTCTGTGATTCCACCTTTTAAGTAATCTTGATTGTTGTGGGAAAGATATTAAGCAGGAGACTAGGGTAACACACTTCCTCTTGAAAGAACGTCATCGGATTTTTTGTGTCTAACTTGTTCACCGGGTGTGGACATCACTGGCTATAATAACACTTATTGTCCATCCCCAGTTGCCCTTCAGAAGATGCTGGAAAACTGCTGGATTCCATGGAAAATGGATATGCGCGTGGAGCTGTTCAGCAATGAGTTCCAGGATTTTGACCCAGTGACAGAACAGTGATATATTTCTAAGTCAGTTTGGTGACAGGAGTTTAAGGTGCATCTTCGAAATCCTTTCTCTTTCATAGTACGTTTCATGGTAATGTGTATCACATGGGCCTTGTATCTAGGTAAAAAATTGCAGTGAGATGAGACATCAGCCCTATTCAGTGTTCAAATGAAATGGACAGTTTAAACTTATCTTTCACACTTTCTGCAAATTTTGGAGACTAACAGTCTAATTGCTGTAAGGACAAATGCTGCTGCATTGGTTCCAAATATGAACACCTTGCACTTTCTTCCCAACAAAACCTTCTGAACTTTCCTTTAATCTTTGACAGCCATGTCATCCTGACTTGTTGTTTGGAGGACTTCAGACAGGTTACATGACCCCCTTCATTTTACCCCAAACTTAGAGCATCCCAAAACATCCTAATCCAATCTCATTTGAAAAGCCTTGAACCTCCATTTGTTTTGCTGTAGGTTTGAAGTACTGGTAGTGAACCTAAGATTCATGTTTTTTTCATAGCTAGATATTCGCCTTGCTTAATAACTTTATGTCCATAATCCAGGATGTTGTATACATGCTTGGCTTTAGCCCAACCCTAAAGTATAACATGGTATTTATCTACATTAAACAAACTCTGCCAGGCATAAAACCTTTCTCTCATTGCATATAATCTGCTGTAATCCATTTTTTATTTATTTCTAACATCTATTCAAATCACTACTGTCTGCAAGTTTGTGGATAATGTACAACACTGGTCCTTGGCAGACTTCATCCAGAAAAGTGTTCCCCAGGCAGAATTGCTACCATTAACAGCAAACTTCTGTGAACAGGAATGCTACAAATTCCTTCTGCATCTCAAAATCTGCATTTCCTCGGTAGGGGAAGTCCCAAACTAGAGTGCATAGGCTTAAGCTGAGATGGGAAGGATTTAAAATGGACCTATCATGTGGGAATCTCTTACTGCTGTGTATATTGCTCAGTAAGTATTTCTGGATACCAATTTTCTTGAAACACACTTTGAAGAAGTTGATAATTGCCATAATGAGGAATGACTCAGTCACTTAGAATCTCTATTAACCTTGGGAGTAAAACTCAGTGTCCTCAACAATGCATAAGTCAGCCTATGCAGTGCGAAATAGCTCTTTTGGTTCCCAACAACAGAAAAATGAGCTGCTTGTTACCTCCCCAACTACCCACTATTCTTATCCATAGCCCTTCTAGTTGGTCTGGTAGATTTAGTAGTTGTTTGCTGAGTTGTCTGCCTGACTTTGTACACATGAAGACTACTTTCTTTAAGTTTGTAAAGCTATCTTTGCTTGAGATAGATTTGTCGCTGGACATGACCCATTAGTCAATTAGGCTTTGTTTTAGTACCTGCCTGTCATTCATTTGTAGATAATAATGTGAATTCCTTTTGTATTTTCATGTTATTTTGAAGTTAATGATTTTATTTTCCTTGTTGGGTGTGCTGTGCCACTAGTCACCCGGTTTCATATCCTTTATCATTTCTACAATTGTAGCCGCCTTGGTATCTGGTACTCGGCTGAAAAGTTCAATAACAATCAAACCAATGTTGCCCTCGTAATCTCCCTCATAGATGTCCAAAACTACATCGAGGTTTCTACTTTTAAAAATTAATAATATTGATTATATCAATTTACATGGGTGACATGTTTGGTTTAATTAAGTACTAAGAGTCTTGATAGGGATCTGTATTGCACCATGAGAGTGTCCCTGTCACTGTGCCAGGAGGCCTGGGTTTAAGACTCGCTTGCTCCAGAGGTGTACAATAACCTCTGTAAACCCATTGACTAGAAAATATCTAATAGACCATAAATACACCTTTTAAGGGACTTCCACCTTTGTTGCACTATCTTGATGAATCAGTTTTAATAATGACAGCTTCAGACCTTCTGTGACTAGTGGGCACCACAGGGAATGGAGCACATTTAAATCCCCTCTCAGTTAAAGCACAACGTACAACCAAGACCACCTGGCTTCATTAGTTTTTAACTGTGTTGCTGTCTCCATATCTTCAATTTTACATTGCTGTTGTTGTACTTTTGAGCCATTCAACAATGTATGACAGTTTAGAATGTCAGGGAGCGAGAATGACTTGTTTGGAATTGCACATAATGCACAAAGCATTTATAGATCTTGCGTGTCACTATACACCAGGGTCATAGCAATAGGCTACTTTTAACTTTAGAAGCATTGCTCTCAAAATTTGATGTTTTACTTGAAGTACCGATTGTATGCATTGTTAATATAGAGACCTCCAACGAGGTAGATTTAATTGTAAATGAATGCTGCTCATTCATTATTTTTCTACTGACACTGAGGGGCTGTGTTCTTAAAGTGATGAATGATGATGAGTGATGGCACACTCTAGAGAGGATTTGTGATGGTTAGGCTAAGCAACTGTATACCAATATTCTTCACTTAGCAGTATGAAAGATTGTTACTGGGTGTCAGAACCAGGAATTGTCAGTTTGAAAACTTCATTCAAAGCCAAATCTCAAAGGGAAAGAAGGATGACATTGAGAAAGACTAACTGAAAAGAATGAAGAAATACATCCTATTTTTCAGCTTTGTAAATATACCACAATTATTAAACACTTGAATGAGAGCTAAACTTGAAAAAACTAATTTTTTTGTCAAAGAGTGAAATACTATATAAAAACTGAAAGAACTGTGGGTGCTGTGTATCAGGAACAAAATAACAAAAATTGCTTGAAACATTCAGCAGGTTTGGCAGCATCTGTGGAGAGAAATCAGTTAATGTTTCTGGTCCAGTGATCCTTCCTCCTCCTCTGTCTTGACGCTGCTCTTGTTTCACTTTTAGCCAAATCCTATTGACAACACTGAGAGTTGAGCACTATTCCAAAAGTAGAACTGTTCAACAAGCAGGTTGTTTCCAGATAGAAGAATGTTTTGGAAGGTTACAATGCGGTTTACATTTTTGCACCCATGGCTTGACTCTGGTATGTATGAGACTCTTGGGGTGAGGAAAGGTGTGTACCTTTTTCATAGAACATTCCTGAAGAGTGCTTCAATTTGACTTTTATCTGACTGTACATACCTGTGTTGTTGTATCTCTGTTCTTGACAGAATTACTCTGCCGTGGGTGTGTTAGCAAAGCCAGGCTGAAGCTGTATGAGCTAGTATGATTCAGAACTCCGTAATTTGCTACACTCCTTTTACAATCATCACCTTGCTTGATAAAATCTCTCCAGTGGAAATCCAGATAAGGTGGCTGCTTTACTTGCTCCCTCAGGGTCATGATTGCCAGAATGATCAGCAATGAGCAGGAAGGTTAAAGCTAGAGCTGAAACTTTTATTGATGTTTTCCCCATTGCAGTTACAAGTATTGGCAGGAAATGTGATTAGTCTGACATGGCTTGGCATGTTGCCAGCTACAGGTGAGAAAAGAAATGAAGTAATGTTCAGACCATCATTCCTGTGTTTTGTCACTGTTCTATATTTGCAGCCCGTTAAGCAATGTCACAATTGTTCCAATGTTAATACCTGGCCTGATCCTAATTTTGAAAGTGAGAAATCAGCTGGTGAGTTTTGAGAAGATTTGTAGCTCAGGTTGAGGTTTTGGATGTAGGTTTGCTCGCTGAGCTGCAAAGTGACATCACCAACCCAAACACATAAATAGAAAGCAGGAATTTTCAGCATTGTTTCGCCTGGGGCCCACTGAAGATGTTACCAAGTAGTGTAATGAAACATCTGGAAATGAACCTTGCAGCTCAGCGAGCAAACCTACATCCAAAACTGCTGGTATTTATTTGGTGTCATTCACATATTTGGGACATTCCAAAGCACTTCAGTTAAGTGCATGTAAAGTGAAGTCACTGTTGTGAAGTGGGAAACACTCATTTATACAAGGCAGGATCCCATGGAGGATGACGATAAGTTAACTAACTGGTCAGTCTGTTTTAAACAATAATGGTGGAGGGATAAATGTTGTCCACAGCGTTCGAAAAGCAGTTCGTGAACCAGTGTCTTTGGATCGTTTGTCCATTTAATTCCACTCATTACTGTCAGTGAGTACGGGAAAGAATTCTAATGTTTTTTTGTTTCAATGTGTATTGAAGCATAGCTCAGAGGTACCTTTCAGAAATAGAAGGATTGTGGTTTAAAGCCTGAACTTCCTAGGCTGAAGAAGGGCAGCACTGTCCGAAGCACCTCTGGTATGGTGTATTCAATAATTGCAAGCTGCCAGATGCATGTCAATTTTTTTTCAGTGGAATATTGAATCAAAGGAATATCAAATGATAGATAAATATTTAACAACCCTTCTAGATGAGAGAGGCAAATGTGTTACTGTGCATTGACTAAATAATCCACTGTTCTCAAAATCATTCCTACATTTGGAACCCTTACAAAAATCGATGCACGCTGCAGACTTTTGGAAAATACTGTCATACTCAAGCTCCAAGTATCATTAGGCCCCCACTTTCCAAGAACGAAGTCACTTTGGCTAATTGAGCAGGATTTTGTTTTTTGAAATTGGCGTGCATCAACAAAAGTAACATGTTTGTGTGTTTCAACAGGTGTAAGATGCCAAAATCTGCTTCTGTCGCTTTATCACAAGGATATCATTTTGATTGCATGTCTTCTGTTAATTCAGCGAGGTGATCACTTTTTTAATATCAGGGACTGAACATTTGTCGTATTTGATCATTTTTTTAAAATGTTGCCATACATCATTGCTAATTGTACATTGAGTGTTTAATTGAATTGAGAACAAAAAAGTAGAGTTGAGGCCGAAATGAATTTAGAATTAGAATTAAGCTTCATTATCACACATACTCAACTCAAGGGATACGGGAGTTCAGTGCAAAGTTTTAAGTTGTACCATCTTGAGATTAGCCAAGATTGTATCAAATGGCAGAACAGGCTGGAGGGACTGAATTTGCTTACTGTTGCTCCTAGTTTTGATCTTATTTTCTTATGATCCTACAGGTGGTTGCCATTCATGCATTAAGTAAAGATTCACATGTGCTTCATGTTACGGTTGTGAGGTTTATAAAGTTGCTTTTAACTTTCTGACACTGAAAAAGCTCTGAAATCTGACTGGCGGTAAGCTTGGGTTAGTTTGTTGAAAATGGGCTGGGTATGAGATGGAAAGGAGGTAATAATTATTTTCTTTAACTTATGGTAAACATTTTGATAATTGAACATTTCCTTTTAAGAGTTCAACATTTCATGCTGCAGCATTGTGAAGCTGTTGCTTGTACCTGTAAATATGATTATAAGTGCTTATGTACCTTAGAATTTAGGAAGGCTTAGATTGTGTTTTCCTGGGAAGATGATGCAGGGTTTTTACATTTGGAGACAATGGCTGCTGTCTGAGTTTATAATGGGTATACTCCGAGTCTCTCAAAGTCTCCAATGTTGAAGACAGTGGATTGTAAATAATTATCCTGCAAGCTGTCTTTTTTTTAAATAAGAGGAAAGGGATTTGGGATCAAGAATAGCTCAGAGTTCATATCTGGTTAATGTGTTGGACATTGTTATGGGAATGAAAACTGACGGTCATAATGAGATCAGATTACAGACTTACCTCCAAATCACTATCATAGACGGCAGTTCTGTGCGGTCAACAGAGAAACTGAATTCCTTAGATTTGTGACCATTTCAAAACGATGGTTCCCTTCCGAGCCACTCACCATCTTGACTTGGAAATATGTTGCCATTCCTTTACTTCTGCTGGGTCAAAACCCTGGAATTCCCTCCTCAGTGGCATCAACCCACAGCTGGTGGACTGCAGCTGTTCAAGAAGGCAGCTCACCACCACCACCTACTCGAGGGCAACTAGGGACGGGCAATAAATACTGGCCCAGCCAGCGATGCTCGTATCCCACAAATGAATTTTTAAAAGATGAACCTGCAGCCATCTAAAAGCTGAGAGATTGCTGTGGCATAACAGAGAAGAGAAACAAGCTTTCCTGCTGGTAGTGGATTTAAGGAGTTCTCAATGTTGAGGAAAGTTCATAGGGATAGTCATACAATGTTACTCCTCAGTGAAATTAAGATTAAAGGAGTCCACTTAAAGCTAAGAGTAACTGTTTATTCTAAGGATGATAATTCTTTGGAAAGTGTAATGTCTGATAAATATAAAAGGGAATGATCCTTTCTATGGTTTAAAGCATAAAGTGCTTAAGACAAAACAGTAATTCATCAAGTTTTTTTTATCTTTGTTCCAGTAATAGTTTTAAAATGTCAATGTGTTGGGTCATTCTTTCATCCATCAACTCGAAATTCAAATCTCCTGTTGAACAATGTTTGTTGCCATGGAGTTTGTAATACACGGTGTAAGAACAGAATGAAAGTGAGTTGGTTTTGATTTGGAATCACGTGCTTGTGTGTCATTCTGAATGAAAACTTCCCAGTGTGTAAAAATGTGGTTTCAGTGTTTCCTGTCATTGCCTGACTATTAGAACAGTTCAGTGATGATCAGCAATTGTACAAAATAAGGCAATAATTAAAGCTAGAACAGCTATTACTGCACATTCCTCTCACTGCAATATTATGAGCAATAATGTTGTTTCAGTAGAAATTTGTTTTCTTGCCTTTTTTTTTCGAGTTATGTTCTAGCAACAAAAGTTGGATATTGCTTTGAACAAGAAAACTGAATTTGTGCTCTCCTTAACCTTGACTGTGTTTTGAACCTGTGATAGAGTTGAGTTGTTGCAAAACATACTGAGGCTGGGGTAATAGCCTAGGAACAGAGATAAAAATCACACAACACCAGGTTATAGTCCAACAGGCTTATTTGGAAGCACTAGCTTTCACAGTGCTGCTCCTTCGTCAGGTGTTGTGTAGTATAAGATCACAGAATTCATAGCAAAAGCTTATAGTGGGATGTAACTGAAATTATATATTGAAAAAGACCTGGATTGTTTAAGTCTCAACTTTTAGAATGACCCCATGTTGGTTTCAGTTCTTTCATATGTAAGTCGCTGACTCTCTTTTTTTAAAAAGTTACATTCTCAAGTGAACTTAACAATTGGTGTCATGTTGGCCCAGATAAAGCATTGAAGGTGTGAGATGCCCTGTGTGAGGCTGTCTGTGCCACATTGTTCAGGCTGATTCTAATCTAAAAAACTGATTTACAGAAGCTTACATGGATTCGTGCTGTTTTTGAGCAAAATAACATGTAATTCTGCAAGTAAAAATTCACCCCACCAACTCGTATGTGTTTGGGAGGGGGTGTTGTGTCTGTGAGAAAGTGAGTGCAAAGGGGTATAACAGAGGGTGCGTATGTGCTTTAGTGTGGGAGTGTATGTGTGAACGTATGAGACAGTGTAGTGGGGTCACCTGTAGTGTAACGTGAACCCAGGGTCCTGGTTGAGGCCATCCCCAAGGGTACCGAACTTGGCTATCAGCCACCTTGCATTGTTGGCTGTCCCAAAGCATGCCTTGGAGGATGGTCACCTGAAGGTCCAAGGTCAAATGTCCCAGACCGCTGAAGTGCCCTCTGACTGGAAGGTAACACTGCTGTCTGTTGATTGTTCTGAGGTGTACGTTCATCCATTGCCGTAGCCTCTGCTTGGTCTTGCTAATGTATCGTGCCTTAGTCCAACACCGGCATCTCCAAATCATTAGAAACAGAGATGGTTGGTTAGAGAGAGAGAGACCAACTTAAGGGAGCAATATTCTGCATCAAACATGGGGCAAGGCAAGGAGACAGGCCTCTATGATCTACCACTACAACTGAAATAGAAGTGAAGTTTGACATTGGTTCCATTATGCAACATGTTCTAGCCATTGAGCCGCCTCAGCCAGCTGACCCATGTTTGAATGAAAGTCTCTTAAAATGATAAAGGGAGTTGGTTGAGTTGATACAGAGAAACCAGATGGGAAAATCTAAAACAGGGATCACTTAACTTAAAGTTCAAGCCAAGCCATCTAAGGAGGAAAACCAGGAAATTAACCCAAAGTAGTGAGGCGCGCTCTCAATGTGGAGGAGGAAGGTCAATTAGAAGGAGAGGCTGAACATTGTCAAGTGAAGATATGAAGATACAAAGCAAAGGTTAAATTGAGGAATAGATTTGTTGAGATTTAGACATATTGAGCAGTGGATAAACTGGTGATCAATGCCCTGCAGAATTTGGTGAGACACATTTGAGATTGCATCCGGTGAGGTAGAAAATTAAAATGGACTGGACTGGACATGAGATGAGAGGAAAAATAATTATTTTCTTTAAAAGATATGGTCAGTGTTTTGATAACGATTGAACATTTTTCCTCTTAAGAGTTCAACACTTCATATTGCTGCATGGTGGAGACCCTTCTCATAAGCACCAAGAATGAGATTTGTAGCTGTGTACCTGAGAATCTAGCTACAATGCAATAGACTGTTCCAGAACCGATACCCCTCATCTATAGCCATGTATTCGGAGGAAGCAGATGCTTTGACCTTCTAAGTACAGCTAGTTTTGTGGTGGTGGTGACTTATTAGAACAAAAGATTTAAAAAGCTACAGATTCTTGGGAGGGGTCTTTTGTAGGAGAAAGTGAGGACTGAAGATGCTGGAGATCAGAGTCAAAAAGTGTGCTGCTGGAAAAGCACAATAAGTCAGGCAGCATCTGAAGAGCAGGAGAATCAATGTTTTAGGCATAAGCCCTTCATTGGTCTTTTGTAGAATTGTAAAAATGATGGTTACAGCACAACAAAAAGGCTATTTGATCCATCATGTCAGGTGTCAGCTCTCCATAAGAACAATTGCAGCTCAGCAATACAGTTCCAGTAAGGCAGTGTCCTAATGTCAAGCCCAGGTGAACCCTGTGTCCCTTACATGAGTCAGAAAAGCAATCATTCATCACTAAGCATTCTGAAGAAGCGAGTCAGAGGCACTGCATGACCTGTTAAGTGCACATTCTCTCTATATTTCAGATCTCCAGCATTTCACAATATTTTGTGTTTATTGTATTCATTACTACTCTTTCCTGTCACTCGAACAACTTCATGATCCTGCTGCCATTGTCCATTTTATTCCTTCAGCTTCATCTTTGCTGATCGGCTTGTCCTCTGTCCATACCCTATATCTAAGGAGAATTTGAAGATTATGGCCTGTGCTTTCTTAAAGTCTCAGCCTATTTTGTTCCTTACCCTTGGAGTGAGTGAGTGGTGAGTCATAAAGTTTCAAAATACTTGAAGAGGTGTGGTCAGTAGCTAGCATTTAACTGGTTTTTACTGGACTAAAAACTAAGGTAACATAAGTATGTTTCTCCTGGCCTAGACAGGGTAAACAGGCTCCACTGGCAAGTAGTTTGAGATATTTACTTGAACTGGTTCAGTCTAGCTTTTGCTGTACAGCTTCAAAGAATATAAATAAAGCTGAGACCAGATTTCAAGCAGAGTAGGTTTGGTGAACGATGAGTTAGGTGAAGTCAGGAGGAGGTGTTCCTTTCTCTCTCTCTCTCTCTCTCTCTCTCTCTCTCTCTCTCTCTCTCTTTCTCTCTCTTTCTCTCTCATCTTAATTTACTTTCTTCACCATCCTAGTGTGGCACAGCCAAACTAACTGTTGGTGAGTAACTGGTGAGCTATAACAGACAGTAGTTAGAGTATGAGAGGCAGCTCAGGTGAATGGAATGTGGTGTGTCATGGAAACACTGTCCCAGACCAGTGCATCTGCAGGAGATGTTATTGTCTGCATAAGCTTGAGCTCTGAATTTTGGATCTTGAGCAGTCGCTGGGAATGGTTCTGTGTTTACACTGCATACTAGGGGTGTTCAAGCAGGTGTGGAATAGATGGTACTGGAGTCCCTGAGACACTCTTATTTGCAAATCAATATTCCACTTTGGATACAGGCAAGGGTGATGGACCCTTCAGAGGAGTACAGTCAGAGCCACATTGTCTCAGTTGTATGGGAGAGGGGGATGGAGAGTGGAAGGGCAGTGCTGATTGGGGATGATTTAGTTCAGAGAATAGACCAGTATTTCTGGAGCTGGAAACCTGACTTCAGGATGTTGTTGCCTTTCTGGTACCAGCATCAAGGGTGGTCACAGAATAGTTGCATGATATTTTTCTGGGGAAAGGTGAACAGTGAGCAGTCATGGTCCACATTGGCATCAAGAAGTGCAAAGCAGTAAACTGAGGATAATCCCCCTTAGTCCATTGTGTGTGTTTGTGAACATAGAAACTGGAGAATTGAATGATTAGAAATATGTCTGGGAAACTATATTAGGAGAGAGGGCTTCAGATTTCTAAGGCTTTGGGACCACTTCCAAGGAAGGTGAGATCTGTACAAACTTGACCGGTTGCATCTTGATATGATTGGAATGAACATCTTTGCAAGAAGGTTTGCCACTCTTGTTTGGGAGGGTTTAAACTAGATTGACAGGGACTGAGTACAGAGTTCAGATTCAACGAGTGTGAAAATAGTAGAAGGAATAGAAGTAGTAAGTAAAAATAGAGACAAAGTAACACAGTGCATCAAATGGAGTTAAAATGGAGAACATTGTTAAAAAGACTGGATTCAAAGCATTCTACCTGAATGTGCACAACATTTGCAAAAAGGTTTAATTTTGAATGCAAAAGTTAATGTAAATTATGTTTTAACTGCCATTAGAGACAAGGTTACAGAGTGACTGAGATTGGGAAATGACTATTCAAGGATATTCTACATTTAGGGATATACAGAAAGGAGGGGGATAAAAAAAAAGAGGTTAAGTAACATTCCTGATGAGGGATGATATATCCTGTTTTACTAAAGTACTCATGATTGAAGGATCAAGCTGTGGAATCGGTTTGTGCGGAGCCAAGGATCAAGAGAAAGTAAACATTGGTGAAGGTTTTTTTTAGAATACAAGTGTAGTACTAATGTTGTGCATGCTATAAATGTAGTGAGAATAGTAGGGTCATGAGTGATTTTCATGTCTCATAATCAGGGTTGACTATGTCATCAATAGTGCTTTGGAGGAATGCGTGTGTGTTTGATTTATGGAACAATATACAGAGGGACATTGATTATCCAGCATTCGATTATCCGAACGACATACTCCCCACCCGTGTCCTTCGGAAATCGCGGTTCCTCTTTATTGAGGATGACCAGGAATTGGCTATTTTGAATTTGTTGTTATGTAGTGAGAAAGGGCTAATTTATAACTTTGCTGTAAAGGCACCTTTGAGAAACAGTGACCATAATACAATAGAATTTAACATAAAGTTTGAATTGACATATTTCATTGTGAAACTCTGGTCTTAAATCTGAGCAAAAAAAAATTGAGTATGAGGGGTAAGTTGGCTGAGGTGGATTTGATGGGGGGGGCGGAGGAACACTAAAAGATTTGATGGTAGACAGACAATGGCTTGTATTTTAAAGTCTACTAAAGATATACATTCCTCAAGGCACAAATCTCTAAGGGACAGGAAAGATGTGTTGGTCTTGGAGGAGGTCCAGAGGAGGTTTATGGGAATGCTTGTAATATGAGGAGCAGTTGAGGTCTCTGGCTCTGTGCTCCAATGGCGTTTAGGAGGATGAGGGAGGGATCTCGTTGAAATAGAATACCGAGAGACCTGGATGCAGTGGATGTGGAGAAAGTGTTTTTTTTTTATTAGTAGGAGAGACTAGGACCTGAGGGCACAGCATCAGAATGAAGACACAACCCTTCAGTACTGAGAATGAGGAGGAATTTCTTCAGCCAGAGAGAAGTGAATCCATGCAAACTCACTGCCACAGAAGGTTGTGGAGGCCAAGTCACCGAGTGCACAGAGCTAGATCGGTTCTTGATTAAATGGATAAAAGGTTGTGGGGTGAAGGTGGGAGAATAGGGTTGAGAAATGTAGCAGCCTTGATCTTATGGCAGAGTCGGTCAATGGGCCAAATTATGCTCTTTTATAGCTTTAAGATCTTAAGGACTCTGTCATGGTTAACAAGAGTTATAGATTGCAATAGATAAAATGAAATGGCCTATAAGAATGCAACTAATAATGGTAAGCTTGAGGACTGGGAGCAATTTTACAACCATGTAAAGGAGTGCCAAACAACTGACATGGAAAGGAGAAAGAGATTATGAAGGCAAGCTAGCAAGGAATGTAAAAGCTGCTGTCAATACATGAGGAAAAGGATTAGCAAGGACAAATGTGGGCTCATTACAGAAAAGATTTATTGTAGAGAAACTAAACAGTTACTTTATGCCTGACTTCAAAGAAGTAAAACAAAAGTTAAAAGAAATGAATATTAGTAAAGTGGTGGTGCTTTGAAAAATTAGCTGGATTGAAGATTGATAAACCTCATGGACAAGATGAGTGTGATGCCAGAGCATTGAAAGAAGTAACAAATAAGTTAGTGGATGAATTACAGATTCTTTCAGGATTCTACAGATGCTGGAAAGGTTCTTTTTGACTGGAAGGTAGCAAACGTAACTGCAGTATTTAAGAGGGAGGAAGTGGGAGAGTAGATGTGTTAGCTTAATGGATTCTGGATTAGTGGGACTGAAAGAGCGCAGCATCCGAGGAGCAGTAAAATCAACGTTTCGGGCAAAAGCCCTTCATTGTTTTTACCGTGTTAGCTTCATGCCTGTATTGGGAAAAATGTTGGCATCTGTTATAAAGGAATGTGATGACATAGTGAAGAAGAAATTAGCCAAACTGGGCAGAATCAACATTGGAATAATGAAAGGGAATTCAAGTTTGTCAAACTTGTTGCACTTCATTTTTAGGATGTTACTTGTAGCACAGAGGAAGGAGAACCAGTGGATGAGTATAATGTGAATTTTCAGGAGGCTTTTGAAACGATCCTACACAGAAGATTAGGGAATGAAATTAGTGGGTTTGAGATTGGGAGGAATATACTAGAATGAGCTGAAATGAGTTAATAGACAGAAAGCAAGGGGTAAAAGTAATCAGGATAGCAGGTTCTAACTAGTAATCCACAGCACTTGGGGGTTGGTCCATAACTATTTTGTGGAATTTGTTTCTGCACAGGGCTGTTAACGCTGGAGTGTTAAGTATATTCAAGGCTGAGACTGATTTTTTTTTTAATCAATAAGGGAATCTAGGGTTATGGGGAAAATGGAGTTGGGAATTGTCAGATCAACCAGGATCTGTTTGAATAGACTCAATGGGCTGAATGGCCTACTTCTCTCCTACATGTTATAATCTTATTCACTGTCTATAATAATGGTTTGGATGTGGTGACTAATGGTAATATTTCCAAAGATGATGGATGCATGGGGCTTCGGACAAGCTCAGTAAATGGGCTAGAAGATGGCAGGTTTGCATATAATAAACAGTGTAGAAGGAAAAGAGAAAGATAGAATATATATTTTTAAATGGTGCAAAGTTGGGAAATGTGGATATCCAAAAGAGTTGGTTTCTTTGTCAATGAAAGCTAGCATGCACATGCAGAAAATCTTTAGAAAGGTTCAAAGTATATTGTCAATCATTTCAAGGAGATTTGAATACAGGAGTAAAGATGTTTTCTGCATTTGAATAGAGCCTTGTTGGGACATTTACCCTGGAGTATGAACATGGGGCTGTTGGAAGCACTGGTCTCCTCTGTCTGCAAAATTTAAGTTAGAGACTGCAGGCTGATTTGACTAATGTTCCTAAATTGGTATCCAGGAAACATTAGACCAAATTTAGGGTGGCACAGTGGCTCATTGGTTTGCACTACTGCCTCATGGCGCCAGGGACCCAGGTTAGATTCCAGCCTTGGGTGACTGTCTGTGGAGTTTGCACGTTCTCCCCGTGTCTGTGTGGGTTTCCTCCATGTGCTCTGGTTTCCTCCCACAGTCCAAAGATATGTAAATTAGGTGAATTGGTCAGGGGTAAATGTAGAGTAAAAAGAGGCATGGGTCTGCGTAGGTTACTCTTCAGAGGCTTGGTATGGACTTGTTGGGCCAAATGGCCTGTTTTCGTACTGTAGGGATTCTATGAAAATTCCTATTGTGCACAACTTTGGTCTCCTTATTTAAGGACGCATATACTTGCCATAGAGTACATTCAACTGAGATTCACCAGATTAATCTCTGGGATGCTGGAATTGCCTCATGGGGAGAGATTAAGGAAATTGAAACAAACTGAAAAACAAATTGCTGCAGAATCTCAGCAAGTCTGGGAGGGGGGAAGAAATGGAGTGAACGTTTCGGGTCTGGTGAGCCCTCTTCAGTTCTATTTTCTCAAATCATTGCTTCCTTTCTTTCCTCTTTTCTTTCCCTGACTTTCCTGGATACAAGGTGTACATCAATCAGTCATACCTAGTCTTGTCCTTATGAGCGCAGGTTTCCATTATTCTTATAAAATTGTATTCTGTGTGTCTATCTCATTAACCTGTGGGCCACACTCCACCTGTGCATGTACCTTCACCCTAATGTATCTATTCTTGCATCCCCTCTTGTCCTGGTCCCTTTAATGCCTTGCTATCTTTTACTTCAGTGCTATCAGTCCTCCCCACTCTTTTGGGTACCTGGTTTTTTCTTCATGTTATGTCCTGGTTCTCGCATCCCACTCCTGTACATTAGTATAAACCCTCCCCAAAACCATTGGCAAGTCACAGCAATCTTTGTTTGTGGCTGTCCAGTCTACCTGGTCTGTCTAAACAGCCTAAAACTGGTCCCAATAATCCAGGAATGCAACACCACCCACCCCACACCTGCTCCTGTGCCATCTCTTCAATGAAACTCCCAGAACAGCCACATTTAAGCCAGAAGTTACCTTTCTTAGAAAAAAAGACAGTTGTTGTGCTATTCTTCAGGAATCCTGAAGAAGGGCTTATGCCCGAAACGTCGATTCTCCTGTTCTCTGGATGCTGCCTGACCTGCTGCGCTTTTCCAGCAACACATTTCCAGCTCTGATCTCCAGCATCTGCAGACCTCACTTTCTCCTAAATTGCTGTTAGTCAAGTATCATGTCCTTCCAATCTGTGACTCCCTGTTCTGACACAACTCTGATTCTCATCTGTTTGAACTGGGTTCCAGCAGAGCTGTATTTGTTCAATGTTAAAGACTGACGTTAGGGAGACAGAAGATGTGGGTTCAAGTCCTACCTGCTCTGAAGGTGTGTTATAGCGTGCCAAGAATGTTGATTGAAATACCTCTAATTCACCTTTACATCACCAGGCACTCTGCATTCGCTGTGGGAGCATTAATTAGAGGCAATTATCATATTGCCTCACAATCAGAAAGACTTAGTTGTAAGAACTTGGAACGACATAATCACACCTAATGTTTAAATTCTTATTTTACAGCTTATCCTGCTGTGACTTTTGAAGAGCAAGAAAAGAATAATACACATCAACTTCTCTCTCTTTATTTAGAAGATAAAATTAAAGACGCACATTAGTGGTGCAGTTGTAATGTCCCTACCTCTGAGCTGGGAAGAGGCCAGGGTTCAGATCGCACCTGCACCAGAGGTATCTAATAACATCTCTGAACAGCTTGTGTTTGTTTTTAAAGATTGCATTAGGGTCTCTTACTGTGCAGTGGTAGTGCCCCTTCCTTTGAACCAGGGTGCCTGCATCAATTCCGGCCTGCTCCAGATGTATGTCAACTTCTGACCAGCTTGGTGAAGAAACGTGTTTCAGACTCTGATCTTCTGGGGAACAGAAAATCCACAGACACTAAAAGATGTGTTGCTGCTAGTTACTAAGATTCCTAACCTCCCATGCACATTGGTCACCGTTTTGTTTTTGTGTCCACACTCTATCGTTTTGATGCCTATCCACACACTTCCCAGAATTTTTTTTTTGGTTTAATTGAACAAGCGGTTTTGTGGTTGTTTCCAACTGCGTGGAAAGATTTTGTGATCTATCCAGCCCAGAAGTGTGACTAAGCGTGTGGTGGAGCCAAGTTGCTAAGGCAATTTGACAACACATTGTGTGGAACAGTCTACATCATAGTGCGGCGCTTCAGATTCGGCAGCGAGATAACGGCGTGGGCTTGTACATTCTGATCCGCACGTAGCTCCTGGTTCTTTACATTCTGTCCCCCTTTCAAAGCGCCTCTTGTCGATACCCGTCTCGGGGTATCTCCTGCATGCGGTGCAATGACCAGTAAAAGGTTTTAAACGGGGGGGGGGGAAAAAAAAATTGGGAGTGTTGGCAGCCCTGGGCGGGGACATTTAAGTGAACGTTTGGGTCTCAACGCTGTTGGCCAGAAACAAGATCCTTCAATCTCTGTGAGTGTCCGGGAGAAGGATTATCCCGATCACCAGTTAGTGATCGCTGGTAGAACATGTGCGCGCCTGAATATCCGGTGAGCAATGGGATTTCAACTTTGCTAATCCTAACCACCCCCCCCCCCCCAATTTAGTAGACACTCCTCCTCTCAGTAATACAATTGGAACTAAATCACACTCCCAAATCGACTTTTTTTTCTTCTCTATACAGTGAAAACTTGTATCCTGTACACTCTTTTTTTGTGTATGTTGCAACTCTGGGGATTAAATTGCAAGCATAGGAAGTTATAGAGTCATAGAGATGTACAGCATGGAAACAGACCCTTCAGTCCAACCTGTCCATGCCGATCAGATATCCCAACCCAATCTAGTCCCACCTGCCAGCACCCGGCCCATAGCCCTCCAAACCCTTCCTATTCATATACCCATCCAAATGCCTCTTAAATGTTGCAATTGTACCAGCCTCCATCACATCCTCTGGCAGCTCATTCCATACACGTACCACCCTTTTTATATCTTTCTCTCTTTTCCCCCCCCCCCCCCACTAAACCTATGCCCTTTAGTTCTGGGCTCCCTGACCCTTCCTGAAGGGCTTATGCCCGAAACGTCGATTCTCCTGTTCCTTGGATGCTGCTGGACCTGCTGCGCTTTTCCAGCAGCACATTTTCATCCCTGACCCTTTGCCTATTTATCCTATCCATGCCCTTCATAATTTTGTAAACCTCTATAAGGTCACCCCTCAGCCTCCGATGCTTCAGGGAAAACAGCCCCAGCCTGTTCAGCCTCTCCCTGTAGCTCAAATCCTCCAACCCTGGCAACATCCTTGGAATCCATAATGTGTGGAAACAGGCCATTCCACCCAACAAGTCTACACCTACCCATTTCCTAACTCGGGTAGACTAATATTAGTTTTGTGGCTACGAGATGGTTCTTTTTGCCTCCTTTCCAAGCTCACATTTCCTTTAAATTATTGATGCGATAAGCGAAGGTAAACTTGACAGGTCTTTCATGATGAAAGATTTGACTAAGGTATGGTCACCATCGTCTTTTCTGACCATGGGGCTGCACCCTCATTGGAGGGAGACAGCTGGTGTTGAGTTTAACTTGAGGGTTACCATCTCTCTGGCAAAGAGAGAGGTTCAGAAGGAGAGTCCTTCATGATCACCTCAGCCAGGGCAGGAATTGAACCCACACTATTGCGTTACTCTGTACTGTTAATCCCCAGACATCCAGCCAACTGAGCAAAGTTTGGACTAACAGTACTGTGATTGATGTAGTTCAGAACAATGTCAGTTGCCATAGATTTGGAAGAGTGGTGTATCTTCAAGTGGAAGCATGTATAAAAGTTTTATTGACTTCTGAGGAAACAAAAGTTAAAACTTAGTTTTCGGGGTGGTGTTTGAAGCCATGGGTGGCATTTGGTGTCTTATTTCAACTGTTTACTGTACAGTATTTTTCTTTGTGACTGAAATTTCATAACTTCTGCAACAAAACAAGACAACCTTTGATCATGGCTTGACTTGGAAGAGCAACATACCTTGTCCCTGAAGCAATTGCCAAAATAGCATGGGAATTTCAACATTCAATGCATTTAGATGGTGTTGTGCTGCAGTGGCAGTGTCCATACCTCTGGACTAGAGCTCCCTGGTTTAAGTCAAACCTACCCTGGAGTTGTGACTGAGTAGGTTGATTGAAAATAATTTTTAATGCAGTTGGTGCATTTAAGCGTGTAAAGAGTTTGTGTGTGCTGACCATCTCCTCCCTGCCCACCCCTCCCAATTCCAGGCACGTGGCCATGGAAGACCCAAGCATTCCAAGAGCTGGCACGAGACACATTTGTGAACTCCCGAGTTAGTTTTGTTCTGCTGTTGCCTTTGGTTTCCACGGATGCTAACAAACAGCTGTCTCCTCAGATGAGAGACCGGGCAGGAGGGGGGAATCCGGTGCGTCAAGCTGCTCAGCCAATCGCAGCCATGGATCTGGCAGTTCATTGGCACCGCTGATTTTGGAGAATGAGTGGGATTAGGCAGGAGGGGAACATGATCCCCGTGCTGGATTCTGTACTTCAGAGTTCACAATGAAGCATTGAAATAACTACAGATTGTGTCAGGATTTTGTTTAAAAATTGCTTTTGAACTGAGGAATGTCACCAAGTTGATATTGTTCCAACTTAAGTCAAAAGTTGAAAAATTGACTCAAGTGAGACTTCCGTCCAAGTGATTAATTCAAGTCAATAACTCTACATATTAGGAATGATTAAGTTGTTGAGTTAACAAAGATTCCCAGCACATGTGGTCTGTATGAGTCACTGCCTTCTGGGTAGGTATTAGAGTAGTTTCAGAGGAAGTGCAATTTTGAGAGCAGTGTTTTTAACTTAGAACATTCCAGTGGTGAAAGCCAACTCTTACTGGTTTGTTGTTTTTTTTAATGTAATTAAGGAACCTGGATGTAGCAAGGACTGATGGAGATCTATAAAAGGAATGGGCAATAAATGGAAGTCCTTGCAGTGTTTATACACTTTTTTTTACTGACCGTGAAGGAGTTCCAGAATTTAAATTCAGCAAGAGTGAAGGATTTCCGATTCAGAATGATGTGAGACTTTGAGTGTCAGCAGTGTGTTGATGGTCATCCAGGACACCTTGCTGCCCTGGTCTCTCCTGGCTATAGTTTTGAAAGCAATTGTTGAAGATTAATTTGTAATTGTTAACAATATATGCACCATTGGAAGAATTCATAGGCTGTAATCACTTCTCCCCCAACTTAGAATTCAACAGACGTAGAATCAGCTCAATGTTGATCACTATCTACTGAGCACCACCAATGGAAAGCAGCCCTTTGTAGGTGTCTGTAAGAGTTGCCAAAGTATTCGAAGGTTATTGTTTGGCTGTGACCATGACTGACTGAAGCACTTAACATATTGTCAGCACGTGCAGAACAAATGAGAAAAAATAAGGTCCATCTGTTGTCAACTTTCACCTAGAAATGGTGACACATTTTTGAAATCTAATAACACTTTTTTTTAATGTGCACACAGAATAAATAACCTGGTGTGCAATTTTTTTTTTAAAAGGACTGTATCTCAAAATTTGATTTACCTCCACAATCAGCTAGTTTAATCTGTAAGAGGGCAGAGATGAATGGAATTGCGAATTGATGTTAAGGTTGCAGTGACCTTTAGCTAACTTGGCAATCTGGAGCTAACTTGGCAGCTGGAGTTAATAAAATTAAAATACATTGGAGTTTAAATAAATTCCAGTTTGCACATCTTGCTAGAGGGTGTGGCTGCTGAATGACTTAACAAGCTAAGTATGAAAGAGCAGGGACAGTGTGTCCGCAGTAGAGTGGGAGGCTGAGCTGTGAGAAGAACGAGGTACATTTTTCAGGTACTAGTGTCTTGCCATTACTGCTAAGGCCATAGCAAACAGCAGTAAAACCAAATCCTAATGCAAAGTGTTGCAAATTTCCAGAGTTATAAGATGCTAAAATAAACATTTGTTGATGAAAGGTTATAATTTGTTGAAAAAGTTATTTTCTATGTATAACCTACAGCATTCTACCCTTGGTTAAAGTATGCTCAAGTCCTCTGAACTGATATTTGTGCTTGGAGTTTAAAGCAATAAATTTGTCATTTTAGGGAGCAATCTGTATTAATAAGACTGTCTATCTGAATAATGATTAAAAGTGAGGGTTTCTTTACTGAGGGATTTATGTTATGATACCTGCTTAGCTTTTAAATCCTACATAAGCCAATGTATTTTTTCAAAAGCAAATCAGTGCTTGGAAACCAACACAATATAAATAAACTTGATTAATTGCAATTTAACTTTTTTTTTTCTTGACTAGACTAAACACAGAACAATTTGGATTACTGAGATGTTTACTTCCTTCTACATTCAAAATTAATCCATTTCCTACCAAAGGTTGGTTGATTTCTGAATTCAACTTACTTCCATGGAAAGTAATTCCTAAATATCTCAATATAGCACTAACTAGACACAGCAGGTCACTGCCTAAAATTTTAAATGAATTTTTATTGCTGTTCTTCCACGTATAAATTGTTTGAGCTGAGTCTGTAATAGTTAGTTATTTAATTAACCTTTCTGGGTGGGTTATGACGTATTCGGGGCAGGTGGGACTCGAACCCTGGCCTCAGGCTCACTCTACTACAGTGCCACAAAACCCTTTTTGTTTTATTACATTCTTTGCAAATTATTGTTAATAATTTGAGGGGTTGTAATTGTAACAAATCTCTCTACTCATCCATGTAATGTAGTTAAACATGTGATGTTAGGCTCAGGCTTCAAGTTGTCCCTAGTTACCTCTGTTCTTGATTCTCTGTTATGCTCGTATCCCTTTTTGAACCATATTAAAGTAAGTGTTCGAGAATCTCCATAGGTCTGGCAGAATCTGAACCTCCAAACAAAGCTCCTATTCAATTCACTGTTAACTCTGTTCCTCTCTCCACAGATGCTGTCAGATCTGCTGGGTTTCTCCAGCATTCTGTCTTTTTAGTAGATGCTGAAATATTTAACTTTCCTGTTAACAGTTAAATTACAGAATGTTAACTCATCCAAATGTTTTTGGACTAATGTCTGAAGTAGACAACATTCCAAAAGTCAATATTTCTATTGGCCGACTTCTGATGCAGAGGGAAGGGGAAAAAACTTGCCTTTTTGTTGCTTTTTTTAAACAACCTCATGATGTGTGCCAAAGCCAAAATTTAGCAGTGTTGTAATAAAGGCAAATGCACCAACTTGTGAGTAGCATGCTCTCAGAAACAGAATTGCCTCTGATTCAGAAGGCGAGGTTAAAAGCTTCATTCGAGGAGTTGAACCTACAATCTGTGTTGACACTCGTCAAATACTGAATGAGTGCTGAGTTATTTAATGTGCTGTTTTGCTGCTGAGATTCTGGACTGCAATCCTGTCTTGGATGGAGCTACAAGGTCCTTTAGCACATTTTGAAGAAGAACAGGGAAATTTACTCTATCGCTTATACAAAATTTATCAACCAGCACACGAACTAGCTTGTTCTTTTGATCGCTAGGCATTCTAAAGGAAAACAAAAACAGAAGTTGCAGGAAAAGCTCAGCAAGTCTGGCAGCATTTGTGAAGAGAAACCAGAGTTAATGCTTCTGGTCCGATGACCCTTCCTCTGAGTTCAGACAGAGGCAGAGAGCGAGAGAGACAGTCAGACAGAGGGACAGAATCAAATGGGGGTGGGGGGAGAGAGTTTGGCAATATCTGAAGAGAAATCAGTTAACATTTCTGATCTGCTGACCCTTCCTCGGAGTTCAGAGGAACTCCGACTTGCTGAGCTTTCCCAGTAATTTTTTGGTTTGTGTTGGATTTACAGCATCCGCAGTTCGATCAGTTTTGGTTCTCGAGCAAACATTAGTTTGTCCAACCCAAGTAATTGTCTGAAAATTCAGGAAGGATAAAAAAAAAACTTAAGCTTACATAGAATTTCTTACAACCTCAGAATATCCAAAGGTCCAAAGAATTACTTTTGAAATGCAGTCACTATAGCCACAAAGGAAATGGTGGCATTACTTCGTGTGCTGCGGGGTTCCACAAACAGGGATGTAATAAGTAGTACGTTCTCCAAATTTTAAAAATGGAGAGAGAAATGTTAGCAAAACATAGAGGAACTCACTGTTTTTTGACTAAAGCCATGGGATCATTAAAGTTCACCCAAGAGGTTATAATATGATCCTCACTTAATGGTGGCACCACCAACACTACAGCATTCTCTTTGTACTTAAAATCGTCAATGGTTTACGTGCTCAACTCCCTGAAGTGAGATTTGGCTGAGGGTGAAAGATGGCGACAAATTGGAATGTAATCCAGCTAAAACATTGCATCATTTTGGAGCTTTAGAGATTTAAAAAAAAAAAATGTCAAAAGGGGAAGGACAGACAAAAGGCAGCACATGGTTAGTGAGAGAGAGAAAGAAACCTACACTGCTAACTGATACAGCAGTGAATCTGCACAGTTACTGCCTTTGCTACTTGAATTAATGTGTCTCTGGACATTGGAGTGCATCTCGGAAAACGTAACAAACAGTGCAATTCACAACTGATCTTGGAGGAACCTGTATGAGAGAGCTCACAGCACAGGAACAGATAAGTACACCGTTTTTAAGTGTAACCTTTTCTGTAAATCTACAATAGTGAGTAGAGTGGGTTCTTTCTTGATTGTATGTTTGAGATGTCTCTCGATTAAATTTTTAAAAATATAAGCTATAAGTATTGTTAGCCTGGAGTGTTTTTTTTTTAGAGCAATAAGACTGTGCTATTCCTGGGTCTGTAGATTGTGTAGGAGCAAGGATTGTCTTTAGTAGAGTGATATGCTCTTGTTGAATGTGGGAGTTGAGGGAGAATTTACATGTTACTGAGGATTATATTTGCAGGGAATGTCTTTGGTTGTGAATCCTGTTGGATTGAATGGATCGGTTGGAGCAACAGTTAGAGGCAGTAAGGAAATTACAAGAGCTGGGGGTATGATGGATGGCAGTTATAGGAAGGGAGAAAAGCTGCAGATACAGTCAAATATATGGGTTAACTCCAGGAAAGGTAAGAGAGGTAGGCAGTTAGAGCAAGAGTCTTATGTGGTATCCCCATTTCAGACAAGTATGCTGGAAAATATAGGGGGTGAAAGACTTTCAGGGAAATGTAGCACGAACAGCCAAGTTTCTGATATCAAGACAGGCTCTAATGCAATGAGGGATATGTCTGGTTCCAAAAGATGGATTATGTTAGGGGACTGTCTAGTCAGAGGCATTAACAGACGTTTCTGCAGCTAGCAGCACAAAATCAGAATGGTGTTGCCTGGTGACAGGATCAAAAATGTCTCTGAGAGGGTGCAGAATGTTCTCAAAGGGGAGAGGGACCAGCAGGAGCTCATTGTACACATTTGAAACCAACCATATAGGAAGGGAAAAGGATGAGATTTTCAAGGGACATTATAGGAGGTTAGGCAGGAACTTACAAAGGAGGTCCTTAAGGGTAGTAATATCTGGATTACTCCCGGTGCTTTGAGCTAGTGAGAATGGGAATAGGACGATAGAGCAGATGAATGTGTGGCTGAGGAGCTAGTACATGGAGAAGGGTTCACATTTCTGGCTCATTGGAATCTCTCCTGGGTAGAAGTGACCTGTACAAACAGGATGGATTGCACCTGCATTGGAGGGGGACGAATATACCGGCAGGGAGATTTGCTAGAGCTGCTTGGGATGACTTAAACTAGTAAGGTGGGGGTTGGGACCCAGGGAGATAGTGAGGAAAGAGATCAATCTGAAACTGGTACAGTTGGGAACAGTCGGGGCAGGCAGGAAAAAGGCAGAACAAGGTTGGAATGATCAACTGCACTTATTTCAATGCAAGGGGCCTAACAGGGAAGGCATTTGAACTTGGGGCATAGTTTGGAACATGGGCCTGGGATATATAGCAATTACAGAAACATGGCTCAGGGATGGGCAGGACTAGCAGCTTAATGACAAATGCTACAGGAAGGATAAAAAGGGGGGCAAGAGAGGAGGGGGAAGTGGTGTTTTTGATAAGGGATAGCATTACAGCTGTGCTGAGGGAGGATATTCCTGGGCATACATCCAGGGAAGTTATTTGGGTGGAACTGAGGTAAGAAAGGGATGATCACCTTATTGGGATTGTATTATAGACCCCCTGATAGTCAGAGGGAAATTGAGGAACAAATTTAAGGAGATTTCAGTTATCTGTAAGAATAATAGGGTGGTTATGGTGGGGGATTTTAACTTCCTAAGCATAGACTGGGACTGCCATGGTGTTATGGGTTTAGATGGAGAGGAATTTAAGTGTGTACAAGAAACCTTTTTTGATTCAGCTTGTGGATGTACCTACTACAGAAGGTGCAAAACTTGACCTACTCTTGAGCAATAAGGTATGGCAGGTGACTGAGGTGTCAGTGGGGGAGCACTTTGAGGCCAGCGACCATAATTCTATTCCGTTTTAAAATAGTGATGGAAAAGGATAGACCAGATCTAAATGTTGGCGTTCTAAATTGGAGGAAGGCTAATTTTGACAATATTAGGCAAGAAAGCTGACTGGGGGCAGATGTTTGCAGGTAAAGGGATAGCTGGAAAATGGGAACCCTTTTGAAATGGGACAATGAGAGTCCAGAGACAGTACACTCCTATTAGGGTGAAAGGGGATGCTGGATGACTGGAGAAATTGAGGTTTTGGTCAAGAAAAAGAAGGAAGCATATGTCAGGTATACTTGGGATAGATCGAGTGAATCCTTATAAGAGTATAAAGGCAGTAGGAGTATACTTAAGAGTGAAATCAGGAGGGCAAAAAGGGGGCATGAGATAGCTTTGGCAAATAGAATTAAGGAGAATCCAAAGGGTTTTTACTAATACGTTAAGGACAAAAGGGTAACTCGGGAGAGAATAGGGCCCCTCGAAGATCAGCAAGGCAGCCTGTGTGTCGAGCTGTAGGGGATGGGGAAGATAATAACTAATATTTGGCATCAGTGTTTACTGTAGAGAAGGACATGGAAGTTATAGAATATGGGGAAATACATGGTGTCATCTTGAAAAATGTCTATGTTATCGAAGAGGTGGTGCTGGATGTCTTAAAATGCGTAAAAGTGGATAAATCCCCAGGACCTGATCAGGTGAACCCTGGAACTCTGTGGGAAGCTGGGGAGGTGATTGCTGGTTCCTTTGCTGAGATATTTGTATCATCGATAGTCACAGGTGAGGTGCTGGAAGACTGGAGGTTGGCTCACATGGTGCCACTGTTTAAGAAGGGTGGTAAGGAAAAGACAGTGAACTATAGACTGGCGAGTCAGACGTCAGTGGTGGGCAAGTTGTTGGGGGGGATTCCTATACATGTATTTGGAAAGGCAAGGACTGATTAGGGATAGTCAACATGGTTTTGTGCGTGGAAATCATGTCTCACTAACTTGATTTGAGTTTTTTTTTGAAGTAACAAAGAGGATTGCAGAGGGCAGAGTGGTGGATGTGATCTATGTGGAATTCAGTAAGGCATTTGACAAGGTTCTCCATGGGAGATTGCTTATCAAGATTGGATTTCATGGAGTACAAGGAGAACTAGCCATTAGGATATGGAACTGGCTCGAAGATTTTGGATGTGAGCGTAGGAGGTATAGTTAGTAAGTTTGCAGATGACACCAAAATTGGAGGTGTCGTGGAGTGAAGAAGGTTACCTGAGTACAACAGGATCTTGATCAGATGGGCCAATGGGCTGAGGAGTGGGAAGTGGAGTTTAATTTAGATAAATGCAGATGCTGCATTTTGGAAAAGCAAATCTTAGCAAGACTTACACACACAATGGTAAGGTCTTGGGGAGTGTTACTCAACCAAGAGACCTTGGAGCTCCCTGAATGTAGAGTCTCAGCTAGATAGGATAGTGAAGAAGACATTTGGTATGCTTTCCTTTATTGGTCAGAGTATTGAGTACAGGAATTGGGAAGTCATGCTGCGGCTGTACAGGACATTTGGTCAGGCCACTCTTGGAATATTGCATGCAATTCTGATCTCCTTCCTATCGGAAGGATGTTGTGAAACTTGAAAGGGTTCATTAAAGATTTACAAGGATGTTGCCAGGATTGGAGAATTTGAGCTATAGGGAGAGGCTGAACAGGCTGGGGCTGTTTTCCCTAGAGAGTCAGAAGCTGAGGGGGTGACCTTTTTATAGAGGCTTATAAAATCATGAGGGGCATGGATAGGATAAATAAAGTCTGTTTCACTGGATTGGGGGAGTCCAGAACTCAAGGGTATAGTTTTCGGCTGAGAGGAGAAAGATATAAAAGGCCTAAGGGGCAACTTTTTCACGCAGAAGGTGGTGTGTGTATGGAATGAGCTGCCAGAGGAAGTGGTGGAGGCTGGTACAACTGCAGCATTTTAAAAGGCATCTGGATGGGGTATATGAATGTGAAGGGTTTGGAGGGCTAAAGGCCTAGTGCAGGCAAATGGGACTAGATTAGATTAGGATACCTGGTTGGCATGGACAAGTTGGACTGAAGGGTCTGTTTCTGTGCTGTACATCTCTATCACTCTGTAACTCTATAACTCTCCTGACAATCAATAGCTGACCCATGTTTGTACATTATAGGAAGTTACATTTCCATCAAAATTGAAATGCACTCTTTGCAATCGCGTCTCCTGTTACTGTTGCCAAATCCTAGTCTGAGATTACTTGACTATTACTCCTATTTTGTGATGAATTTTCTAGCTTACTATTTTTGCGACCAATGTTTAGGATGTGACCCAAAGAACTGTGAAGTTCACCTGTGGTGAATTGTTGAAAGTGGGACTGAGCTAAACCAATCTGGAAAATTGAATTCCTGCATCATGCTGAGCTTGTTTATCTTTAGGGTAATGAAGGTGACCAGGGTCAGGTCACTAGCTGTGGGTGTGGGAAGGGAAAGTTTGGCCATGATGATGATCTTCATTATCCAGTGTCCTCAGTGGAAGTGTTGGATCAGGATAGGATTGTTGTTAGCTGTAATACCCACATTTACAGGACAACAACTTGTCTTTAGAGATTGCTTAGACTCTCCCAAGCATCATGTGCATTTGAACAATAAATTCTGGGGCTGATCATCATGGATCACATGGCACCCCATTAGTCAGTGTCCAGCACAATTGGTGAAACTCTCATTGGATAGAACCTGTTTGAATGTGTGAAACTTTCCAGCATAATGCAAAGCCTGACTGCTTACTCTTGGCTGTCTTTTCACAGATGCCACTTTAATGAGAGTGGGATGAGGTAATAGTTGCACTACTTTGGATACTTTTGCTGCAATCTCCCTCTGGGACTCTATCATTGAACTTTTTGGGATTACATCATACCCTACGATGACCACTTTCAATCGATGGACCACCATACTATAAATAATCGTGCATGCGCTACAATATTCTGTTGACCATCATTTAAAAAGAGGAGGACAAGAGCTTGCAACGATTGTGATAACTCTGTGACTTTCTTTCCCTTTGTTTGACTGTCGGCATTTCAGACCTTGATGGATGTGATCGAGACATTACAGTTTGAAGAACATCCACACAGTCAGCAGACCATGCCTTGCAGTGGTCATGCCAGGTCTACCCTACTCCCTGTTGACACTGAGGGAAGCAAGTCTACCAGTTTACCAAATGGCATCCGGAAAGGTCAGCAATGTCCACAGGAGTATGTACAAATCTCCTTACCAGATGCACGCAGTAAATTTCCAATGGAGTGGTGGAAGACTGGTGTCGCCTTTGTTTACGCACTATTCAACTTGATTATGACGAGTGTAATGATCACTGTTGTACATGAGAGAGTCCCACCCAAAGAGAAGAATCCTCCACTACCTGATACGTTCTTTGACTATGTGGACCGTGTTGAGTGGGCTTTCAAGATCTCAGAAGTCAATGGTTTGATTCTAGTCGGCCTCTGGACGATCCAATGGTTACTACTTCGATACCGGTGAGTGATGCATTGAAATGCAATTCTTCATCTGATTGGTGTTCTCTTCATAGCATCCAACTGCTTGCAGTTCAACAGTGGTGAGACCTGTCAATTACAGGATGCAAGTGGATTATTCTGCAGAGTTCCTTTTGATCCCCTTGTCTAAGGAAAGATATAGTGGCATTGGATGGGGTCCAGAGAAGGTTGATCCATGCAATGGGGGGATTTTCTTATAAGGAGAGGTTGGGTCTGTACTCATTAAGATAAAGGTAAAAGGTTATGTTACCATAGTCTTACCAAATCTTGGGCTACTCTGTGTCATTAGAGACCGATGACTGGTGGTGATTTAACCAGGGGATCACCACACCTCGAGTGAGGGGAGAGGTTGAAAAGGCTGGTACCCTCATGGTGTGGAAATAGAGTCCATGCTTTTGGCAGTACCTGCATTGCAAACAAGTTCATCAAACTGTGCATTGGAGTTTAGGAGAATGAGAGGTGACCTTAATGAAACCTGCAAGAGTATTGGAGGGTTTGACAGGGTAGATATGAAGTGGTTGTTTCCCCTTCAGGGAGAATCTAGGACGAGGGGACATGATCTCAGAATAAGGGTTTGACTGGTAAGAACATAAATGAGGACAGTTTTGTTGAGGTTAATGATTGTTTTGGAATTCTTGGCCACTGAGGGCTGTCAAAGCTGGGCCATTAGATAGTTTTGGGGCTGAGATTTTTAAACAATAGGGAAATGGCAAGAACACAGTGAATCTGTGCAATTACTGCCTTTGCTGTTTGAATCCATGTATCTCTGGACATCTGAGTGCATCTGGGTAATGTTAAACAGCGAAATTCACCACTGCTCTTGCAGGAACCTGTGTGACAGGTCTCCTTCCTATCGGAAAGATGTTGTGAAACTTGAAAGGGTTACAAGGATGTTGCCAGGGTTGGAGGATCTGCGCTACATGGAGAGGCTGAACAGGCTGGGGCTGTTTTTCCCTGGAGCGTCGGAGACTGAGGGGTGACCTTAGAAGTTTACAGAATCATGAGGGGCATGGATAGGATAAATAGGCAAAGTCTTTTCCCTGGGGTCGGGGAGTCCAGAACTAGAGGGCATAAGTTTAGGGTGAGAGGGGAAATATATAAAAGACCTAAGGGGCAACGTTTTCAAGCAGAGGGTGGTACGTGTATGGAATGAGCTGCCAGAGGATGTGATGGAGGCTGGTACAATTGCAACATTTAAGGGGCATTTGGATGGGTATATCAATAGGAAAGGTTTTGGGGGATATGGGCCGGGCGCTGGCAGGTGGGACTAGATTGGGTTGGGATATCTGGTCGGCATGGACAGGTTGGACCAAAGGGTCTGTTTCCATGCTGTACATCTCTATGATTCTATGACAGAGCTCACAGCACAGGAACAGGTAAGTGCATAGTTTTTAAGTGTAGCCTTGCTGTAAATCTACAATAGTGAGTAGAGTGGATTTTTTCTTGATTTGTATGTTTTATTGAGATCTGTCTCTTGATTACATTTTTTAAAATATAAGCTGTAAGTATTAGGTTAGCCTGGAGCAATGGTTTTTTTTTATTGGTTAGAGCTTAGGGAGAGGCTGAACATGCTAGGGCAGTTTCCCTGGAACATTGGAGGCTAACTGTTATCTTATAGAGGTTTATAAAGTCATCACAGGCATGGGTAGGGTAAATGGATAAGGTCTTTTCCCTGGCGTCTGGAGCTAGATGGCATAGGTTTATGGTGTGAGTGGAAAGATATGAAAAGGACCTAAGGGGCAACTTTTTCACAGAGGGTAGTACGTGTATGGAATGAGCTGCCAGAGGAGGCTTGTACAATTGCAACATTTTAAAAGGCATTTGGATGGATATATGAATATGAAGGGTTTAGAGGGATATGGGACTAGATTAGGTTAGGATATCTGGTTGGCATGGTTCGAAGGGTCTGTTTCCGTGTTGAACATGTCTGTGACTCTAAAATGGATTTGTGAGTTATGGGATCAGCAGGTGATGGGCGAGTCAGCCTACATCTGGTTATAATTGTGAGCCACTGAGAACTATTTCATGCTCACGTCTGGAAAGGCATTTCTTATGATAGTGTGATTATTTGATTGGAAATGGATAGAAATACAGGGTGTTGGGTGCGTTAGTCGTTTCATCTCTGGTATTCTCATCTTGGAATTTAGGACAGACTGCTGGATGAATGTCCTTTTTTGATTTTGTTCAAAATAAGTATTTCACACAATATGCTTCTAATATCTGCATTTCTTTTTGACAGCCATTCGAGCTTAAGAGAAAGTTGATAGTCACTCTCCGTCTGATTTAGTGATGTCTGGTGTGTAAACTTTAGGAAGAGACAGTGGTCTAATGAGCACATCTGTATTCAATAAACCTTCTTGAAAGCCTCATTTTCCATCAAGTTAATGCATTGCCAGGGTTTGAGGCACAAGGATGACCACATTTTCCCAGTATTCTGATCTTCCAGATGGATGAGCAGAAAATTTGCTGTAAATGGCTTTCCGATGATGCTGGGGACAGTAAAATATCTTCCCACGTTATATTTTAAGGCATGAACACAAAATACGCAACACCACTGTTGAGACTAGTTTTCAATTCCACATTTCTTTATTAAGTAAATTAATTTGAATTCCACCAGCTGCTGTGGTACAAATTGAATCAGTGTCCACAAAATCGAAGCCCCTGGATTGCTAGTCCAATAATGTGCACTGTAACATAATATTCTGCAGATTAACTTCACATAAAAACTGGGGAATGTATTGTACTGGCTTTGCGTTACAATTAAATTGTTAAAACACCAGAAGGCGCTCCGAGTACATCGTAACCTGCTGGTTAGCTGCAAGCCTATATGGGCAGCTTGATGGCTTTTGTAGTAAGGTGGTAGTTTCCATCCCTCTGAGCCAGGAGTCCTGGGTTCAAGTCCATGTGTGGGAACAGTGAGAATGTGGACCAGGGGGCTGCCAGAAAGGTAAACTTCCCTCTTGAAGAGTTACCTCATGAATAGGTGGAGCGAAGGCTCAACAGGAGTGGACACAGACATGGGACTTGCTGGGCATGTGAACTGGTATATTTGAGCTGTGGCTGGATGAACTTCAAATTATTTGGGAGGCTGAGGGGGTGATAGAGACGAGTTATAGGGAGGTAGTCACACCTAAGTTACAGGATAAAGGTAGCTGGGTGACCATCGGGAGAGGGGAAGGGAATAGGCTGACAGTGCAGGGACCCCTCCCATGACCTTTTGGATACTGTTAGGGGGCTAATCTACCAGGGGAAAGCCACTGTGGCCAGGTTTCTGGCACCGAGCCTGCCTCTATGATTCTCTATCACTGTTGCTCTCCTATTCTCCCCCCCCCCCCCCCCCCCCTCCTCCTCTTAGCCCATCATTAGAGGAACATTCAGGAGATTCTATGGTCACGAGTGAGACTCCCATATGGTATGTTGCCTCCCGGGTGCCAGTCAGGGATGCCTTGGATAGAGTCTACAAGATTCTTAAGGGACAATGTGAGCAGCCAGGAGTCGTGGTATAGATTGGTACCAATGACATTGGTTAGGGAAAGGGAGAAGCTCCTGAAAAGAGAATATCGGGAATTAGGTTGGAAGCTAGAAGACTGGGTGAGCAGTGTCGTAATCTCGATTGCTACTGGTGCCACAGGCTAGTGAGGCTAGAAATAGAGAGTGAATGCAGATGCACGTGTGGCTGTGGGGCTGGTGTAGGAGGGAGGGCTTCAGATATGTAGATCATTTGGATACCTTCTGGGGAAGGTGTGACCTGTACAAGAAGGACAAATTGCACTGAACTGGAGGCACACCAATATTCTGGGCAGGAGGTTTGCTCGAACTCTTTGGGAAGGTTTACACTAGATTAGCAGGGGATGGAAACCGGAGTACAGATCAGACGATGGAGTAGGTAGTGAATAGCCAGATACGGCGTGCAGACAGTCTGTGAGGAGAGATAGACACTTGATAGGGCAAAGGTACATTCAGTGTGATGGGTTGAGGTGTGTCTATTTTAATGCAAAAAGTATCTGGAATAAGAGTAATGAACTCAGAGCATGGATCAGATCTTGGGACTGTGATGATGTGGCCATTACGGAGACTTGGATATCATGGGCAGGAATGATGTTTGGATGTTCCAGGGTTTGATGTTTCTAAAGGAATGTGGGGGAGGTAAAAGAGGTGGAGGAATGGCATTGCTCACTGGGGATAGTATCACAGCTGTAGAAAGAGAGGTTGTTGAGGTTAGTTTGTCTACAGAGTCAGTATGGGTGGCAGTCAGAAACAGGAAAAGAGCAGTTACTTTACTGGGAGTTTTCTACATACACTCCAAGAGCAAACAGAAAAAAAAGGAGCAGATTTTGGAAAGATGCAGAAGTAACAGGGTTATTGTCAGGGTGACATTAACTTGCCTCTTATTGTTTGGAACCTTCTTTGTTCAAATATTTTGGATGGAGCAGTTTTGTCAAGTGTGTAAAGGAAGGGGTCCTGACTCAATATGTAGATAGATAGACTGACTAGAGGGGAGGTCATATTGGATTTGGTACTTGACAACGAGCCATGCCAGGAGTCTGACCTGTTGGGAGAACATTTCAGTAATAGTGATTACAACTCACTGACCTTTATTACACTCATGACGAGGGATAGGAGCAGACAACATGGGAAAGTATTTAGTTGGGCGAGGGGGAATTACAATGCTATTGGCACAAACTGGGATGCCTAAATTGGTAACACATGTTCTCAGGGAATTGCATGACAGAAATATGGAGGTTGTTTAGGGAGCACGTGATGGACAGGTTTGCTGCACTGGGGCAAGGAAGGGTTGGTAGGTTGAAAGAACTTTGGGTGATGAGGGATGTGGAACATCTAGTCAAGAGGAAGAAGGAAGCTTACTTAAAGATGAGGCATTGATCAGACAGGGCTCTAGAGGGTTACAAGGTGGCCAGGAAGGAACTGAAGAATGGACTTAGGACAGCAAGGGGGGGGGGGTGCCTGAAAAGGTTTTAGCGGGTGGGTTTAACGCAAACACTAAGGCATTCCACACTTGCGTGAGAAACAAGAGGAAAGCCAGAGTGAGGGTAGGCTGATCAGGGATAGTGGAGGGAACTTCTCTTCAGTATTCACTGCAGAGAGTAACCTTGACTGATATGCTAGAACAGGTTGATGTTAAGAAGGAGCGTCGGAGGCTGAGGGGTGACCTTATAGAGGTTTACAAAATTGAGGGGCATAGATAGACAAAGTCTTTTCCCTGGGGTCGGGGAGTCCAGAACTAGAGGGCATAGGTTTAGGGTGAGAGGGGAAAGATATAAAAGAGACCTAAGGGGCAACTTTTTCACGCAGAGGATGGTACGTGTATGGAATGAGTTGCCAGAGGATGTGGTGGAGGCTGGTATAATTGCAACATTTAAGAAGCATTTGGATGGGATTATGAATAGGAAGGGTTTGGAGGGATATGGGCCAGGTGCTGGCAGGTGGGACTAGATTGTGTTGGGATATTTGGTCAGCATGGACAGGTTGGACCGAAGGGTCTGTTTCCATGCTGTACATCTCTGACTCTAAGGAGAATGTGCTGAAAAATTTTGCAAAATAAAGGATAGATAAATTCCCAGGGCCAGATGGGATATACCCTAAATTACTACAGGAAAGAAGGAAAGAGATTGCTGTGCCTTTGGCAATCATCTTTGCATCCTTACTGTCCACTGGCATAGTGCCATATGACTGGAAGGTAGCAAATGTTCCCTTGTTCAAGAAAGAGACTAGGGATAATCCTGGGAATTGCAGACCAGTCAGTCTTATGTCTGTAGTGGGGAAAAGCATTGGAGAGGAGTCTGAGACACCGGATTTATGATTACTTGGAAAATCATAGTTTGAATAGAGGTAGTCAGCATGGCTTTGTGAGGGGCAGGTCATGCTTCACAAACCTTATTGAATTCTTTGAGGATGTGACAAAACACATGGACAAAGAGCAGTGGAGTCATGTATATGGGTTTTAACAAGGTATTTGATAAGGTTCCCCATGGTCGGCTCATTCAGAAAGTAAGGAGGCATGGGATACAGGGAATTCTGGCTGTGTGAATATAGAATTGGCTGGCCCATAGAAGACAGAGGATAGTGGTAGATAGAAGGTATTCAGCCTGGAGTTCAGTGACCAGTGGTGTTCCGCTGGAATCTGTTCTGGAGCCTCTGCTGTTTGTGATTTTTTTAAAAATCAGTGACTTGGATGAGGAAGTCGAAGGGTGGGTTAGTATGTTTACCAATGACATGAAGGTTGGTGGAGTTATGGATAGTGTGGAGGACTGTTGTAGGTTGCAATGGGACATTGGCAGGATACAGAACTGGGCTGATAAGTGGCAGATGGAGGTCAACCTGGAAAACTGAAGGTCGAATATTAATGCAGAATATAGGGTTAAAGGCAGGATTCTTGGCAGTGTTGAGGAACAGCAGGATCTTGGGGTCACTGTCCATAGATCCCTCAAAGTTGCCTCCCAAGTTGATTGGATTGTTAAACAGGCATATGGTGTGTTGGCTTTCATTAGCGGGGGATTGAGTTTAACAGCCAGAAGGTTGTGCTGTGGCTTTGTAGAGCCCAGATTAGACCACACTTGGAATATTGTGTTCAGTTCTGATTGCTGCATTTTAGGAAAGATGTGGAAGCTTTATAAAGGGTGCAGAGGTGATTTACCAGGATGCTGCCTGGACTGGAGGGCATGTCTTAAAGGTTGAGGGAACTAGGGCTTTTCTCATTGGAGAAGGATGAGCGGTGATTTGATAGAGGTGGACAAGATGATGAGAGGCATAGATAGTGGCTAGCCAGAGACATTTTCCCAGGGCAGAAATGTATATCGGAGGGGGGGGGGGGGGGGCATTTTAAGGTGAGTTAGAGGAAGGTTTAGGGGAGATCGGAGGCAGATTCTTTAAACAGAGTGGTGGGTATGTGGATGCACTGCCAGCAGTGGTGGTAGAGTCAGATACGTGAGGGACATTTAAGCGACTCTTGGTTAGGCACATGAAAGATTAGTACAATGAAGGGTATATAGGTTAGTCTGATTTCAGAGTAGGATAAAAGGCCGGTACAACACTGAGGGTTGAAGGGTCTGTGCTGTGCTGTACTGTTATACGTACTAAGTCCCACGTACTCCAGAGGTGTATCATACCACAAGTTGATTAAAAATCATCCATAAGGGCCACTTTCTTGTCTGTCTTTCGCTTTTTATTTTTTGATTTATTTTTTTCCCTTTTTCCAAAGAATGAGTTTGGCATGCATAACCTTTCAGTGACAACATTTCACCATTTGGCTTGCATTATGTTGTTAATTAGTTGAGTTTCTCCAGCAATTTCTGGTTTTGTTTTAGCCTTTCAGCTTGTGGGGGGTTATTCCTGAGTTTAGCTCATGGGATGTAGATTTATCTTCATTGTGAGAACTCCACAGCTGTATGTCTACATACTAGTTAATTTGGCAATCCATCAGATAATGCATTGTGATCTTTCTGGATCAGTAAATATTTGTACTGTTGGAGCAGGGCTAAGTTCATGTCTGCAGCTCTTTTAACACTGTTAAAGATGGCCAATGAAAGCCATCTCGATAACACATTTGGCACAATGTAGCCTTGTTGGGTTGAACTCTGCACAACGTGGGGCAATTGTTGACAAAGCAAACAGAACTGGGAGTCTGACTGCAGATGTGTAAAGTCTACCGGTCCCCTTCAAACCTTGTGGTCTGATCTGACACATGCAAAGTATCACTCTTGTCAATGTAATGAAAAGCTTTTCTTATTGAATATTAGTTATCTAAATCTTGTTGTGCAGACATTTGTGGAGTGGGTAGATAAGTGGCAGATGAATTTCAATGCAGAGAAGTGAGGCAATGCACTTTGGTAGGAAGAAAATGGATCGACAGTACTAAATGAGTGTACTTTCTAAAGGGGTACATGAGCAGAGGGACCTGGGTGTTGTATGTGTACAGCAATGTTCCCTTAAACCTGCACCTTGTAGCCACTCTGTTTGGTGGACACCAGTTGGTGCCAACATTGAGTTCCAGTTTCAGAAGTGAGTGACACAAATGGACTTTGAAGATCTACACAGCAAAAAAAAAGTTCAGTGGGGGGGGGGGGTGTCACTAGTAGCAGGTCAAGTGGAGAGAGTAGTTAATGAAGCCTATGGTAACCTGGGTGTTTTAATAGGGGCATAGAATACAAAAGGAAGAAGGTAACGTTGAACTTGTATTAGAGACTTTTTAGACCCCAGCTGGAGTATTATGCACAGTTTTTGGTGCCACATTATATGAAATGTGAATGCATCAGGGAGCAAGCTGAAGAGATTTCCAACAGATTGGAACAGACAGATGAGGATAGATTGGGACACTTTTTTTTTCCTTGAGGAAAACCTCTAGGCATTTTTGATATCATGAGCGGGCTGGATGGAAAGACTGGGAGAAACTGTTCCCCATTGTAAAAAAAAAACTAGAATGAGAGGACAGTTTTAAAAGGATTTCTGAAAGAAAGCAAATTTGATAAGTGTTTTTCACACAACAAATAGTTAGGATATGGAATGCACTGCCTGGAAGTTCAAATTCAATCGTGGCATTCGAGAGGGTATTGGATGACTGTGTTTCTGTTTAAATTACATACAAGGAAATGCAGGAGAATGGCACGAATGCTCATGTAGAGAGCTGGGTGCAGACATGATGGGCCAAATGGCTGCTGTCTGTGCCTTAACTCTTCAGTGATTCTGTGAGCAGTGTCCTTGTGATGCTTGTTGAGGGTAAGCACTTCAAAAATTATTCTGCTGTTTGAGTAGTGTGACATAGTCTCAGTTCAACATCTCATAGATAGGTTTTTGATTAGTAAGGAGAGCAAGGTTTACAGGGAGAAGGCAGGAAAATGGGATTGAGAAACATGTCAGCCACAGTCCAGTGGCAGAGCAGTCACTATGGGCTGAATAGCCTAATTCTGCTCCTATATCTTTTGGTCATTTGAAAGAGAGCATTTCTGACTGTGCTGCCTGCCCTCAGCACTGTCCTAAAGTGTGGGTCTAGATAGACTAGCTGAGAACACTGAACAGGACTTGAACCTTTTCACTGCAAGGCAAGTGCTATCACTGAGCCAATGTTGAGATAGAGAAAAATAACCAAAATTCCTCTGTGAATGTAGGAGCAGAGATCAAAGTGAAAAGCAAATTTACGAGTGAGGGGAAAAAAACATACTTTTTATTTGGAGTACCGCAGGGGGTAAGAGAAACAGAGTCTCTTTGTTTAAAATGTATTTCAATGTCAGGATGAAAGATGCATTTGAAGTCTGAGTTTTTCTATGATCAGCACGAGGCTATCATGTGGTGGAGCAGTTACGCATCTAATGGACTGAACACACGTCTGCCGATGACTTTCCTCTTTGTTCACAGGTGTCAATCAGTCAAAACACCAAGTGATGTTGTCTTGTGACTTTTTATTAGCAGTTTAGCCTGGAAACCCTCTGTTTCTTCTCATAATTGCTCGACCTCCTCTCTCCAAAACCTGAGATTTGTATTCAACTCAATTCACAAATCCCTGTGAATCCGGTCTGTAGAGTGTTAACAATCTGATCAGGAGGACAAAGAGATGGAGAAATGAGGGTATCTTTTGTTAAATTCCCTTATGATAAGTAGAGACTGCAGGGTTATAAGATAATTACCAATTAGTAAAGGCTGATAACGCAGACCCATCACATCTGACTTAAAGATGATACTAAGAGAACATAGTGACACAAAGCAAAGAAATTCTGTCCAGCTGTCTTATTTGGATGGCGTAAGATTGTAGCAAAATAAATTTTCTAGCAGAGAAATTATTATTGGCTTCCTTGCTACCGTAGTTTCAACCTGGCATTCTCTTTGTGTTCGTTCTTCCTGAATCACACTGAGAATGTGTAATCCTGTCCACCACCAAATCCATACACTCCCTCTGCCAGCAGCTCCAAGACAGCAACACTATAATAGATCGTATGGTTGGGAATTGCCAATTCAGCAATTCCTGACTATAGGAATATTGGATCGTTCGATGTGGGGTGGGGCAGCAGAGCAGAATGGGCTACACTACATTGTATCAGAGAACACAGACAAGTAGCCATTCCTATCAGAACTTCTGCCTGACTGTGTGCAAAATATAGACCAGGGACTATATTGACTCAATGTCTTTAGAAAGACTCAGCCAAATATCTAGAAAAGGAAGGTAGCACTCTCTTTGCCAAAACAAAGAACAAGCATGTTTTTTTATTTATATAGTGCCTTTCACAATTTCAGGACATAGAAAACATTTAATTAGTTGAAAAGCATTTTGTAAGTGTTGGGGTTAGTCAAATTGCAAGCAGTGAGCTCCCCAACTGGATAAATGATCTGCTTTGAGAAATGAAAATAAAAAAAATACTGGTAATGCTCAATAGACCAGGCAACTCTATTGGAAAACAAGTAGAGATAATGTTTTAAGGTTGATCACCATTCATCGGAGCTCTGACTTTAGGAGTTGGTAGAAGAATAAATATTGACCAGGATACAATGGCCCTGCCTTTCTCATCAGAAAGTGTAATGTGATCTTTTTTAACGCCCATCTGAGGGAATGAACTCTGCTTAAGATCCCACCCAAAAAAGAGTGCGTGCTGTAATTCAGGACTACCTTATTTGTGCAGTGAATGCCTGAACAGTCTGTATTAGTGCTTGAGTGGAGCTTGAACTCATGATCCCTGTTTCTGAGGCAGGAATTCTCCCACTGAGTGATATTGGGAGCTGTCCTGTTGACTTATCCTAAAGGAATAACCCAAACCACTTTGCCATTTTAGAAATTTTTCAACAAGAGTAAATTTACAAAGGGTAGCAAATTAAAAATGTTGACAGATGAGACACTTGACTGGAGGCTCTTGAAAGTGAAGAATTCTCATCTGGTGTGAAGATTATTGCAATGTCTCCAGTAATAGTGGGCGGCACGGTGGCACAGTGGTTAGCACTGCTGCCTCATAGCGCCAGAGACCCGGGTTCAATTCCCGCCTCAGGCGACTGACTGTGTGGAGTTTGCACATTCTCCCCGTGTCTGCGTGGGTTTCCTCCAGGTGCTCCGGTTTCCTCCCACAGTCCAAAGATGTGCAGGTCAGGTGAATTGGCCATGCTAAATTGCCCGTAGTGTTAGGTAAGGGGTAAATGTAGGGGTATGGGTGGATTGCGCTTCGGCGGGGCAGTGTGGACTTGTTGGGCCGAAGGGCCTGTTTCCACACTGTAAGTAATCTAAAAACAAATCTTAAAAAAAAAATCTAATCTAATACCCCATCCTTGCAAATCCCAGTCGAGCCCTAGTTTTGTAGAAATGTTGACAGCCATTCATAATAGTGATAAATGACCATTGCAAACATCTCCCCTTTAAAGGGTATCAATAAGTGTATTAGTCATTTCATGCATTCATTCTGCATTCTTTAACACACTCATATGATGTAGGCATCTCTAGCTAGGCCAACCTTTTATTGCCTATCCCGAATTGCCCAGAGGCCAGTGGAGCGTGAACCATTTCGCTATGGGTCTGAAGGCTAGACTGGGTAAAGATGGCAGATTTCCTTCCTTCCTTCAAGGACATTTAGATTTTTTTTTTATGTTAATCGAGAATGGTTACATGGTCATTGTTAAGCTAGATTGTAATTCCAAATTTTGATTAAAAACAAATTTCACCATATGCCATGGTGGGATTCAAAACAGTGTCCCCAGAATATCCGCCTGGGATTCTGGGTGGTTGGTCTAGTGACATAGCCATACTGCCACCGTCTCCTCTCAATTAAAGGTGTGAACAGTTATTCTAACCTGCCTGATAAGGATCCTACTTCTCATCGGGCTTCACTGCCAAGTTCTCAGCTTTTATGCCTGGTATACAACTGGAAACGAGACCACACAAGGGTGGAATTGCTTCACTGAAGTAGCTGCATCAGAGTTGCTGTAGCTGATCAATCTCTCACAGCCAACAATAAGGTGATTCACCCTAAAAGTTGGAAATTATCTATGGGCTTTCACAACATCAAACGATAAAGGTCAGGCCATATAACTGGATGAAAACATCCTGCTTGGCATTAACTCAAAGTCTTGTAGTTTTGATCTCCAGTCTCTAATCAGCAAGGCACCCTGGAGTATGATTTTTTTCATTCATTCACAGGATGTGTGTTACAGGCCAGCATTTATAGCACATCCCTCATTGATAGTTAAGAGTCAGCCATGTTGCTGGAGTCACATGTAGGCCAGACCAGATGGCAGATTTCCTTCCCCATAGGACAACAGTGAACCAGATGGGCTCTCCACAGCAATCAACAACGGTTACCCGGGCATCACTAAACTCCAGATTTATTTCAGTTGAATTCAAATTCGAATCCAGGTGCCCAAACTTTCCCATGGTCACTGGATTAATAGTCTAGCAATTTTATACTATGAGACCATCAACCCCACTCACCCACCCCTTTTTTTTTCTTTTTACCCCCTTCTCTTTCTCCCCCCCCCCTCACCTATGTAAACTAAAGTAGGCCCTTCGACCCAGTCAAGGAAAGAAGATGGTGGCAACAAGCTTCCCCAGCCCCACACTAGTTTTGTTTGGCATCATTGCATCATATAACCATTTCTGTATATTTTTTTTAAAGTTGTAAATCATTGCTTGGGGAAGCGCTAATATGTGATCTGGAACCATGTATTTTCCATTTCACTGAGCTGAGAGTTCTGCAGTCGGCTTTCAGCTAGTCTGGTTTATGTTCACCCAACCTAAATTCTTTCCAGAGTGAGGCGCTCATTGTTGGGTTGCCAGACTTTGTGGGGGTTGGGAAGGGGCGGAGGTGTGAATAGAGGTCCAGAAATTGAACCTCTATAGGCAACATTAAGAGATAATAACATCAATACAAAACAAAATAGCACAAAGGCTGGAAATCTGAAGTGAAAGCCGAAACACAAAATATTGGAAAAGCTGTCATCGGGAAATTGCTTGGATTTTATTATAATGGAGGTTATAACAGGACAGTAAGAAAATCTCAATGCCATCGCACTGATCGTGGTTTTGTAATTTTTTTTTTGCAGTTTTTATGGAAGTAACAAGCAACCTCAGTGAGTGGTAACCAGTGGGTATATTGAACTTCGATTCACAGAAGGCAGTTGACTAGGTGCTACATTTGAAGTGTACATCTAACTGAAATTTCTCCTCTTCATAGGTGAGGGAGTATTGGAGATGCTCAGACCGTTTTCTCCTTGGGGAGGAGATGGCTGAGAGGAGGTTTGATTTAAATCTTTCAAATCAATAGAGGCCTGGAGAGAGCAGATGGGGAGAAACTGCTCCCACTCATAAAATGAAGAATGAAAGGGTGCAAATTTAGTGTTTTGCAAAAGAAGAGAATGCAATGTGGGAGAGAAAAAACTTTGAATCAGTGAGTCATTAGGGTTAGGGTTAGGGTTGAGAATGCATTGCCTGGAAATGTGGCAGAGGCAAATTCAATTGAGGCATTGTTTCCAATCAAATAACCAATGTGCAGGTTTCTGAGAAAAGGCATCAAGACACAATTCTCAGCTGGTGAATCTGTCTAGATAGGATGGGTTGAATAGTTTCTGTTAGACATTTTTAAAACTGTCATGGCGGTAAAAGCTCATGGTTTAGGGATTAACATATTAGTTTGGATTCATTGGAAATAGGAATCACAGGAGGGGCACAAATGGGTCACTTGATATTTTAATGTAAACAAATTCAGTCATTTGTTTTGGGAGTTTCCTGTGTGCAAATTGGCTGCCTCGTTACTGATATTATATTTACTCACATGGGATGTGGTTGTCACTGGATGGACCAACATTTATTGCCCGTCGCTAGTAGCCATTTGAAAAGGTGCTGGTGAGCTACTGCCTTGAACTGCTGCAGTCCATGTGTGATAGGGAGACCCAGAATGCCCTTAGGAGGGACTTCCAGGATTTTGATCCAGCGACCCTGAATGAACAGTGATACATTTACTCACCATCCTGACTCAGAAATATAACGGTGACTATATTTCAATAGCGCTTCAATGTTATTAAATATTTTGGGACTTCCTGAGGCCACTCCAAGCACTGTATGATGTGGATGCTACGTATGTACACTGCCACCAAATTGCATCATTTGAGTTAAAAACTTACATTTAGGCAAGTTTACCCTCCAGCGGGAATTCCACTAAGAGCTATCGTTGCTTTTTGCTATCCTGCAGTGACTGCCGAAATTTCCCCACCCCCACCAAACAAATGTCAGATAGTCATTTGGCACTTTAGACAAATAATCTCTCAGGAATAATGGTCACTTGGGGAATTATACCCTAACGGGTCAGTGCAGCCTGGTTGTGGACGTCAGGGTGAATGTATACTGATGAATAATTCATCCCTTTTTTGCCATAAACCAGTGCATATTCAGAAGCCTCTGGAATTGGAACCGAGATTTGGACACTTGTTGCGTGTTATTATTACAATGCTATTTCTATGTGGTACAATAGTGAGATCTCTACAGCTGAATAGTTTAGTTTAGCTCTGAGTTGACTTTGCAGACTTTTCTTCCCATTGCAGGTCGATTGTGGGGCGTAGGTTTTTCTTCATAATGGGAACTCTGTACCTGTACAGGTGTATCACCATGTACATCACCACTTTACCTGTGCCTGGCATGCATTTCCAGTGTGCACCAAAGGTAAGGTCCTCACTTTTTAAAAATAAATCGCTCTGCATTTGGTAATTTTATTTTTGATTGCCTAATGAGATTTCACTATTGCTAAGGACCCGTCTATTGTGAGGTACAAAAACCATCTGGGGACAGTTCCTAGCTTAGCAGCAATTTGACTAATCCCAGTTGTAGAGATTGAGTGGGAGGGTGTTGTCGGACAGCTACAATTGACTCCGTAAGAGGGAGATCAGCATTCTCATACATAATACTATCTAGCAGCCATGTTACTTGTTAAATATAAATTCAACATTATTTATAGCAAGGGAATGTTTTGCTTCTGGGTATTGATGTTCCAAAAGGAGGTGGGAAGGGTCCAGCAATGATTTGAGAAGGTCATTTGGATTTGAATGATGTACCTAAAGGGTTTCTTGAAGGAAGAAATTTGAAAATGATTTCCTATGCTTCTGATAAAACAAATTGAAACTTTCACATCAATTAACTAACACTGAATCATTCCTAAAATAGGGGTAATATCTTAGCATGAAACTCTGGTCATAGAACTTGCACATTAGAAATGTGTAGCTACAGCATTGTAGCCCATCTCCAACTTGTGTTCCTCACAAAGAAATTGTTGAAGAAACTCAGCAGGACCAGCAGCATCTGGGGTGAGAGAAACGAGTTAGTGCTTCAAATCCGACTTAATATTTTTCAGAACTTTCAGTTGGGGGGCTGGAAATTGCGAGGTTTTTAATGATATTAAAGGTGAGTGGAGCAGATGGTGAGGGCGCCCAGTGCGTGTCAGTGGTAGCCAAGGACAAATTAAGATATAAGATAGGTGTAAATAATAGATGTGAAAAGGGCAAAATGGGTTCCAGTAAAAGACAGCTGAGGCAGGTTTGCTTCCCCACATTTGAAAAAATGGAACAGTATATAACGGGCTTACAGTTCAAGTGGCTGTGCAAAGTACTGGGTTTTTCTGAAATCTCACAGACAAACTTGTCTTGGGCATCTTCATAATCAAAGCCTTAAATCCATTAAACTATTTATCCAAACATTGCATTGCATTCATTTCACATCTATTTATTTAGGAAAGAAGATAGCTGCAAATGTTTCTAGGGTTCATATTGAGGCTTTATTGGAAGAATGCATATTAACTGCTCACCTTGTTTTTCAGTTGGTTCCTTTGAATGAGATTGTCTGTCTGCTTGATGGTATGTAAAAACCAAAGTTGTCTTTTTTTTTCTTACTCTCAAAGGCACAGAGAGGATAACTGGTATCAATTACACTCTTGCATCTTCCAAACTCATTCTCAACCCCAAGCTGGGAGCCACAGTGGGTGTATAGTGTCTGGACTGGATGTGCCTTGAATAGCAGGGATCATAAATTGTCAGCCTGCTATTTCTTATCCATGGTTGTTTTGCTCTCTCCCAGCTGTATGGAGATTCTCAGGCCAAGCTGCAAAGAATTTTAAAGTTGATCTCTGGCGGAGGTCTTTCGATTACTGGCTCGCATATCATGTGTGGAGATTTTCTATACAGCGGTCACACTGTCATGCTGACGATCACCTACTTGTTTATCAAAGAATGTAAGTGGTTACTGTTTGTTGGTGTGGGAGTATTAATGACTTTTGCTGGAGTTCTAGCATATTGTTCCAGACCTGACCCTGTTACAATTCCGTTTTAGTTACTGCTGTGATATCATGAAATTCTAATTTACTTAACGATTCTGGGTGACAATTTTGTTTTTTATACACTTTGCATCAATAGGCAGAGGGTTTTAGTTTGCATTTTCTGTTTTATCACTTGCAGCTTTCTTCTTTAATCTGTTGTGTTCTTTTGATACCCTCTCTTTTTGGCCTCTGACTCAGTTATACCTTTTAACAGTATACACTTTTCTTGTTTACTCCCTGCCTCAAGCATTTTATGTCCTTCATGGCTCTTGTTAATCTCTGAAAGGATATTGGTCCTAGCCCATGTTCAAAATGACACCATCTGTTATTCACAAGTTGCAGTTCCTCCAGGAATCTGAACTCTTCTATCCAATTCCCCATACAGCTTGGATTGTTTTCCCAGATTTTGCCTGTGTTGAAAAATGTGGTGCTGGAAAAACGCAGCATCCGAGGAGCAGGAGAATCGATGTTTCGGGCATAAGCCCTTCTTCCTGGATGCTGCCTGACCTGCTGTGTTTTTCCAGCACCACATTTTTCAACTCTGGTACTCCAGCATCTGCAGTCCTTGCTTTCTCCCAGATTTTGCCTATGCTTGGAAGAATACAACAGAGCAGAACTGTAAAGTTGAGTTGTGGCTGTGAACAGTGGTCACTGCAAATCATTAGAAACCAATGATTGGCCACTTCTCGACAAGCAAGTTTCATCCTGGTTTTTTTTTGTCTGCTTGCCCCAGGCCCAATTCCATACAAGTGGTTTGATGATGTGTTCTTCTTTAATTCATAGTTGTGTATATCAAAGTTTTGCGGCCAGTTATATAACCATCAGAGACTTCATTCAATTCTTCAATAGGGCACTGCCAAGATTTTCTATATGACTTGCATCAAGCTGTTTCCAGAGGCTGTGATGTTTTCCACATTAATTTGCACCACACCCAGACATAAACAGACAGTTGCATTGTGATGAAACTTAATGAACAAGGGCTATATCAAGTTATTTTGTGTTTAAAAACAGAATTTATTTTTTCCTGGGATGTAGGGATTGCTGGCTGGACTAGCATTTGTTGCTTAACCTGAATTGTCCAGAGGGCAGTTAGGAATCAGTCATATTGCTGGTGGGTCTGGAGTAACATTTAGGCCAGACTAATCAAGAACAGGACTTCCCTTCCCAAAAACAACATTCATTAATGTTGTGTGAACATTGCATTTTATCCCAAACTAATTTCATTTGGTTTTGTTCCTACGATAGATTTAACTCATGGAGTTTTCTGCTATTTAATCTCTGGGCACAATTAAAACAAAATTAATTGATATGGCTGTTTTGATTAGATCAAACTTAATTTTAGTATTTTTGAGTTCAGTGTCCAGTTTCCCAGCCCCATCCAAGCCACCCATATTTCTTCCCCTCTCACACAACACAAATGCACTCATGCAACACACACACACCCAACAGCTGCCCGCAAATACACAATGCATGCAACAGACCCATATGCGCACTTCTACCACTTCCTATTCTTTCATTTGGAGATAAAGTTGGTGAGAGTACAGGGGAACCTCCAACTCCGTGCAGATTGAGAATCAGATCTGAACTTCTGGGATTTGTGAGACTTTGTTTTGAGTCACAAAGGAGAAAGTGAGGACTGCAGAAGCTGGAGATCAGCCAAGAGTAATGCTGGAAAAGCACAGTAGGTCAGGCAGCATCCGAGAAGCAGGAGAGTCAGTGTTTCGGACATAAGCTCTTTATCAGGAATGAGGCTTGTGGGTCAGGGGGCTGAGATAAATGAGGGGGGGGGGGGGGGAAGGTAGCTTGGTAGATAAAGGTAGGGAGGAGGTGTTATAGGTCAGAGGAGGTGGAGCGGATAGATGGGAAAGGTAATGGACAGGTCAAGAGGGTGGTGCCAAGGTGGAGGCTTTGGACTGGGATAGTGTAGTGGGAGACAAAATGGGGAAACTGGTGAGACATTGCAAGGTGAAATAATTATTTAGCTAAAGAGTGGTCAGAGCAAGACCGGATACAGGAAAGATTTACAAGGATCATCTCAGAAATGCCAATAACATTGTCAGGAAAGGATGGACAGTATGGGTCTCCAGCACAGTTTTAATTTCTTTTGCAATAGAAGCAAATTCAAGATGAGAAATACACTTTTTCACACAGCAATTCGAGTTGGGAATGCACTGCCTGGGAAGTGCAACTGAGGCATTCAAAAGGACATGGATGCTTATTTAAATGGAAACAAATGTGCAGGGTTAATGTAAAAAGGCAAGAAATTGGCATTGACAGCCAGTAAAAACAACAGCATGAGCTGAATAACCTCTTGCTGTGCAGTAGTAATTCTGTGATACTCTTTTGGGGAAAAGAAGATTTGGGGGTTGGGGAAAGGAGGTTTAAATCAAGGTTGTTAAAATTATGGAAGGTTTTGATAGCATGCTTATAGGTGAGAATGTTCCCGAAGAACATGGCTAGAGGTTTCAGATAGTCATCAGGAAATCCAATAGGGAATTTAGGAGAGAGTTGTATGCAAAGCATGATGAAAATGTGGAACTGTCTACCAAAGGGAGTGGTTGAAACAAATGCAATCAATGCATTTAATGGGATGCCACGCATGCACAAGAGGAGGAAGGGAACAGAGGCTTACAATAATGGATTAAAAGGATAAATGGAAAAAAGCTCTTGCAGAGCATAAACATTGGTTGGGCTGAATGGTCTCTTTCTGCAATGTATAAGCTATGAAATCTTGTTACAAAGGGCTGACACAACGTCTGTAGATGTTATTCAGTCCACTTAATACAAAATTGACCATTCTGGCCTTAACTTTGCATCCATTATAAATTGTGTTCCAAGTTATAATGGAAACTGTACAGAGTTCATGCTGTAATTACAATAGTGGCACTGTTGACAGGAGAAAGTGAGGTCTGCAGATGCTGGAGATCAGAGCTGAAAATGTGTTGCTGGAAAAGCGCAGCAGGTCAGGCAGCATTCAGGGATTCCTGAAGAAGGGCTTATGCCCGAAACGTCGATTCTCCTGTTCCCTGGATGCTGCCTGACCTGTGCTTTTCCAACAATACATTTTCAGCACTGTTGACAGGAAGAGTATGCTGTATGATTTTTTAAACTCCAATTTATATAGCCATTACTCATTTCAACCATGCTTACAGAAGATATGATGGGAAAATATTGACACATGTGGATTTGACTTTAGCTCAACGTTATTTTTTTTTTGAGATATACAACACTGAAACAGACCCTTCATGCCAACCAGATCCTAAATTTAGTCCCATTTGACAGCACTTAAACCATAAGACATAGGAGCAGAAGTTATGCCATTTAGCCCATCAAATTTGCTGTGCCATTTAATCATGGCTGATACATTTCTCATCCCCATTTTCCCACCTTCTCCCCATGACCCTTGATCTCCTTAACAATCAAGAACCTATCTATCTCAGTCTTAAATACACTCTGACCTGGCCTCCTGGGGCAGTGAATTCCATAGATTCACCACTCTCTGGCTGAGGAAGGTGGTTCTTATCCTCCATTTTACAAGGTTACTCTTAGGCTGTGCACTTGGGTCCCAGTCTCTCTTCCCAATGAAACATCTTCCCAACTTCAACTCTGTCAGGCCATTCAGTATTATGTAAGTTTCAATTAGATTCCCCCCTCATCCTTCTGAACTCTGTCAAGTATAGACCCAGAGTCCTTAAATATTCCTCATATGTGAAGCTTTTCATTCCTGGAACCATTCTCGTGAACCTCTTCCTTTCACACTCAAGGGCCAGTACATCCATCCTGAGAGATGGGGCCCAAAACTGTGTACAGTATTCATGTGACCAGAGCCTTTTAGAGCCTCAGAAGTACATCCCTGCTTTTATATTCAAGTCCTCTTAAAAAATAAATGCCATCATTGCATTTGCCTTCCTTACTACTGACTCAACCTGCAAGTTTACTTGGCCCCTATCCCTCTAAACCCTTTCTATTCATTTTCATTATACCCATCCAGATGCCTTTTAAATGTTGCAATTGTATCAGCCTCCTCCACTTACTCACTCTGGCAGCTCATTCCATACCCGCACCACCCTCTGCGTGAAAACGTTGCCCCTTTGTCCCTTTTAAATCTTTACCGTCCCCTTAAACCAATGCCCTCCAGGGTTCTGGACTCCCAACCCAGGGAAATAATCTTTTTCTATTTATCCTATCCAAGCCCCTCATAATTTTGTAAACCTCTAGAAGGTCACCCCTCGGCCTCCGACGCTCCAGGGAAAACAGCCCCAGCCTATTCAGCCTCTCCCTATAGCTCAAACTTGCCAACCCTGGCGACATCCTTGTAAATCTTTTCTGAACGCTTTCAGGTTTCACAACATCCTTCCTATAGCAGGGAGACAAGAATTGCACACACTATATTCCAAATGTACCCTAATCAATGTCCTGTACAATCGCAACATGACTTCCCAACTTGTACGCTCAATACTCTAACCAATAAAAGCATACAAACACCTTCATTGTCCAATCAACCTGTGACTCCACTTTCAAGGATCGTTGAACCTGCACTCCAAGGTCTTTGTTCAGCAACACTCCCCAGAACCTTATCTTTAAATGTACAAGTCCTGCCCTGATTTGTCTTCCCAAAATGCAACTCCTCACATTTATCTAAATCAAACTCCATCCAGCACACCTCGGCCCACTGGTCCATCTGATCAAGATGGGAAACTAGGGTAGTGATTGCTGGGCCCATTGCTCAGATGTTTGGATCACTGATAGTCACGGGTAAGGTGCCGGAGACCTCTAGGTTGGCTAATGTGATGCCACCCTTTAAGAAAAGGGATAAGGAAAACCTAGGGGACTGTAGACTAGTGAGCCTGACATCGGTGGTGGGCAAGTTGTTGGAGGGAATCCTGAGGGACTGGATTTACATAAATATGAATAGGCAAGTACTGATTAGGGATAGTCAACATGGCTTTTTGTGTGGGAAATATGTCTCACTAACTCAATTGATGTTTTTGAGGAAGTAGAGGATTGAGGGCAAAGCAGTAGACATGATCTATACAGATTTCAGTGAGGCATTGTTGGGGAAAAGTAAATCTTTTGCCAGATCGTTTAAAACAAAATAGTCAGGAGTCGAGAACTTGAGCAATGAACTAGCTTTTAATCATGGCCATGGGGAACTACATCTTCGTTCAGAGAAGTTTGACACAATTCCAATGAGATACCGTGTGATATATGGTTTATCACAAGCACACTGCCCATTAACTACCCAACCTAGGGGCAGTCTACATACATTGTCCAGACCTACATTTCTTAATGTCTATAAAACTGAATGTTATCTTATACTGCAGGTTTAGCTAGGCAGAAACAGAAACCGATAAGGAGACAAAATGAACAATACATCATCTATGAAGCAGAACTGTGTCTAGGGGACCAGAGGAACGGAGACACTTTTCAGCTGCAAGGTCATGTTATCAAAACAAATTCCTCAGCTTTGGCTCTAACAGCACTTTGTTAGCAGTCTACATTTTACTGACAAGAAGGCTTCCAAACACATTTGCGTCAATTCTGGTCAAATTTCTTCCACAAGCATTCAACAAGGTTCCTCGTGGTAGACTAGTTAGCAAGGTTAGACCACATGGAATACAGGGAGAGCTATCCATTTAGTTACAGAACTGGCTTGAAGGTAGAAGATGGAGGGTAATGGTGGAGAGTTTCCTTTCAGATTGGTGGTCTGTGATCAGTGGTGTGCCACAAGGATCGGTGCTGGGTCCATTACTTTTCATCATTAATATAAATGATTTGGATGTGAACATAGGTGGTGTAGTTAGTAAGTTTGCGGATAATATCAAAATTGGAGGTGTAGCGAACAGTAAAGAAGATTACCTCAGAGTACAATGGGAGAAAATGGACAGAATAAAGTTGAACACTGGTTTTACATCCACACTAATATATTTTCTACCAATTAACCGTGGAGTAAAATCAGACCGCTGTAAAACCGGCTTTTTCATGATCTCCTTGGTTTCCTGAAAGGCAGATTAGCTTATAATTGTTTTGCATGACCTGAAAAGCCACTGCTGCAGATGAGAAGTTTGTACAGTATTACATTTTATTGCAATGAACACAGCATGCATTTGATTGATAAATACCTGTGTGAGTCATTTCATAAGGATACCATAGGGTAAGTTTTGATCTTTGCTGGTCAGTAATTGGGCAGAGTGATGGTACCTGCTTTGCATCAACTGCTAAGTGACGATGGAATGGAAATCCGGTTGGTAAATGTACAGATGCAAAATCCACTAACCACTTAAGGTTGAAACTGTTGAACTTTACACCAGAATTTAATATCCTTGGGTTTATTTTCCACAGATTCGCCACGTCAGTTCTGGTGGTACCCTTGGGTCTGTTGGCTCCTCAGTGCAGGTGGCATTCTGTGTATCCTGATAGCCCATGAGCATTACAGTGTGGATGTTTTAGTGGCCTATTACGTTACAACAAGGCTTTTCTGGTGGTACCATACGATGGCCAATATTCCGGTAAGTTTTTCAATGCGCATGGAAAGAGAAATCCATCTTGAAGCCCAGCTATTTTACCACCATTTTAGGTAGAACGAGAAACAATTTTTCTCCCCCCCAAATCACTTCCAAATTTAACTATTAACCAAGTAACCACTTTTCATATGAGACCATGCAATCTCATAAGAAGCAGGAGCTGGAGTAGGCTATTCAGCCTTCTCTTGTCATTCAATTAAAATTGCACCTGATTTTCTACTTCAAATCCACCATCCTGAACTATTTCCACATGGATTGGTTCTCTTAATGTCTAAAATAATGCAGACACAACTGCCCAGCATAGAGAATTTAACAGATTCACAAACTTCAATGACGTTCAATTTAAACTCTTAAAATTCCCATCTGTTGCTGAATTTGCCCCTCCCTATCTTGATGATCTGTTCCAGCTTTACATAGCCCATTTACATGGTGTTGGGGGTACTGCCAAATGGTTGAGTTTGGTGATGCACTCCTCCCTACGTTTGCTGTCAGTGATTGATGGAGACCAGACTCAGCATGCTTGCACCTGGAAACAGTGTTATCACCTCTCCTTCTAACACAAAACCTGCCTGTTTCAATTAAAATGGTACAGTTAAGAAGTTAGAGTATCAGATAGTTATTGTATGGCCTTGAGGTTTTCTGCCAGAGCTATTTCAAGATGTGACAATGGAAGTAAAATTTTTTGATCTAATGGGACACTGGTGATTTGACAATTTAAATGGAAATGTATTGCTTTACTCTTTATCTCACCTTTTGTTAAGTGGTCCTATGAGCACCGAGAGCAGTGCCAAGTAAGGCCTCAAGTGAGAGGCAGCAAAGACTGGGCAAGAAGGGGCAAACTGGGAGAACAAAGGGAAGGGGAAGACAGCAAGGGGCAGGTGAGGTCTGGGAGAGAATGAGGGCTTGGCGGGAGAAGCAATAATCGGTAGATGGGGCTGAGTGAGGTAGCTAACACTCAGGCAGTGGAGGACAGGATGGTGCAAGCATAAATTGGACCAATAACATCAAAGATGGGGAACATGTGACTGCATCAATGGGTGCCTAACTGCTCGTGCTTGGCACAAGGAGTTATAATCCTCTGAAATAAAAGCCACCATTCAATTTGCCTTCCCTTTTACCTGCTGAACTTGGGGACTACTTGTTCATGAATCAAAAAAAGCTAGCATCCCTTTGTGCTGCAGTTTTCTGCAGTCTTTGTTTTTTATTTATTCATTTTGTGGGATGTGGGTGTCGCTGGCTAGATCAGCATTTTTATTGCCTGTTCCTTGAGAAGGTGGTGGTGAGCTGCCGCCTTGAACTGCTGCAGTCCACCTGCTCTGGGTTGTCCCACAATACCATTAGGGAGGGAATTCCAGTGACTGTGAAGGCATGGTGACATATGTCCAAGTCAGGATGGTGAGTAACTTGGAAATTGAAGGCGGTGGTGTTCCCATATATCTGCTTCCCTTATCCTTTAAGATGGAAGTGATTGTGGATTTGGAAGATACTGTCTGAGGATCTATGGTGAAATTCTGCGTGTATCTTGTAGATATTATGCACTGTTGTTACTGAGCGTCGGTGGTGGAGAGAGTGGATGCTTCTGGATGTTGTGCCAATCAAGCAGGCTGCTTTGTCCTGGATGGTGTCCATTTCTTGTGTTGTTGGGGCTGCATTCATTCAGGCAAGTGACGTGTGCCTTGTAGATGATGGACAGGCTTAGAGAAGTAAGGAGGTGAGCTACTCGTTGCAGTATTCCTAGCTTCTGACCTGCTCTTGTAGCCACTGTTTGTGGTGAGTCCAATTTGAGTTTCTGATCAATGATAACCCCCCGGATGTTGATATTGGGGATTCAGTGATGGTACCACCAAGGAGCAGTAGTTAGATTGTCTCTTATTCATGATGGTCATAGCCTGGCATTTGTGTTGTGCAAATGTTACTTATCAGTTGTCAGCCCAAGAATGATATTGTCCAAATCTTGTTTCATTTGAACATTGTTTCAATATCTGAGGAGTTGCGTGTGGTGCTGAACATTGTGCAATTATTGGTGAACATCCTCGCTTCTGACCTTTTTATGATGGAGGGAAAGTCATTGATAAAGCAGCTGAAGATAGTTGGGCCGAGGACGCTACCCTGAGGAACTCCTGCAGAGGTGTCCTGGAAACTGAGATGGTTGACCTCCAACAACCACGATTATCTTCCTGTGTGTCAGGTATGATTCCAACCAGTCACATGATACCCATTGATTTCAGTTTTACGAGGGTTCTTGATGCACATTCTTGATGCAGCCTTGATGTCGAGGGCTGTCACACTCGCCTCACCTCTGGAATTCAGCTCTTTTGTCCATATTTGAACCAAGGCTATAATGTGGTCAGGAGCTGAGTGGCCCTGTGGAATCAAAACTGGGTGTCGTTGAGTAGGTGCTGCTTGATAGTACTATTGATGACACCTTCCATCGTTTTACTGATGATCGAGAGTAGACTGGGGTAGTAATTGGCTGGGTTGGATTTGTCCTGCGTTTTATCTGCAGGATGTACTTGGGGCAATTTTCCACATTGTCAGGTAAATACCAGTGTTCTAACTTTACTGGAACAGCTTGGTTAGAGGAGTGGCAAGTTCTGGAGCACAAATCTTCAGTATTATTGCCAGAATGTTGGCCGGGCCCATAATCTTTGCGGCATCCAGTATCTGCAACTGTTCCTTGATATCTTGTGGGCTAAATCGAATTGACTGAAGACTGTTATCTGTAATGCTGGTGACCACTGGAAGAGGCCTCGATGGATCATTCACTCAGCATTTCTGGCTGAAGATTGCTATGAAAGCTTCTGGCTTATGTTTTGTATTGATGTGCTGGACTCTTGCATCATTGAAGATGGGAATATTTGTGGAGCCTCTTGCTCCAGTGATTTGTTGAATCATCCACCATTCATGACTGGATGTGGCAGGACTGCAGAGCTTAGATTTGATCTGTCTGTTGTGGGATTGTTTAGCTCTATCACTTGCTGCTTATGCTGGTTGGTATGCAAGTAGTCCTGTTTGGTGGCTTCATCAGGTTGACACATCTGCAGGTATTCCTGGTGCTATTCTTGGCATGCCCTCCTGGACTCTCCATTGAACCAGGCTTGATGGTAATGGTTGAGTGGGGGGTATGCCAGGCCATGAGATTGCAGATTGTGCTGGATATGATCCTGTTGCTGTTGAAGGCCCACCGTGCTTCATGGATGCCTAGTCTTGAGTTGCTAGATCTGTTCGAAGTCTGTTCCATTTAGCACGGTGATATTTCCACACAACATGATGGACATTATTCTTGATGTGAAGTCAGTACTTTGTCTCCACAAAGACTGTGCAGTGGTCACTTTAATCAGTACTGTCATGGACAGATGCATCTGCAGCTGGCAGATTGGTGAGGATGAGGTCAAGTATGCTTTTTCCTTTTGGTTCCCTCACCACCTGCCCCAGACCCAGTCTAGTAGCCTTTCCTTTAGGATCTGACCAGTTTGAACAGTAGTACTGCTGCTAAGCCACTCTCGGACATTGAAATCCTGCACCCAGTGTACATTTTGTGCCCAGCCCATCCTCTATGCTCCCTCTTAGTGTTCAACATGGAGGATTACCGATTCATCTGCTGAGGGAGAGAAATATGTGATAATCACAGGTTTCCTTTCCTGTGTTCATCCTGAAGCCTCAAGACTTCATGGAATCAATTTTGAGGACTCCCAGAGCAACTTAATGCCACTGTACTGCCACCTCTGCCCTGCTGGTGGGACAGGACATATTCAGGAATGGTGATGGTGGTGTCTTGGACATTGTAAGTTATAATTCTACGAGTATGACTGTCAGGCTGTTGCTTAATAAGTCTGTGAGACAGCTCTCCAATTTTAGCACTAACCCCCAGATGTTAGTGATGAGGACCCTGCAGGGTTGATGGGGCTGTTTCTGCCATTGTTTTTTCCAGTGCCTAGGTCGATTCCAGATAATCAGTTTGGTTTCATTTCTTTGAGACTTTATAGCGACTGATACAACTGAATAGCTTTCAGAGGGTAACTGAGAGTCAACCACATTTGCTGTGGGTCTGGAGTCGCAGGTAGACCCGAACAGGTGGTGATGGCAGATTTCCTTCCTTGAAGGATATTAGTGCACCATATGGGTTTTTCTGACAGTGATTTCGTGATGATCAGTAGATCCTTAATTCCAGATTTTCTTTTTATTGGATTCAAATTCCACCATCTACTGTGTCAGGATTCAAACCCGGATCCCGAGAACGTTACCAAGTTTTTGGATTAATAGTGTAGCGATAATACCCCTAGGCCATCACCTACCCTAGTCTTTCTCCATTTAAATAATATTTGGGTCCTCTATTCATCCTGCTAAAGTGCAAAACCTCAAATTTTCCCATATTATTCTGTCTGCCAAGTTTTTGACAACTTACTTAACTTGCCTATATCCTTCTGTAAGCTGTGTGTCATCGTCACTACTTGCTTTCCCACTTTTTTTATCGTCCACAAACTTGGCAATAGCACAATCACTTCCTTCATTCAAGTCATAAATATGTATTATAATTAATTGTGGCCCCAGCACTGAGCCCCGTGGCACTCCACTAGTTAGAGGCTGCCCCCTTATCCTTACTCTCTGGAGGTCTCCTATGACTTGGCCAATTCTCTATCCATACTAATGTACTACCCCTAACACCATGGGTTCTTTATTATTTAACCAAATGTACTGGACCTTTATTGAACATCTTATAGACATCCATATATATTACATCTACTTGTTTATCTTTAATGATCCTATTTGTAACCTCCCCAAGGAATTCTAATAAATTTTCCAGGCATGACTTCTCCTTTCTGAAGATTGACAACATTAGAAAATCCCCTTGGAATGTTTTATTAGATGAAGGAATTTTAACCACATCCCCAAGTAAAAGTTTTTATGTTTGGATCAATTTATAAATTATAAATAGACCATAAGATAGGCCAGTAGCGCTTAAACCAGGAATAATTTATTCCACATCTTTATAATTACACAGACAAATTTAGACTGATCCAAAGCTCCCAACTCTGGGTCAGCTGGTTCAGTCTATTAAAGGGACAGCACGCACCTGAACTGCCTACATAACAATAATAGCTTTTCATCCTGTTTCTAAATGTCTGACCTTAATTCTAGACTTTCCAGCCAGGGAGAATACATTCTCCATATCCATCCACTCAAAACCTTTAAGAATTTTATACATTTCCATGTGATCAACTGTTTACCTATATTCTTAAAATGTCAGCAGGTATTTATTTGTGAGCAACAATGATGTGTGATCAACCATGTGTTATGTTGGGGACATTGTGTCTTTAGATTTAGCTGTACAGAGTACTGATGTTTGGCAAAGTAACCTGGATTTTTGGGTAGTTTTCCATTAGGTTTCCAAGTCTCTGCATCATTGTATTTTTTTCCTGTTTGAGTGAGTAAATGTACGGTGTAAGATTTTTTGATATAAATTCTCGTTTTCTCAACAGACGTTGAAAACCCCCTCACAGACCAATCAATTTTCTCAGGCCTGGTGGTTCCAGGTTTTCCTTTTCTTTGAGAAGAACGTGCATACTTCAGTTCCCTGTTCCTATGTGTGGCCACTTGCTTGGTTTCCAAACTGTCTGAAGTCATCTTGTTGGAGGTATTCTCGGGCTCAAAAGATGTGAGAAGATGGCATGAGTCCCAGTGATCCTCAGTCTTTTCCTGCACAGCACCCGATCAAAAGGAATATATATATATATCTATATCTATCTTTTGAGGTTTACATTCACTTCCATCTAGTAAACAAACAAATTGAGCACTTTCCAGATGTCAACTTGAACATAAGCCTAAAGAATCTAGAACAGTGGGGAACCAATGATTTGCAGGCCCAGGTAATTGTTTTTATTAACTACATTTTAAATGCAAATCTGGCTATAGTGCAATTCTGTGACATTCCTGAAGTGTCAGTTAAATCATGAGTGAAGACTGCAGATTAAGTCTCACTTGTGATCTACCTAATAAGGATATACAGTCAGATTCTCTGGAAGAGTAGTTCTGCCATGTTTGAACGTTTCAACTGAAGGAAGGAGTGGAAGTATTGAAATACCAGAGAACTAACAACATGGCTGAGTATATTCTAAGAAGTCTATGCAATATATTATTTTTGCACATTCTTTCATGTATAACTACAACTGTGAATTTGGAATTTCTAAAACCAGGATTCTGGGATGGGAGCATGTAGCACAAGCCAAAAGAAATTAACCAAAAAGGTGTTCATGGGGTCCCATTCTGGGCACACCATTGTATATTTGTTTCATGATGAAAATCATTTGTCTAGAATTAAATAGCTTTACTACATGGAAATGTAAAACTCCTGCATCCCTTCTGCATAATCCCCTTCCCCCCAACCCCCTGAAGGTTGTGTGCAAGTGCACAGAAGATGTGAAGCTGAGGTCTCCTGTTTAGACTGTGGATGTGTTCAATGATCTCAGCAATTGAGAGACCCCACACTTGGCATCAATGCTGCTGAGCTACGAGGAGGTCAGCATTCCTACCCCTGACAGCTATGTAGAGATTCCTGGTATTTGACTGTGTACTGATGAATAATACTGGGTAAAACCAACACCAAGATGGTTTTCCACCACTCACTCACTGCGCATTCATGTGGAAAGTAGGCATGTTAACTAGAAAGTTATCACGAGAATGAACTTCCAAACTAGTGCTCAGCAATAAAACCCGAGATTGTGGGTACAAAACAGATGAAAGGGGAAAGGGCGGGAGGATTCAAAGTGCAATATGGGATAGTTTAAAATTCACTTCTTTAATTTTTTTTGGCAATGATTTAAAGCTGTATTCTTATGGATCAATGTTTTGATGGCAAGGTCCAACAATACTCAACCCACGAGGTAAATTGTGACAGCAGTTGTGGAATTTATTATTTAATGTCCATAAAGACTCCTGTTAACTTACTTTAAATGTTTATATCTGCAATAGTTTTGTTTTCCTGTCACCAGTCATAAAAGTTTAGTTTTGTTTACTAAAATGTAAGTTGCTAGAATTTGTTTTTACCCAAAACACTGGACAGTGTGAAGTGTATTTATGTATGCCATCTCCAATAACACTGAACCCATACAGATGACACATTCTAAAGATGAATATTAGGCATGCGCTGCATCAGTGTAGCACCTATTTTATTTTGAAGCAGCTTGCTACAAAATGTTATGGTGTAGTCATTCGTGAAGGAACAATTTATATATCCTAGGCCTTACCATATAAAATCTTAGTCATAATTACATAAAAAACCTACATACAGCATAGAACAACAAGTTTCCTGTTGATTTCATGAAAAGTAATGACATTATATCTTTTTGCATGAGGTGTTGAATGGGTTTGGTGCCTGATACTGGAGTGAGAGTAACTGGTTTTAGGGGAATGCATTTGGGTCTCTGCCCAACCTTTTGGATACTGCATACAGCCCGTTTGCCTCTTTGCATAAAGAATAGGATAATATTAAAACTGCACATAAAAGTGAAACTAGAATTGCACTTACACATATACACTGTTACAGCATAGAAGTGGATGAGCCCCCTCCATGTCTATCTCTTGCTCTCCCTTGAAAGCTGCACAGACACACCACCAGTACCCTGTTGCGAGGATCTGGCCTTGGAGTTATTTGAAAAATGGTTGATGGTGACCTTTCCAATCCTGCCTGCCAGTTTTTCTGGTGACTTCCTGCATGGAAATTGTACATGTAGGACCTTCTCGAAGCTTGGCATCTGTGGGGCTATGTTGTCTGAGAGTTGCTCAGTATTAGAAAAAGGAGATAGCTGTAAGCTCAGGTCTACTACATCTTGGTCAACTTTTTTTTTGAACCTCTGATCAGCAGTAGTTTGAAAATTGACATTTTATATAGGATATCCTTTCGTGTGCAATTTGGCTGTAATGGAGTCAGAAGAGAGTCCACTGGCTGGTTCTCTACTCCTGTTACTCCTGTAATGTAAAACAAATGCTCTATAGATGCTGCTAGGCTATGATTAACCCTGTGCCCCATTCCTACTCGGCACAGGTTTAAAAGACAGAGACACAGCAGTATGAGCCTACTCCCTTTTAGAACATTTAACTTGATGAAGCTATTGAGTCAAATATATTTTCCATTCCAAGGAGTGCAGGTAATTATTTGAATTTTAAGGCTTGATTTGAGTCCCTTGAAGGTTGCACCTTGCCATCATCCCTACCTACAAACAGAAAATGTTTCCAAATCAAATCTTGAAGAAAATTTCAAGACTTTACTACGGGATACAATAATTTGTATTTTTACTATTCAAAAATGCTGATTTCATATTTTAGACAATTACTTTTAATAATCTTGTACCTTGTATTTATCTCTAATTTGTGAATGTTATACACTTGTTTCTATAATCATGGTTTGTCATACAAAATGTAATTGTGTACAATTAAAATAAAATATTTGATTGTTAAAAACTTGCTGGATTGTATGGACTGCATTTAATGAAACAGAATTCTGACAAATTTAAGCTTTAGTGGCTTCAGTCTTCTCCATACCTCACTCAAATTCTTTGTCTCTTACTTGACTTTGGTTGCTGGTCAATCTCTAATGTGAATAGACATAGTGGTTTAACTTGTTTACTTTCTCCCACCATCCCCACTCTGTCTCATCTATCACTTCAGACAATGGCAGTTGTGCCAAGACCTTCCCCACACCTCCACTTCTCGCCTTTAAACAACCACCAAACCTCAAACAGATCATTTGTTCATCGCAAACTACCTGGCTTTCAGGACAGTATCATACAACCTTTGTCGTGGTAGATGCTGCAAGACATGTCACAATGTCAACACGGATACCATCATTGCACATGGGGACACCTCCCACCATGTATGTCGCAGGTACTCGTGCGACTCAGCCAACGTCTATCTCATTCACTGCAGGCAAGGATGCCCTGAGGCATGGTGTATTGGTGAGACCAAACAGCTGCTACAGCAATAGATGGAATGGATACCACACAACAATCAGCTGCCAGGAGTATTCCCTCCCAGTTGGAGAACACTTCAGCCTTCCAGGACATTTTGACCTTCAGGGTCCTTCAGGGCAGGCAACAACAAAGTGGCTGAGCAGAGGCTGATAGCCAAGTTCGGTACCCATGGGGATGGCCTCAACTGGGATTTGGGGTTCATATCAGACTACAGGTGACCCCATTGCACTATACACACGCAAAGACAGATGTGCATACACACACAGACTCTTGCAGACCCTCTCTCCTGTGCTCATACACCCTCTCACTGGCTTATACCCCTTTTACACTCAGTCACTCTCTTAGCCACTCAACCACCATCTCCTCCCCCCCCCCCCCCCCCCCCCCAATCCACATAAATTTGTACTTGCAGTATTACCTTTTACTTTGCTCAAAAACTGCATGAATCCATGTAAGAATCTGTAAGTCAGTTTTTTTTTTAAGATTAGAATCAGTCTGACCATTGTGGCACAGACAGCCTTAGACAGGGCAGCTCACACCTTCAAGGAGAAAGTGAGGTCTGCAGATGCTGGAGATCAAAGTTGAAACTTTATTGCTGGAACAGCACAGCAGGTCAGGCAGCATCCAGGGAACAGGAGATTCGACGTTTCGGGCACAGGCCCTTCTTCAGGAATGAGCAGAGAGTGTTCAGCAGGAGAAGATAAAAGGTAGGGAGGAGGGACTTGGAGGAGGGGCGTTGGAAATTTGATAGGTGGAAAAAGGTCAAGGTGAGGGTGATAGGTCGGAGTAGGATGGAGGTGGAGAGGTCACACCTTCAATACGTTATCTGGGCTGTCATGGCACCAATTGTTAAAGTTCACTTGAGAATGTAACTTTTAAAAAATGTTTTGCAATTAACATATCAAAAAACTGAAACCAACCTGGTCATTCTAAAGAATGAGAGACTTAACAAATAATCCAGGTCTTTTTCAATATATAAGTTCAGTTGCATCACGCTGTGGACTTTTGCTTTAGATTCTGTGTCTTGTGATCTTATGCTCCATGGCCACCTGATGAAGGAGCAACATTCCAAAGGCTAGTGCTTCCAAATAAACCTGTTGGACTATAACCTGGTGTTGTGTGATTTTTAACTTTGTCCACCCCAGTCCCACACCGGCATCTCCAAATCATATTTTCCTTGAGGCTGCATCACAGCCAAGATCAGACACCCACATTCCTCTTTCCAGTGTGCTGAAAGGATCTCTTCTATGGTTTAACAGTGGAGTAGAGAGTTAATTTCTGATGGAATATTCATCAGTGTTTGTGGGCTATTTATTTTGATCATGTATGAAGACTGAGCATTATCTTTAAGCTTCTAATCAAGCTACATCAGTAAAATTTGTTTGACTGAAAGTATGTTTTCACCCTATAGGTACATCTTATTTAATTAAATCCAAACATTTTAAGCATTAGTTGAAAACAGCAAGGTAGAAAGTACTCCACCCTGGCCCCTGCTGCCTCCCAGTATCTGAGAAGGTGCTGCTCCACTACTATAATTAGGTGGAAAGAAAGAAAAAAAAAGGGAAAAAAAAGAGAAGGTGCTGCTCTAGTTTAATGAGCTGACCAGCCCAAAATATCCATTGGCTTTCTTCTCCTAGGACCATCTGACCTAATGGGGCTTTAGCTTGTCTGATTTCACAGGACTTAGTAGGTCAAAAAGTCCTGAATGGGCAGAATATCTCTCCAGATTCTATTAAGTAACACTTGGCCAGCAGAGTGGTTGAAGTTCTGTGAACCTTAAGGGCTCTGGAGAAAAAAGAATTTGAAGGTTTAACCCAGGTTTGATTTTCCATTAAAAGCAAAATATTGGAGGTGCTGAAAATTTGAAATTAGAATAGAAAATTCCAGTGTAACTCAGCAGGATTAGTCATAAGGGATTTGACCTGAACTCTGCTTCTTTGGACAGATGCTGCTAGACCTGCTGAGTTGCTGTTCTGATTTTCCATTGTTTGATCTTGGAGTGACAGTAGCATTGCTTACTGACTTACCCTTTCTAGTCACAAGAGGAAAGTCAACACAAGTACTTTTTGTGGTGTGGGCCAAGATAGGAGAAGGCCTTTCAGTCTCTAAGTTTGTTGTTCCATTCAGTTAGAGGGCTGATATATACCTTAACTCCATCTGTTCATCTTAGATCCCTAATCTTTAGCACCCTTTTAGATTAGATTAGATTAGATTACTTAGTGTGGAAACAGGCCCTTCGGCCCAACAAGTCCACACCGCACCCCCGAAGCACAACCCATCCATATCCCTACATTTTACCCCTTACCTAACACTACGGGCAATTTAGCATAGCCAATTCACCTGACCTGCACATTTTTGGACTGTGGGAGGAAACCGGAGCACCCGGAGGAAACCCACACAGACACGGGGAGAACGTGCAAACTCCACACAGTCAGTCGCCTGAGGCGGGAATTGAACCCGGGTCTCTGGCGCTGTGAGGCAGCAGTGCTAACCACTATGCCACCGTGCCGCCCTTCTGGAACAAAATCCTACATTCAGTTCAGGTATTTGCATTTTCACCAGTTTTCAGGATGCAAATGTAATCCAGAAACAAACATGTAGTACATGGCACCTTTCAGTTCACAGACTGTTGCAAGATATTCCAGTATCAGTTAATTAGTCCTGCAGTTAATGTTGTTTTATACTCCATTGCAGTGGTGGATTGGCAAACTGTAAGAGCGGTGGGAGGCTGGGTTATTAAATATATTCAAGGTTGAGTTAGATTCTTGTGATTTATTTACTCCATGGGAAATGAGCATCACTGGGTGGCCAGCATTTATTGCCTGTCCATAGTGCCATTGAGAAGGTGGTGGTGAGCTGCCTTCTTGAGTCATGTGCTATAGGTGGACCCACAAAACCTTCAGGAGTGGTATTCCAGAATTTTAATCCACTGACACTGAAATAATGGCAATTATATTTCCAAATCAGGATGGTGAGTGGCTTGGATAGTAACTTGCAAGGTTTGGTGTTTCCATCTATCTGCTGCCCTTGACCTTCCAGATGGAAGTGGTCATGGATTTGGAAGTTGCCACCTAAAAATCTTTGAATTTCTGACTATATCTTGTGGAAGGTACCTACTGCTGTTACTGAGTGTTAGTGGACTAAGTGGATATTTGTGGATGTGCCAATCAGGTGGGCTGCTTTATCCTGAATAGTGTCAAACTTCTGGACTGTTGTTGGAGCTGCACCCATCCAAGTAAGCAGGTAAGATGCCATCACCCTCCTAATTTGTGCCTTGTAGATGGTGAACAGGTATGAGAGAGTCAGGAAGTGAGTTACTCACTTCAGTATTCCTGGCCTCTGACCTGCTGTTGTAGCCACATGTTGGAAAAACCCATGTAGTTCATTTATGTTCTTTAGGGAAGGAAATTGCCATCCTTGCCCGCTCTGGCCTACATATGACTTCAGACCCACAGCAATGTGGTTGATTCTTAACCACGTTCTGTGCAATTAGGGATGGGCAATAAATGCCTAGCCAGTGGTATCCTCGTGCTATGAATGGATTTAAAAGAAAAGACTATTTATATGGCAAGTCCAGTTGAGCTCCTGGTCAATGGTAACCTCCAAGATGATGATAGTGGGGATTCAGTGATGGTAATGCCATTGAATATCACTTCACAAAAGTAAGAATGATTAAAAGGTGGGATTGTGAACAAGTGGCAGAGGGTTAAAGGGGTATTGATTCCATGCAAGTTGGGAAGTCAGCTCCAACTGGCATTTTGGGACTCCGTGCTCTACGGCCTGTTCCCCGGGACGCACACCAAGACGAACATCAACTGTGCCTGGAGGATCATCAACTCGGTGAAGGACGCTCTCTGGGTGGTCCGAAACCTGTTGATCTTCCAGCTGAAGGAGTTGACCCCGACTGAGTGTTGCAGACTGGCACATTCCAAAGGTCCAGGACTACGTGTTGAGGGACGCGCTGTAGCTTGGGGCAGCTGCCGCCAAGGCGCGGTGGGGAAAGACCACCGTCTAACATCTGCCTGCCTAAGAAAAACGGGGGGCCCACGCAGTCATTTGGGCTCCGCTGGCGTCTCAGCTCAATGTAATCGCACTAACCTGTGAATATGAATGATCACCCTGTTTCGATACGCAAAGAAATGGAATGTTTACAGAATAATGACATGTCCAATTGTATAGATTAAATATATATGAATAAAGTATATTTTTGAAATAAAAAAAAACTGGGTTTTACCAACTGGAAACCTAACAGTGTTTCACTGAGGCATGATAAGGGAGCGGGCAATTCTAAAGTCGGTTTCAGGAATGCTGTCCCAATTAGATAAGATCAGGATGAGGAAGACAGCAAGTGATTTCACAGCATTCCACATGTGAATACCATTCATTCACCAGCATTCAGGATTCAGGTGGAGTTGTGGATGTGATTGACTGGAGGCCAAACCTGTCACAATCCATAGAGTTATAATTCCATTGTATGTAGTGAAACCCGGGAACTGATTACCCAACCTTACCCACTAATTACCAAAATCAGGTGTCTCATTTCCACTCTGTTCCATCAGACTACAACTACAATAATAAAGTACTTTATCTCTCTCCAGGTATGACTCCCTCAATCTGTTGTGAAACTTAGCACTCTAGTTTTCCCATTACTTTATTCAGTAAGTTAAACTTCCACACTTGCTCCCCCAAGTGTAGCATACCCTCAATATGATAATAGGTACAATACCGTGCTTGAGTCCTGGCATAGGCTTTGAAGTTAAGAGTTTGTGACTCCAAGGCAATAATCTATCACTTGAGCCAAGATTGGACCTTTAAATCTATCTCTAGTCTTGTGCCTTAAACATCAGAGGGCATATTCAGTAGGAAAGCAAATGCTCAAAGACCACATTATTGCAGCAGTTGTGTTTAAACTGGAGCACTGCAAACTCAATAACAAAGGGACCTTGGTAAAAGGTAAAGATCTGGTTATTAAACATATAACATTTGATAATCAGTTACCATATACTTCCTAGGTATCCATATTCAGAACAAAATTGAAGCCACTCACATCCTTGTAAGAGATGGAAGAGTTGATTTTCTGACATTCTATATAATGAGCTGGAAATGCAAACTCGTAAGTGGCCACATAAGAAGAAACAATTATTTGGACAGTTGGTAGGGCATGTAAGCATCCATTAGTATGATTTGGATAGATGACAAAAAAGATTAACACAATATACAATATGTCTCCCTTTTAGCTCCTGCACCTGGAATTGGGAAGCCTGCTGTACTATTTCCCATTGAGAAGATCAGCTCATTTAGAAAGACAATGATTCCACATACTGGAATTCTTATGCTGTCCTGTGCTTAAATATTTAAACATTGGCTACTAACAAAGTTAGGCAAAGTATTTGTCCATTTCAATTCAGTTGTTGCTTCTGAATAAAGATACAATCAGCTCTTAGTCAAACAAAAAAAAAGAAAAGTTTATCAACAGAAGGTCGTCAAACAGATGTGCAAATGAAGCATACTGTAAGTGGAAAAATATTCGCACAAAGAGTACTTACTACATCCAAAGGTTACAAAGTACCTTTTGTGCAGAATTAATTTTGCTTCAGAACAACAGTGTACTGTGATAAATGTAAGCTTGTGGTAATTTGAACAAGCAGATCTTATTTTACTGTGAAAAGTTGCTGACTCACGGCAGTAATTTCACTTTACAATGTCTTTTTTTTAATTGTTATCAACAGCTGCTTCAGTGACTAAAGAAAGCAGATTTAGCACAAATAGAAACTTCCAGAAGCCGCCTCCATGGGCAGGAATTTCATTGTCCACTGAATGGACCTATTTGTCCAGCTTTTACAAAAAGATGTCAACATTTGGGGAAAGTGCCACTTATTAACAAACAGTGGTTTTTTCCCACATTTGTCTGTTCAGAAGGCATTGACTTATGTTGGCACACAGATCCATATCCACCCCTAAAATTTCTTTCCCGAAAGGTGATTTGTGCTTTCACCCATTTATTTAGGGGGAGCAAAACAAAAAAATGCCTTCCATATTGGAATACTGGACCTTTGTGTATTCATTTGATGAGCACAGTTCTAAGTCTGTAAAATGTCCAACTGAAAATTGGGTCAAGCCACAGGCTCTGCTTGGGTTTTCTAATTGTGAATGTTGTCCTCAGTTGGAGGTGGTTCTCTAAGAGGGGATAGGCGTCTTGCCTACATCTTTTTGAGTACTGGCAGAAATTGAGTTGCCATGCATGGAGTAAGGTACAGGCCATCTCTGCTGAGATTTTGTCGCTGCAGATGTTGCTTAATCAGAGACTATCACTGAAAAAATAAGTTTAATTTTGAAAATAAAAATTAATTTGGAGTTTGGAATTTGAAAATCCTGATAGCCAGTTGGTGAAGGATGAAATCAGAGCCCAACTATGCTCACTAAAAGTGAAATTTTACAAGTACATAACTTCAAACTCAACACTCCCTCAGTGTCATTTACACTCTTCTGCAAATCAAATTAAGCTTGAAAATGAGGTGAACTAATTAACTAAGTAACTAACCCTTAAAAGGGGAGAGTGTATGCAGTTTTTTTTTAACCATCCTTTATTTTATTCAACAAATCCCTAGTGCCAAGTGATAGCCTCCTTACTTGCTGAGTTTATGGTGATTAGTTGTCACTTAGTCTGCAGAGGGTACAGACCTTGGTAATATGCAGCATTGCTTATATCTCTTCATTAGTTCATAAAGAGTTTGTACTGGGGCGTTAGTAGAAGAGATTGGATGACAGAAACATCTGAATTTCTGTATTATTCTGCACGTGTTGACTCCAGAAATTGTTATGGATTTCATCAAATACTGACAATTTCACCATCTTTAATGATAAGTAGTATCAATAAGCTCAAAAACAATTATGATAAAATATATTTGTATCTATATTTTGAGGACATGTCAGCCACGTAGTATACAGTATTAGTGACAGCACCTCATTTGGCCAATGAATTATTGTTCATAATTAGGAAATTAAATTTTGGACATTGTTGTTTCCTATGGCTGCTTCTGTTCTCCATACAAGCTGAGGCCTGTCTTTTAAACAATGTTTATTAGTAATATGTACATGAAGCTGATCAGCTGAGCTCCACGTTCTGATCTACATTAGTTCCAACCATCCAGCAGATCCTATCACATAACTACAGAGGGCACCATTACATCACAACACATCTCCGAGGCTCAGTTACATCCTCATTAAATCCCATTTCTTTGACAGTTAATTATTCTGCTAGCATTACATTAACAAGATACAGCAGACTCTGCATAAAGTCTGGGTTGCTTGCAAATTATAACAGTTCCCCTTTGGTTTAAGATGGTAACTTAAAATGGAAGACAATGCATAAGAAATTGCCAATAGAACACACATCTGTTTAATAACCATGCCCATTCATTCATGACTTATAGGTTTCAAAATGGATACAATCGGGCCCAAAATAAATCAGATTGCCATTAAATTGTTTCTGCTACTGTCAATCATCACAAGCATCTGTCTCCTTCTTATCCTTCTTCTTTTAATTTGTCTAGAAAGTCAAGTATTAGCCAATAAAATTCAGACCTGGCCCCATAAATGGCATGATATGTTATATTTTGCAAATAGATGATCTCTATTCTGGTGTGTCAACTAACTGAACGTGCTATTTATTAGAAAGACAGTAATTGTACATGGACATTTTGTACCCAATTGTGAATCGTGAACATTTTGATGTGATAACTCACAAACACACTTAGTAGGGGTGCCAATATGCATAGCTCATGCTCCCTGTGTCTTTATAGATAATTCTCACAGTCACCTAAACCAACCACTGATACTCTAGCAAATGTCAATATAGTTCTAGGTTGACATCTCTTCAGAAAATATCATGATAATGTTACACTCATTAGTATGAGCTAATAATAATATTGTGCAATATAATGGTATCAAATATTTCATTACTTTGGGAATGCTAAAGATTTTTTAATTAATTCAGGCCTTTCTAAGTAGAAAATAAAGATTTCGGGCGAGTAACTGAGAGACCTGTGAACAACCTGTACTCTTCCAATCCTGGCTGTTGAGCATCTCGGGCCTCCATTGGTGGCTATGCTCAGCTCACAGACACCCCAAGATTTGCCAGCATTCTCTAAATCTCTCAACCTTTCCTGTTTGAAAATAAATCTTTAACACACCTCTTTGATCAATCTTTTGCTCGTCGCCTGAAAATCTACTCATTTGGCTTGGTGTCAAATTTGATTTGATACCGCTCCTATGAAGTGCCTTGGGATATTTTATAACATTAAAAGGTGCAATACAAATTCAAGTTGCTGTAGCTAAGAATAGGGCAATAAGTCCAAACCTAAAGGGACCATGCTTCACAATATAAGAAACAAAAGTTATACTTATAGTACTTTTAGTTTTGGATGTGTAATGATGCACATCTGGGGTAGGTGGGACTTGATCCGTACCTTGCAGTCCAGAGGTAGGAACACTATCACTCAATTCAAGAGTCCTAAATCACATTGTGATTATAATATTGAGGAATGACAGTACATTTTTGTCACTGTAAAAAAAATTGCAGCTTCCCATATTACCATTTGAGATTCCCATATTACCATTCAAGATTCCTCCTACACTGGTGTTGTCATCCTTTAACACTGGGACATGATTTGACGAGTGATGGCCAGAATTCCAATTTGTTCCTTTGCGCGAGATCTTTTGTGGATAGGGTGGTAGAGTGGTATTAACATTAGCATTCAGCTATGATTTTACTGAATAAGAGAATAGGCTTAATGGACCACAGACCTTAGACCCTCTTATCAATGCTTTCAGGAAGTCAACTGCAGTACTTGTCTCCTTTAAGGAGGTGAGGGGTTGGGAGGAGTCATGTGACCTGCTAATCCAATCAAGGATGGAGTGAAGAATCTGAAGGTGGTATGCAGACTTCCCCAGTAGTTGAATTGGAGAGGAAGGGATGTAAAGATCATGTAATGTGCTCAGTAAATAAGTGCTATTAGTTGTATTTAATTGTTGCACTTTATAAATTAACTAGCACAGCCAAACTTTGAACTACTTACATCAATATATTAAACACCCCTGAGGCACCATACTCACGGATGCCTCAAAATAATTCCCTGTATCTGTGAGTAATAATATATTTATCATACTCATGCTCGATCGAATTCCTTCAAAGATCATTGGAACAAATAGAACTATAGAAAAGCTACAACTGGAGGCTATTGGAAATAAACTATTCAGCCCATCGTGTCTGCACCAGCTCAACAAACTAGCCACCCACTGTAATCCCACTTAACAGCAGGTGGTCTATAGCCCTGTAGGTTACAGTGCTTCAGGTGCAGAAACAGATTCCTTTTAAATGAGTTTCCACTTCAACACCGTACTGGGCAGAGAATTCCAGCCACCCCACTACCCTCTGGGTGAAAAAAAACTTTCTCAAGGCCCCTCAAGTCTTTCTACCAATCATCTTAAAACTTTGGAGTTCACAGGCTGTGGTCATCAAAATCTATATACAAATGAATAAGTACAAGAGACCAAGTGGCCTCATTCTGCTGTTGTTCTGCAGTTCAGTAAGATCATGGCTGATCTCATTACTCAGCATTCCAGCCTGGTTATCTTTCACCCCCTTGCCTATCAAGAATCTATTTACCTCTGCCTTAACAAACCGGTTGGACTATAACCTGGTGCAGTGTGATTTTTAATTTTGTCCAACCCAGTCCAACTCCAGCTCCTCCATATCATTAAAAATATTCAATATTTCTGCTGCCTTTTGAGGAAGAGAGTTCCAAAAAACTTCCAACCCTCTGTGAGAAAGAATTCCTTCCTATCTCGGTCTTAAATGAGTGATATCCTATTTTTCAACAGTGATCCCTGGTTCTAGATTCTTTCATTTTTAGCTGCTATAGACTCTCCCAACCACTCTTCCTAGCAATTTGCTTAATTGCTGGGAGGATTTGGTCACTTCACTTAAATGTCTTTTTCTGAAGTTCTCTTATTTTCTGTTCATCACCCAGAAGGAAAGCAAAATAGTAAAACTGGCACATGAGACATAGTGGTTCAACTTGTCTTGTATATTTCAAAACATAGAACCAGTAAATTGATTTCCAAGTGTTAGTATTTTTGCTCTCCAGACAACTATCTTCATAACGATACTAAAATTTTCAAATCTGCATCAATCCTAGCTTGAGGCCACTTGGTCTCTTGTACTTATTCATTTGTATATAGATTTTGATGACCACAGCCTGTGAACTCCAAAGTTTTAAGATGATTGGTAGAAAGACTTGAGGGGCCTTGAGAAAGTTTTTTTTCACCCAGAGGGTAGTGGGGTGGCTGGAATTCTCTGCCCAGTACGGTGTTGAAGTGGAAACTCATTTAAAAGGAATCTGTTTCTGTCAGTCATTGGCAGAGTGTTTAGCAGTTATTTTTAATCGACCTGTTCAGACAAGTTATGACACACTTCTGGGCCAGGTTAGACTTGAAACTGGACCGCCCAGAGGTAGGGATACTACCACTGCTCCCCAATAGGTGTTGCAACACATCTTGCCATCACACAGGTAGTTGAAGTTTTAGTTATGTTCCAGCCCTCAGAGTGTTTGCTACGTGTGTGTTAAAAACCTAATATCATATAACAAGTTCCTACTTCCTCATTCATTCCTCTTTCATTGTCTTTTTAAGTTTTAGTTCTGGCTTCCATCCATTACAGATACCATGTGGAAACCAACATACAGTGTGATTTAGTGAGCTGGGAGTAAGAGCAGGTCCATCAAATGAGAAGCTTGTTACAACCTGGGTCAATGTGGTGAGTGGTGTTACCATCTTCCTGTTTATAACACTGAGATTCAGCTTCATATTTTGCCATTTGCAATGGGGGAAGTATTGGTCAGAAATTCACTGTAGTACGTTCTATGAAAGGCTGGTTACACTGCCAGCACTGAAACTGGTGTTAGAATGATGTAAAACACAAAACAAATTAAATGGGGTCAAGGCGAAATAATATCCTTTCTGCCATCAGTGCAAAGTTCAGAAATCTCTCTTCCTTTTAATAATTTGAAAGTGTTAGCTTTTCAGTAGGAATATTGTAGATTTGTCCTAGATGGGGTTCCTGGGGTTTGTGGTGATGTCATTTCCTGTTCGTTTTCTGAGGGGTTGATAGATGGTATCTAAATCTATGTGTTTGTTTATGGAATTGTGGTTGGAGTGCCAGGCCTCTAGGAATTCTCTGGCATGTCTTTGCTTAGCCTGTCCCAGCATAGATGTGTTGTCCCAGTCAAATTGGTGGTTTTTTTCATCCGTGTGTAGGGCTACAAGGAAGAGAGGGTCGTGTCTTTTTGTGGCTAGCTGGTGTTCGTTTTTCCTGGTGGCTAACTTTCTTCCTGTTTGTCCTACGTAGTGTTTGTGGCAGTCCTTGCATGGAATTTTGTAGATGACGTTGGTTTTGTCCATGGGTTGTACTGAGTCTTTTAAGTTTGTTAGTTTTTGTTTGAGAGTGTTGATGGGTGTGTGTGCTACTAGGATTCCGAGGGGTCTTAGTAGTCTGGCTGTCATTTCTGAAACTTCTTTGATGTAAGATAAGGTGGTTAGGGTTTCTGACTGTGTTTGGTCTGCTTGTCATGGTTTGTTCTCGAGGAATCTGCGGACTGTATTTTTTGAGTATCCGTTCACCACAAACCCCAGGAACCTCATTCAGGACAAATATATAAATAGAAAGCAGGAGACAACAACTTCGCTTCACTTGGAGGTCGCCACTGATGATGTTACCTAGCCAGGTAATGAAACGTCTGGATAGCAAACCTACAGCTCAGTGAGCAAACCTACATCCTCAACCTCAACCTGAGCTACAAACCTTCACTAACCTTGCATTGTAGATTTACGTTCCTACCAGATAATGGGCACATAAAATCTAACCTGTGCTGTAAAAACTGCATACTATCTGAAAACAATGGGGTTTAGATTATTCTGTGTAAACCTGAAATAAGGACAGTGTTTTTATTGCTGTTGCTGTTATACAATGCCACCTACTGGCTACAATGAACTACAGCAAAACTTTCATGTGAAAGTCTACTTTTCTCCTAATTTTTGCAAAGATTTTAATCCACTTAAATGTGTCAATGAGTTGGACACTGGAGTTTGAAACAGAACACTCAAGCTTGCTCCACCATACAATAAGACCATTGTTGATCTAATCGCAGTCTCAGATTAGAGTGGTTCTGGAAAAGTACATCAGGTTAAGCAGCGTCCAAGGAGCAGGAAAATCAACATTTCAGGCAAAAGCCCATCATCAGGAAAGCCCTGCATTATCATCACTATTCCTGATGAAGGGCTTTTGCCCGAAACGTTGATTTTCCTGCTCCTCTGATGCTGCCTGACCTGCTGTGTTTTTCCAGCACCATTCTAATCTTGACTCTAAGCTCCAGTACCTGCAGTACCCACTTCCGCCTGATTGCAGTCTCACTCCACCTACCCCTTGTTGATCATCAGTTTATCAATTGAGTCATCAAGATGGCAGTGGAGTAGGGCTCCTGAGCTGGGGCTCCTCCGCTTTGACCGCTTTTCTTTTATTTACCTCTTGTCCTGAGCTTGAACGGCATTGGCAGTGGTGAGGAATCCCAGCGTGGACTTGAGCGAACCCAGCGTGGACTTCGTAGTGGTGACAAGCGGTCCCAGCACAAACATTGTGGAGGCAACAAATGGGCCCAATGTAGAACTCATGGCAGTGAGGAGTGAGTCCCTACTTACTTTTCCAGAGTGAGCATGGGATCTGCCAATGGAATCGGCAGCTGCTACATGAGTGGAGGCGACGTTGGCTAGGTAGGCTCAGCAGCAAAGGTTGGCACTTGAGGATTGTCATTGGTTGAGCCCGGCACTGGTGGCAGCTAGGCGGTGATGAAAAGACATCACAGCAACATCGACAAAGTGGGCCCAGTGGTGAGAGATGCAACTTTGATATTGGTGGGTCCAGTGCAGATGGCGGCTAGGAGGTGTCAGAGCAGAATCAGCTCAGTGATGAAAGATGGTGCCCGAAAAGTGGCAACATCAGCATTTATGTAGATGGCAGTAAGGCGGGGGGGGTGGCACAGGTGTCATTGATGATGAGCTAGCTCACAACTAATATACTCTCTTTACACTAGATGTTTCTTTTTTTCTTGTTCATTAGAGTCATAGACCAAGCATATATAGCAAGGAAATATACCCTTCAGTCCAACTTGTCCGTGATAGATATCCTAAATTAATCTAGTCCCATTTACCAAAACTTGGCCCATATCCCTCCAAACCCTTCCTACTCATGTACCCATCAGATGCCTTTTAAATGCTGTAATCGTACCAGCCGCCACCACTTCCTCTAGTAGCTCATTCCATACACGCTCCACTATCTGTGTGAAAAAGTTGCCCCTTAGGTCCCTTTTAAAACTTTTTTCCTCTCACTTGAAACCTATGCAGTCTAGTTTTGGACTCCCCCATCCTGGGAAAAAGATTTTGGCTATTTACTCTATCCATGCCCATCATGATTTTTATCAACCTCTGTAAGGTCACCCGATCCTCTGACTCTCTCGGGAAAACAGCCCGAGCCGATTCAGCTTCTCTCTATAGCTCAAACCCTCCAACACTGGCAACATACTTGTAAATATTTTCTGCACCTGATGCTGCCTGACCTGCTGTGCTTTTCCAGCACTACATTTTTCAACTTTGCTCTCCAGCATCTGCAGTCCTCACTTTCTCCTGTATCCAAATGGCTAGTTCTCCTTGTATTCCATGTGATCTAACTTTGTTAGCCAGTTTACCATGCAGAACCTTGTCAAACACCTTGATGCAGTCCATATAGATAATAGGTCAGGCAGCACCAAAGGAGCAGGAGAATCGAAGTTTCAGGCATAAGCCCTTCTTCAGGAATCTTCCTGAAGAAGGGCTTATGCCCAAAACATCGATTCTCCTGCTCCTTTGATGCTGCCTGACCTGCTGCGCTTTTCCAGCAACACATTTTTAAGCTCTGATCTCCAGCATCTGCAGTCCTCACTTTCTCCATATAGATAATGTCAGCCGCTCTATCTTCATCAATCTTCTTTTTCACTTCTTCACTTATTCTTAAAACTATTTAAATGAGCACCAGATCATAGTGACAATGGAAAAGCTTTTCACTGTATTTTAAAGTTTTTTCACCATAAAATACACATGACAATAAAACCATTAATTCGTTCATTCAGTTTTGAGTGCACTCAATGCCCCTGCCTCCTACTGCTCTCTGTAGAAGTGAATTCCACAGACTAATAACCCTCTGAGTAAAAAATTCTCATCTCAGTCTTCAGATTCTTTTCAAACTGTTTTCCTCCACAACCAGGGGTCACAGTCGAAGAAGATGGGGTTGACTACTTAGGGCGAGAGTTTTCTTCACCAAGAGTGCTAAGCCTGTCAATCATTGTCCCGGCGTGAGGCTAATCTCCTGTCAATCATTCCCCGGAGGCAGGGCTCCTTATCCTGTCAATCATTCCCTGCAGGCGGGGTTTCTTACACTGTCAATCATAGCCCCGGAGGCAGGGCTCCTCATCCATTGAGGATGTAACTCTGAAGATGAACAAGGGAGATCCAGTAGATGTAGTGTACCTGTACTTTCAGAAAGCTTTTGATAAAGTCCCACATAGGAGGTTAGTGAGCAAAATTAGGGCGCATGATATTGGGGGCAAAGTACTAACTTGGATTGAAAATTGGTTGGCTGACAGGAAACGAAGAGTAGTGACAAACGGCTCCATTTCGGAATGGCAGGCAGTGACCAGTGGGGTACCACAGGGATCAGTGCTGGGACCGCAGCTTTTTACAATATATATTAATGATGTAGATGATGGTATTAGTAATAGCATTAGCAAATTTGCTGATGATACTAAGCTGGGTGGCAGGGTGAAATGTGAGGAGGATGTTAGGAGATTACAGGGTGACCTGGACAGGTTAGGTGAGTGGTCAGATGCATGGCAGATGCAGTTTAATGTGGATAAATGTATGGTTATCCACTTTGATGGCAAGAAAAGGAAAGCAGATTACTACCTAAATAGAATCAATTTAGGTAAAGGGGCAGTACAAAGAGATCTGGGTGTTCTTGTACACCAGTCAATGAAGGTAAGCATGCAGGTACAGCAGGTAGTGAAGAAAGCTAATAGCATGCTGGCCTTCATAACAAGAGGGATTGAGTATAGAAGGAGAGAGGTTCTTCTGCAGCTGTACAGGGCCCTGGTGAGACCACACCTGGAGTATTTTGTGTGCAGTTCTAGTCTCCAAAGTTGAGGAAAGACATTCTGGCTATTGAGGGAGTGCAGCAGAGGTTCACTAGGTCAATTCCTGGAATGGCAGGACTACCTTACGCTGAAAGACTGGAGCGACTGGGCTTGTATACCCTTCCGAGTTTAGAAGGCTGAGAGGGGATCTGATTGAGACATATAAGATTATTAAAGGATTGGACACTCTGGAGGCAGGAAACATGTTTCCGCTGATGGGTGAGTGCTGAATCAGAGGACACAGCTTAAAAATACAGGGTAGACCATTTAGGACAGAGATGAGGAGAAACTTCTTCACCCAGAGAAGGGTACCTGTGTGGAATGCTCTGCCCCAGAGGGCAGTGGAGGCCCAGTCTCTGGATTCATGGAAGAAAGAGTTGGATGGAGCTCTCAAGGATAGTGGAATCAAGGGTTATGGAGATAAGGCAGGAACACGATACTGAGTGAGGATGATCAGCCATGATCATATTGAATGGTGGTGCACGCTCGAAGGGCAGAATGGCCTACTCCTGCACCTATTGTCTATTGTCTGTCAATCATTGACCCTGGGGCGTGGGGCACGTTTCACCAGACAAGGAAACCCACTCCTGGTCCATGATTGACAGGGAAGGGAACCCCGCCAGCGGTCCATGATTGACAGGGAAGGGAACCCCGCCCCCAGAGCTATGGTTGACAGGGAAGGGAACCCCGCCCGCGGTCCATGATTGACAGGGAAGGGAACCCCGCCCGCGGTCCATGATTGACAGGGAAGGGAACCCCGCCCGCGGTCCATGATTGACAGGGAAGGGAACCCCGCCCCCAGAGCTACGATTGACAGGGAAGGGAACCCCGCCCGCGGTCCATGATTGACAGGGAAGGGAACCCCGCCCCCAGAGCTATGATTGACAGGGAAGGGAACCCCGTCCCCGGAGCTATGATTGACAGGGAAGGGAACTCCGCCTCCGAGGACAATGACTGACAAGACACTGCGCCTCCGCCTCCTGGGTCAATGACAGAGAATTCAGCCTGACCTCCACATTGACAGCCGCAACTGCAGTCAGCGGGTCATCATGGCGTTCGTCAGCCGCCAGTTTCTCCGCTCCATGTCCTCCGCCCAGAGCGCGGCCATCAAACACATCACGGTGATCGGCGGCGGCCTGATGGGCGCTGGCATCGCACAGGTCCGTGCACTCGCAAACGTTAACTCTCTCTTTCTCTCTGTCTGCGTAAATGGGCTAATAGAACCAGCTGCGTTTCTCCAGCGGCTCAGATGGGTCGGGGAGGAGGTTCGCAAGACTCCCCCTTCCCCCGCCGCCATCCTGGGCTCCGAATCTCGGTGAGAGGTCATCATCCCGGACTAAAAGCGCAGCCCCGCCCCCCACCTCGTCGGACAGGGCTGCGCCTGCGCGAGCCTCCCCTCGTGTGGCCTGCTGGCCGGCACGTGCAGGGAAGGGGGCGGGGTTTGAAATTTGAATCTCAACGGCATCTGGGCGTGACCTTCCAATGGAGCAGCCTGACCCCTACAACAACAACTGGCCCCCAGGGCAGCTAAGGATGGGGATTGTGGGATTGGGATTGGGACAAGGTGGTACGAGAAGGTGGCATACCACCACCTTCCCAAGGGCACCTTGGTAGGGGTGGGCAAATAAATTTGGAGAAAGTGAGGACTGCAGATGCTGGAGTACCAGAGTTGAAAAATGTGTTGCTGGAAAAACACAGCAGGCCAGGCAGCATCGAGGGCGGCATAAGCCCGAAACGTCGATTCTCCTGCTCCTCGGATGCTGCCTGGCCTGCTGTGTTTTCCAGCACCACATTTTTCAACGTGGGCAAATAAATGCCGATGATGCCCACTTGACTGCCCAATCGTGAATCAGCTTGGTGGATCAATGGTTAGTGTTAGAAACAAAAATCGCTTCTCAATAATCGCTCTAGACAAATTCAGGAAAACAAAGTTTTATTAACAAGTCAAGTCTGCAGAGTCGGGCACCCTTAAAGAAAAGGCGCGCTGAGGCTTACAAAGTCTCCCATTATATACAGCACAAGTCCCTCCTCTCCTTGGCTCCAACAAGCCATGAGGTTCACATTCTTAAAAACATCATTATTTTTATCACAAAGTCTGCAACAAATGTCTTCAGAGTCTCTAAAGTTGTTGTTTTTCTCACCCTGTAGTCTTATCAGTCAAAGACTTATTCTTCTCTGTCTGTGCTAGCAGTCTTATCAGTCAAGGACTTATCCTTCCCTGCTGTGTGAATGGCTTCATCAATCAAGAGCCTGCTTGTTTTTACTATCGCTCACAAATTGTCAGCATTCTGCACAATTTAAACTATTCTACTTTTGAGTATATAAAATGGTTGTTAGAAAAGAAACAAAAGTTTTGTCTTTTATTATAGATCAGTCTGTGGTCCAGGCACATCTTAAAGTTTAAACCGAAATTACCTCTCACAGTTAGCATTTCTGAGTCAGGGACCCAAGTTCAATTCCGCCCTCGGGCCCCTGTCAATGTGGAGTTTGGACATTTTCCCTGTGCCTATGTGTGTTTCCGTTGGCTGCTCCGGTTTCCTCCCATAGTCCAAAGATGTGCATGTTAGGATGGATTGGCAATGAGAAATTGCCCATAGTGTCCAGGGATCTCAGGTTAGGTAGGTAGCCTAATGTAGGTTAAGTTTGTTAGCCATGCAGGATTACAGGGAAAGGGTAGTGTGAGAAACAAAGCTCACGTATCAATAAATTTCAGTCCGAGTCAAATTCTGAAGCAGCGAATTTTATTGGATTGTGGGATATAGGTAAATTAATGTTATTTCTGCAATTATAAGTTTTGATACAGAGTAAATGAACTCACATCAGTGTGTAATTGTTTCAGCCAAGAGCTGGGTCAACAAGAATGGGGATTATGTGGAGGAAATACATAATTGTTTTTGTCTCAGCTAAAAATGGTATGTTAGCATGAGACGTGATTGCAAAACAATGGTAGAAATACAGGCACTAGATAAAATGCTGTGAAGAGAGGCCTGTATAAACAGTAGGTTTCCCACTTGTACTGAGACATAGGAACAAACCCTAATTAAAGAGGTCATAAAGGTCAGAGTGGCCTCCGGAGAGGCCCAGATGGAAGGAATAGATACTGATAAAGAAAGAATATGCCTAACGATGACCTGCAGTGGAATGACGTCAAATGACCTTATGGGGCCAGAGATAAGCATTTGTCACAGACAAGGCCAGATAAACAGAAGTTGTGGGATCAGTCTTAGGGAAATGAGTGATGTAAGCAGGGGGGGCAAACAATGAAATAAGAAAAATATGTAGGGACTCGAATTGTATAAATTTCGAGAGTTTGTTGAATTTGATGTGTATTTGTCCTCTGCCTTGTCTGGCATTAGACATTGCACCCACTTGCAAGTGTAAAAATAAAGGACACTACTGATTCGGATTTTTGTCTCGGACTGCAATTATTGAAGTGAGTGAGCTTTGTTTCTCACAGGAATGTTCTTGCAAGATGGGTGGCTAACAAGTAGCTACACTGGTCCAAATGTTACTTTACAATTTATACAGTTTAATTGAGTCTCTCTCGGTACTTCCCCGTTTACTTCATTGGCCTAGCATATTACATGTCAAACCTATCACTATTCCTTATTGTATTCCGCCCCTGCCTGGCTGCAATCTGCCTTTGTTTACTCCTCCCATGACTCTAAGCCTGGAGCCCCTCACTCTTGTTTGTTTTATCCCTTATTTGCAACTAACTTGGCTCGTTCTTGTGCCTACGTGAGGGCAATCTGCTGAGCTGGCATGGCTTCAGTGTTCTCTTTCCTCTTTATCTACTTGTCCATAACATATTCCATTGTTGCTCATCCTAATCTTAACTTTTGCATGCAAGTTTTAGCTAACTCAGCTCTTTATTTCAGCAAAGAGCTGAAGTTACAACTATACAATTTGGTAAGTTAGTTCATTACCTTGCAGAAGCAATTATGTATTCCCTTCATATAGTTTCATCTTTGTATGCAAGTTTTAGCTAACTCAGTTTTTTGCTGAAATAATTATACAATTGTATAAATTAGTTCATCACCTTGCAGAAGCAATTATGGCTGCAGAAGCAACACTGCTTTACCTATATCCCACAGTAGGGAGATAGGTCTGGGTGGGATGATCTTTAGAGGGTTAGTGTGGACTTGTTGGGCCAAATGGCCTGTTTCCACATTGTAGGGATTCTATGATTTTGATATAGACCAATGATGTACTTGAGCAGGGAATAATTGATGAATAACAGCACCCTGCAAAACACTTGGCATGCAAATGTACCAATGCCTTAATGTAGGGGGAACAGGTGGATAAAATGATTAAGAAGGCATATGAAATATTTGCCTTTATTGCAGGAGGCATAGAGTGTAAGAGCAGGGGGGTTATGCTGGAACTATATAAAAATGTTCATTAAACCACAGCTTAAGTGCTGCGCACAGTTCTGGAATCGACATTGTAGTGAGGATGTGATGGAAATGGAGAAGGTGCAAAGGAGATTCACCAGGACGGGGCCTGGGCTGGAGAATTTCAGTTATGAAGGGAAATTGGTCAGCCTGGAGTTGTTTCCTATAGACCAGAGGAGATTGAGAGGGGACATAGAATCATACAGCATGAAAACAGACCCTTCGGTCCAAACATAATCCCAAACTAAACTAGTCCCACCTGCCTGCTCCTGGACCATATTCCCTCCAAAGACATGATTGAGATGTATAAAATTGGACAAGAAGGAAATTTTCCAATGACTGGAGGTATATATTTAAGGTAGGGATTTAGAGATAATCTGAGGAAAACTTTTTCACCCAGAACATAGAATCCCTACAGCGTGGAAGCAGGCCATTTGGCCCATCAAGTCCACACTGATCCTCCAAAGAGCATCACACCCAGACCCAATCTCTATTTCCTTAACCCCACATTTTCCCATGGCTAATCCTAGCCTGCACATCCCTGGACAATTTGCACAATTTAGCATGGCCAATCCACATAACCTTCTTATCTTTGGAATTTGGGAGGGAACCAGAGCACCTGGAGGAAACCTATTTGGACTACATGGAGAATGTACAAACTCCCCACAGACAATCGCCCATGGGTGGAATCAACAGTGCTAGCCACTGAGCCACCATGCAACCCTAGAGGGTGGTAGTAATCTAGAACTCACTGCCCATAAAGGTGGTAAGAGGCAGAAACATTTATATGTTCACTTGTCATTCCAATGCTGGAAAATCAGTTTAGAATAGTTAAATCCTTATTTTTGACCAGCACAGATTTGATGGGCCTTTTTTCTGTAGACCTCTATGACTCCATTGTGAAACCAGTGTCAGCAGTTATTTCAAGTCAGTGTTTTCAAACAGCAAGCAAAAAAGTCCTTTGGCTCATCATGTTCTCATCAGTTATCAACCATCTAGTCCAATCCTGTAGTCTTGTAGATATTTTCTCATCAGCCTGTTCAGCAATCTCATTGCACACTGCTGGAGCAGATGGGATTTTAAGCCTAATCTGCTGGCTCAGAGGTTGGGACACTGCTGCACCGCAAGAGCCCCATATGCTATGAGATTCATGTTCTCATCTAAAAACTTAATAAGAAAACAAGATAAAGGACGATGTGGGTTATTCAGCCCATCAAAGTCAATGAATATCAATGTCAATGAATCCAGTTAACAACTTTAAACAAATGAATCAAAAACACCTGGAATGAAAGCTTACCTCAGTAATGGTGACTGTGAAAATAGTTATTAAATTCAAATTAATGAAAAAAAGACTGAAAACAAGTCTCATAAAACTGATCATGAACCGTTGTCATAAAAACCCATCTGGTTTACTAATGTCTCTTTCAGAGAATGATTCTTAAATGCTCTCAGAAATTGCCAAACAGTCTACACTGAAATGTGGCATTCCGTTTATGTAGCAAAAATCCAACAAGAGCAATGAACTAATTGATTCACCATTGCTTTTCAGTGATTAATAAGCAGGAAAAGAACTGCTGAAATTCTGAAAAAGAAGCAGATAAATTTCAAAATACTCAACATTAGTATTGGATATCTATAGAGAGAGAAACAGAGTGAACATTTCACATCTGTAACTTTCCATCAGAAAACTTCCTCAATTTTTCTCTCCAAGATGCTGCCAGAGCTAAGTATTTTAATCATTTTCTGCTTTTATCTTTTTCTCAATATTGATTTAGTAGAAATATTAGATGAATACAAATGAGCAAAAAACTGATGCATTCACTGAACTTCACCTGTCTTATGGTAGAATAGTTTTCAGCGCAGCTATTGTACATAAATTTCAATCCTCAGTGCCCTAATTCAATTTAAAAAAAAACCCATAAAGCTAAGTTCGAGAAAAGGTAACTCAAATTCTATTAGGCACAGGAAAAGTGGAATCCTATGGTTCTGCTCATAACTATCTATCTAATTCATATATGGAATTCGTGTGGGTAGACAGCACCAAAGTTTTAAGAACTGCTGTGAGATTTCAATGTCTCCTGTATACTTTACTCTAATTTGTTTAAAAGATTATTGGCTTTACTGCTCACTGTTGGATTTGATGATTTTTAAATAAGTTTGATTGTAAAAACGTAATGATCTCCATTTATCAGGGGTTTAGCTCAATTAATCAGAAATAAAAATTGTATACTCTGTGGGAGACAAGCCAGCTTGCAATCTGCAGTGTTTACTTTTAGCTTGAATAAAATATTAATTGAATTTTATTTGCCTTTGTGCACTAAATTTTGCTGCCACAGTGAATCCAGAATTCCAGTTTTAAGTAAAAGCTGACTAGTTTGAACTTTAATCTTTTCATAAGTTGTTTACATTTTGAATGTCTGACTTTTATTTCACAACATTGTAGCGATAGCTGGATGTTAATAGGGACAGAAAAGCAAACTTTGTACTTGTACAGAACTTTATCCTGCTGTAGTTTTCTTTCTGGTAGTTCAGGGAAGAATAATTCGCTGTACAACTGGAAACTTCAGGATGGTGTCAGTGTCTTTGTATCTATGGAATTAACATATAGTTGTTCTGTTTAATGTCTCAACTCAACTAAAAGCTGAAATCTCAGTAAAACACAGCACTTCCAAATGTTCAACCTGTCATGTGTGCAATTCTTGGAATGGAATTTCAATTCAAGGTGTTCTGATTCCAAGGAATGGCAGAAACTAGAATACTATATCACAAAAGTCAGAGATGAGCAAAGGCCATCAATTACCTCACCATTCCTGTTCCTCTGTCATTTCAACTCACTTAGCCAAGCATCCAATTGCATTTCGAACATCTTAAAGACCTCTCATCAGTTGATATATAATTCCAAACATTTGTTTATCTTTCAGCAAAGATTTTGTTTTAAGTCAGATTTCTGTTTACCCTTACGAAAGTTAGTAGGTCTGACAGCTTCTGTGGAGAAACAGAACTAATGTTTAAGCCCAGTATAACTCTTCTTCAGTTTCACTGCCAGATCTACTGAGTTTCTCCAGGGTCCACAGTATTTTGATTTTATTAAGGGTAAATAGAAAACTTTAAAACAAAATCTTTGCTGAAAGGAAAACAAATGTTTGGGATTATATCTCAGCTGCTGAGAGAGCTTTAAGATGTTCGAAATGCAATTGGATGCTTGGCTAAGTGAGTTGAAATGACAGAAGATCAGGAATGGTGAGGTAGTTGATGGCCTTTGCTCATCACTGACTTTTGTTGGAGAAACTAAGTAGATTTGGCAGTGAAACTGAAGAAGAACTATAGTGGGCGCAAAACAATAATTCTGTTTTCCCACAGAAGCTGTCAGACTATTGAGTTTCTACAACATTTTCTGTTTTTACTTCAATTTTATCTTGTAGAAGTTGAGATTTCCTCTTGATCAGAGTGGCTTTAAAGGTTTCTTCTGGATTCACCTTGTGCTTAAACTTTAGATTCAAGACTATAAACTTCTCTCATCTTTCATCATAAATATCCTGTTTACACCTCACATTAATGTATTTGCTTTGATTTACACCCTTTCCAGTGCATATAATGGGGTAACCAGAAATATAGTATTTAAAGTGACATCAGACGTACTTGTTAATCCCTGTAAAATAATTTTGTGCTTTTCTGAATTTCTAAAAATTGTTTTCTATTCAGTTTTGATACAAAATAATGTTTTTACAAATTTGCAGCTTTCCAAGTAATGACTAAAATCAGCAGCCAGGATGAAAGCATAAATTTTGTTTTGTTAACAGTTTACTGTGTTTTTCTAACTATGACAACAGGAGATATGGTCCTGCATTCTTCAGACTTGAGAGGACTCACAGACAAGGACAAAATCACTTATAGCTTGGGAATACTCAAACAATCAGGAGGCTGCCACCAAGTATTTGTCTATAGTGTTGTCCATATTGAGCATTCTATTCAGACATCCACACCAAACAAACCTCATTAGGACAAAATTAAAATAAAATTGAGGTATTTTCCTTCCCGATAGTCTAAAGTGTGGCTTGTTTTAGAATGATACTGAGTTCTCTGTAGAATGTGAGTAAATGCATGACTTCATAAAAAAGTGTTACTTTTTTTTCAGAAAAATACTTGGTGTTTTAAACAGTGCAATTAATAAAGATTGCATTTCGTTTATTTGGTAATGACTAAAATAAACCTTATGGAGGAAGTGTTAATAATAAAAATAATTCTTCTCAATTTATTACCTAATCCATTGACAGCCTGCAACAGGTTTAAACCAGTTCTTGTTATTCGGTTCAACAAGTTGGTCTAGTCCTCAATATAGACTTTTGAATGGCACAGAGAAAACCATGTTCATTTGACAGCTCCATGTTATAGCTGGTCTGCATTTGTTTGAGAGCTCTTTTTCTTTCATCATGTTCACCAGAATTATTTGAGAAATTCATAATTAAATGCTATTTTGTAGGGGGAAGAAATTCTAAGTCCTTCTTTCCTTCAATATTTTGAGCATTAAACCCAAATTTTCGATCATGCAATGTATGGTCCGGGAGGCTACATATAGTTTAATACAATACAGACAGCTCTCTTTTTTTTTCCAAATTAATTAATTCTGTTGTTGCCCAGATTCAAAGCAGAGAAACCCCACCCAAATAATACAACTGGAAAAACAACACTGAATACTGTAAAACCATTTCAGTTTGGATGAATTAATCAAATGCATTGTTATTGACTTGGGATTTCTATTGATAATTTGAGAGTAGACTCTGTAAAGCAGTTTGTTTTTTTTGAAGACCACTGTCACTTTCTGAACACAACTAACTTCCACATTTTTCCCCTCTTAATGTTGATCTTTTCTCCATTCAGACCTCATCATTTAAAAATCTGCCTTTCTAAGTGAGCATTTTAATTGTACTCATTCATGTTTTCATTATGAACCTAACATTATACTCCTCCATGTTGTAGTGCTGGTTTCTTACATTGCAGCAGTGGCTACACTTTAAAAAATGTTTAATTGGCCACAAAGTACGATCAGATATCTTGAAATTGTCCCCTACATGCAAGTTTTTTTTTTCTGTTGCCAAGGTATTTTCCAACTCTTAAGATGTTCAAAGACCAATTCCTATAAAGTCCAGTGTTACACTTGTTTGTGTCTAATACTAACATAATCGCTGGGATTATGGGCCATCTTTTTAGGAATCAGGAATACTCCGCAAATGTTTGCAGGTGCGACCTGCCCCATTTCCAACAGATCAAAGCTTTGCTAGTTGGGGAAATTGAAGTGGATGCGAACTACAAATGAGGGAAACCTGACCTTAGCAGGACCATTCAAACACACTGCTGAATTCAAAAAGATACCAAAAACAGAATCTGCTGGAAAAGCTCAGCAGGTCTGGCAGTATTTGTGGAGAGAACTCAAACTTATAAAAAGAGGCTGTGGGTTTTAGTGATAATTTTTTTTACAAATTACCTGGTGCTGATTGCTTAGATTGACAGGCCATGGGCGGCACGATGGCTCAGTGGTTAGCACTGCAGCCTCACAGCATCAGGATCCCAGGTTTGATTCCAGCCTTAGGTGACTGTCTACACGGAATTTGCACGTTCTCCCTGTGTCTGTATGTGTTTCCTCCGAGTGCTCTGGTTTCCTCCCACAGTCCAAAGATGTGCAGGTCAGGTGAATTGGCCATGCTAAATTGCCCATAACGTTAAGTGCACTAGTCAGAGTGAAATGGGTCTGGGTGGGTTACTCTTCGGAGGATCAGTGTGGACTGGTTGGGGCCGAAGGGCCTGTTTCCACACTGTAGGGAATCGAATCTAATCTAATTTGGTGTAGATTAAAAATAAAATAATTTGTAATTCCATATAATTACAATGGAGCTTTTTAAAATCAAACTATGTTGCGAAACAAATCCAGAGTAGGAGGGAATTGAACTGATCTCTGACCCAGCCGTAAAAGCACAACCACTGCACCACTTAAGGCCTGTTAACATTATGAGTGCTTAGCTGAGTTTCAAAAAGTGGAATTTATTTTAGCAGGTGTACTGATCTCACAGTTTGACAGTTTAAAGATGTTATTAAAGGATTAGCTATCATTTATGTGGGATCTGAAAAAATTGTTTTACAAGAGATTAACCACTCGAGATTTAAATGTTTTGTACAGATTTTATGAAACGGCAGTCTTCCACTGTCTCGCTGTGTAGAAGTGAGAACTGTATTAGACTGTTGGAAAGTTCCTTTTCATCTCCACATGGTTCCTGAGGTCAGTCTGTGGTGAATATAACCTGGTTGGGAGCATGGAGAGAATGAGGGGATGAGTTGGCATGGACAATATGAGGACTCTCAAGGGTGGATAAGGCTTTCTTAGTAGTATTCCTCAGTATCCGCTTATTTCTTGCCAGCACTTCTGGTACCAACAAGCCTGATTCCTTCTTGCATCTGCTGCACCATTCCACTGAGCGAAAATTACCCATATCAGGGTAGTTTTTACCAAGGCAGGACCAGTGAGATGGAAAATTTTCCAATCAAAGCTATCTGTGTTGGTAGCCTAAATCCAACCCTTTTTTTTTCTGTTGCATCTATTTTTACCAATTTTCCAACCTGCCTCAGCTTCCCTTGTTTGAATCTGAATTTCTTGGTTTATTTACGGGAGTTGGAAGATTGCTGTGTGGGGTTGGTGTGACTGATACAATGTTGTTTCTGCTTCCATTAGGTAGCTGCTGGAACAGGACACACAGTGATACTGGTCGATCAGGCTGATGATATCCTGAAGAAATCATTGAAGAAAATTGGAGACAGTGTTGCACGTATAAGCAAAAAGAAATTCACAGATAAGCCTGAGGTGATGTTTTGACCTTAATGAACTTTATAAGCATTTGTAAACTAATTTACCAAACGTCTTAATATGTATTGACTATGGTAATTTCAATGTAAGCTTGTCAATCATATTCTTTTAAGAGTTGATTATAAATTTCCATGTCACAAGTAACATAATTGGTCATTTTTAAAAATGATTAATTAAAGTAGAATGGTTATCAACCAATCAGCAGTTCCCTCTCATAGAGTCATAGTCATAGAGTCAGAGAACACGGAAATAGATCCTTTTGTACAACCAGTCCATGCCAAACGGAATCCCAAACTAAACTACCCCCACCTGCTTGCTCCTGGCCCCTATTTGTCCAAACCTTTCCTATTCATCTATCTAACTAAATATCTTTTAAACATTGTAATTGAACCCGCATCCACCACTTCTTCAAGAAGTTCATTCCACACGTGAACCACCCACCCTCTGTGTAAACAATTTGCCTCTTATGTCTTTAATGTTGGTTTACCCCTTAAATTGGTAATCTTGCAAATGATCCTGATGAGTGGAAGATGAAACGTTTCAACAAAATGTTTACTTTTTTCTACAGTAATCTAGCAACAGTGAATTCCACATGTTTGTGGGGTTTGTTTGTCTGTTCAAAATAAATGAAATTTGGAAACCATGTGACCAGTAAATCTAAACTGGTTGTTAATTGTTAGTAAGGACTAGTTTTTCTTATTCCCACTTACAGCACAGTTTCTTGTCTGTATTTTATAAACTATCACTGTTTTGTATGTACTGTTGGAATCATGTCAGGAGCGATAAACTGAGTTTGAATTTAAAACAGAAGGTAATATTGCCAATTTAATTACTAAATAAATAAGCAAATGTATTTAGCTTCCTGTAAGAAATAAGCCAGCCCAATCCCTTAAATCAACATGTAGAGTTTGTTTTATTTGCAAAGTTGTATAAATTTCTAATAAAGAGTTTGAAACACACAATTACATGGAATTACTCACTATTACAAAAAAGCACGTACACAATCCATCCAAGCAAGGAAAAAAAAGACAGGTGAGTATCAGATCCTAAAATTTTGCCATGTAACAAGTAAAGGTGAGAAGGAAAATAATTTACTGATTGTGCAGGTACCTGAATACAATTGAAAGGCCACTTTCTGAACAGCAGCTTCTGGTATCAGAGTTTCTTACTGAAGTAGTTATTCTGCAGTTGTGTTTTGGGTGATTTTCTTGGAGCCAATAGTATGGATCTGGAATTCTCCATTAAGAACATTTACTTTGCAGCTAGAAAGACTTATTGTAGACTTGCAGGTAATAAACTGCTTTGATGATAGTTCAAAGAGAAAGGGAGCAACGTAAGGCTGTTTCCCTTCTGTCCTGCTCCAGTCTTTTTGATACTGAGTTCAAAATCCAGCAGTTATTTTTAAACAGCTCAAGAGCTGGTCACATCACCTGTCTGACAGTTAACTTGAGACTCCACAAAAACAGTTTGTTCTCCACAAATGCAACACTAGCTACTGTCAGTCAACATTCTTTGCTTTGAACAGTATTTGTTTCAAAATTCATATTTAGTTGATGACATTATAGGTTATTATTTTAGTTCACATCTTCAAAACGAAGCAGAGTTCATTTATCAGAATGCAACAAGGAATGAGTTGTGACAATAATGGGGAAGTTGGCATTATTCTCTTTGGAGTAGAGAAGACTAAAAGGAGATTTAATTCTGATTAAATTATGAAAAATTAAATAAGCAGGAGATTTTGTGGTGCAGTACGTTGTGTTCTTATCTCTGCACCAGAAACTTTGTGTTTAAGTCCTACACCAAGACTTCTCGACCATGGACGATGCATATATAATGTGCCCAAGCAGATTGATTGTCAGCTTGCAAATCCTTCTAATTCAGCTGTTGTTATCAGGAAACCGAGAGGAGAGAGTTTTCTGGTCAGCCTTCTTGTGTAAGGTAATGTCAAACAATTTACTTTTAAGTGTGGACCAACCCAATCGAAGCTATGGCCCAGCACTTGAAAACGTGAATTGTAGAAAAGACAAATAAAACAGACAAAATAAACGGAAATTGTTTCCCAATTACCTGAAGGATCAACGACCAGTGAGCACGGAAACTGAGGTTACATACCAATGATCCATTTTACATAATGAATGGTTAGGATTGTCTGATGCATTATCTGATGATAGGGTGGAGTTGATACAAATTCAAGATTAGTCTTAAAAAATGAATTTGGATAAATACTTGACAGGGAACAAATGGGTGATTAACTGGATTTCTCTGCAAGAGAGTTGACATAGATTTTATGGGCGAAATGGCTTTCTTCCGTTCTCTGCTATTCTATGATTTTGTTTGGCACTGCATTGACATTGCCATATCTAAACCTTCAATTTGTCTTAATAGGTAATCAGTTATTCTGTAGTCTCTTATTAGTCACGTTTTGCTGATCTGTTAAACAGTCCAGCATTGATTTGGAAACCACACATTGAAAAGCAACAGAACAAAATTCATCCTGTTTGCCAGCAACACATACAGTTTCAACAGCATTCAAGATTTTCAGAGACACGTATAAAGGGTAACGTCACCATAGTTTTACTAGACCAACGGGCTGCTCTCTCTTTAGAGAGAGATGGCTAGTGGTGATTTAACCCAAGGGTCATCATGCCTCAAGTGAAGGAAAGGTTGTGAAGGAGAATCCTTTACGGTAACATCAGTCAGTGCAGGAATTGAACCCACGTTGTTGGCATCACTCTGCATTGCAAACCAGATGTATACATAAACAGATTTAATTAATTTGTAATTTATTTTTTAGAGCAGTAGTTATAAATGTACAGTTCCTAGCCAATTTGTTACCTTTTAATGAGATGTGATTCCATGGGTTTTGCTCGGAATTTATTTTTTAGTCTTCGAATTGAATGCAACTGGGCTGAAGGTATTGCTTTTTACATCACAGTTGATCGTAATCCTGCTCTATTGTGCATCAATGCGCTTCAGATCAGGAACTGAAATCATGGTGAAATTCCCTGGCTTAACCCCAGGGCACAAAGACCAATCACCCCACTCAGCACAATTGATAATCATATGTGGTATCATTGCTAATTTGCACAAGTGAAAACTATACAAGTGATGTTTAAATCAATTTTAGTCTCTAAAATAAATAAAAGAAAAATGCTGGAAATAAGAACACAAAAATCTAAAAAAACTGAGCAGGTCAGGCACCATCTGTGGAGAGAAACACTTAACGTTTTGACCTCTCAGTAGTTGAGAGCTGACCTTTCATGAAACGCTAACTCTATTTATCTCTCCACATGCTGTCTACCTTGATTATTTTCTCCAAGATGTTTTTGTTGTTATTTTGTATAAATTGAGTATTTCCTCATTGGTATTTAACTTTTATTTCTTGACAAGTTTGATCTTAGGGAACTCTCTTAATTGTACCACTACTATAAGGATGAAAGAAAATGATTTGATGTTATTCAATTTTATGCTGTGCTTTGGGGGCCTCTGCTGGCAGAAGTCACAAATGCACAACTTCAACTAAAGTTTTAAAAAAATATTCTCTGGCAATTTTCAGCTGTCCTGTCATCTCCTTCAAAATTTAATTCTGAAATTCCCTTCTTCATCTGTAAGCATGATGGTGAATGCTGGTGTGCTTTTTGCTGATGGAGGGATTTCAGCTGAGCTTAGTTATAGTAATGAAACAAGTTACGGTGCCCCCATTTCCAATCTGGGTAAAATCTGCCATTTCAGTTCAGATGAGGGATTGAACCCATCACTTTCCTGGACCCAAATGAGTCATGGTTTCCTGACTGCACCTTCTGGATTACGTATGACAATCATTCTTAAAATTAGAAAGTGACCTTGTACTGTGGGTGGTATGGTGGCTCAGTGGTTAGCACTGCTGCCAGGGACCTGGGTTCTATTCTACCCTCAGGCGACTGTCTGTGTGGGTTTGCATGTTCTCCCAGTGTCTGTGTGGGTTTCTTCCGGGTGCTCTGGTTTCCTCCTCACAATCCAAAGATGTGTAGGTTAGGTGGTTTGGCCATGCTAAATTGCCTGTAGAGTCTAGGAATGTGCAGACTAGGTGGATTACGCATGGAAAATGCAGAGTTACAGGGATAGGGTGTTGGCATGTGTCTGGGTGGGATGCTATTCTGAGAGTCCGTGTGGTCTCATTGGGATGAATGGCCTGCTTCCACACTTTAGGGATTCTGTAATTCTTACATACATGCTGGATGATGCACCAGCCATTTTATTTTCCATTGTCTTGTGCTAGTTAGAAGCAGCTTTTGGAGCAAATGTTTGTGTGCTAGCATGGCAACATAAAGTTTGGTTCAATGTGCCATAACTGGAAGGCACTTTATCCAATCACTGTTCTAAATATGTACTGGAAAGGCTGCATCTATTCAGTAATTGTAATGCAAAACAAACCACTGGACATGTAATAACATCTCTTGAACAGGTTGATTAGAAAAATAGATTACAAAACCAGCAAGCCTGTAATGTCACCAGCATCTCTTTGTAGAATGTCTGCATTATCAAACTGACTGTATGGTGATCCTCACATTAAACCACAACTAGTTATCTCTCTCTAAGGAGATAGCATTTCTGTAGCAGTTTTCAATACAGATAAATGTTCCAAGTCACTTCAGAGATGTATTGAAAATTGATTTGAAGCCACAATAGAGATATTAGGAGGGTGGCTTTAAGCTAGGTGAAAGATGCTAGTTTTAAGAATGGCTTTAAAAGGGAAGAGAGAGATGGTGAGTAATTCAAGTGAATTTGACTAAAGTAGGTGAATGGTGAATTAGAGAGAGGGAAGATCCATTAGACTCGAGTGAGTTTCTTTTAAAGAGTTTGTCCTGCTGAATGAAGTTGCATTGATGAGGATTGTGAGGTCATGGGTTGATTTAAATACAAGGATTTTAAATAGGAAACATGGTAGTTAATGTAGGATAGCAAAGATAGGGATGATTGCAGATCACAAGCTGATACAGGATAAGATACAGGTTATAGTGCTGTGGATAAGCTGAGGATAATAGATTGCAGGAGACCAGCTAGAAAACTGGAATAATTAGTCTTAATCTGACAGGAGATTGTGGGAAGCTTTCAGCGGATAGGTGAAGGTTGTAGTGGAGATGGTCATGTTATCGAGATGGAAAGAGTCTATCCTTATGATGACAAGTGGTTACAGGAAGGAGCTTAGCTCAAAGTTAAAAATCACACAACACCAGGCTATAGTCCAACAGATTTAATTGGAAGCACACTAGCTTTCGGAGCGCCGCTCCTTCATCAGGTGCTTAGCTCAGCAATGGTTAGGATGCCAAGGTTATAAGCAGTCCAGTTTAACGAGGCAATGGCAAGGAAAGTGAAAGAATCTGTAACAAGTCTGGGTAAAAGACCATGGTTTGTTCAACTGGAGCACATTAAGGTTCATGTGAGTCTGGGTGTTGAACACATAACCTGATAATGTGGAGTTAGGAGATGGCTTGAGAGTGGAGAAGTAGAACTGGGTGCTGGGGATGTACATGTAAATTTTAATCTAATATCTGAGAGGCCACATGCAATGAAGGAAGCTGCAGGAACCAAGGAAGAATTGTTTAGGGAATTTTGGGGCTGAAAGTGAAAGATAGGGATGATTCCTTACTAATGGAGTTGCTTTGACTGAAATGATAGGCTACAGTAAAAATGCGATTAAAGCTGGAGTGATGTAAACAGGAGGATGATCAACAGTTGTGTAGACTGCACAGAAAACAGATATGTTTACTTCAGAGTTCTGGAAGATCAACAAGGCTATAACTCATTCAAAGCCTTTAAAGAGGAAAGAGAAATTGGAGCTCCAGGGTATCATGCAGTAGTATCTCCACATTGTATTATGTCTAACCGTCTTCAGCTGCTTCATTAATGACCTTCACTCCACCATAAGGTTAAAAGTAAGGATATTCACTCATGATTGTAGTGTTCAATATTCACAAATCCTCAGACATTGAAGTAGTATGCAGCAAGACCTGAACAATATCCAGTCTTGGGCTGACAGGTGGTAAGTAACAGTCACGCCATACAAGTGCTAGGTACTGACCATCTCCAACAACAGAATATATAACCATTGCTCTTGACATTCAATGGCATTAATATTTCCTGAATTCTCCCAGTATTGATATTCTGGAGTTATCAATGACCAAAAATTGAACTGGATTGGCCATATAAATACTGTAGCTGCAAGAGCAGATCAGAGGCCTGTAAGTGAGTTACTTACTTCTTGACTCCCCTGAACCTGACTATTATCTATGAGGCACAAGCCAAGAATGTGATGAAATACTCCCCATTTGACTGGATGAGTGCAGCTCCAACAACATTCAAGAAGCTTATCACTGTCCAGGACAAAGCAGTTTGCTTGATTGGCAACATGTCCACAAACTGTTTCTGCCACCAACAACCATCGGTAGCATGAATCATTTATACAATACATTGCAGAAATTCACCAAGTTTCCTTAGATAGCACCTCCAAACCCAGGACCAGCACCATCTAAATCTAATACGTATGAAGACAATAACTTGAAAGTTGTTTTCATCCTGACTTGGAAATATATTGCTGTTCCATCAGTATCACCATGTCAAAATCCTGAAACTCACTCTCTCCAACAGTTTTGTGAATGTATCCACATTACATGGACCGCAGCAGTTCAAGAAAGCAGCTCACTACTCTTTCTCATGGGGAACTAAGGATGGGCTATAATGCTGGCCCAGCCAAAAACACCCACACTCCCCCAAATGGATAAGACAAGTTAGGGCAATAAAAGCAGTATTGCCATGATCTTTCAGTTGCAAATAACAAATTACAAAAAACCTTCTTCTACTTCCATTTCCTCTTTCTGCGTCCCTCAATGCGTGACCAAAATCAGGATTATCCTTTGTGGAAATAGATGTGTCTGAACTTTCATCATACTATGGCACTATTTCTTTGGTACTAATGTATTAAGTTAATCATAAATCACAATTCTTTTTGTGAAGGTTTGTTCAGACTCATTATAGTGCTCCATGTGTGGAATTGCGTGTTAATGGCTGTGACTGTCTCGTCTAAAAATTAGACTTTTTTTTCTCTTTTGATCTAAAACTTCAAAGCTTAAATTTTCAGCAGATTGAGTGTTTTGGAACAGCCATAATTAAACTTTAAAACTTCCTCTGGTTGTAGTCTAACCCCACTTATTTTTAACCACCATAATAAATTAGAACAGGCATTATTATCTGGTTGTAACCATTCTCTTTAGACCAGTATGAGAGTTGTCTGTTCAAGCTGGTGTTAACATTGGCATTCATGAAAATATTTCATTTCTACTTGTTTCTGTTCACAGCTGCAGAGGAAAGAATGTCTTGGGCAGCAGTTTTTCTTTTTAATGGGCTAACAAGTCTGCAGTCTCTTAGGAGGCTCGTCTTCAGTTTAGTAACAGATTTTCTTCCCTGTGCGGATTGATTACTTTGTGTCCTGTTTATGCCCAGAGCTGCTCTGATAACATGGTAGGGAGCATTGTCTTTCACATATATTTTGAACTGAATTGCAGGCACACATGCAGTGAATGTTACTAGCAAGATGACACTTCCGAATCATCATCCAGGTCAGTCTGAAGAGCTGGCTTCAGCCAGTACTGCAGCATATGTATGGACTGCCCTAATAAGATCTAGGATCCGAGTACTGAGGACAGAGGCAGTATAGTGGCTAACATTCATAGAAAGGGAAGATTAGTTCCTATTTTACTCAACTTAAAATATGTAATTGATGAATTACTTTAAAACATTCAGGATATTGTCTGAATGTAGATATTTTTGAGCTTATAAAGAGAATGAAAATCCACCAAGGCACAGGGCAGCCACCTTATCCATCCTTCCTAAAAAGTTTCCAGTAATGTTGTTTTAACTATGATATTATTTTGCAGTTAATCATTTTAGAACAAAACAATCAGTAACCCTACTTTTAAAAAATTGTTTATTTACAACACTTTGTCTCAGGGTTGCTGTTGAGATTGAAACTGCCCATGAGTGGGAAGCACAATTGGATCTTGCTGTTAATGACTGCTCTCTTCCATCACCAGGCTGCTGCAGAATTCGTTCAGGAGACACTTCAGAGAATCAGTACCTCAACAGATCCTGTTTCTGCAGTGCACAGCACAGACCTTGTCATTGAAGCAATTGTGGAAAATATTAAAGTTAAACGGGAACTTTTTGAAAAACTAGATAAGGTTGCACCAGTGTAAGTATTTGAATTATATTCTACTGTGCCAGTAAATAAAGAAAGACTTGCATATTATATATAGTGTCTTTCAGGATCTCAGGACATCCTAAAATGCATTGCAACTAATTAAGTACTTCTTTGAGATGTGGTCATCTTTGTAATGGAGCGCAGTGAATGCTCCACTATTGGAGGTGTTGTCTTTCTGATAAAACCTTAAACTGAGACCTACCCTGCCCTGGGCAGCTGTAAAATGCCATGTGTAAAGCAGCAGGAGAATTTCCCCCAGTTTCCAGACCAGCATCTGTTCCTTAAGAAAAAATTTCTGGTCATTGTATTATTTGTGGGATCTTGCTCTGTGGAAATTGACAAAAATCTGTCTTTGTGATAGTGCAGCACTCTCTAGGTACTGGCCACTAGTTTCAAGCTGGGTTTTTTTTTCCTCAAGAAAATAAGCAATACCTGGTAAATTTTGTTTATAAAGTATCTTTTCTCTACGTAGGGGTTTTCAAGACTGGGTGGCATATTTTTTGAGGTGAGAGGGGAAAGATTTAAAAAAGACATGAGGCAATTTGTTTTACACAGAGACTGGTTCATGTGTGAAATGTACTTCCAGAGAAAGTGGTGAAAGTGTGGGTACAGTTACAATGTTTAAAAGACATTTAAATAACGACATGAACAAGAAATGTTTGGAGGGATACAGGCTAAGCGGAAGCAAGTGGGACTAGTTTAGTTTGGAATTATGGTCAGCATGGACTGGTTGGACCAAAGGGTCTGCTTCTGTGCTGTATGACTCTATAAGATGCTGATGAATCCCCAGAGGTGGTTGTAAAAAGGATTTTCCTGTATGTCATTTTGATTTGTTAGTGGACTGATGAAAAAAAAGTTTTAGGATGTTTCCCTAGTGTTTCGCAAATATGTCATTTTTGTTATAGAGTAAGGCTATACTGATAATTCTCTGGTCAGAAATTCTTGAGTTTTATAAATGCAGATGCTTCACTGTCAAATTAACATATTGCACTGTATGGACTTACATTTTATTATGTTGAAATTGTGCGCTGTGGAAAGAGGACGTCAAGTGAATCTTGAAGAGCTACTGAAAGTGATTAAACTTGCAGCAATGATTTAAAAATTTAGTTAGAATAGCAACTGAAAATCAGTAAACAGCCTTTTGTTGTTTTGAAGGAGTAATTCAATTTTCTTTGTTATCCTAATAGGGAAACCATCTTTGTTAGTAACACGTCATCATTGCCAATCACAGAAATAGCAAATGCTACAACCAGACAAGACCGGTTTGGTGGGCTCCATTTTTTCAACCCTGTGCCCTTGATGAAGCTAGTTGAGGTTTGTTTTATTTTATGACCAACAAAGAGATTGAAAGGAATTTATTTTAAAAACCTTGGGTAAAGTTATATTCAGTATTATCTGTTAAACTTAGCCAAGGAAGTCATTAGTCTGTTTTAATCAAAATATAACAAATAAGTTCTTACTAATGTCACTTGTTCAAGATTACAATATAGAAACAGGCCATTCAGTTTAAGCTGACATTTTTAGGTTCCACATGATCCTCTATCACCCCTTTTCATCTAATGTTAATAGCAAACCTTTCTGTTTCTGTCTCCATTGTGTGCTTATCTAGCATCCCGTATATACTGTTTGCCTCAACTACTTATTACATTAACATGTTTCACAATCTGACCACTCTCTAAGTGAAGAAATTTCTTTTTCATTACCGATGGGTTTTACGAGTAACAAGCTCACATTTATGATCTCTTGTGTGAACTTTCTGCAAGTGGTAGTGCTTTCTGTACAAATACCTCATATCAAACTCCTTCAAAATTTTAAAGGCCCCTTTTAGGTTACATTTCTCTTTTCCAGAGAAAATAGCTCCAAACCTGATTAGCTTTTCCTATGAGGTATATCCTCTAATTCTATTATCAGCCTTGTGAATCATTTTTGCACTTTCTCTAATGCCTTTTTTATAGAGCAGGAGGCCAAACATGTGCACAGAGTCCAAGTGTTGTCTAACGAATACATCTTCACACCTTTTGTCAATTGGAGTTACTACCCTTGACTTGTTTAGTCTCTGTTTTGTAGTCACCATATATGGAGTAATAGGTTAACATCATATGTTCAAGAGATCATGGTAGAATGATGATGTAATGTCATATGACTAGAGACATAGAGCACCTTAAGGAGGCACTTTGAAGCTCTTGTTGAATTTTAACTGTGTAGATAGAAGCTCAATATATAAAAGGGTCTAGTTGAAATGAACAGACTTGAGTAGAAAGGCAATTAGGCCCCACGCGCACAAAAATAAGAAGATGAAACACTTTACATTATTTCTCCACCATTATACCCCCTCTGCAGAATATTCTTAATATTTAGTTAATTAAAACTCGGATGGATGAGGAAGGAATCACTGTTGTTTAAGTAACACATTAGATTACATGTTTTGTTCCTCAAAAATATAGGATGTCTTCTCGTGAGGACAATTTTTTTGTTAAAAATTGACTTCAAGAACCGTATCAACTATCCACAACCTCGTTCTCCTTCCTTTCCTTTCAAATTCAAAAACAAATGGTGTGAAATGCAGAACACCTTCAGGTGTAAATTATTTCACAACGAGCATCAGGTCGGTTTAATTTTAAAGCTTTGGCTTGTCCCAGAGATTTGCACTGAACATAAAGCACTAAAGCAAACTATTTGGTCCAACTTGTCCATGCTGATGTTTATATGCCAATGGGATACATTTCTTACCCTAATGCGATATCCTTCTGTTTCTTCCTCCTTTATGTGTTTCTTTAGCTTTCCCATAAATACACTTATGCTGTTCATCACGGCTTCTCCCTATGTGGTGAATGTCACATTCTGACCACTCACTGAGTTCTTCTGAAATCTTCATTGAATCTATTAATGACAATCTTACGGCACTAATTTTGATTTCCTCAATAAGTAGAACCATGTTCTTTACATTTAAGCTACTAAATGTTCTCAGAATTGGTTAGGTTTCTATCAGGTTATCCCCTTCCCGCTCTTTCCTCAAGACAGGAGCCATAGGCTGTTCGGATCCTTTTACAATGATCACTTGTTCACCATTCTCTTGTTTGTTGCATTATCTTATATGGTTCTTTTATCTATTCCTTCTGTATTGCTTTCTACAGCTGTCAACTATTCTTGAATTCCATGTCTGTTCTAAGCACTTGCCAGAAAGGTGGGGTGCATAATTCCACACTGAATAGAAGACTTAATGAGCCAGACTAGCACTGGTAAATTTAAGTGCCATTGAAGATTAGTTTTTAACCAATGTTACCTCTGGTATGCTCAGTTTTCTTCATCCTTGTAAATAGTTTCTCATTACATTTGTTTGCGAAATCTTTTTGTATCAATTGATTCTAGAAAATATTAGGGTTAAACAGGGAACTTGTTGATAATGGGTTTTATGTTTTATTAGTTTTTAAAACCTATTTCTTGTAATTGTTGTGAATAGGTGGTTCAGACTCCAAAGACCAGCCAGCAGACATTTGAATCACTCATGAATTTCAGCAAAGCTTTGGGGAAGAAACCTGTGGCTTGTAAGGTAGATACCGCTCGGCTCTTGCTTTTTTGGATAGTCTTTTTTTTCTTAACTTTGGATTCTGTCCAGTTAGTGCAGTGGTAAAGAGATTGGTGCTTCCTCTTTGGGTGCCTGACTTCAAAGGCATCTCTGTCTGTTGTAACACGAGCTCCCTTTATATATGGCCTGTAAGTGTTGTATGCAACATCAATTTGAGCAGTTACAATTCAATTCCAAGGCTTATAGGTTCTCAGTGCAAAAATATCCCTAATTTGTCAACCTTGCCTCAAAGGCCACCGTATCACTGACACCTTTGAACAAAAGAAGTCAAGAATATAAGTGCTTGCAAGTCATGAGGTGTGTCAATATTTTTAAGGAAAAATTAAGACATAAACATAGATTCTGAGTTAAAACAGGAAGGGAAATAGTACAATTCTCATTAAATCATAAACATAAGAGAGAACGTTCCACAACAGTTTTGAAAAATATATAATGGAGCAAGTCTAATCCATATCCTTTACTCTGACGTGTCTTGAACTATCCCCACTTCATCACTCTGCCCCCACCATCCCCTTTATGTGCAACTCCCACCCACCCCCAGTCCTGAAGAAGAAGAAATGTCGACTGTTCCACCTCCTGATGCTGCCTGGCTTGCTGTGTTCTTCCAGCCTCCTGCCTGTTTACTCCTGACAGTATCTGCCACCTTTTGCTAATTCACGCCTGTGCTTCCTTGAACCCACACATGGGGCAGGCTTGCAGGTGGGGCAGTGAGGGAGGGGATCCCAAAATGCTGTATAGGATCAGCTCTCAAATGCATTTGCACAGTAAAGGAACTTCCCAGATATTTTCTAATTGTCCTGTTGAGAGATGTTATTACATGCCTCTGGAGCAAGTGAAACCTAAACCCAGGCCACCTGGTTCAGAGGAAGGGACACTTCCACTGCACTGCATGAGCCCACTTCTAGGAGCTTTCCAAGCGTCAACCTAGAATTACAAATCAACTTGATAGTTCCAAAGAGATGAGCAACATTTAAGATTCCCAATCAGTTTATTGTTGCTGATGAACCTTGGTATTCTATACAGTTTGAATACCCAATTTTCTCTGCCTTATTTAGTTCTGTGGTCCCTAGTGCAAAATGCAAACTGCTCGCTTGCTCATAGAAAAGAAATCTGTACTCCAATAGTTCTTAGATGAGTATTTGGATTTGTGCAATATATAAATTAATCACTATTTCTTTAATTACTGGGTCAAAATTCTGAAGCTCCCTCTCAGTTCTGTGTAGATATTTTTAATAAATCTGTTCAGACATGTTATGATACATAGGAGGAACTGAGCACTACTGATGCCAGAGATCAGAGTCGAGAATGTGTTGCTAAAAAGAGCACAGCAGGTCAAGCAGCATCTAAGGAGCAGGAAAATCAACATTTTGGGCAAAAGCTCTTCCTGATGATGGGCTGGATGTTATGACACGTGTCTGAGACAGGTGGGATTTGAACCTGGAGCTCCTTAATCAGAGGTAAGGCCATTGCCACTTGCCGCAAGATCCCTAAGCAGAAGTGTGTGTATGTACTTGCAGTAGTTTGAAAAGGAGACTCACCACCATCCTCTCAAAGACAATTAGTTGTCGAGGAACAACAAATACTGACTTTGCCATTTATGCTCACATCCCATGAAAGAGTTAAAATAAAGTTAGCCAATTTAATGAGAGCCTTATAAGCATGAAAGCAACTTTTGTATTGGTTGAAGGTTTTATTTAACTTACTGTCTCTCTGTAGGATACCCCTGGATTTATTGTGAACCGTCTACTTGTGCCATACTTGATGGAAGCTGTCCGGCTACATGAGAGAGGTAATTAAATTGAAAGATATTTTAAAAATACACATTTAAAAAATTTTTTGGAAGACTTGTTTCAAATAAAGTGCACCTTTCCAAAATGAAGAAAGCAGTGTCTATTTTTCTCCTGTTGCACTGTATGAATGTTGTATGTTTTAATTTAACACAGGTGAAAAAGTATTTGATATTGTGTACCTATAATCTCTGCCAAAACATACCCCTCTCCCGGCTAGCAGATAGTGAATTTAATAAGGATGTAAACTAGAATTAATTCTTCATACTAGAACCTCATTAGAAGTGTTCAACTGTCTCCCGTTTTATAACTTTCAAATCGTTTATGGCAATTTGTACTTTCTGGGTCACCTGAGCCACTGGGAAGATATTCCATTGTCCTCATGCATTCACTTTAGATTGGCAAAACACTTCCCTGGTGATGATGCTAAAGGCAGTAAAATTGTTAGTCCAGTTTTTAAATGTCGTATGAGACTGGATTAATAAAATGTTATAGCAAAGGATTTTTGTCTGCAAGTTTCAATTTCTGGCGCTAGTATGGCTATTGTTTAACTTTCAGTCTTAATAACAACCTTGGTATTATATTTTTTGTTTAGAATACATTTTTGTTTAAAATTTTCCTGATATGTTCTGCACACTTCTGATTCCTTTGCCCTTTGAGCAATCTGTAGTTTGATTTTACCTTGTAAGTTAAAAGCATTGCTGTTGAGTTACTTCTTTACTGTCCCATTCAATGTGTAACAGATCTGTCAATCAAATCATGAGAGCTGTTAATTGAGATTGTTCTTCTCGAGCAGAGCTTCAACTGCAACGTGTACAACCTAGACAGCTGGGGGAAACAGGTGTGAGGTTTGAATTCAGGCTGAGATTATTTGACAAGGCAGGAACAGAAACTGAAAAATAGGAGATGATAAAGGAAAATTTCAGCTTGATCATAAAATTAGTGAGAAACTGAGTGAAGAATGATTGTTAGTTCTTTTACATGCAATGAAAAAATTTGAGATCAACTAAATAAGAAGGTGGGACAATCCTAATTTTACGTGACATGTTAAGATGTCTTATACCCTATGCAGGGAGGTGATGTGTGATAGTATTGTCACAAAAGTAACAATCTAGAACTCAGGCTAGTGTTCTGAGGGGCATGAGTTCAAATCCCATCATGAAATTTGAATTCAATTTTTTAAACACTTAGAATAAAAATTTTGCCTCGTGACAACCATATAACAACTGTTAACTGTTGCAAAAACCCACCTTGTTCACAAGTTTCTTCAACAAATGAAATCCATCCTATATCTGACTCCAGACCCATAGCTGGTTGACTGTTAACTGCCTCGAGACAATTCAGGATGGGCGATAAATGCTCGCCCTAGTCAGCAGTGCCCACATCCCATGTACAAACAAAAGAAAAAGCTGTGCTTGGTAATGACATACCCATTAATTAGCATTGAGTAAATTATGGGACAGAGTAAACAGAAAGAAAACACAAGTTCCCACTTTCAAACAGTATCAAAAAAAATCTGGTTATATTGCATCTGGAATAATAAATTCATTTCTGAGTATCACACCTTAGAAAGGTTGTCTTGGCCTTGGAGGGCTGGAGTGCTGAATCTCCAGAACAATGATCATGCTAAAAGAGTTAACTGTGAGGACAGCCTGTATAGGTTAGGCTTGTAGTTCATTTCATCAAGGTGTATTGTGATTCACCTCTGGGCTGAAGCTAGTCCAGAGGTTGGGTCACTACCACTGGTCCACATGATCCTTAAGAGGCACTCCTTATTATTTCTTGACTGTTAGAAAATGAGTAGAGAAATTTAAGATGATCAAAGTAAAGTGGTAGGGCAGATAGAGAGAAACCATTCCTTTCTTGGGGAATGCTGGGAACAATCGCACACCGATTTAAAACTGGAGCTAGGCTGTTTCAGGGTGTCATTAGGATGTATTACCCACATTGGCTTGTGAAAACCTGGAACTCTCTCTCAGAAAGCTTTTAAGATGAGGCCAATTGAAAATTTCCAAATTGAGATTACTAAATTGTTTTGTAATAGTATTAAGGTAAATGGAATTAAGATGCAGATCAGCCATGAACTAATTCAGTTATGAGGGAACTTATGCTTGGAGGCAGAAGATATGGGTGAGATCCCAAATGAGTGCCTTGTGTCAGTATTCACCCAGGAGAAGGATATGGGGATAGTCAGATTTGTGTGGAGCTTGCTAATATACTACAGCATTTTGAGATCAAGAAAGAAGTGTTGAGTCTCAAAGAGCCTTAAGATGGACAAGTCTCCAGGGCCCAATGCCATTTACCCAAGGTTATCAAGAGGGGCAAGAGAAGAGATTGCTGGGGCTTTCACCAAGATCTTTGTATCCTCACTAGCCACTGGAGAGGTCCCAGAGGTCTGGCAAATAGCTAATGTTATTCCTCTATTCAAGAAGGGGAAATAGGGATAATCCAGGAAACTATAGACTGGTGAGTTTCATATCGGTGGTTGGGAAGCTTTTAGAGAGAATTCTTAGAGATAGGATTAACATGTATTAATGGCCTAATTAGGGACAGTTAGCACAGCTTTGTGAAGGGCAGGTCAAGTCGTAGCAATTTGATTACATTTTTCAAGAAGGTGACAAAGACGATCAAAGAGGCTAGAGTAGTAGATGTCTACATTGATTTTAGTAATGCTTTTGACAAGGTCCCTTATAGTAGGCTCATCCAAAAGCTTAAGTTGCATAGTGATCCACAGTGACTTGGCTGCGTGGATTCATCATTTGCTTGCCCATAAAAGAGGGTAGTGGCGGAAGGGTGTTTTTCAGGCTGGAGGTCTGTGACTAGTGTTTGTGATATATATAAATAACTTGGATGATAATGTAGATGGGTGCGTTAGTAAATTTGTAAATTATATAAAGATCAGTGGAGTTGTGGATAGTGTACAAGGTTGTCAAAGGATACAGCGGGATAGAGATCAGTTGCAGGTATGAGTGGAGAAATGGCAGATGGAATGTAACCCATATAAGTATGGGAGGTCAAATGTGAAGGAAAAGTATACAGTTATGGTAGGACCCTGAACAGACAGATGTACAGAAGGATCTTGGGGTTCATTTCTGAAGCTCTCAGAAAGTGGCCATACAAGTATTAGAGTGGTAAAGATGGCATACAGCATGCTTGCCTTTATTGGCCAGGGAATTGCGTACAAGAGTCAAGGTGTCATGTTGCAGCTTCTAAAACTTTGGTTAGGCCACACTTGGAGTATTGCATTCAGTTCTGGTTGCCATATTACAAGAAGGATGTGGCGGCTTTGGGGAGGATGCAGAACATGTTTACCAGGACACTGCCTGGATTAGAGGGTATGAATTATGAGGAGAGGCTCAAAAAACTCGGGTTGTTTTCTCTGGAGTGGTGGAGGCTGAGAGGAGACTTGATAGAAATCTATAAGACTATGAGCTGCATAGATAGAGTTGACTGTCAGAATCTTTTTCCCTGAGTTGAAATGTCTAAAACTAGAGGGGGGTAGGTTCAAAGGAAATGTGAGGGGCAAGTGGGAATGTGCTGCCAGGGGTGTTGGTGGAGGCACATATGATAGGGACATTTTAGAGACTTTTAGCTAAGCACACACATCTGCAAGGAATGGCAGGTATAGACCAAGGGCAGGCAGAGGGAATTAGTTTAATTTGGCATCATGTTCAGCAGAACATTGTGGGCCGAAGGGCCTGTTCTTGTGCTGTTCCTGTTCTATGTTCTATGGAAGAGGCTCAAGGGACTTTATTCATCTATTCAAATCCTATGAAGAAAAATGGAAACTATTTCAGTAATGTATACAAAGCTATAACAAACTGCATCATTTATTTCCTTGACACTCAGCATGAGTACAACATAAATGCTAATGAGGCATATAATATTTCTTCCAAAAATGTTAGTAGGCCAGATACCTATGAAAGTTACCAGTGATTTATAATATTTTCAGATATGAAATTGATAAATGAAATGTTTAAATAAATAGGTTGCTATCTCAAAAGGTAAGCTGGGAGGTAAAATATCCACAAAAACCAAGGCTTCTCCTGGATTTAATGGAAAAACAAATCTATGTCACGTTCTATTGATGATCAGCTGCCTTTTGGCTTTGATATTATTCCTGGGTGTTTATGAGATATCAAAAAAATTGGATTGTAATCAGCAGTAACTTCTTGACTGCGGTAGCTTTTTGCCTTGCTGTAGAAAATAATAGTGACAGAGTTTTGACAAAAATGATGATGGTTACAGTTTTCTCTGGGTTGTGCTTTTTTTTATTTTCTGATTGAACACAAATGACCTTATGTCTAAAATATGCAATAAAACAATCTTTGCATTGATGTGCTTTGAGTAGATATCTGATTAAGTTTATATATCGCTTGAAATGTTTTGGATCTTCATTCCCTAAATTAGTAGTTTATTCGGTTTCTTTTACTCTTAAAAGAAACTTTTACTTTTGCTTTTACTTTGTTTCTCAGGTCATGGATCAAAAGAAGACATTGACGTGGCAATGAAGCTGGGTGCAGGATATCCTATGGGTCCCTTTGAGTTATTAGATTATGTTGGACTTGACACCAGCAAGTTTATTATTGATGGTATGCAGAAGGAAAAATATTATTACATATGTAGCCTTTGTCTCTAATTCATATTATTTAGCTGATTTCTTCTTTGTAGTTGAGACTTCCCATGGCTATATTTTATGACTCTAGTCCACATTTGGCCTCTCCCTAATATTAGATATTCCTGAACTGTTCTTACTACAGTAAAAGATATAGTGCTCAGCGAGTGAACAGTAGGTGGAGCTATGGTGAAGCAGAAATCCTCTTAAAATAAGTACTCTGGATCTATAAGAACAGAACACTACATAGACAGGCCATTTGGCCCACCATGTCTGTGCTGACCATGATACCATTCCAAACTAATCCCATTTTCCTGCACATGGTCTGTCTATTTCTATTCTCTGCCTGTTCATATGTCTGTCTAAATGCCTCAAACTTTGCTAATGTATCTGCTTCTACCACCTCCCCTGGCAGTGCATTCCAGACTGTGTGTTACCCTCTGTGTAAAAAATAACTTCCCTTGCATAACTCTTTTAAGCTTTTCTCCTTTCACCTTAAACCTATGACCCCCCCTCTAGTATTTGACATTTTCACCCCCAACTCTCCATCCCATCCATGCCTCTCATCATTTAATATACTTCTATTGGGTTACCCTTCAGCCTCTGACGCTGTAGCGAAAACAATCCAAGTTTGTCCCACCTTTCCTTATGACTAATACCCTCCAATCCAGCAACATTCTGGTAAACTGCTTTTGCATCTTGTCCAAAGCCTCACATCCTTCCTCTGGTAGGGCATCCAGAACTACACACAGTACTCCAAATGGGGCCCAACTGTTCTACTCTTGCACTCATCTGACTTTTTAAACCAGATAATAGGAACATAGGGACACATTTATAGTTGATCCCTTCGATGTTTTGGATAAATTTGGTAGCCTTATTCTTAATGACTAGGTGGAAATGGGTACTGCAGATGCTGGAGATTAGAATCAAGATTAGAGTGGTGCTGAAAAAGCACAGCAGGTCAGGAAGCATCTGAGGAGCAAGAAAATCGACGATTCGGGCAGGACCCCTTCATCAGGAATCCTGATGGAGGGCTTTTGCCCGAAGTGTCGATTTTCCTCTTCCTCTGATGCTTCCTGACATGCCGTGCTTTTCCAGACCACTCTAATCTTGACCCTTAATCTTAATGACTGTTGTGCCATTATTTTGGTAAAATGATCTTTATTTCCATTAATGTTGGTCATGAGATAGTACATTGAACCACTTTTGAGAAAAGGAGGAAAAGGACTGGGCGGCAGGGTTTGTTTATTAAAAGTAGGTGAAAGCTGAATTCCTTGTGAATTAAGTTTCAGGTGCAGCTTACTGCATCTAATAGTGAAGCCTGCATTTGATAATCTCTTAAATAATCTTTATTTTCCAGCTGAGGTCAGTTGGTATAAATTGAAGATTCCATTCAGTCCGGGACATACTTGATGCTAATGGGTTAATCTTGTAATTGCTGCTTTTCAAGACTTCTGTTTTTCTCTGTCCTTTGTGCTGACTCATCATGGGCTTTCGTTCCACTATTTCTGATGTTGGGTGACTCCAGAATGGCTGTTGGGACAATCTGATGATGGTCTCTGTTGCAGTAAATGCATCCTTTCCAGCCTTCTGGTTGTAATACTGTTCATCTGGAGCAGCTGAGCAGCTTGGTGATCTAAAATGAAGGGTTTCCAAGTGCTTGAAACATGGTCATATTTAAAATTTGAAACAATTCTCAGACAGATTCAAAGGGAAAGGAATGTTTTAAACACAAGAATTCTCCCTAGACTTTCCTTTGCTTTTGAAGATTCTTAGTTATGTAAAGCAGTGTAGTGACAAAGCAATGTGCATTGGAAAGGTGGAATATAAGAACAAACTCATAATCTCCGTAAGGTGACTTACTCTCTGTGCCATCAACGATTGGAAATATTTGAAGCTGAGGTCTCATCCATTATATTGAGAGAGCAACCAAAATGCTTCCCAGAAGCAAATGCAACAGGGCATAGAAGAATCAGTGATTTGTGTCAGGAAGAAAGCTGAGAGCATGTACTGGTTGTGCTACATAGATTAGGAGCCTATTAATTCTGACCAGATGTTGAAATCACCACAAATGTCCAAAGATGTGCAGGTTAGGTGAATTGGCCATGCTAAAATTGCCCGTAGTGTGAGGTGCATTAGTCAGGGGTGAATGTAGGGAAATGGGTCTGGATGGATTGCTGTTCAGAGGGTCGGTGTGGACTTGTTGGGCCAAAGGGCCTGTTTCCACACTGTAGGGAATCTAAATGTTAATTTATGTTGTATCTGCCAATTACACATTGCTTCAACTGACAAATGCTGGTAAATATTTGTGCCACATAATTCAATTTGGCTTATTGTTCCTTTTTTGGGGAAGGCAGTATAGCCATGGCTTTATGCAGGATGACCACTGTGAATGCTAATAAGAATTGAGTCCTGCTGTCACTGGATTGCAGCCATCAATACTCAAATCAAGGAAACCCATGCAAGGTTTTATTTTACATGAACTTGTTATATTTGCTCCTGTAAAGCTATAGGTCATTTTTGTCCATAATACAGATGATGTATGAATCCAAATTGCAGAGGTGCGACAGTTGTGAAATTCTGTCATCAACCCATTAAATCTCTTGATTGTAATTTTAGGCTGCGATTTAATCGTTTAGGGCAGCTCAGACAAAGCAGTGCAACTTTCATGAATTTCTTTTTTTCTCTCTGTCTTCCCTGAGGCACACCAAAGGGAAGTGTTTTTAAGCATGTCCCGTCACTGATTGTAGACAATTTTCCTCCAACAGGATGGCATGAGATGGATCCAAGCAATCCCTTGTTTAATCCAAGTGCTCTATTAAATAAACTGGTGGATGAAGGAAAGCTGGGTAAAAAGACTGGAGAAGGCTTCTACAAGTATTCCTAGAAGACGAGATGTCTTGCTGGTGCGTTTGTTTTAACACTAAATCATGCAAGCTGCCAGACTGTTGCCTTGGTGCTTAAGACTTCTGCTCTGGCACTTAATTGATATGTACACTGTAATATTAATATGTTTGCCAACTGGATAACGCTGACCCAGCTTGATACAGTGATTGTGATAATATAATCTGTAAAACAAGGTTATTTTTAAAATTAATTGCTTCTCGGCAAAGAAATGCCTTAAAAATTTATTATACGTACAAAGATATTTTTGTTCTTCTTATTGATTCACTTGAGCTTAGTTTCAATTTGTAAAATCTTTTTCACTCGTTAATAAAATGTCACTTGAATTACATAATGCAGTTTCAATTTAAATTGGCATTGTTATGTCTGTTTGCTTTGTGTGTTGCCTAATTCCCTTGATTCATTTAATCCTCAAATGAAATGAAATGACAGATAACCCTCCCACCCCTGCCTTCTTTTATCCACAACCAACCATCTCTTTAAACTTCTCGTCCCTGCCTCTTTGTTCTCAACTCCAACTGAGTTATTTTGGTTTCACTGCTGTGCTGTGTCTGCTTGCTATCATCTCTTCTTCCTCAAACAGACCACACTTTCAGAGTCCTTGAGTCTTTTACTGTCTCCCAAATCAGTATTCACTGACAGTGCCTCAAACAGGATCATTTATCTGATTTGGAAATGTTACGTTATCTTCCAAAATATAAGAAATTGGATGTGAATGTCATAGTATTGAATAATCCATTGGACATTTATTCCAGCTAACTATTATGTATTTGCATTACGTTCCTCAAACACGTAAGTATCTGTGCTAATATTAATCTAGTATGTTACAACAGATATGCAAGCTTTCAGTTATCATGCTTCAAATAATCCAAGGTAGGGTTGAATAGGAGACTTTACATTGTAAGGTCACATGCTATAATATACTGATGCTATCATGAACATATCTCTTAAAGGAATACTTGACAAACTGATGCAACGCATCATTCCTACAGCTTTCCGTTCGAATCATAGTTCTGGTTAGGCTCAAGATATTGTAAAACTCATCCGAGGTTGCTATTTTGGATGCAAATGGCATTTTTAAGGAAACACTTGAAGGGTGATGCAAAATGGTTCTAATGTAGGAAATCATTTGATTTGTTTGGGGACAGAGTGGTTAGATGAGTGTTCAACAGGAGGTAGAGAGTAAACTGAGTGACATAAATGTAGGGAGAAGTTTGGTTGCTGTTTTCTGGTAATTACAGCAAAAGGCAAAGCAAGGAAAGTCCAGTGAATTTGTCAGGAATGACTGAAGAAATGCCTGAGATGGCAGCAGGGGAAGAAAGGAATCAAGAGGGCAATATTGGGAGGGAGCAGACTTCAGAGAAAGAGACAGTGAAGAAAACATGGAGTAAACTGAGAGTTAAGCTCAAGGATGGTCGAGAAGCTTGCATTCAAAGTGGCAACCTATCTGCACAAGTAAGTGAATGTAGGATATTGATCTCAACAGAATAGCACAGACAAGGAGAGGTCTTTATATAAACAATGTGTTGTCAGAGTATTTAGAAATACATGATCAAACAGAGTCAGCATGATATCATGAAGGAGAAATCATGCTTGACAAAGTTAGAATTCTTTGAGGAGGCAATGAGCAGGATAGCAATGGGTTTGGTATATTTGTATCTTCTGAAGGCCTTTGATAAGGCATGACATATTCATCTACCTAATAAAATATGACGCAATGGTTTTGGAGGTGGTATATCGGCATGGATAGAGAATTGGAAAACTAACAGAAAACAGAAAGTTGGGGTAAGGAGGCTATTTTCATGATGGTAATCTGTAACTATTAACAGATTTCAGTGCTGTGGCCACAGTTAATTATCATATATAATAACTGGGAAGAGGAAAGTGGATGCACAAAACCAACTTTGCAGGTGACACAAAAATAAGTGGAATAGCTGGTAGGTTAAGTGAGTGGGCATAAAATTGGCAGGATGGAATATAAAGTGGGAAAATATGAGGTGATGCACTTTTGCAGGAAGAATAGAGTGAAATTTAACTTTAATTGTAAAAACGACAGCACAGAGGAATTTGGAATCCTTGCACTTAAATTTTGAAAAGATAACATCCAAGTTAAGCAGGTAGTAGGGAAGGCACGTGTAATGTTGGCCTTTATTCAAAAGAAATGGAGTACAAAAATAGGGGAAGACTTGATAAAACTATACCAGGCAGAAATCAGACCACAACTCGAGTACTGCAAGCAGTTTTGGGGCCCCTTGTCTCAGGAAAACTATACTGTCATTGCAGGAAATCCAGAGAAGGTACCAACCCTGATTCTAAATATAGAGAAACTGCCTTATGAGGAGATGTTGAGTAGATTGAGACTGTAGCCATTGAAATTTAGAAGAAAGAGAGACAATCTTATTGAAACACACAACATTCTTAGCTCATTTGAAGGAAGAATTTCTTCTCTCAGAGGATAGTGAATTTGTGGAATCCTTTACCACAGAATGCAGTAGAGGCTGGGTCATTAAATATATTCAAGGCTGAGATAGCTTTTTAATCTGTAAGAAAATCTAGAGTTATGGGGAAAAGGCAGGGAAGTGGAGTTGAGGATTTTCAGATCAACCATGAATGGCAGAGCAGATTCGATGGCTCTATGTTCTATTTCTACGTCTTATGGTCTCGCTGTTTAATGATGATTACTGGATCAGAAGCCACAAGCGGTGTTGGGAGGAGGGGGTGGGTAGAGAAAGTGTACCACAGCCATTTGGACAGATCATTGTCAATTCCCTCCAACATCATCTGACCAATAAACACATCTTTCAAATGGACAATTCTTACCATTACATTCCTAGGTGAGATTTGCATCGCACACAGCACCTGATCTTTTGTTATTTTCTTGGAGAAGGTCAGGAGATGCAACATCCACCATTGATCTCCTTTTACACTATTTCCAGTGGCTGTTTTAACATTTGATTCAATCATGGGATAGGAACATTGCTGGCCACATTAACATTCATTACCCATTCCTAATTAACCAGAGTGCAGGTAAGAGTCAACCACGTTGTTGTGAGGCCGGTATCATATGTAGGGCAGACCAGGTAGGAATGGCAGATTCCCTTCTCCAAAGGGCATTAGCAAACCAGATAGGTTTGCATGGTTGACATTGGGTTGGTTTTATTTACATTTCTAGAGTTTTTTAAAATTTATTTTTATCTAACATGGTGTGATTTGAACCCATGCCCTGGAATATTTGCTGAAGATTTTGGATCGCTAGCCCAGTGACATTGCCACCACCTCCCAGTTGCAATCGCCACAGTTCCTGGCTGAACCAAAGTTTACATCTTCTTCAAGCAACCTAGTGCAGTGCTTCCCAAACTGCATCTCACCAAACTCCTCTGGTGTATTGCTGAATGGTTTTTGCAATGATTAAGTAATTTTTATTTAGTCATGTAAGTTTATCAACACTTTGATAAATCTTAAAAATTGCAATTCTGATTTTTTATGCCCTTGACACCCAGTAGGATAGTAATTTGTGTCTATCGTTGTCAGAAGGACTGCCATATAGACTTACGCATATAGCCACATTGATTTCTTGGCCAGTTGCTAGGCGTTGATCATGTAACTAGGAGAAAGTGAGGATTGCAGATGCTGGAGATCAGAGTCAAAAAATGTGGCGCTGGAAAAGCACAGCAGGTCAGGCAGCATCTGAGGAGCAGGACAGTTGACGTTTGGAGCATAAGCTCTTCATCGGGAATGTCATGTAACTGTCAATTACATCAGCAATCAAAAGTGACACCATCTGGTCATTCTGATGGTGTTATTCATGCATGATTGAAATTTTGGTTTCCGTTTACAGAATGAGGAGTAGTCTGGTTTAACTTCATTGATAGTCTTTGATCGGTGTTGTTGATGTATCATGGTTTGCAAAATAAATTTTTGCAGTGAAAAACAAGTTTTTTTAAAAAAAAAAGGTCAGTTAATAATACGCTAAACAACAGCTATAATTTAAATTAGGAAGTCCAATCTCTTTTGGAGTGAGGGCCATATCAACTAAAAGGCAATAAATGACAGACAACATCTATATTAATCTATTTTCCATTTCGTGGAATTGCAGACTGAAAAATGCATTGTACACCATGTAATAATGTTAACAAATATCATGTGAAAACCATGAACACTGTGACCACAGTCTGTTGGGTACAATGATTAATGTAAGGTGAAGCTGAGACTTTGACTTCAATATTTAGGTGATGTCAGATTCGAGATTTCATGCTTAGAATATCAGCAGGATTGGTGATGGTTAAGGTCTCAGGCAATTCTTGTTTAAAGTCAATATTAGATAATCTGTTCACAACTATATGTCAAACCAGAAAAAGTCAGGTTTTTGTTTTGCATGTCGTCTCAATTGCAGAAATCACCTCTTGTCCAGACACATGTAGATCTCTGCCAAAGGAAGCTGTTGATGCTGGCTGCAGAACATATCATTAGGCTGTGGTTTGGACAGTCCTGATTTATATAATTGTACTCATTGCTTGTTTAACATACAAGTGGCAGTCTGTAAAAGGCTCCATCTCATATACTAGTTGGAAACAAAGCCACGGTTACATGCACGTTGAAATGAAACCTGTCCTTAAAGCACCCACTCACCTTCAAAAAGGATAGGTTGCCTCAAACAGTTGACAGAATGCAAAGGCAAGCTCTCTCATGAGCAGAAGTATGGGATGATGCATTAGGAGACCAGTTACACTGTTACTGGATTCATTGCCAAGGCCAAAAAGCCTCGTACAACTGCTGAAACTCCATTCTGTCATGCTTGCCAGAAAATATTTTGCACTCTGATAGGCAGAGAGGCAGTAAAAGAGGTGGAATGACTTCCATCTTCAAATAATACCATTGAAGACATGTAGCAGAAAAGAAACAATGTTCAAGGCTCCAGAAAATTCAAGCATCAAGAAAGATTTCCCTGCAACATTGACAAATCTGCAGACATTGATGGTCATACGCATCTGATTACAATTGCTTGGTTTGCAGAAGAGGGCAACTTGAAAGAACTATTCTGCACGGAACCTCCACAACAAGCAACAAGGCAGGAGAAATATTCAGAGGGATGATGACAATTTCAAAACAAATGGACTTCTATGGCAGAACTGCAAATGGGTATGCACTGGTGGAGTGACTACAATGGCAGGGCATGAGAGAACTGTTTCCAATGTACAATGTGAAAACCCAGAGGTCCCAATCACTCATTGCTTTCCTCATAGGGAGGCTGTCCTGTGTTGTGGCTTGCAAACCGAGCTAAAATCAACACTAAATGAAGCTGTAAAAATTGTCAACTTCTTCAAATCCAGGCAACATTAGCAATGTTTTCTCTTCTATACCAACAAATGATAGTAGAACGTCGATGCCTTCTCCTTTATACTGACGTTTGCTGTTCCTCAAGAGGCAAAATTGTGTCAAGATAGAAGAATTGAAACATATCATGCAGAATCAGTCTCAGCACGCTAACCTGTTGCAAGATAAATATTGGCTGCAAAAACTGGCCAACTTGTCTGTTGTACCTGAATGAGTTGAAGAGGAAGCCGCAAGGAAAACACATTGACATGCACAGACAAGCTAACTGCATTCAACTCAAAACTTCACCTTCAGAGTGAAGAAGTAGAGCTTGTCTCAGTTCAAATGTTCAAGTGAACTTTCTGCTGACACTCACATGAAAGGCTACTCTCAAGATAAACTCAAGCATTACTTCAGATCTTCTGGGGTAGAGCAGTTTGATTGGACCAGAAGAATCTACCAAGACTTTCTCTTTGGCGGAAAATAAAAAGAGCTCCTGGGTCTTAGGATGGATCGCACCCGAACTCACATGAGAGACATTCCATTGGATCAATTTTGGTTGCAAGTAAGGAATGAATATCCCTTCATCTCAAACCAAGCAATAATTGTTCCGCTATCATTTTCAACCACTGATTTTTGTGAACTTAGTTTCTCTGCCCCGTCACTACTTGGGAATCAGAAGCGATCATGTTTAAAATGTGTGGGTCAGGAGCTTCGTGTAGCTCTTTCCAAATATTAAAATGGCATTCATTGAAATAATCTCACACTTCATTTTGAAATTCCAGTCCAAAAACCAAAGTCAAACATCTCTTATTAAAATTGCAGTCTATTTGTGTTTCAGCTCAAAATAAAGTTATTCCTTGCAATATTTATACTGACTATATTAAAAGCATTTGGTGTGCTATGAACTCAGCCATGATTCTATTGAATACCACAGGAGGGCTCAAGGGGCCAGATGGCCTACTCCTGTTCCTATTTCCTATGGTCTAACTGCCTTCTGGAATAGTTTGGGATATTGAAAGTGTGCTGCAAGCTGAAAGAGTTTGGGCAGCACCTGCGGTACAGTATGTTCCAATCACAGTTTAGTTTCCTTTATATTAAAGAGGGTAAAACTGAGTGCTTTGCCGAGCACATTTATTCTATGTGTGAGCACAACCCCATGCTGCCTGTCATTTACAAGCTAACATTCCTGTTCTCAGCTGAGCCTTTCTCATAGGAAGCTTAAGGAACAGTAGCACCTTTTGCAGTTTTGGGATCTAAATAAACTTCAGCTTTTAGCCATGGCTCCCACTTTCTCTTCAGTAGAAAGAGATTGTTGGAGGATGGATTGAGGTTCCAAAGACCTTAGTTGGAGCACTCTGGTGACAGGATGATCTGCACCCATGGTGTCGACCTGATATTTTTGATCCAGTGATTACTTTGTCCTAATTCAAACTGATCACCAACTCAGTATTGAGAAGTCATATTCTGTATTCCACTAATGAGGACTGTTTGGAACAGGGCTCAAACCCTTCACATTCCCACTCGATGATAAAAAAACTCACTCTCCTGAGTCTTCTAGAAGTCTTTGATTTCAATGATGTCACATGATGTTTCCTTTTGTCTTGTGTGATGTTAACATTCTGTCATTTAACAATCACCCATTTTCCACTCAAGCATTTCATACATCTTCTTTCCTTCAGTGCACTTTTCCACAACACGTTTATTCAATTCATTTCTAAATACTGTTTCTTAGTTAGAATCCTCTATCCGATGAAAGGTTTACACTCTCAATGTTGGCTCTCTATATCCCACACACATCGCCTGCTTTTGTTGAGCATTTCCAGGTTTTGTTGTTTATTGTGCCTTTTCCCACACCCTCTGTACGAAACCTACACCGTATTATCTCTGCTGTTGCTTTCACCTCCTGCAACAATCTGCTCTGTTGTGGTACATCTTGCAAATTTGCAAATGCTGTTTCACACATTACAGAGAATTGCATGTCAGCCTCCAGTGGAGTGGTGCAGGGAGGAGTGTGGCATTTGTACTGAGACATGAAGAGGACACTTCTCCTGGAAATTCAAGAGTCTTCCTTGAAACCCAGCAACCAGTCCATGTAAAATAAATGAAGGACTAATCCATAAATTACAGGTTTTGACAATACAGTGAGGACTTGAAAGCATCTTTTCAAAGTTTGTGAGAAGATTTGTAGCTCGGGTGCTCGTTGCTGTGGTTCTGTTCGCCGAGCTGGAAGTTTTTGTTGCAAACGTTTCATCCCCTGTCTAGGTGACATTCTCAGTGCTTGGGAGCCTCCTGTGAAGCGCTTCTGTGGTGTTTCCTCCGGCATTTATAGTGGCCTGTCCCTGCCGCTGCTGGTTGTCAGTTTCAGCTGTCCGCTGTAGTGGCCGGTATATTGGGTCCAGGTCTATGTGTTTGTTGATGGAGTTTGTGGATGAGTGCCATGCTTCTAGGAATTCCCTGGCTGTTCTTTGTTTCGCTTGCCCTATAATGGTAGCATCTTCTTTCGGGGCCCATCTTGCCTGAAGTAAATATATCAGGTAAAATGTCTACCTTCAATCAGACATGTTAACTTCTCCCCTCCATTTCCAGTCCCTTCAGAATTCCTCCTCAGTGAATTCTCTTCTTCGCCTTTTCTTTCATGATAGCTGCATGGGGTCTTGAATCCGAAGGCATGTGCAAGAAACAAAAAGACGAATTGCTGGGAAAACTCAACAGGTCTGGCATCTGTGGACAGAAATCGGAGTTAGTGTTTTGGGTCAAGTGATGCGTGCAAGAGATGTTTTGTTACTGTATAAATATTCATCCACTGTACTGATAAGCGCAGGTGAGAGGCTAAGAATTCTCTGGTGAGTAACTCACCTCAGGTCTCCACAAAGCCTGTTCAGCATCCATACAGCACAAGTCAAGAGTGTGGTGGAATACCCTCCATTTGCCTGGCTGAGTGCACTCCCATTAACACTCAAGAAGCCCAACACCATCAGGAAAAAGTAGCCTACTCGATGGCACCCCATCCATCGCCTTCACTATTCATTCTTTCCCCCACTGACACTCAGTAGCAGCTACAAGATATGCTGCAACAACTCCCCAAGACTCCTTCAACAACATTTTCCAAACACACAACATCTACTACCTTGGAGGATAAGGGCAGCAGATGCCTGGGAACATCACTGCTTGTCAGTTCCCTCCAAGCCACACACCATCTTTTAACTTGGAATTGTATTGCCAATCCTAAATTCCCAAGCATAAAATTCACTAAAGAGGAGGAAAAAAAAAACAAAGTTCCATTCCTAGATGTCACAATAGAGCGAACAGCCAATGGGGAACTTCAAACCAGCGTCTACAGGAAAACAACACACACGGACCAAATACTGAACTACAGAAGCAACCATCTCAACACCCACAAACGAAGCTGCATCAGAACATTATTCCAATGAGCCACCACACCCTGCAGTACAAAGGAACTATGCAGAGCAGAGCACCTATACAATGCTTTCAAAAAGAACAGGTACCCAATGAACACAGTCCACAGATTTCTCAGCAACAAATCCAAACAAGCAGACAAAACGCATCCAGTAACCCCAGTCACTCTCCCCTACATCAAAGACATCTCGGAAATGACTGCCAGACTACTCAGACCCTTTAGCATCATGGTAGCCCACAAACCCACCAATACACTAAAACAGCAGCTAATGAACTTAAAAGACCCTATACAGACAACAAGCAAAACTAATGTTATTTACAAAATACCATGCAAGGACTGTAACAAACACTACATTGGACAAACAGGCAGAAAACTAGCCACCAGGATACATGAACACCAACTAGCCACAAAATGACATGACCCTCTCTGACTAGTATCCTGATAGACAGATGAGGAAGGACACCACTTCGACTGGGACAACACGTCCATTCTAGCACAAGTCAAACAGAGACACGCACGAGAATTCCTAGAAGCATGGCATTTCAACCGAAACTCTAACAACAAACACATCGAGTTAGACCACATCTACCACCCTCTGAAAAAAACAACAGGAAATGACATCACCACATGAAATGATGTCACCACAGGAAATGACATCATCAGCCTAAAGAAACCCAAACATATAAATATAAAGCAGTAATTATCAACAGTGCTTCGCCCGGAGCCCCACTGAAGATGTTACCTAGTAGGGTGACGAAACATCTGGAAATGAACCTTCCAGCTCACCCAGCAAACCTACATCTATTTGAACCTCAACCTGAGCTACAAATCTTCTCAAAACCCACTATTGCCAATCCTATGTTGCCGGGTCAAAACCTTGGTATTCCCACTCAGCTGAACTGTGCATTACTCACAGCACATGGGACTGCAATAGTTAAAGAAGGCAGTTCACCACCATCCTTGCCAGGGTAATTAGGGATAGGCAGGAAATGCTGGCCTAGCCAATGATGCCCACACCCTGTGATTAAATGTTTTTAAAAACTATGTGCCAGTAGTAAATTTCCAAAGAGCAATTGACAATTCTATGTTTAGTAATGACTGATACATTGTCAGGTATGCCAGTACAGGACACAATCCAAAGACAACAATATAGCACCTTTAACACCCCAAGCCAATTTGCTTGGACACCAAATCACATGAGGAGATGTTGGGACAGATGACCAAAAAGCTTGATCAGTGATAGTTTGCAAGGAACATTTGCTGGTAAGTGAGTTGGGAAGGTTTAAGGAAGGAATTCAATTTTTGACACCATCGCACCGTGGATTCTGCAACTAAGAGCTGAATGAAGCCTCTGTCAGGTATGCCTCGCATTATCTGCTCGATGTCGTCAAGTTCCTAGTTCATGTGATGGGGTTCATCTTTAGAACTTGAGCCTGAATTAATCCTGGCAGCAAGGTTTCAAAATGGAGTTCACATTAAATCATAATAGCCTGAATATTTAACAGTTTCGACTTCAGGATTGGATCACCTCTACCTTAGACTAATGTTAGATTGACATTCTTGAGTTTTGTTTAATTACAGAAGCCATGGATGTTTATAAGAGAAAAGAAAGTCACTTAGCCCCCTGTTTCTAGGTTGGCTCTTGCTAAACCCATCTATAAATAATCCATCACCCTACAACTGTGCAGATTTTTCATAAATAGCAAAATAGTTTTCCCTTAAAGCATTCACAATCTTTCAGTATTCCCAATGGCAAAACATTTTAAACTCTGAAAACCCAATGAAGGAAGAGATTTATTTTCATCCCCTTTCTTACCACTGACTTCCAGACCAGAAGAAAGAAAGACCTCTATATTTATATAGTGCCTTTTGTGATCCCCAGGACATCCCTAAATACTTTACAGCCAATGAGGGACTTACTGAAATATAGTCACTGTTGTTACATAGGGACTGAGCAATCAAATTGCAACAACAAAACCTCACAAATAGCAAGAGGATAACTCGTGATGTCAGCTGAGGGATATCTATTGACCAAGACACTAGAGCAGCTCCCCTATCCCATTAGCTCTGCTCTGATAGAGACAAGAGGTATACAGCATAGAAACATATCCTTCGGTCCAACTCGTCCATTCCAATCAGATATCTTAAATTAATCTAGTCCCATATGCTAGCATTTCGCATTTATCCCTCCAAACCCTTCCTATTCATATACCCATCCAGATGCTTGTTAAATGTTGTAATTGTATCAGCCTCCACCACTTCACCTGGCAACTCATTCCACACACGCACCACCCTCTGTATGAAAATGTTGCCTCTTAGGTCCCTTTTAAACCTGCCCCTCTCAACTTAAACCTATGCTGTCTAGTTTTGGACTCCCCTACCCTGGAAAAAAGACCTTAGCTATTCAACTTATCCATGCCCCTCATGATTTTATAAACCTCTATAAAGTCACCCCTCAGCTTCCGACACTCCGGGGAAAACAGTCCCAGCCTATTCAGCCTCTCCCTATAGCTCTAACTCTCCAACCCTGACAACATCCCTATAAATCTTTTCTGAACTCTTATTTGAAATAATTCCAAGAGATCTTTTACTTCAACTCAAGAAGGTAAATGAGACCTTGAGAGAAAACACACAAAAAATATAATCATTAAAACAGAGGAGACTGTTCATTCTTCATGAACATGGAAGTGCAACTCATCTGGACTCACTCCTCTGTGTTCTGCCCTTAAGCCTACAATGATTTTCTGTGCTGATAATTATCAAACACCTTTCAGAAAGCTGTGATTGAGCAGTTTCAGATCCAAACCTCACACTGCGTAAAAAGACTTTCCTCCTGTTGCCTTTGATTCTTATACCACACACTTTAAATGGATGCATTCTCATTTTCAACCCTTCCTCCAGTAGGACTGTTTCACAGGGAGGGGACTGTGAGCTGATTGGAGAAGGAGGGCCAGAAGCAGGTAGCCCCATGCCTGATATCCAGTCCCTCAATCAGACCTCGGATGGAGGGACACTCTTTCCTACCCTCGAGATGACATGCTGCCTCCTGGGCAATAGTGATCAGAAACCTGCCATGGTGGCAATCCCAGCTGCAGCCACTGGGTGGCCTCAATTGGGTGGTGACTTGGGCAGATCAATCATGGGGCCACCTCAACCAGAACCTAATTCTGGTGGAAAAGATGTGGCTGAGGAAAATCACCACTCTGTTAATGTTGTGCCCTCCCTGTCTCCAGGCTCACCTCCTCATACAGCACAAGATTACACCCTCAGTCTCCGTTTATAAAGTCCAGAAGTCCAGAATTAATCGGTCTCTTCATCGGCTCAACCACATCCTATGATTAGTGCCTTTGCTCCTGCAGCCCACTTAGAATTGCATCCCTTGTTTTATATTACCTGTTCTCGTTCTTCCTAATAAAACCTAACAACTTGGTATGCTTTTTCATTATTATCGATCAAGAGAAGCAATGCTCCTAACACTGACCCTGGTAAATTCTCACAAAATACATTCCTGCAGTTTGTGAAATAATCATAGAGTCATAGAATCATGGAGATGTTCAGCACTGAAACACACCCTTTGGTCCAACTCGTCCATGCCAGTCAGCTATCAAAACCTAATCTAGTCCCATTTGCCAGCACCTGGCCCATATCCCTTCAAACCTTTCCTGTTCATATACCCATCCAGATACCTTTTAAATGCTGTAATTATACCAGCCCCTACTACTTCCTCTTGCAGCTCATTCCATACATGCATCACCCTCTGCATGAAAAGATTTCCCCTTACGTCTCTTTTAAATTTTACCCCTCTCACCCTAAACCTATACCCCCTGGTTCTGGACTCCCCTACCCCAGGGAAAAGACCTTTTCTATTTATCCTATCCATACGCCTCATGATTTTGTAAACCTCTATAAGGTCTCCCCTCAGCCTCCGATGCTCCAGGGAAAACAACCCCAGCCTATTTAACCTCTCCTTATAACTCAAATCCTTCAACCCTGGCAACATCTTTGTAAATCTTTTCTGAACCCTTTCAAGTTTCATAACATTCTTCTGATAGGAAGCAGACCGGAATTGCACGCAATATTCCAGAAGTGGCCTAGCAATGTCCTGTAAATCCACAACATGACCTCCCAACTCCTGTAGGGAAAGTGAGGGCTGCAGATGCTGGAGATCAGAGCTGAAAATGTGTTGCTGGAAAAGCGCAGCAGGTCAGGCAGCATCCAAGGAACAGGAGAATCGACGTTTCGGGCATAAGCCCAATTCCTGAAGAAGTGCTTATGCCCGAAAAGTCGATTCTCCTGTTCCTTGGATGCTGCCTGACCTGCTGCGCTTTTCCAGCAACACATTTTCAGCTCCCAACTCCTGTACTCAATGCTCTGACCAATAAACGAAAAGCATACCGAACGCCTTCTTCACTATCCTATCTACCTACGACTCCACTTTCAAGGAGCTATGAACCTGCACTCCAAGGTCTCTTTGTTCAGCAACACTCCCTAGGACCTTACCATTAAGTGTATAAGATTAGATTATATTACAGTGTGGAAACAGGCCCTTCGGCCCAACAAGTCCACACCGACCCGCCGAAGCGAACCCACCCATACCCCTACCCCTACATTTACCCCTTACCTAACACTACGGGCACTTTAGCATGGCCAATTCACCTGGCCCTGCACATCTTTGGACTGTGGGAGGAAACCAGAGCACCCGGAGGAAACCCACGCAGACACGGGGAGAACGTGCAAACTCCACACAGTCAGTCGCCTGAGGCGGGAATTGAACCCGGGTCTCTGGCGCTGCGAGGCAACAGTGCTAACCACTGTGCCACCGTGCCGCCCACAAAGTCCTGCTAAGATTTGCCTTCCCAAAATGCAACACTCACATTTATCTAAATTGAACTCCATCTGTCACTCCTCAGCCCATTGGCCCATCTGATCAAGATCCCATTGTAATCTGAGGTAACCTTTTTCACTGTCCACTACACCTCGAGATGACATGCTGTCTATGGCGGTAGTGATCAGAAACCTGCCATAGCGACAATCCCAGCTGCAACCACTGGGGCCAAAGTAGACCCCGCACTGATCCTTGTGACACTCCACTGGTCACAGGCCCCCAGTCTGAAAAACAACCCTCAACCACCACCCTCTGTCTTCTACCTTTGAGCCAATTCTGTATCCAAATGACTAGTTCTCCCTGTATTTCACGAGATCTAACCTTGCTAACCAGTCTCCCATGGGGACCCTTGGCATACGCCTTACTGAAGTCCATATGGATCACATCCACCATTCTGCCCTCATCATTCCTCTTTGTTACTTCTTCAAAAACTCAACAAAGTTTGTGAGACACGATTTCCCACGCACAAAGCCATGTTGACTATCCCGAATCAGTCCTTGCCTTTCCAAATACATGTACATCCTGTCCCTCTGAATTCCCTCCCACAATTTGCCCGCCACTGAGGTCAAGCTCACCAGTCTATAGTTCCCTGGCTTGTCCTTACCACCCTTCTTAAACAATGGTAATGACGTTAGCCAACTTCCAGTCTTCCGGCACCTCACCTGTTACTATCAATGTTACAAATATCTTAGCAACGGACCTAGCAAATACCTCCCCAGCTTCCCACAAAGTTCTAGGGTACACCCGATCAGGTCCTGGGGATTTATCCACTTTTATGTATTTCAAGACTTCCAGCACTTGCCCCTCTGTAATATGGACATTTTTCAAGATGTCACCATCTATTTCCCTACATTCTATATCTTCCATGTCCTTTTTCACAGCAAACGTTGATGCAAAATACTCGTTCAATATCTGCCCCATCTCCTGCAGCTCTACACAAAGGCCACCTTGCTGATCTTTGAGGGGCCCTATTCTCTCCCTGGTTACCCTTTTGTAATTAATGTATTTGTAAATACCCTTTGGATTCTCTTTAACTCTATTTGCCAAAGCTGTCTCATGTCCCCTCTTTGCCCTCCTGATTTCATTCTTAAGTATACTCCGATTGCCTTTATAGTTTTCTAAGGATTCACTTGATCCCTCCTGTCTATACCTGAGATATATCATTCCTTCTTTTTCTTAACCAAACCCTCAATTTCTCCAGTCATCCAGCATTTCCTACACCTACCAACCTTGCCTTTCACCCTAACAGAAATATACTGTCTCTGGGCTTTCATTAACTCATTCCTGAAGGCTTTTCCCTTTATCCAGCCGTCCTTTTGCCTGCAAACATCAGCCCCCAATCAGCTTTTGAAAGTTCTTGCCTAATACCGTCAAACTGGCCTTCGACCAATTTAGAACTTCAACTTTTAGATCTGGTCTATCCTTTGCCATCACTGTTTTAAAACTAATAAAATCATGGTCACTGGCCTAAAGTGCTCCCTCACTTCCTGTTTCCTGTCACTCAGCTAACTTTGTATCCATGTTAGCACCACACCTTTTATCCCACAGTCTTCCAATTTGCTGCCAAACTTGTTTTGTAACTCTTTATTAAATTCCTTTCTGAGAAATTCACGTGCACCATATCAACTTTCATCAATTTACACTGTGATCTCATGAAAAAAAAACTCAATTAGGTTCTAAATACAGCTTCCTTTTAACAAATCAATATTGGCATTTTTAAAATTAATGTATATTGATCCAAGTGATAGCCAATTAGTGGGTGTGCATATCAGATTTTGGAGCAATGACAACATTATCCAATCTTGGAGAACTCCTCGCAAGTAAATATAATGGATAAATCTGAAAGATCATCAGAAAGGAATGTTTTAAAAGTGGTAGTACGTTTTGTAATCTTGGTTCCTGTACTTTCAAAAGTAATAGAACTCTAGCCCCAAGAGAAAGAATGCAGGTTGAAGCCTTCACATAATGTTCTCGAACTGTATTATCAGCAAATCTGTCTCTTTGGGCCTGGAACATACATTTCTTATTTTGCTGCAAGTTCTATGATCACTCACAAGTCTTGAACCATCATAGGTTTTTGTGATTGGCATGATCAGTGCCACTAAGGAGACATTAAAAGTAACATTGTGAGATGAGACATTTTGTTCTAGTATGATGTCAGTTATTTATTTTAGAAGGTTGCTGATTGTGTTGGAATGTTGCGATTGTCTTTGCTGCAATAGCGCAGTTTGTCACAGGTGTGAAAATGCGAGCAGGGTTTTCAGCACAGGTTATTGGATATGGATTGGCCTGTAACCTCTCAGTGAGATGAAAGCACTTCATCAAAAGGACATTGTTTTCCAGTTTTGATTCTACTGCATCAATAGAGAAAAACCTCCGATTTATAGGATAAGAAGAGCATAGATGCCATATGTAATGTTAACACTACTTAGTACACTCTCCTGAACTCTGCCTTCTCTTGTTGAAGTCATATCATGAGTTAATATTTTCCTTACTATTTAAAACCAAATCCCCATCAAGAACCCATTTAACTTAAAAAAGAGCCCAATCTTGTACAATCATCTCACTACATAGCCCCCAGACTCTTAGGTATATGCTTCAGGACTCTTCACAGACCTGGCTCCAATTCTCAATTGTCTCCCTTATTTCTCTGTAACCAGAACTGGGCACAACAGTCACAGCGTGGTCTGGCCACAGTTTGAGCAGGAGTTTTTTTCTAACTTTTATACTACTATTCTAGTTGTCATCAACATTATTTTAGCTTTGTTGGTGGCTGGATATGCTAAGCATTGACTCTATTCAGACTTCAAGACGTTTTTCAACTTCATCCCTAATGATTTTCACTCAGTGTCTATGTCACCCATTTTTTCCCTAAATGGAAATAAGATTTGCTTTTTGGCACCAAGACCTTTTTTACACAGGAAATTTCTGGGTCCTCTTTTGTTTGACATTTATATAAATGATTTGGATGAGAATATGGTTAGTAAGTTTGTGGACAATATCAAAATTGGTGGCAAAGTCGACAGTGAAGAAGATTTTCAAAGATTACAAAGGGATCTTGATCAAAAGGATCAATGGGCTGAAAAATGGCAGATGGAGTTCAATTTGGATAAATGCAAAGTATTGCATTTTGCTATACCAAGCAAGGTTAGGGCTTACACAATTAAAGGTAGAGCTTTGGATAGTGTTGTAGAACAGAGGGACTAGGGCCTCAGGCACATAATTCTTTAAAGTTTGCATCACATATAGACAGGGTGGTTAAATAATTCTACAGGTAGTTTCTTTACTCAGAGTGTAGTAGGGCATGGAACGCGCTGCCTGCAACAATAGTAGACTCGCCAACTTTAAGGGCAGTTAAATGGTCATTGGATGAAAATGGAATAGTATAGCATAGATGGGCTTCAGATTGGTTCCACTGGTTGGTGCAACATCGAGAGCCAAAGGCTCTGTACTGCGCTGTAATATTCTATGTCTATGTTCTGAAACGGCATTTGGCATGCTTGCTTTCATTGCTCAGTCTTTTGAGTATAGGAGTTGGGAAGTCATGTTGAGGTTGGACAGAATATTGGTGGGGCCTCTTCTGGAATAATGTCTCCAGTTCTGGTCACCCAGTTATAGAAAGGATATTATTAAGCGGAGAGGGTTCAGAAGAGATTTATCAAGATGTGGCCAGTTATGGAGAGTTTGAGTTATGAAGAAAGGCTGGATAGCCTGCGACTTTTTTTCATTGAAGCGGAGGAGGTATAATAATGAGGGTTATAAATAAAGTTCATGGTAACTGCCTTTTCCCTAGGATGGGGAATTTCAAGACCATGGGGTACACTTTTAAAGTGAGAGGAGAGATTTAAAAAAGACATGAGGGGCAAATTTCTTACACACAGAGTGGTTCGTGCATGGAATGCACTTCCTGAGGAAGTGATAGATGCGGGTACAATTACAACATTTGGATAAGTATGTGTATAGGAAAGGTTTGGAGGGATATGGGCCAGAAACAGCCAAGTGGGTTTACTTTGGGATGATGTTCTGCATGGACTGGTTGGTCCACGCTGTTTCCATGCTGTATGACTCTATAATTACTTATGGTCCAATAAAGTATGGAGAGACATGTAGCCAGAAATCGTGTGTGCACTCAGGATTTTGAGGCAAAGTCAACATTTTGCAATTAGTTTGGAAGCTTTAATTCTATTATGTTTATTCAATGTTCTAAACTTTGATGTTTTTCTTTGCATGAAAATGTTGATCAAAAGCATACCTTGCTGGGAATTTATAAAGGTTGAATTCTTTGTTAGTACAATAGCGCTAACTGATAGTGCACCCACACTTCTCCACATCACACTGCAAAAAAACTTAACTTCAATAGACTGAGTGGGTTGGGAAAACTAGTTACAACATTCCACCTTGTGTGTGGTTTGTATTATCTTTGTGTGGCCCTGACTTGAACTGGCATGCTTGCACATTTTACAAAAAAATGTGTTTGATTAGATGAGAGATTTTGATACATTGGCAAAGTGAGCAACACACACACACACAAATCCCATATGATAGTGTCAAGGGAAAGTGGTCAAAATCAATTAAAATGTCACTCAGTTGGTTTGAGAATGAAAGTGCATGCATGTAAATGTCACTGTTAACTGCAAATACTCAAAACGTTTCCTTTGAACTTACAAATGTGTTCAAATGTATTTTTAAAAAGCCCTGATTGACCTATCAGTTCAAAGCATTTTGGTTTCTATGACAGGCTAATTCTAGAACCCCTACAGTGTGGAAGCAAGCCATTCAGCCCATTGAGTCTACACTGACCCTGTGAATAGCGTCAAACCCAAACCCACTCCATCCTTGTAACCCTGCATTTCCCATGGCTAATCCACCCAGCCTGCACACTATAGGCAATTAGCATGGCTAATCTACCTAACCTGCACATCTTTGGACTGTGACAGGAAACCAGAGCACCTGGAGGAAACCCACACAAACACGGGGAGAGTGTGTAAACTCCACACAGACAGTTGCTCGAGGCTGGAATTGAACCCAGGTGCTTGGCGCTGGGAGGCTACAGTGCCAACCATTGAGTCACCATACTACCCTTGAAGGATTGTTGTGATGCCTCACTGAATTAGTTTATTACACCCCAAAACAGACTAAAGGTTGATGGGATGGCAAGGAGCTAATAATCTCATGATGATAGGTTCAAATTATGCTTTTTTAAAAAAAAAACAAGCAATCTGCTCATTTATAGATTGACATTAGAATACATGACAATGAAAGTTACAGACTGTTGCAAAATAAAACCCCTAAAGATATGGATATTTGGTTAATGTTGCTTCAAATTTTCAAGTGCTCTGCAACCCTACCCGTCCCCTTCTCCTCTCTGCCTGTGTTGAACATACAAAGGGTTCCAGATTTGAGTGAGTACTGCATCTTGTGGGAGAGAGTTCTTGGTGACAATATCACGCCATAGCAAGATACAAAAGAGGGGAACATAGGGGTGCAATGCAGCTCTTAGGACACAGTTGCCATATTGTGACACTGATTGATTTATGTCACACCTCACTGGGTAACACACTAGAAGTCAGGTCTAATTATTCCAGAATGTCTAGATTAGAGTGGTGCTGGAAAAGCACAGCAGGTCAGGCAGCATCCTTCATCAGGATGAAGGGCTTTTACCCAAAACGTTGATTTTCCTGCTCCTCGGATGCTGCTTGACCAGCTGTGCTTTTCCAGCATCACTCTAATCTAGACTCTGGCTTCCTGCACTCCTTTATATCTACCTATTCCAGGATTAGATTACTTTACAGTGTGGAAACAGGCCCTTCGGCCCAACAAGTCCACACTGACCCGCCAAAGCGCACCCACCCAGACCCATTCCCCTCCACTTACCCCTGCACCTAACACTACAGGCAATTTAGCATGGCCAATTCAACTAACCTGCACATTTTTGGACTGTGGGAGGAAACCGGAGCACCCGGAGGAAACCCACACAGACACGGGGAGAATGTGCAAACTCCACACAGTCAGTCGCCTGAGGCGGGAATTGAACCCAGGTCTCTGGCGCTGTGAGGCAGCAGTGCTAACCACTGTGCCACCGTGCCGCCCACAAGATTTGATAAAGTACAGAAAGATATCTCAACTTATGTGTCACTTAGACCAGGGTTTTTGTACCTAACGAAATTTATAATTTATTCCAAGTAATTAAACTCAAGCTGGAATTAAAAAATTATGAACCATTGACATTTGGCTCTACTAATTGAACTCTAATACTCTTTTTATCACTCCTTTAAAGGTACACATACACAAAAAGTATGGATGTTATGGGTGAAGGGTAAGATTGGGAAGGCAATTCAATTGTCTAGGTTCACAGGAACATGAGGTGATTCTCAGGATTCTTGTGTTGGTCTAAACATTCCTTCAAAGTTTTTCTTCTCCAAAGGCTTTCACTGGTTTCTATGAAACATGGGATTAGAAAAGGTCTCTGGTTTGTTAATTAAAGTAACAGCTTATAGCAACTGCTGGAGGACAGATCTACTGATTTCCTTCAGGCATAAAATAACTTTTACTGCAGAGAACAGAGAGACTCACTGAGCCAGTGGAAGCCTGTATCTTGTTCCCATCCCCAAATTATCTGGCTACCTGAAAAACAATCACATAGTCATTGACAAGAAGAAAGCCTTTGTCACCAATAATTGGTGCTAGTCCTCAAATCAATCAGTCACTCGTTCCCAACTTCTTTTTTGAAGAACCTTGCAGTTCTAGCTGGTTTACAAACTGCACTTTAACACTTGAACAAGCAGCAGTGTAAACAGTACTTACAACATGTCAGGTTACTTGCTTTTGAAACATGCAACAACCCTCCAGCAATCCTTGATTCTAAAACAATTTTTTTCTCATTTTAGTTTACAATAATACAAAAGAAAACACATGCTCCTTACACTTGGAAGCACCCTTTCCAACAAAATTTAATGTTATAGAGTCATACAGTGTAGAAACAGGCCCTTTGGTCCATTATGTTTATGCCAACCAACAAACACAAAACTGCACTAATACTGTTTTACCTGCATTTAGTTTATAGCCCACTTTGGCCTGGCATTTTATTCTTCTTAAGTCATGAAGAATTTAAAGTTGCTGGTTTAGTGGCTGAAATGCTACCAATGTAACAGTGGAGAATCGAAAGAAATAGTAGACACTTCTGATGCAGTGAGAATTTGTAAATAGCAGAGAACTTGATGAAAGAGGCAAGTATGTGAAAATCTGAGGAATAGGCTGCAATAGCCCAGGAGCCTGGGAATGCAGAAAAGTTGGCTTATATTAGGAATGACATAATGGAGTTTTACGACTTCATACGCTACGTTACCGCCAGCACTATCTGCCATGCAGAGAGGTGGTTGCTGCAGTTAAGATCATGAAGAGATGCTGAGTACAGTTCTCTCCAGTCCCTGCTTATAATTATTGTCCAATTCAAAGTTGACAATCAGAGTACATTTGGTTATGATGCTTGCTGCATTTGAATGTCTACTTTGGTCCCAGAGGGGAAAAGTCTACTTTGCCTGTTCAACTCTAAGGGGGCAAAGGACACAGAGAAGGGAAAATATTGTAGTAAAGAAAATAAAATGAAACCTGACAAACAAGCCTCACCTTGTGTCTATGTTTGACATTGTTTCTTGTGTATCTATCAGATTGATCTGCAGCTCTGTGTGTGGGTTGCTCTGCAAGGATAACCTACTTTTCAATTATCTCCCCATCACCTCAAAGTACACCAACGCCTGCTGAGATAACTTTACAAATGCCATCCTGTACCTCATTCAGATACTCACTCTTCATGTGAGGTCAGGCAATGTGTCCCACCTGGGAATTCATCACTGCCACTCATCCTCACAATTCCTTTCATGTTCCCTCAGAATGAGTGATGCTGGCCAGCCTCCGTTTGCTGCCTGTTACTTGTTTGCCCTAAGATGACCTTCTCCATAACTCAACACTGCTCCCACAGTGGCCTTAAGTAGATCACTCCAGGACTTTGATTAAGGATTACTGAAGGAACAGCTGCAAGTCATCTTGATATTTTTCCATGTGAAGGGCACGGCATAAATGAAGTTGTTACTCTACATCTCCAATTCGGGATATTGTGTGACTCGGCACGGAACTTGGTGGTGGTAATGGCTTTGCTCTTGACCTTCCTGTCAGTAGAGTTCATTGGGTATGTTGAAGTAAGCCCGGTTAGTTATTGCACCCTGTAGATAACTCATACTAAAGCTAAAGCTAAAGCTAAAGATGGAGAGGTGGGCGTGAGTCACATTTGTTGACTGCAAATCACAAGACGCAGTGAAATCAAAGGAGGCAGCTCAGAAATGGTGTTGGGCAGAATATTGTGAAGTCTGCAACAAAAAAAAAGGGGAGTCAGTAAAGAGGAACAAGTAACCATACTTCTCATGGCTCTGTGTCGTTCTTCAAAGTCCAGCAAACCTGTGCAACAACGTAGAAACAAATCTAATTGTTTTTGTTTGATAATGGTAATGAGGGTTACTAAATTATAGGCAGGTAAAATTGGGGTGTTCAAGAGGTTGGCTATGTGAATGGTAATGGGGGGGGCAGGGATCTGGGGGACAAAGTAGGAGATTGGTCTGAGATCATTGGACAGGCACAATGGGCCGGACAGCCTCCTTCTGCACCATAATAATTCTGTGAGTTAATTCTTATTCTCCACAGACGCTTCAGATAGCCGTTACAGAACAATATCCAACACATTGCCTTCTGTCTGTTGGCAGTGATATTTACTGATACATCAACTAGGAGAAAGTGAGGACTGCAGATGCTGGAGCTCAGAGTCGAAGACTGTAGTGCTGCAAAAGCACATCCGGTCAGGCAGCATCCGAGGAGCAGGAGAATCGATGTTTCAGGCATAAGCTCTTCCTGATGAAGGGCTTATGCTCGAAACGTCGATTCTCCACCTCCTCGGATGTTGCCTGAGCTTATTGATACATCACATTACCTTCAGTAAAAGTGAAACACTGGATGCTGGAAATCTGAAGTACAAACAGAAAGTGCAAGAGAAACTCAGCAGGTCTGGCAGCATCTGTGGAGAGAGAATATGGAGTTAATGTCTTGAGTCCAATATGACTGTTCTTCCTTTCTGGAAGTCCAGAACAAATACTGTTTGTTGATAGAAATTTCACACAATTTACTAAGTGGTTCACAAGCTTGGGAGAATTTTTGTTGTTCTTTAAAATTAGGGCATTTCTTTCTGCCAGTGCCCTACATTAACGTATCAGGAAGGGTTCTGAAAGGAGCACTCTAGGACCCTAAGACTTAAGAATGCTTTGACAGCCAGGTTGTCTCTGGGAGTGACTGGCTGTGGATTAAAAACACCAAATCATTAAAAACACCGGATAGACTTCCAAGCTGACGACAGAGATGTTTCACTCATTCTTCAAACCACACTCTTATCTTTATTATCTTCTTTAAATGTCTCGTAAGTTTTAGAATTCAATCTTTGTCTTGTGTACTTACAACAAGAAGTAAAAACAATTGATATTTACCGAGCAGCTAAAACGTTCTAAGGTACTTTATAGAGTGAGAAAGGTCACGTTGAGTGACTCACAGCTCCTCAGGTACAGAAACAGACCATGCAGTAAGACTTAGACTTAAGTTCGTAAAGGGCAAGTAATATTCAAGCCAAATAAGGGCCTGATTATAAACATCCTCAACAAGATGTCTCACCACCTTTGTCTGATGTTCATCAGCATCACCATTACAGAATCCCACCATTAACATCCTGGGGTTACGACTGAGCGGATGATAAACAGAATCAGTTATATAAATACTGTAGCTACAAGAACAGCTCAGAGGCTAGGAATTCTGTGACAAGTAGCTCACCTCCTGTCTCTCCACCATCAACAAGACACAAGTCAGGGGTATGACAGAATACACTCCATTAGCCTCCATTAGTATCTCCAAATCCATTAGCCTGAATGAGTGCAGCTTCAATAACACTGAAGGATCTTGACAAAGCAGCCCACTTCACCAGACTGAATGTTCACTGTGTCCTGGCTGCTAAAACACATATATATTGCTAACTTGGCCAAACAAAGGGATGCTGGGTACATTGGCCAAGTAAAACTCTGACGTCACAAAATCCACACACCACAATGCAAACTCAGCACCCAGGTGCTAATAACATTAACATAATGTAAAAGGCAACAGGTAAACCAGGACAGATGTATCCCCACCTACTTACCCATTAACCAAAAGAGGGCACAGTCAGAAAGGCAAGGGGTCCTGTTCCACAAAGAAACTAACAGTAGCAAGACATCCAAATGATTGACACACTGTCAAACTATTATGTGAATCACCTTGATTGGCCAGAACTATAGAAAGGTCCAGAAAACCATCAGAAAGGTTTAAAAACAGGGTTCACCTGCAGACTGCTCTCTTGGACCCTCTTGGACCTTCTGGCCAAAGGTAGAGAGCAGCTGACCGTCCAGGGAGAGAGTGGAAGAGAGAAAGCAGCTTGCAGCCCCACAAAGACAGCAGCTACGCCATTCTACAGGAGACCCAGGAAGTATTGTAAGCTTTAAGGCCAAATAGGATTAGGGATAATATTGTTTTGTAGTAATCACTAGTGAAACTTGTCTCCTAATAAAGTTGGGATTGCTTTGCATTAGTATCAGCTCGTGTGTGTAGTGATTTGACCGCTTCAGTATCGTGGGACACACGGGCAAATTCATTCATAACATTCTGGTTGGAGCTGTCCCACTTGTTTTAAGGAGGGATGAGACGACAAGAGGCATACAGCGGCAGCAGCATGTGCATAATAAAAACAGACTGCAGCAACTTGCCAAACTTCTTTTAACAGCGTCTTCCAAAAACACAACCTCTACCGTCTAGAAGGAAAACACCATGACCTGAAACCCTCCAAGCCATGCACCACCCTGATTTACAAATATATTGTCTCACTCTCACTGCAAAAATAAAACAATCCTGGGCCTCCCTTCCTAACAGCCATGTAGGTATACCCACACGACATGGTCAGCAGCAGTTCAAGAAGGCAGATCGCCATCAGCTTTGAAAGGGCAAACAGTAATAGCTAATGAATGCCAGTCCAGCCAGTGACATGCATCCAAAGAAATAAATTACAAGAACTGTTACACTTGCCAAGTATCTTCTCTCAAATCTCAAATTATTCACACTCTGAATCCTGAAATGTTATCTATAATTTGTGTTTACATTAATCATGTTATCTGCTTCCACCAGTTCTCTATGCAACTTGTTCCACTGATCAACCACTTCCTCCCTTTATAACACAAGCCCAGGCCTTCCGGCCTTCGAATAGTTGGAAATCTGATATACCTTGAAAGATGTGTGCTGAGACCACTCAGAGGCCCCAGTGCACTGACTACGCTGTATTTGCTCAGGAAGTTAAAATCTCTGACAGACAAGTACCCTCTTTCAAAACAGTCCCCGTCTCTGGTTAAGGTCAGAGACTTTAGAGGGTTCTAACCTATTTACTTAATTAGGCAGAAAATGTTGGATAATTTAAGAGCAACTGACCCACGGACTCACCACTGGACTGTGTCAGAATTCCCCAAACTGAATCCCTCCTCCACCCACTGCAGACAACTGTCCTTATGGAAAACCCTACAGTCCCAACCCAACATCTGACCCACTTACCCATCAGCCATACTCCCTCACCTTCCCTGAGTAACTTTCGGATATTAAAGCATTGTTCACATAGAGGACTACAGCAACTTTTATCATGAAAAGTGGATCACGGTTTCTGCGTGTTTTGCCGTGTTAGGAATGATCACACATTCTGAAGCAGAGATTCTGACCCTGATCTCAAATTTGGGCCAAAGCTTTCGCGGTGACTGTGGTGTTTTCGTTGCTTGTGACTGTCAGGCAAGAGCCATCGGTGGTGAGATAGCTCAATGTAATTGATGGGCATCTCCTAGCTGGTGGCAGAGTTCCTCACTTCGTGTGACCTGAGTTGGTATGTCAGGGAGGCTTTATTGATCCTCTCAGTGGCTCTGGGACCCAGCAAGCAGCAACTGAAAAATATCTCCTGATCCAAATCAGTACAGGCCCTGCATTGCTGTAAGTGTGGGATAGCCACATGATGGCAGTATGAGATAAACATCTCTCAGTGCATCTGAAAAGCAGGCATCCATTCTCCTGGATAAAAGCAAATTACAGCGGATGCTGGAATCTGAAACCAAAAGAGAAAATGCTGGAAAATCTCAGCAGGTCTGGCAGCATCTGTAAGGAGAGAAAAGAGCTGACGTTTCGAGTCTAACTGACCCTTTGTCAAAGCTGCTTCTCCTGCTTACGTCTCTCTAACACCCAGCTCAGCAAAGAGGTCAGAGACCGACAGGTTTATTTTAAATCACAACCTTTTGGAACACTGCTCCTTCGTCAGGTGAAGGGTCAGCGCTCCGAAAGCTTGTGATTTCAAGAAGCTGGTTGGACTATAGCCTGGTGTTGTGTGACCTCTGACCTTGTCCGCCCCAGTCCAACACCGGCACCTCCACATCAAATGAGAGGACAGGTTTTCTAGATGTTGCTGGATGCGAGGAGTTGGATTGTTGGGTTGCGGTCTGGACATGAGAGTTGGAATGTATCTTTCATGTTCTTAATAAAAACCAAAAGAACTGCAGACGCCATAAATCAGAAACAAAACTAGAAATTGCAGATGCTAAGATGCTGCCCAACCTGTTGAGCTTTTCCAGCAATTTCTATTTTAGTCCCTCCACATTGGAGGCATGGACAGGCAGGGTTTGGGAACCTGAACTCCTGAGGTAGGGTTCATAGTGTACGGTCCGTAAGTAATTTAGCACGTTACCTGGCCAGGTCATTATGCCCTGATTGAAGTTGATGTCCACAAATTCCAACCGGGAGTACTGGGTAGAGATGTGGAAATGACCATGGTGAAATTGTGCCTGAAGTAGGTACCTTCTTAGGTCATCTGATACCTACTGCATCCATAAGAGCATTTTACATTTGTAAGAATTAACTAACAATGCCTTCATATCCTTTTGTCAGGATGCGTTTAAGAGACATGCTGATGAAATCATAACTGCATCATAACAAGTGAGCTCAGGGTGTAAAGGAATCATACTCCTTCTTACTCTAGATCACTTGAAGCATGCCATCCTATTCAAACATGCTCTTCTGTTGTAAAATATAGTTTCAACAGTAGCCCAGATAATTTTGTGCCTGAGGAATGTAATATTTGCAGACCTTCCCGTGGCTTGCCACTTCACCACACAATCCTGCTCCCATACCCACATGTCTGTCCTTGGCCTGCTGCAATGTTCCAGTGAAGCTCAACACAAACTGAAGGAACAGCATCTCATCTTCCGACTCGGCACGTTACAGCCTGCCGGTCTCAACATTGAATTCAACAACTTCAGATGATCATCCCATCTCGACCCCTCTGTTTTCATTCTGCTCCGTAATTTTATTTTATTTATTTAAAACATTTTTTTTTCACTGTTCTGTACCTCTTATTTCTTGATTGTCTCTCTTTCTCTTGCTCCCCTCTCTCTTATCACCTTTTTCCTCTCCTCTTCCCCCTTTGCTACCCTTCTCCCCTGTTTTCCATTTTGTGTCTGCTTCACCCATCCCCCCCCATCCCCCACATATTTTGTCACATAGCACTGGCTTCAGCCTTGGTCATTCCCAGCCCCTAATCTCCCTATAATCTCTCTATGCACTGTCATTATCACCTCTTTGTTGCTACCTTTGCTTCTCTCAGCCTAGTATAAATACCTTCCCATTTCTCCCTTTTTTTAGCTTTGACAAAAGGTCAGTTAGACTCGAAACATCAGCTCTTTTCTCTCCTTACAGATGCTGCCAGACCTGCTGAGATTTTCCAGCATTTTCTCTTTTGGTAATGTTTATACACATCGGTTATTGGTGACAAAGGTCTGTTAGATGCACATTTTCCCCAACATTTCATCCAGAGCCACTCACCAGGTCTTCATAATGTTTAGGCCTCAGGAGTCAGGTAAGAGCAACTTAAAAACTTCTGAACCATTAGAAATTATACCAAACACCAGAAAACATAGGAGTAGAAGCAGGCTATTCAGCCCATCGAATCTGCTTGAGCCAACTTGAATAATTTAACATAGCTGTCCATCAAAACACAGCCATTCATACTGAACTTGGAAACCTTAGATCCACTGAAAATCCGTTCCAACAGTGAATCAGTTGAAAAAAAAACAAACATCTATTCAGTAACTACATCAAAGACAGCTAAACTGTTTAACTCTTAAAGTGGTCAATGAAATTGTGGACACAATCACCTCTGAGATAAACGGTTCTGACTATGTGAAACTGAACTAAGCATTCATAATGGGCTCAGCTGTCAAAATAGTCAATTCAAAAACATTAGAGGGTGCGTGCAGAAAAAATTCATAAGAATGGCTCTTTGAAGAGTGACTTCAGGTACATGGATTGATTGGTAGTTCTCATAGAGGAGGGTGAAGGGAGATGCGCTCGAGAGGTTTAAAGCCATGAGGGGCTTAGATGATGTGCATTTTGCCTTCAGCAGAATTGCAGCCATGTTAGTGTTATCCCTCATAAGACAAGGAACTAGGACTTATCAAATGTTCTATTATAATGACCCAACAGACATTTATTATAGCTCATTTATATGTACACATATGAGGCACATTTGTGTCTGGGCTTACACTAAGGTAATCAATTACAAAGAGTAATGTGTCTCCATGAGAGTGACCTGCTTCAAGTGGCCCACTTTAAGGTAGAATCTGAGACCATTCTACCCTTGGGTCAAATGCAGTGACACAGTGATAATATCATGAGTATGTTCCTTAAATATATACCGATATCCTGGTGGAGATATGACAGCACCAGGGAAGCTGGGGATAGGCATTAGTAGGAGGGCTGAGAATGAGATGATGCTGATTTACGATACAGAGCAAATAACTGGAAGTTTAGTGAAGAGAGTACTTTTATGCAACAAATAATTAGGGTCTGAAATGCATGGCCTGTGATTGTGGTGGAGGTTGATTCAATAGTGGCTTTCAAAAGGGCTTTGGATAATTAGCTGAAGAAAGGGCTATTTGAAGGGCTATTCAGCAAAAGTGCAGGGTAGTAGGTCTATTTGTGTTACATTTGTGGGTAGTCATAGGCAAAAGGCCAAAGTGCCTCTTTCTCTGTTCTGATTGACTTCTGGTCTATGTGAGAAAGATCAGCTGCTGACATTTCAGGAAGGCTTTGATTTGATGCTGGCGTGTTCTGCTTCAGGAGTGTAAGCACCTCCCACTACTTTGTCCAGGTCTTTCGAGGTTTATAAAATCAGGAGGGCCATAGCTAAGGTGAGTGACAAGGGTCTTTTGTGTGGGCCGGGGGAATTTGAAACTAGGGGGCATGGTTTTAAGGTGAGAGGGGAAACGTTTCAAAAAGGGACGGGACAACGTTTTTACACAGAGAGTGGTTTGTGTGTGGAACGTGCTGCCAGAGAAAGTGGTGGATGCAACATATAAAAACCATTTGGAGAAGTTCGTGAATTGGAAAGGTTTGGAGAGATGCAAGCCGTGTGCACACAGGAGGAACTAGTTTACTTTGGGAATACGATCAGTGTGCACTAGTTGGATCAAAGGGTCTGTTTCCATGCTGTCTGACTCTCTGACTCAATGTTGCACTGAACACAGGTGATTTAAGAAGCTTTTTGGCTATGTTTGAGGATCACAGCAAAACCTCATTATGCCTCAACTGAGCTTGATCTCCATAAACACAAACTGGAAGTACTGGATAATGATTGGAAATGGATGTATGACCATTGAGACTTTGTGACCATTGTGAATTTGTGTCTTAAATAGGTACCTCCTTGGGTTATCTGATGCCAACTGATTGCATAAGAAGCATCTTACATTTGCAAGAATTAACTAACAATGTCTTCACATTTTTTACGAGAATAGCACCCAGGGCACAATAATGAAGTTACCTTGTTCTCTGGCCTGGATCTCCAAGGCTTTTTGCGCACTTATTTCTTCAACTTTATGAAAGGTGGAGTGGATTCCAGTGAACGACTTGTGATTTGCTTGGTATTGCTCAGTCAGGTTCATGCACAGCTGTGATCAGATTCATGTGACCACATGAAAACGATGAAAACACTGCACTGCCCCACTTCTGTCTGTCGTCTGGCTGCTGTTGGTAAAGGCTGGCTGTCCAGAGTCGTCCAAAACTGAGCTTTCTGACTTTGGCCGACTATTTCTGGCTGATTGCCTGCGCAACAGACTGTTTCCCAAAAGCCAGAGTGCCTACTGGTCACCGTGCCTCTGGTCTTAACCCCTGATTCACTGACAAACAGAAGATCAAAGATTTGCTAACACAATGGGTGAGAGATGCTTTCCAACAACCTGGATAAATTAACAAATTGTTTGTTGCATAGCCCCTACCAAGAGCTAGCTCTGATTGGCATATTAATCAGCTTTCATCTAACTTCTGATCTGCAATCCAAGTCCTTCTAGAGATACTAATCCCTTTGATGATTTAACTGAAAAGTGCATTTTGTAATTTAAACTAACCAGTGATTAGTTACTTGTCATGCAAAGAATTATTTCAAACATCCAAAAACATTAAAATAAATGGCTTATTCAAGAATCCATACCTAGGTACCTTTATACTTAAGCTTGCACCGTAAGTGTTGACCTGTAAACTTTCCATTGTACTCATTTGAGTACAAGTGACAATAAAGCTCATTCTATTTGCTACCCAAGCCAGCTCGCTGTATGGGCTAAACTTCGATATTGGTAGTGGAGGAGTCAATTTTCAATTACAGCACAAAGCACAGAACATAATCAGATAATATTGGGACCCTGCTGTCATCCAATTAACAGCAGCTCACTCAGTATAGCCCACAGCTCTACTTAAACTCTGCCTGGGTTTGGGACCAAACTAGCAACTGGCTCAATTTTGTATCTCAAATGTAAATTCAAATCAATTTGGAAATGCATTCCTTTTTGTTAAATGGAAGTGTCAATTTTAAACCTCTACCCCAGGCCAGATATGAAGTGCCGGACAGCTTAAAATATTGGCAGCGTGAAACCTCTTTACACAGAAAGTGTATGAATGGAGAAGCTACTGTGACATAGAGTAACTGAGTCAAAGAGCATAGATCCACTTTCAAAATGTCAGTCACAGGAAGTGGATATCATTGGCTGGCCAGCATGTGTTGCCCATTGCTTAATTGCCCAGAGGGCAGTTGTGAGTCAAACTTTGACTGTGGGTCTGGAGTCACATGTAAGCCAGACCAGGTAAGGATGGCAGATTCCTTCACCTAAGGAGCATTTGACCCTGATGATCAAGAACAATTCCATGGTCATTAGACTCTTAATACCACATTTTTTGTCATATGCCCATCTGCCAAGGTAGGTGTCAAACCCAGCTGACCAGAACATTACCTGGGTCTCTGGGTCAACAACCTGGCGCTATTACCACAAGGCCATTGCCTCCACGTTTTATTAGGTGAGGCCAGAGGGACACATGAAGGAGGGAGGAATAGATGACTATGTTGGGTGGGGTGAGCTGAAGAAGGATGGAGGATGTTTGATTGTTGTATGAACACCAGAACAGTCCTGCTGGGCTGAAAGCCTTGTTCTGTGCCACAATTACTCTATGATATGCCACTCACCATATCAGCAGCACCAACCTGCACTATTTAAATAGCTGGCTTTGGCAGGTCACTACTGCAAACATTTCCCTGAGATTCCAAATCTAAGGCCTGATGAAAGCATTTTGACTGTGTTCCCAAAAGTCTGACATCTGGTAGCAGCCTCCGTGCCAAGGAGAGGGTCACAATGGTAAAAAATCTAGAGACTGAGATCCATTCCCTTAGTTGTGGCCACTGTTTGTAGGAATCACCTCTGGCTGGTTCTTAGCTGCAACCTCCTGTCACTCTGGGGGTGGTTTCTATTCTGATTGTTAGAGATCTGGGACATGAGGTCTCTGTCCTTTCTCTCTGAACTTAGCACCCTGGGAAAAAAATGTTCTTCAGCTATAACCGTTACCTCGATTAGTGTGATATACCTGTCCTTAAGTATTGTAGGGAAAAGTGATATGTTAAGGAGGTAAAAACAATGACTGCAGATGCTGGAAACCAGATTCTGGATAAGTGGCGCTGGAAGAGCACAGCAGTTCAGGCAGCATCCGAGGAGCAGCGAAATCGACGTTTCGGGCAAAAGTCCTTCATCAGGAATAAAGGCAGAGAGCCTGAAGGGTGGAGAGATAAGCTAGAGGGTGGTGGGGGTGGGGAGAAAGTAGCATAGAGTACAATAGGTGAGTGGGGGAGGGGATGAAGGTAATAGGTCAGGGAGGAGAGGGTGGAGTGGATAGATGGAAAAGGAGATAGGCAGGTAGGTTGTCAATGCTTTTCATCAGGACAACCGCAACATTGCCACATGGCCAACTATCACAACACTTTATACTAAAAGAGAGAAAGGTGCTGATTGGTTGGCATAAAATTGACTGAGGTGTTGTCATGGGGCAAGCAGGAGGTGCTACTGGCTCTGCAAGCTGCTGAAATGTGGCATTTGCGTGTTTGCCCTGACAAGCTCGAAACACAGCACTGCAGTAACATTGACCAAGTGCCTGTTGGTGCATCTGTCCTTATAAAACACAATGTGAGCCGTGGCTTTGGAAATCTGTGATCAGTAGCTTTCATCAAAGGAACATAGCAGCATAAATAATAGAAGCAGTAGGCCATTCAACCCCTCAAACCTGTCTGCCATTCTACAAGATTTGCACCAGGACTCGCCTGCACTTTTGTACCAGGTCCTCAAACTTAACTCCCCTTAACTCCCCACTATTTGAGAAATCTACCTCCTCGTTCAATATTTTCAGTGATCTAGCCCTCACAACTTTCTGTGGTAGAGAATTCCACATACCCTCTATTCTCCAAGGAAGACATTCCTTTGCATCTCAGTTTTAAAGTGTCCCCTTATTTAGTTATCATTTCCCTATTTTGAGATTCCTCCACTAGGGGAAACATCTTCTCAACATTTGTCTTGTCAAGCCCTCTATGAATTTTGAAAGTTTCAGCAACTCATATAATTGCCCATTCCTCTTAAACTTTAATGAATAAAAGTCTAACCCACTGTCTGCTCTCTATAAGCCAAGTCCTTCATCCTAGGAAACAGCTAATGGATCAGTTTTGAACTGCCACCAATGAGAGTTGATCCTTTCTCAAATACAAGGGCCAAAACTGTGCACAGTGCTCCAGAGGTGGTTTTACCAATGACCTGTAGAGTTGTAACAAGACTTCCTTATTTTTAACCTCTGACTCCCAGCAATGAAGGCCAAATTCCATTTGCCTTCTTAATTACTTGCTGTACCTTCATGCTTACATTTTTGTGTTTCATGCCCCAAAATATCCAGATCCTTCAGTGCTGGTCTTTTCAGGAATCTTTATTTAAGTAAAAGTCTGCCTTCTGATTCTTCTTACCAAAGTGTATGACTTTCCTACATTAATTACCATTTGCCAAGCTTTTTTCCTGACTCATTCAAAATATCGATATCCCTTTGCAGATTCTTTATGTCATCGCAACATACCCTCGCATCTATTTTTATACCATCAGTAAATTGGGTTACATTCCAATCCATCCCTACAATCTATGTGCAAGTTCTTGGGGATCTATAGACAATGCCATACTTTTAGAGTATGAGTCTTCTTTTCTTGTTCCTTATTTCCACACAAACTGATTCCACATCATGATCCACTGAACCTATATCATTACTCACAGTGCACTGATAACTTCCTTGATTAACAATGCTACCTCATCTCCTTTCCCTTCCTACATATTTTTCAGGAATGTTGAATATTCTTGAATATTATGCTCCCAGTTTTATCTACCCTACAACCATGGCTCTGTTATAACTATCAAGTAATATTCATTTATTTATATTAGTGTCATCAACTCATCTCTCTTGTCACAAATAAGATATGTATTCAGATAAAGAACCTTAAACGTTGACCTTTTACCATTATTACTTATTCAGGTTTGAATTTCTACTGCACTCTTCTGTTTGCACATTCTACCTCTTCCTGCCACAATTTGATTATTGTTAACCTCTTCACTATCCTGCACCTCCGTTCTCTTATTTCTTTTTGATTTATTCAACTTACCTTCAACTGAACCTTCTTCCCACTCTCAAGCATCAGCAATAACCCTTGTTAAACAATTTACCAGACCATTGGTCCCAGCCTGGTTCAAATGAACCCAGTCCCAAAAGAACAGTTCTTTTATCACCCATGAGTTAGAACCCATTTCTCCCACACCAATCTTTAAACCATGCATTTATCTCTCTAACCTTAGTTACTTTACTTTTTTAAACTGAAAGTAAAGCTCCCTCTACTCTTTTAAACAGAAAGTCACAAAATAATTAAACAACCTTTGGCGCCTGTAACAAAATTACAAGTTAACTCTAATGAAAACTTATATTAGAAAACATAATTATTTACTCTCTAACAATTTGCACATAGGTCAGCTAGTAGTCCTGAGATTATAACCCTTTGTAGTTCTGCCTTTAATCTTGCTCCAAGCTGCTCATAATCTCTCAGCAAAACTGCTTTTCCAGTCCAACCTTTGTCACTGGTACCAACATAGACCACAAAACTGGATCCTCCTCTTCTCCTGTTTCAAATTCTTCTCCAGTTCAAAAGAAATGCCCTGAATGTTGGCACCAGGTTGGCAACATGGACTTTGAGATTCTAGCTTTATTGCAGCGAACACTTCCTATTCCCCAAACAGGGCTTTCCCTTACTGTTATTACAAAGCTCTTTCTTCCCTCTAGTAGAATGGTACGCGATACTATGGAGCTATGAACATGTCACTCTTTCTCCTTGCAGTTTGTGCCCTTGTCTACATCAGGAGCAAGAACCTTGTAGCTATTGGATTTGAATGTCAATACAGCAAGCACGGTCAGTACGTCTGCAGCGGACACTGTTATGGGGAAAATCACCAGCCTCGGAGTCAGAGTCGGGGTTCATTGACAGAGTTTATTGTACAAGGAAATACCGGAGCTCCAGGGAGAGAAAGACACCAACAGCACAGTGGTCAGCTCAACCTGGAGCACGTCAAGATACTTTTATACATTTTGTGATATAATAGGTCAGTGATGAGGCTATTGTCTCTGTAACATGGTTTGTTATTGTAAACATTGCAGAATTGTTAATAGTTTCGGTGCAGTCATTGTCAGTTCCAGCACAGCCTTTGTTAATTTCAGTGCAGTCATTGTCAGTTCCAGCACAGCCTTTGTTAATTTCAGTGCAGTCATTGTCAATTTCAGCGCAGACATTGTCAGTTTCAATGTCTGCATGGAAATCCATTGCTGTAGTAATGGGTGCTAATCACTCTTCCTTAGAAGGATGATTACTGCAGGCCTGGCTACTACCACTCTGTATTGAGTCCATATCAAGCTGTTAGATTAGATAAGATTACTTACAGTGTGGAAATGTTAGCATTTCTATCAAGCATGTTGGCTGGACCCAGACACTTTGACGGACAGTGTATGCTACTCATGTCTATTCTCTCCCCCACTCACCTTAAACTAATTAACTAGGTTGTGAGTGCACTGTGCTGGCATTCTGGTGGCCCCAGGCAGTATCTGTGTTTGCTCTGCTGTTTCTCTCCATATTATGGTCCAGCGGCCATCTTGTGTGTCCGTGTGCCTAGTGTCACCCTGCCCCGTGCCATTTCCCACTTCAACAGCAAAATAGGTGGTGCAGTGGATAGTGTAGAAGGTTATCTCAGAGTACAATGGGACATTGATCAGATGGGTCAATGTTCTGAGCTGTGGCAGATGGAGTTTAATTTAGAAAAATGTGAAATGTTGCATTTTGCTAAGGCAAGCCAGGGCAGGACTTACACAGTTAATGGTAGGGCCCTGGGGAGTATTGCCATGCAAAGAGACCTAGGATTCCAGGTGCATTGTTGCTTCAAAGTGAGGTCGCAGGTGGGCAGGATGGTGAAGAAGGCGTTTGGCACTCTTGCCTTCAGTGGTCAGTGCTTTGAGTACAGGAGTTGGGTTGTCATGTTATGGCTGTGCAGGACATTGGTGAGGCCACTTTTAGAATATTGCTTTCAATTCTGGTCTCGCTCTAATAGGAAAGATGTTAAACTTGAAATTGCTCAAAGATTTACAAGGATGTTGTCGGAGTTGGAGAGTTTGAGCTATCAGGAGAGGCTGAATAGGCTGGGTCTTTTTCCTCTGAAGTGTCAGACTGAGGGATGGCCATACAGAGGTTTATAAAACCATAAGGGATATGGACAGGGTGAATAGCCAAGGTATTTTTCGCAGGTTAGGGAAATCCAAAATTAGAGGGCATAGGTTTGAGGTGGGAGGGGAAAGGCTTAAAAGGGACGTGTGGGGTACCTTTGACACACAGAGGGCAGTGCGTGTATGGAATGAGCTGTCAGAGGAGGTGGTAGAGGCTAATATATTTAAAAGGCATCTGGATGGGAAGATGAATAGGAAGGGTTTAGAGGGATATGGGCCAGGTGCTGACAACTGGGATTGGATTAAGTTAGGACATCTGACTGGCATGGACGAATTGGTCTACCTCTGTACTGTATAACTCGATGACCAGGGCACTGAAAATCAGACAGTCAGTAGTGTAACTATTGTTAAAGATTCTCTTTCTGTTCTACCCATCTGCATTGTACACACCTTATTGTACAAAGTCAAATAAGTCACTCGCTGTTCCTACTGCCCACTCAATCTAGATACCATTCTTTTGTCGGATGACAGTCACTAACCTTTAACTGTACCTGTCGCAATCACTTGCAATGGTAGCAAGTGCTAACCAAAACCAAGTGATTATTTGCAGCTATTACTGCTGGAAGTTTGGCAGGAACATGTCAAGTGAAAGACAAGATTGCGAGATTTTTTCCAAAGGTTACCCTTGTGTTTGCTCATCTGTCTTCCTTCCGGAGAATAAAGAATCTAACATAACGATGGGTTGGCAGTGATATGACTCTTCTTCATAAATACAAGTCCAACTATTCAAGACATGGGAACAACACTGAAAATGTAACTGTCTTCTAAAGAGAAACACAGGAGGCAACGTTTAATGCTGCATTTTCACTGACTGAATACAAACTGCTTTAGCAAACAGATGACAATCCAAATAAAGGCACATTGGCCTTAGTATGTCCTTGCTCCCTTGCCTTCTGATCCAATGCAGCTCTACTCCCAGTTTATAAAAGTGCATTATCCTTGAATATGAATGTAGCTCACTGGTTTTAAAACTCTTGTAATTCCTTTGTGCAGGAGCCTTTGTTCAAATGCAAACAGTTGCTCGATTTTTGTTTTTCATGTGTTAGGCTTGGCTCAGTTGGTAGCATACCCCTCTCAGACAACTGTGGGTTCAAGATCCAATTCAACACAAATATCAAGGCTCCCTTGGGTGAAGTGTTAGATTGAGGTCCTGCCTACCTTCACAGGTGGCTGTACAGAGGAGGTAAAGTTCTAGTTGATAAATTCACTTGACTAGTAATCCAGAACGCTAGACTAATGTCTTTCAAATCCCACCATGGCGGATGGTGAAACTTGAATTCCATTTAAATCTGCGAATGAGAAAGCTAGCCTAATGATGACCGCTGTTGATTCTCATAAAAATCCTTCAGTGTCCCAAGAACAGGTTCGCTGGTCATGGTGTGCAAATCAGCTGTTGCCTTTACTATGGTAGTCAGAAGTCACACGACACCAGGTTATAATCCAACAGGTTTACGTGAAATCACAAACTTTTGGATGAAGGAGCAGTGCTCCAAAAGCTTGTGATTTCAAATAAACCTGTTGGACCGTAACCTGGTGTTGTGTGACCTCTGACTTTGTCTACCCTAAACCAACACTGGCACTATCACATCATGTCTTCCCTCATGACAATCGTCGCTTACCCTCCAAAAAAATGTTGATTGTAAAGCACTTTGAAAAGTCCTGTGGTCACGAAAGGTGCTTTACCTCTTAGTGAGCATGTGTGGTTTACTTCCAATGCAGTCAATGAATAAGAGAAGGCAGGGAGATATTGAAACCTAGAGGAGATCTTTGGGTGGTGTTGCCAAGATATCCATTGTGATGAGAAGTCAACATATGAATACACCCCTAATGATCTATGTTGGACAGTATGATATGGCATTCCTTTCTTGCGTGTTAGGAATGGTGATTAGGGATGATTAAGAAGTAACAAGTGCAGAGTGTGAGCTTAAAACTATTGTTGCACCCAGTGACACGATCAAGCGCATTTATGAGAGTGATATGGAAGGTTGCTGGTCCCCAACACAATCCCTTAAGAGGGTGCCTGAAGCATAACATCATGTCTGTGTTACACTTTCAATTCGCATACCACCTGCCCTTGTGCTGCAGAAGGCTTGGAAATTTAATTTAATTTAATTTAATTTAATTTAATGCCATTTTTATGCCATGAAGCTCACCTCAGAAAAATTAGATCAAGTTTTGTCAAAGTTTAATTCAATTATGCCCCTCCAGCATATTCCACAATTCAATTAGAACTTTCTGATCTCGTTCAACTCAACCTTTGCTCCATCACTCTTCGTCTTGAACACTGTAATTGCTGAGAAAACATTTCCCTCAAAGGGGAAACTACAACTAGGGGGCACAATCTAAAAGTAACAGATCTCCTGGTTAAGACTGAGGTAAGGAGGAATTGCTTCTCTCAGAAGGCCATCAGTCTGTGGAAGTCTCTTCTCAAAATGTAGTGGAGACTGGGTCATTGAGGATACTCAAGGCTGCGTTGCACGGAGCTTTGAGCTACAAGGCCCTGTCTATACTCCTCAGAGAGACACTGTCACATGTATACACACTTAAGATGGACGAACATGCAAATGAACAAATACACATATAAAAACACACATTTGAACACGCTTTCAAGTTCAACTTAAGGTTACTATGTAACAACTTGGAGCATTTGCCAAAGTTGATCTTCCTCTCCAACTCAGATCAGCAGCCAAAGTTAATTGCCCCCAGAAACACAGTGCCGAATTATAAACTCACTGTGCAGTCTGAGATCAGCTAACACCAGCTTTCAAAACCATGTCACAGACCTTTCTCATCTCATATGTCTCAGTTACCATTTGGGCATCAGGACATTTTAATGAACTGATTAAAGAATCCTCAGTGTGGCACTCAGTCAAATTGGAAAGTGACTGCCGCTGGACACAAGACTTAGCTTTTGAGAATCCTTTGAAGAGTTATATTGTTAATATGTTCCGTCTTCATTTTAACTGCACTGTATTAGAAACTAGTGAAAGATGCAGTAGAATTAGTGATTGAGAGTTTTTAAAAATTCACTCATGGGATGTGGGTGTCACTGACTGGACCTGCATATTTTATTGCCCGTCTCCCAATTGCCCTTGAGAAGATGGTGTTGAGCTGCCTTCTTGAACTACTACAATCCACGTGCTGTGGGTTGATCCCAATGCCCTTAGGGACGGAATTCCAGGATTTTGATTTTTGGTTTCAGGGCCTGAATTGCCTACTCCTGCTCATAATTCTTATGTTCTTTTGACTCTTAATAACCCAGAACCTTGAAGAAAGCTTACATCTAACATGAATTAGGAGCAAATTACTGCGGATGCTGGGATCTGTACTAAAAACAACAAATGCTGGAGATCACAGAGGGCCAGGCGGCATCCATGGAGAGAAGATGCTGCCTGACCCGCTCTGATCTCCAGCAATATTTGTTTTCAGCATATCTGACATGACCGTTGTTTCCTTTGTCACAGATACTGACAGACCTGCTGGGTTAGTCCAGCGCTTTCTGTGTTTAATTCTCCAAAATCGTGCCACTCTCTTAGTCATTGTCATAATCACTGAGATGTACAGCACAGAAACAGACCCTTTGGTCCAATTCATCCATGCCGACCAGATATCCTAAATTAATCTAGTCCCATTTGCCAGCATTTGATCCATATCCCTCTAAACCCTTCCTATTCACGTACCCATCCAAATATCTATTAAATATTGTAATTGTACCAGCCTCCACCACTTCCTCAGGCAGCTCTCTGAAAACATTCTCTCCTCGGCACCCTCCTTCAGGTCTTGACCTCTTTCCTAAATTGTTGGACATGCTTCTCTGGTTGGAGTTTAAGCAGTGATTTGCAAACCTTCAATATAAGCTCCTTACTTCCATACTCTATGCATTTGCTCCAAAAAAACCAAGAACCTGCTAAAGGAACATCCTTTTCGACTTGCCTGCACCTTCAAAGATTTGTTGACAAGTACCTGAGGTTTCTGTCTGTTCCCTCACCTCCTTTAAAATCAAATTTATATTGATCCTTCTTTCTTCAGAATGTGCTATTTTACACAAATCTGCATTAATATAGTATGTGCTTGTCCATGTCACCAGCCTACTTTACCCTCAGCTCTGTGACCATCCCAGCACTGTTTTGAGTCACCCATTCTGTCCTATATATCCATGAGTAGGTCATTAATATCGATAAAAAGAGATGTGATCTGTTGAGGATTCCATTGTATGCTTTGCTCCAGTTTGAAAATCGACCATTGGTCATTGCTCCTGGGTTAGTGTCTTTCAATAGCCAATGTTACATCCAGTCTCTCTCAGAGCCTCTCTAACCAATAAAGTACCTTTAAAATTTTGCAGAACTGCTGTCCATCGCTATTGAATGGGACTCCATTGAAGGCATGAGCCCAGGCTATTTGGGAACAAAGAGCTGGAGAGATAGGAATAGGATAACTGACTGCAGCAAGTCCATTCAGTCTGTTGACTTCATTTTGGCAAGATGAAACCATTGAAACAGATTTGTTCAGTTGAGCAATGATAAGGCCAGCAATAGGCTAGATTTTCACTGCTGGTTGAGGTAAGAAATGGGACCTTAAGAGGTCTTGCCCATTCCAGTGCAATTCAATACATGTTATAATCAGTTCCATATCCGATAATATGGACCCCTTATTATCATGAATGGAAGCTTACACCACTGTTGGGAGCTTTTCTAAATCTTCTCAAGAATGGATGGTACAAAGATTGGTGGAGTTGCGGATAGTAAGGAGGATTGTCAGGATATAGATCAGTTGGAGGCATGGCAGAAAAATGACAGATGGAGTTTAGTCCAGATAAATGTGACGTGTTGCATTTTGGAAAGTGATATACAAGAGGAAATTATCCAGTGAATGTCAGAACCCTTAGGAGTATTGATATGCCGAGGGATCTGGGTGTGCAGGTCCACAGATCACTGAAGGTGGCAGCGCAGGTAGTTAAGGGAGTAAAAAAGGCCTATGGCATGCTTGCCTTCATTGGAAGGGGCATTGAGTACAAGGATAGACAAGTTATGCTGCAGCTTTTTGGAAGTTTCGTTAGGTCACACTTGGAATACTGCATACAGTTCTGGTCACCACGCTGCCAGAAAGATGTGGATGCTTTGGAGAGGGTACAGAAAAGGCTTATCAGGATGTTGTCTGGTACAGGGGACTTTAGCTATGAAGAAGGGTTGGATAGACTGGGTTTGTTTTCACTGGAATGCAGGCGGTTGAGGGTAGACCTGATAGATGTTTATAAGATTGTGAATGGCCTGGATAGAGTGGAAAGTATGAGGCTTTTTCCTAGGGTAGAGGGATCAATTACTAAGGCACACAGGTTCAAGGTGCAAGGCAGTTTAAAAGAGATGTATGAGGCACGTTTTTCCTCAAGGGGCAGTGAGAGCCTGGAACGTGCTGCCAGAGGAGGTGGTGGAAGCAGACACAATAGCAGCATTCAGGAATCCATGAATAGGAAGGGAATAGAGGGGTATGGATCCTCTAAGTGAAGATTAGATTGGCGCTGGAAAAGCACAGCAGGTCAGGCAGCATCCGAGGAGCAGAAAAATCAACATTTCGGGCAAAAGCCCTTTATCAGAAATGAAGGCAGGGAGCCTCCGGGGTGGAGAGATAAATGGGAGGGGAGTGGAGCTGGGGAGAAGGTAACCAAGAGTATAATAGGTGGATGGAGGTGGGGCTGAAGGTGATAGGTCAGAGAGGAGGGTGGAATGGATAGGTGGGAAGGGAGATTGGCAAGTAGGACAGGTCATGAGGATGGTGCTGAGCTGGAAGGTTGGAACTAGGGTAAGGTGGGAGGGAGGGGGAATGAGTAAACTGATATACCCTAGTTCCAACTTTCCAGCTCAGCACCATCCTCATGACCTGTCCTACTTGCCAATCTCCCTTCCCATCTATCCGGTCCACCCTCCTCTCCGACCTATAACCTTCATCCCCACCTCCATCCACCTAGTGCACTCTTGGCTGCCTTCTCCCCATCCCCACCCCCCTCCCCATTTATCTCTCCACCCCTGGAGGCTCCCTGCCTTAATTCCTGATGAAGGGCTTTTGCCCGAAACGTCGATTTTCCTGCACCTCGGATGCTGCCTGACCTGCTGTGTTTTTCCAGCACCACTCTAATCTAGACTCTGATCTCCAGCATCTGCAGTCCTCACTTTTGCCTCCTCTAAGTGAAGACAGTTTGAGTATGGAAGGGAAAAATGTGTTGGCGCAATCTTGGAGGGCCAAAAGGCCTGTTCCTATGCTACATTGTTCTTTATTCTTTCTAATTTTGCATTTTTCATTTCCAGCATATGACTTTGTGTAAAATCAATAACATCAAACTCTGCTGATCTTATCAAAAAGATTTGAGTCGTGATGGCTTTGGTTGAGAATGGAAACCAGGCAATTTGACCCTTTCATGGAAATGAATGTACAGATTAAGAGCCAACCTTGGCTATTTGGCCCCTTGAACCTGCTCTGCCATTTTCTAAAAAGATCAGCTGGGGTGTGTAAAGAGTGGCTGACTCTGTTGTTTGTTTTACACAATACAATGTTATCTGATTGTGAGTCTGGTTGGTAAACCCCGAATTTATTCCACCTGCAGGTTTTCCCATCCCTCCCTGTTTTGGTCTAACTGCCCTGGGTCTGCCCTGGATTGCAGCAACGTAAACTACGGCTGTGCGCAGGAATGTAATCGATCTGTTTAGTCACACATAGCGTTCAAATAATATTTAGTTTGTTCTGCAGGTTTGAGGTTACAGACAGTGGCAAAAGTACTGCATGGTTATTTCTCACAAAAGAAAACACACAGAAGTTGTGACATTTCTGATTTTGGCAAATTCTGTACATAAAAGATTTGACTCATTGTGACATTTTTTTAAAGAAAAGGCAATGGCTTGAACCCATTACGCCATATTCAATTACTCAACTGATAGCAAAAACAAAAGTAACACTAAGACGTGACTAAGAGATAATTACAACGTAAAGAGACGGGCACATGACATATAAACATAAGTTCTTTTTTAAAGAAACATTTTAAACGCAGAGATTCCTAAAATGACAGTGTGTGACGGCATAGCTTATACAAGGTCCGCAACATTTGATGATGTCAGTTGTACAGACTGGCTCCCAAGATGATGCCTTGTCATTGTGGAGTAAAGCTGGGTATTTTCTATTAGGATTCATCTTCAGCAACTAACTTCAAGAACCAAATAAAAGCTTCCAAACACCAGGGAAACAGTGCTTTCCTTCAATGTTATTTTTCTAAGTTTCCACAGCATTTCCATCAAGGTTATCATGGGCAAGGGAGCAATACTCACAGATTTGGAGATGCCGGTGTTGGACTGGGGTGTACAAAGTTAAAAATCACACAACACCAGGTTATAGTCCAACAGGTTTATTTGGAAGCACTAGCTTTCAGAGCTCTGCTCCTTCATCAGGTGGTTGTGGAGTATAAGATTGTAAGACAGAATTTATAGCAAAAATTTACAGTGTGATGTAACTGAAATTATTTATTGAAAAAGGACTGGATTGAAAAAGACTTAACAAACAGTCCAGGTCTTTTTCAATATATAATTTCAGTTACATCACACTGTAAACTTTTGCTATAAATTCTGTGCCTTACGATCTTATACTCCACAACCACCTGATGAAGGAGCAGTGCTCTGAAAGCTAGTGCTTCCAAATAAACCTGTTCCACTATAACCTGGTGTTGTGTGATTTTTAACTTTGTAATCCTCACAGGCATTTCCCATCCTGCATTGATCAAGCTCCAGAGAGCAGCATGCAGAAGCTCAGAGCTTGGTGTTTGGTACAAATCTGACAACAGGGACCATTTCTTTCTTAATACCTTCTCCAGCAGAAAGAAAAGGGTCTTGTTTTGTTTTTAGAAACTTTCTGGATTCTCTAAGGTTAATTAAAATAAAGTAAGTATCCCTTAAAAGTATACTAAGAATTAAACATAATGGAAAGTAATAAATGGAAAACAAATGATTTCAGCTAAGGAAAAATGATATAAAATTAAATTATTTACATTTTCTTGAATAAACGGCCTAGGAGGTCATTTTCTGTGTGTGACCCCTTTACAATGATTTCCTGCGATGTTTGCTTCTTATATTGACCATAAGCAACCTGGCACGAATTAAAATATGCCTTGGAATGAAAATGGATTTGTAAGGGTTAGATGATAATCCAAAATGTGAGAGTAAATACAAATGGTCTGGTAAAAGTGGATGGAGTTTGGCTGGTGATCGGGTACGGTGCAGGTTCTGGGTGAGGGAGGTTGTGCTGGGTGCCACCATGTGCCACTCTGTGCCAGAGCGAATCCAAACAGAAACCATTGTTGTGATCACGGCGTCCACACAACTGCCTGGGGTGGAAGTCACGTCAAACATGGATTCCAGAGACATCGAAAGGACAGCAGGAGCGCGAGGTGAGGTCAGGTTGTCAGCACGCCTCCATCTCCAGCAGTGGCCCTGACGTCGCTGCTTTTGCTTTGCATGTTGAGAATGCGTTTTGTTTTCCTTAAAAAGAAGGAAAAGGTTATTAGAAATCTGAACAGCTACAGACACAAAATCCTCAGCACAATGAGACATTGCCACCCCACTTGTATGGAGGGAAGTCACTTCGGTAACGTAATAAATCATTAATTAGATAATATGGTAGCTGGTGCTTCTCAATCAGAAGGTTATGTTCAAAGCACAGTCCATAACGTTGAATACGTCATTACGGTCAGAGCTACACTGAAAGGGTGAATTCTTTCTGATGAATTATTAAACCAAAACTCTGCCTCCATACTCAAGTAGACATGAAAGTTTATGTATTCCACGACTCAGAGTGGGAATGTGCGGCTGATATCCTGGCCTGACAATTGAACTCAACGTTCATTTTCTTGTTGTTGGTGGGAGCTCTCTGTGTGTGAATTGGCTGCTGTGTTTCCCCACATAGATGGAGTGACCACTCATTAAGATTATTTTGTTGGCTGTGAATTGGTTTGAGATGTTCTGATATTGTGGAAGGTGCTTTATAAATGCAAGTTCTTTCTTTCTGTGTATTCCTGTTTCTCAAATAAGGGTCAAATGTGCTACTATTCTTGGTCGCAAATTTGTCTTTCTTTCTTTTATGCTATCCGAAGATGACAAACTAACAGCTTAAGTAGAGCAGCAAATTGCTACATCAAAAGGTAAAACATTATAATGGGCTTGAGCTAAAGGAACTGAAACACATTACTTTTCAGGAGACTGGCATTGAAGCCAATGTCCCAATATATTGGAAAGGATCATTAGCCAATGATTTCTTACGCTCCAATAGCCCATTATTCTGACTTGTTCATTTTAAAAAATGGAATATCAGGGGCCGTGGACAGCTGAAATATTAACCTTCACCAGATTACCTCCTTGGTTGGTTTCTCTGTTACTGCATAGTGTTATGAAGTTGAAGGTGCATACTGTACCTTTAAGAGAGAGTGAATGTTCTGAACTGAGAGCTTATGGGCACCTGTGTATATGACTAGATGGCAATCCTGGAGTGTACTGGAAAATTGAAAATATGTTAAGACTTGGCTGTGAAATGGATACCTGAGTTTTGGTTGCTGTTTTGACAATAATTCAAATTTCACCAATCAGTTTAAATTATGCCCCAGGATACCAAAACCTAATTGAGTTTGAATTTATTGTTTTGCCAACATCAAACCAATGAGACAATCTGATGTTGGGGGATATAAAAATGCGGACATTTTGAAAACTGGAGACAGAGAAACTGCCATCGAGATAGATCCAAGAAATTAGGGAACCCTCTCTATCAAAGGTACCTTTTCATATGAAACATGCTCGCAGTAAAAAGAATGAAGACGAACCAGGAAATTTGGCAGCTGGAAGAGTGAACTCACAGAAGATGACAGCAGCTGTGTGGTTTGAAACTAATTTGATGTAATTTTAATAAGTGCCTTATTGGAACAGTAAATTGTTATAGAGTTGGAGGCAGGTAATAAGCAGTTAAGAGAAAGGAGGATTAGAGTTGTGAATAGTTATTGTTTCATGTTCATTTTTAGAGTTAAAAAGTAAATTGATTTATTTTCTTTAAATAGTTGAGTTTGGGAGTTCTCTGTCACTCATTTTAACAGATTACGAGACACGGTGCGTTTTTCTGGGTGTTTGGTTTAATTACAGAGGGGTTCACCGCTGTGGCATAACAATAGAATCGTTGCAGGATAATTGGGGATCATTTGACTCTTCCAGTCTGTGTCAGCTGCTTAAAAGATCTAACCAAATTCATCCCACTACCCCTTTCTCCACACAGATTAGCACACTTCAGATACACGTCCATTTGCTTTCAGACAGTCCTAAGTAAACCTATGTCCACCACTCTTTCAGATAATGGGTTCAAGATCTTAGCTCCCTGGGTGTGTGAGAAAAAGGATCCGCATCTCTCTCCAATTCTTTTAGCAATTATTGTACCATCTTGAAGGACAAGGGCAGCAGGTGCACCGGAATACCACAAGATCCTTCAGGCAATTCAGCCTCCTGACTTGGAACTGAATCGGTTGCTCCTTTACTCTGGCTGTTTCAAAGTCCTGGAATTTGCAGAAGATGGATTTCACAGAACTAAGGCAGGTTCAAGAAGGCAGCTCTCCACCACCTTCTCCTGGTTAATAGGGACTGGCAACAAATGTTGGCCTTGTCAGAAACACCCACATCCCATGAATGAATTAAGTCTAATACAGATTTATCATCTGGAGGAGAAGGTGAAACAGGGGCATGCTTAGAAACACTATTTAGGATGGAAAAGTTCCAGCCAAGATGTCTTTACCTCTCTCATAGTAACAGAAAATAGAAGCAGGAGTAGGCTTTCAGCCTTTGAGGACTCTCTGCTGTTCAGTATGATCATCCAATATACTAAACTACTCCTGCTTTCTCTCTAAACCCAATGATTCCTTTTAGCCCTAAGTACAAACCTAACTCCTTCTTGAAAATCATCAATGTTTTTACCTCAACTGCTTTCTGTGGCAGAGAATTCCATTGACTCGCCACTTTCTAGAAATTTCTCCTCATCTCTGTCCTAAATGGACTCCTCCATTTTCTTAGACTGTGACCCTTGGTTCTAGATTCCTCCAACATTTTTCCTACATCTATCCTGTTTAATCCTGTAGGAATTTTGTGGGTTTCTATGAAGTTCCTCCTGAACTTCTAAAATCCAAAGAATACAGCCCTGACACAGTTTCTCTTCATACATCAGTGCTATCATCCTGGAATCAGCCTGGTAAACCTTTGTTGTACTCCTCCTTAACAATAACAAGGCCTAAACTATATACAGTACTCCAGGTGTGGTCTCACTAAGGCCCTGTACAATTGCAGCAAGGCATCCCTGCTCCTGTTCTCAAATCTTCTCACAATAAAGGCCAACATGCCATTTGCCTTCTTTACTGCCTGCTGCACTTGCATGCTTACTTTCAGTGACTACTGGATGGGTATATGAATAGAAAGCATTTAGAGTGATATGGGCCAAATGCTGGCAAGTGGCACTAGATTAGGTTGGGATATCTGGTTGGCATGTTTGAGTTGGATCGAAGGATCAGTTTCTGTACATCTCTATGACTCGATGAATGGTGTACAAGGACACCCAGGTCTCGCTGCACCTCCCCCTTTCCCAACCTATTGCCATTCAGATAATAATCTCCCTTCTCTCCCCCTCATTTTTGGCAGTTGCAGTGAGAGCAGCCTCAACCCTACCCAAGAATATTGTCATTAGACAGGAATCACTGTGCAGCACTGGGTACCTGCTCTGGTAAAACCTGAGGGCTCTTTTACAGGCCACTGGGATTGCAAGTAAGCACAGGAGCAGAAAAATCTTTGCTGAGCCACATTCACAAATCTGTCTCCCTTGAAAGTCTTGGTTTTGTATTTCAGAGAACTCCATGGCCTTTAAAACCAGAAAGTGACATCAGTGGGAAAATACAAGCAGCGCGCTGATGCTCTTTCAAGATTGAATCAGTGCATTTAAATTTCCACCGGAGTTTATTCAAGTTGCCTTTGTCTTATCTTTTCTTATTTTGCACCAACTGTTACTCATCATCACAGCACCACAGCTTGTTCCTCATGACTTGACTAGTGCCCCTCCTTGAGTCAGACGTATGCTGTACTTTCTTGATCAGTCTTCTTGTTCATTGTTAGCACTGGCTGCTCTCAATCTGTCACTCCTGCTGATTCAATCACTTAGTCTCAGCATCTCATCCCTTGCCTCAAACTTCTCTCTCCCCCCAGTTCCCTTCTATTCTATAGTTGCTTATTTGTACTCAGGCCTTTTGTAGATTATAATTCTTGGGCATCGTTAGCAAAGTTTGCTCTTGTTGTCCAACTCCAGTAAGTTGATAATAGCGGGCTCTCTAGCTCGACATCTCTAACAACTTAACACAGCTGAGTGACATACCAAGCCACTCAGCAATCAGCCTTGGGATTTGCCTGTATCTTGGATGTGGTCCAAAGGAGGTTCACAAGAATGATCCTAGGGATGAAGAGCTTGTCATATGAGGAGTGGTTGAGTACTCCGGGTCTGTAGTCAATGTAGTTTAGAAGGATGAGGGGGGTTCTGATTGAAACTTACAGGATACTGATAGACCTGGATAGAGTGGGCATGTAGAAGATGTTTCCACTAGTAGGAGACTAGCAGCTGAAGAGATGACCCTTTAGAACTGAGATGAGGAGGAATTTCTACAGCCAGAGGGTGGATAATCTGTGGGACTCATTGTCACAGAGGACTGTGGAGGCCAAGTCATTGAGTATATTTAAGACAGAGATAGGTAAGATCTTGATTAGTAAAGGGATCAATGGTTACAGGGAGAGGCAGGAGAATGAGATTGACAAACCTTTCAGTCATGATTGATTGGTGGAGGAGACTCAATAGGCCGAATGGCCTAATTCTGTTCCTATACCTTATTGTCTAATGGTTGGGTGTCACCTATTGACCAGAGCAGTGATATTAGTTAACCAGTTGGGGTTCTGGTCAATCCAACAAGTTCTCTCACTTGAAAAGACAGAGCTTTCCATTTCTAGATTTTTTTTCTTTTTAAGAACTGAGCTCAAATTCTCAGAATGCCTTTGAGATTAGATCTCCTACTCATGGATTATTAGTTCAAGCTTTCGCCACAAGAATTAAACAAAATGATTGTGGACACTCTCATTCCAGTTTTCAACCTTTAACTTCACCAGTCAGAGAAGTCACTTCAATGCAACAGGAAGTGCTTTATACTGATGTGGTAGGGGTCATGTACGAGAGATGGTGCAGAGTTGACTCAGTGGGATGTTACCTGGACTGGAACAATTCAACTCTGAAGAGAGAATAAGAGACTGGGATTGTTTTCCTCTGAGCAGAGAAGGCTGAGGGGGAACCTGATTGAGGTGTACCAAATTCTGAGGGGCATAGACAGGGCAGTGAGGGAGAAGTGTTTCCCTTAGTAGTGGGGTCAATAACCATGAGGCACAGTTTTAAGGTAAAGATCAGGAGATTTAGAGGGAATTTGAGGAAAGTTGTTTTGATCCAGTGGGCAGTGGGTATCTGGACCTCACTACCAAAAACAGCAGCACAGAGGCAGGAACCCTCAAGACTTTTAAAAAGTATTTAGATGAATATTCAAAATGCCATAGAATACAAATCTATGCACCGTGCCTGAAAATGGGATTAAAGTAGATAGATGTTTAATATTGGCAAGTGCTGTAAAAGCTCTATGACTCCTTTCCTGTCCATCGTCAGTGCATTGCTCCAACGGCCACTATTGTTAGACGTGTTATATCACACCTCCAAGTCACGTGAGACTTGACCCCAGACATCCTGACCCAGAGGTAGGGACCAGTACCACTGTGCAATAAGAACCCTGGGTTAGCTTGCTCATGTTAATTAATAATCATAGAATCTGTACAGTAAGGAAGCAAGCCATTTACCCCATCAAGTTCACAGCAACCCTCTGAACAGCATCCCACCTCTCCACCCCTACCCTATCCCTGTAACCTTGCATTTCCCTTGGCCAAATGACCTCACCTGCACATCTCTGGACTGTGGGAGGAAACTGAAGCACCCGAAGGAAACCAACACAGACACGGGGAGAATGTGCAAACTCCAGACAGACCGTTGCCTGAGGCTGGAACTGAACCCAGGGGTCCTTGGCATGGTGAAGCAGCACTGCTAACTACTGAACCCATGCCACCCCATGGAGAGGGCGGGTCTGGTCCAGTAATTCACTTTTCAGCGATTGATTAACTCTGTGGATTGGTTTATTTAACACAGTAAAACACAGTACAAGTCATGAAGCAGACATTAAATAATAAACCCACTGATTTCCATGTGTGCAGTTTGGAAACCCAAAACAGATTAATTGCCAGGCAAAGTCACAACATTGTGCAGACTGCATATGGCATCCTTAAAGGTGATTTATGTTAAAGGCAATGCACATGTACAACAAGTTACAGCACCACTAAACAAGCCAGTGACAACATTCCTGGAACTTCAGTAAACAATTGCCACAGACAGCAATGCAATTTGCATTTATACAGCATCTCTAATATGCTAAATGCTTCACTGTTGATTTATCAGGTTAAGAAATGGCATAACCAATTGCCCTCAAGTATTCCCGCTGCAGTTACAGTGGGAGATTCGAACAATCCAGTGAAATGCCAACCACAAACAGTTTCCATTCCCATCTCAGACCGTGTCCTGTCTCCGAGGGCTGACAGCCCAATCAAATGGATAGCAACTCTCCCGCCCCAGCAGTTCCTTCTGGAGTGATGGCCATTACTGGAACTGCAGCCTTTGCGCCATAAGCAACAGCATTGGAAACCATGCTCAGATGTGAGCTGCAGTAACTTCAATGTGGCCAGTTGGACAGGCCAGGGCTATCCTGACATATTGGTACCTGGGCTATGGTGAAGATACCAGCAGGAGGTTCTCACAAGGTGGTCTTGATTGACCTGAAGATGGGTGGGTCAGACCTATGTATCTGACTTTAGGAAAACACCAGAAACAGTAGGTAGACAATGAGCACAGTGCCCCAGTTTAACATCCACCCTGCCAATCTCAGCCATTGTTCTCACCTAAGGTCTCCCAATTTGGAATGGATATATTGACATAAAGTGCATTGTCACAGCTGTCAGTCAAGACTCAGCTGGTAACACTCTCACCTCCTGAGTGAGGAGGTCGTGGGTTCAAGTCTCATCCCAGGACTTGAACTTAAAAATCAAGGTTGATACTCCCGTACGCTGAGGGAGTGCAGTGTTCATCGAATCCCTACAGTGTAGAAACTGGCCACTTGGCCCATCAAATCCACACTGACCCTCCAAAGAGTAACCCACCCAGACCCATTCCTCCTCCCCTTTTGCTCTACATTTTCCATGACAAATGCACCTAATCTACACATTCCTGACCACTATGGGCAATTTAGCATGGCCAAACCACCTAACCTGCACATCTTTGGACTGTGGAAGGAAACCAGAGCACCCGGAGGAAACCCATGCAGACACGGGGGGAATGTGCAAACTCCACACACAAGTTGCCCAAGGGTGAAATTGAATCCAGGTCCCTGGCGCTGTGAGGAGCAGTGCCAACCACTGAGCCATCTTAGTTCTTAATGAGCTGTCTACACTAAAGTAGGATAATAACTCAGGAAAATGGCTTTCGTGGAGGGTGATGTTGTGTAAGGGTTTGAAAGGATTAATGTCTGTAGAAGTGTGAAACAATTCAACGGTGATAATGCTAACCACTGAGCCACCATGCCATCCGCTGTTGTTGGCGGTGCTGTCTTCTGGATGAGGCAATAAATCATGGCCTTGCCTACCTTCTCAGGTGGATGACAAAGATTCCTGTGGCTCTAACTCAAAGTCCAGCCTGTTCTCACCAATGCTTATCCAATGGCTATCCCTCACACACTGCTGGTTTTGGGAGCTGACTGCAAATTGGTTGCCACATTTCCTGCCGTACAGCAGGGACTACATTTCAAAGAATGCTGCAATGGCCATCCCATGCTTTGAGATGTCCAACTGTGGTCAAGGGCACTATACAAGTTTGAGGTGTTTATTACAGAGAATCGAACAACAGCTGGATAGAAGGAGATGAATAATGAGGAGAGACCAAATAATAGCACTGGGATAAATTATCTCGAGGTGATGGGGTGAAGGCTTAAAGTACCAGAGGGAGCTGAAGGGGTTGGAAGGGAATATCTGTACTTCACAGAAAACCCTGGGTAAGTGGACAGAATCCCTGTTAAACCAGTTTAAAATGAGTACTGTAAATAAAAACCAACAAATAGTTGTGAGGTTGAGGAACCCACTCCCTCACATGGCCACAGCCAAAAATTTAAAGCTTGGCTTGGTGGTCACGCTAATGGGAGACTCTACTCCAGGGCCTTAATCACCTCATCAAAGCTGACACCTCCAAAGCTGTACTATTGGAGGAGTCTTCGTTCAGAAATAGATTCACAGGGGCACGTAACAAATCAAAGAAAGAGGTAGAAAGCTACCCCTGTATCTTGGACAACAGTGATCCCTCAACCAAAACCATTAAAGGGAGATTATTTGAATACGTATTTTCCTTTTTTTTGTTGTAGGAACTTGCTAAGCATAAATTAGCTGCCATATTTGGGTAATGCAAGACTAACTACACTTCCAAAGTACTGTAAAGTGTGTTCGGGCTTTCAAAGGATTTGAAAAACACGTTCTATAAGTTCTTTCAATACTTAAAAGGATCCTAGATTGTGTCGGGAGATAGGATTAAGTATGAGAGAATGCTGGAGAAACTCAACAAGTCTGGTGGCATCTGTGGAGACAGAAACAAGGTTAATGTTTCGAGGTCAGTATTACTCTTCCTCAGAACCGAAGTGTTCTGAAGAAGTTATATTGGACTCAAAATGTTAATGCTGCTTCTCTCTCCACCGATGCTGCCAGACCTGCTGAGTTTCTCCAGCACTTTCTATTTTTTCTTTCAGATTTCCAGCATCTGCAATATTTGAGGTTTAAGCTTGTGAGTTGTTTTCAATTAAAACCGAGCTAACCGGTACCTAACCTCCATTTACCCACTTTTGCTTCATATCCTTTCAAATGTCCTTAAACCATCAAAAGCCTATTGAGCTCAGGTTTCAAAGTTTCACTAACTCAGCATCCACAGCCTTCTAGGAGAACAAGCTACTGATCTAATTATGCTTTGGGTGAAAATGTGCGGTGTCTGAAATTCCATGAGGTACTCTAGCGGAGTCTTAATCAGGTTCTATATACATGAAGCATTTCATTTTCATCGGGCAGTTCCAATCCCTTTGATACAGAGGCTAACATTCTCTCAGAATCCCTACAGTGTGGAAACAGGCCATTGGGTGCACATCAACCCTCCGAACAGCATCCCACCCACACTCACCCCCCCTACCCTATCCCTGTAACCCTGAATTTCCCATGGCTAATCCACTCAACCTGCACATCTTTGGATTGTGGGAGGAAACCCATGCAGATATGGGGAGAATGTGCAAATTCCACACAGACAGTCGCTCAAGGGTGGAATCAAACCCCATTCCCTGGCGCTGTGAGGAGCAGTGCCAACCACTGAGCCACTGTGCCATCTTAGTTCTTAATGATCTGTCTACACTGTAGCAGGATAATAACTCAGGAAAAGGACTTGGGGGGGGAGATGTTGTGTAAGGGTTTGAAAGGATTAATGTCTGTAAAAGTGAAAAAATTCAATCGTGATAACGTCAGTGATGACATGGGAGAGGGATCTAACATGGACCCTGGAAGAGGCAGGCATGTTTGAGTGATTTGAATGTAGTTTGTACTGGTGCAATAAACAGCTTTCTGTTAACTTTATCATTGACTTGGTGACCTATACTAGCCAGGGTCAGGAGGTGGATTATTTTCTTCCTCATCCTTCGACAGTATACATTTTTGCTCCTTCACACTTGCTGGCATTCTAATTTGTCTTTCTCTGATCCAAAGTCGATAACCTTAGATCTGCCCACAGTGTCACCTGACCAGTTGACTCTGGTCAAGCCGAGAAAATGCACTGAACAACACTTTCTGCCCAGAAAAATGTCCACACCTCTGATGCTCACCTCTGGAAACGAGGTGGCTCTCAAATGCAAAATGAGTCAGCATAAAATGAAGCTGAAAGGACAGTGTTTGTCAGTGGAATTGACTCTACACTCCTGGAATGTGAAATCAATGGGCTAATCTTTCACTTAAAATAGAGAGGGGCAGCAAGCCAAGGCCTTGAGGCACATATCATGAAATTTCAAAAAAGGAAACTCAAAAGACTATTCCACTCAGATGTAAAAGCTAACCAAGGCTTCCTGCACCAACAAGGTGCCATTGCAACTGTTTGTGGATAGATTGTTATATTTTAATTCCTTTCCTTTTATAGTGAGTGATCAGGAATGATATAGTCTCTTCATTTTGTTATTTACGCTCAACTATTCACCTACAGCACCCCTTCTCCTAGAAATCTTCCTCAACATGGGCTGGATGTTTACACAGGAAGAGCTCACAGAGTCATAGAGATGTATAGTATGGAAACAGACCCTTCGGTCCAACTAGTCCATGCCGACCAGATATCCTAACCTAATCTAGTCCCATTTGCCAGCGATCAGCTCACATCCCTCCAAATCCTTCCTAAACATATACCCATCCAGATGCCTTTTAAATGCTGTAATTGTACCAGCCTCCACCACATCCTCTGGCAGCTCATTCCATACACGTACCACCCTCTGGGTGAAAAGGTTGTTCCTTAAGACTGACTGACAAGGCTTTTCAAGTGGACATTAACTTTAAGATATGAAGATGCATCGAAGAGAACCTACAAGACTGTTTCAACATATTGTTTATTTCATTTTTAACTTTATTTTATTAAATCTCTTGCTATAAAGAACAATTTTGGAATTTTTGAATTAGAAGCCCTGTGTCACAAAATGAAACATCATCACCAGTGACTCCAATAGCAGTGAAAAGATGACATCAAGATGAAAACTCTCTTGAATTATGGCTCTGATGCTTCACTATGTGCTGTTGTAAAAGCACAGCTCACAGGTTTGCTGGGTGTGTAATAACCATTAGTAGCAAGCGACTGGTACAAAATCAAGGCTTCACAGGGGTTCCAACTGGAAAAGAACCACATGATATCACAACCTCCCCCCCCCCACCCCCCCCTCCAAAACCCTGACACATAAAGTGACAGTGTGAGCTGGCGGAGATCAGTGAGTGCTGTAGGTCACACGTGTTGGTGAATACGTAACTGAAGCTTTGCTTTCTGATTTCAAAGCTGACAAGACATTGGAGATGAGTTGATGGTAACAGTTTTAGTTTATTGTATCCCTTACGATTCCAAAGAAATGCCAAACAGGGAGGGTGGGGGGGGGGGGGAGGGGGGTTACTCTTGCCAGGAAGGCTTTCCTGTCTGCTTCAAATAAAAACACTTGGCTTCCTGCATAGGAAAGGCCCTTTAGGCTTCAAGCCAGCAAGTTCACAGCAATAAGGCAACACACACGTTTATATAAAGCTGCTTCCCATTAGCAGCAAGGAGTGTACTTCCTCACTGGAAGAAATGTGATTTCTGTCAGAATTTTCAAATCTTCTGCACCCAGAAACGCTGTCCTTCAACGTCAACGGGTAGGTCTGGTTCTTGAATTGGAGCCTTTGTTTCCTAAACAGAGTCCTAACCTTGAGCAGGATCAAAGTGCATTGTGCCAGCTGTCTCTGCTTTTTTTGGGGGTTTTGCAATGAAAGATGTTTTCTCTTTTCTTGCCCACTATCAGGATTTGGATGTCACTGATAATGCCTATTCAGGCACTCTGACCCCCCTAATAAAGGCCACTTCAGAGGGCTGGTTTGAGTCAACCATAATGGGTCTGGGATTGGAGTCACGTGTGAACCAAAATACATACAGAAGAGAAATTATCTTCTTTCTAGGGCATGACTGAAAATAGTTAGATTTTTATGATAATCCTAACATTGTTTGGTCACTTTTATTGACAACTGCTTGCTATTTTTCTGGTGTTTTATTAAATATGAACTCAAATTGCCATGACAAGCTCTAAATTCCCGACATCTCAGATTAGTTGAAGGTCTCTAAATGACTAACCCAGTAACATAACCCTTTATACTCCCTTATGTCACAAAAGCAACATTATAGTGCCTCCATGTGAACAAAGGATAAACCACACTAAAATATTTTTTAAAAAAACAGCTTTTGACTTTATTTTTTAAAATTTCAAATCTGCTTTAAAAGGAATAAGTATCATGATACAGCTCCTGAGAAAGCTTACTTAAGAATTCCCGCTGTGTCTGCAATGTGAAAGATATTTCTTTGCTACAAATCTGTCCCTTCAGTTCAATCAAAACACTCATTAAATGAAAAGACACCATTTAATATTTTGTTCCAGTTTTTTTTCCTTTCTACCTTTTTAAATAGAACAATGTCCTGCAGCAGTTCTGAAGAAGGAGCATTGGTGTCCTAGAGTGATAGAACCTGGTCCATAAGCCCTCGATTGTAGGTTAATACTGTGGCCCTGACCTTACAGGGCCACTGTGTGGACCAATGCACCTTCTGGGAGCATGGGTGGGGGGGTACAACATTGGCTGCCCCGAATCAACACCCATTGAAGCGCATCTCCCATTTACCATGGATGTTGGTATCACCATCCTGTTAAGTGCAATTGTGATTACAAATGGATCAGAACCAAATAGAGCCAGGGTGTGATAGCGGACAAAGTGGGGAACTGTATAAATGTCCTTTCAGCCAAACAAGGTCATGGACGCCTATATTACACATTGGTCTTAGCTTACTGCAATCTCAATTTAGGTCGCCTTTCTTCTTAAAGTCAGGTGTATGCGCACTGTAGCAGGGAGTTGAAAAGCCACTTGGGGATAGAGCTTCCACATCAAAACAAAAAGTATTTCCTTAAGGAAAAAAAGGAAGACCCAACTCTCAATTCCGCCCTACAGCACACATGCAGAGTGACTCCTTGGATGGAGCACGGAAAGCCCAGCACTCTCCTCTGTGTTTAAATGAAAACTGGGAACAGGGTGCATTGCAAAAACAAAAGCATGACCGATGTGGTGAGAGGCTCCCGCTTCGAGTGGGAAAGAGAGAAGGGGGGAAGGTGGGGGTCATCTGGAGTCGAACTGGGCATGTCCAACAGTACGATCAAATGAATACAACAGTCTTGGCAGCAGCCCAGTTGCTCAAGTCAATGAGTGATCAAGTTCCCAAACACAAAGCTCCCAAAATTCCGAGTCCTGGAGCTTCCTGCCACTCAGAATGGACGGCTTCAGTCGGGCGAGTGTTTGTTTTTTTTTATTAATTATTATTCTGATTAAGTATTTGGTGCTTGCGTGTGTCAGTTTTCAGGTGGGCTGCTAGATGGAGCACCACTTGGAAGTGAGACGTTCCATCTCTGGTGGAGGAGGGAAAAAACTGACATCGTCGGGCTCGGCCCACTTGGTTTGCGCCTTCTGCTGGCTGATGATGGAACAGCGCTGCTGACAATCGCGGAGTAGTCTGTGCCCCAACCCATCCTGCTCTCCTGGCTGCAGGAGTAGGAGCTTTGGTGAGTGGCCTGTGAGAAGGAAATAAACAAGTGAATATTCGGGGAGGCAAGAGTCATCCAAGAAAGAAAATACAAACTTTAATCACTTCTTTTCTTATACCGCCGGGGGGGGAGGGGGATTAAAGAAAAAAAAACCCCGCAAAACTCCCCACCATTATTTTCAGAAGCAGAACGGGGTCAGGATTTTGCCCTGCTACCTCTCTGCTCTCCCCCTAGCTCTTCATCTTCATCTTCTTCTTCTTCTTCTTCCTCTCCTTCCGTCTTTTCCACTCCAACATCCTCCTTGGGCACTGTCACATGTTGAGATAGGATTCCTCAGGCACCAATGGCTGATAATTGTGTGAGAGGGTGGGGGGAGGGGGGCAGGCTATTCCTTCACCAAAGGCATCACAACATAGTCCAACCCCAGTCCGAAGGCACGCACTCCCCAATAGGAGTCACTGGAGAATGTTGAGGAGCAATAAGAGATCAACCAGCAGCAGGAGTAGGCCATTCAGACCATCAAGCAGGTTCCACCATTCAGTGTGATCTTCAGCTCCAAGTCCACTCACTCCCCATATCCCTTTACTCTCTGCGAAACCAAAATGCTGTCTTGGAATATGTTTCAGGCTATGATTTGGCATCCACAACCCTCTGAATTCAGAGATTTGCACAACCCCTTGAGTGAAGGAATTTCTCATCTCAGTTCCAAATTATCCCAAGACTGTGGCCTCATAGTCTAGATTCCCCAGTTAGGGGGAAGCAACCTCTCAATGTCCACCCCCTTCACACCCTTAATAAGACCCTCTCTCATTCTTCTAGACACTAGACAACATTGGCTAAACTGACTCAACCTCTCAATATACAAGGATGCTCACAGACCAGGGACCAATCTAATGAACCCTGACTGATACCGTCCTGCACTCTTCAAGCCTAACCTGAGGTTAAGTAACTCAGCTCAAGCAGCAGATTTGAATATTAAACTGAGATATTTCACAACGTTCCTTAGTAGGAGATCATCTCTCAATACAGAGTTACACAGTAAGCTAGCTTTGATTAGTTTTCTGGTCTCTGTCAGGATAATTAGACAATAGGGAAAATAACATGTATCACTGCAGGCCCAACCATGCATTTCACCCTCTGATTCATTTGTGTGGCTCTGATCTCTTGTTAATTAAGAGCCAAAGGAACAAGGAAGGTCCAAGGTTCAGATCCTGGTTGTTAGAGTTGGTTGCTTTCTGGAGCTGTTAGTGGAGCTGTTTCAATTAGCCTTGACATCGCTGGGCTGGAAAATCAGCCAAGGTTCCTGCTGCTCATTACGCTCCCTCCGCTGTCCCGAGGGGAGTGCTGCATTGTCAGAGGTGCTGTGTTTCGAATACGATGCTAAACTAGGCCACGCCTCTTCTCCCAGGTAGATGGAAGGACAGCAGCCGACCTGACCAATACCAAAGTGGTGGATTGAGGGAGGGGTCAAGTCAGTTCTCCCTCTCATCCCAGTAAGCATTATTTGAAGAAGTGAACCTTCCAGCTTTTTCTGGACAACATTCCCTGCCAAACCAACACCCAAAACAGGTTATTCAACTTACTGCTGGAAAGCAGATTGTAACATTCTGAGGATGTGAAAGTTTATATATAAATGAAAGTCTTGGTGCATGTCCCACTGTTGACAGCATTTGAGGGTTGGATAGACACATTTCTGATCTTTCAGGAATCCTGGAAGGGGGCAGGAAAGTAAAATTAAAGTCCAAGATCTGCCAGGATGGGACTGAATGATGCAGCCAACTCAACAGGCTGAATGGTCTACTCCTGTTTCTATCTCTTGCAGTTTTTTTTGTTTCATCCACCCATTGATTCCATCCCCCCCCCCCACCCTCAACAATATCTCACTGCGCGTTTGCAAGTGACTGTCGGAACATACAGATTTAAGGTTTTCAGTTGATCCTTTCATAGACCTACAGCCTAACCTCTGCCATCACTTACCTTAGAAAGCCATATGCAAATGGGGCAAAGACACAACGTAGGACACAGCTACAGTGATCACTAAAATTATTAATCAGATCAACCAACTCATTTAAAAGAACAAACCAAATAGCAAGGGTTCATTACTCAGTTGAGATGGGGGAGATTATGATAAACCTGATCAGGATCTTCATTCGACTGCTTTTGTACAGTTTTGGTCTCTGTCTGTTTAATGAGAAAATATATGGAAGCATTGGAAAGATATTTTATTATTATTCATAGACGGGATATAGGTGTCACTGGGCCAGCATTTGTTGCCATTCTCGAATTGGCCTGGAGAATGCTGTGGTGAGCTGCCTTCTGGAACCCATGCAGTCCATGTGACGTAGGGACACCCATAGTGTTATTAGAGGGGATTTCTAGGATTTTGACCCAGCGACAGTGAAGGATTTATTCCCAAGTCAGGACAGTGTGTGGCTTGGAGGTGAACTTGCAGGCAGGTGGTGATGTCTGAATATGGACACTGTCCTTGTCCCCTTTGGGGTGGGGGGGGTAATGGGTTTGGAAGTTGCTCTCAAAGGAACCTTAGGGAGTTTCTGCAGCGTATCCTGCAGATGGTACACACTGTTTCCAACATGCCTTTCCGGTGAAAGGAATGAATGTTGAAGGTGGTGAATGTTTGACTAATCAAGCAGGTTACTTTGCCCAGAGGATAGTGTGCAGTTTCTTGAGTGCCGTTTGAGTTGCTCTCATCCAGGAATGTGGGAAGCATTCCCTCTTAATCCTGAATTGTGCCTTGTAGATGGTGAGCAAACTGCTGGGAAATCAGAGGGTGAGTTACTCGCTGCAGGATTCCTAGCCTCGGACCTGCTCTTGTAGCCACAATATTTATATAGTGCAAAAAGGATTTCAATGGTTGGTATCAGAACTGAGTGGATCTAATGGTCAAACTGGGTTTCTTTTCTTAAAACCAAGCTGAGAGATGACCTGATTAAGAGCTCTTTAAAATATTGAAGAGGTAGACATAGAAATGTTTCTGTTGGTAGGGAATTTGAAGAATACAGCCAACATCTCATATCCTTACTCATAACTCAGTGGAAATTCATGTTGTCACCCAGAGACTGCTTAGAATGTGGATCTTGTGACCAGTAGAAGCAGTCCAGGTGAACAGCATAGATGCTTTTCAGGGGAAAGTAGATAAACTAGACTCCATTGATATTTGGATGAAGTATGGTACAAGGAGGTCTGTGTGAACATAAACATTGGCATTGACCAGATGGACCGAATGGCTTGTTTCTCTGCAGTTAGTCATAGAGTCACAGAGATGTACAGCATGGGAATAGACCCTTGGATCCAACCCCGTCCATGCTGACCAGATATCCCAACCCAATCTAGACCCACCTGCCACCAGCACCCAGCTCATAACCCTCCAAACCCTTCCTATTCATATACCCATCCAAATGCCTTTTAAATGTTGTAATTGTACCAGCCCCCACCACTTCCTCTGGCAGCTCATTCCATACACGTACCAACCTCTGTGTGAAAAAGTTACCCCATAGGTCTCTTTTATATCTTTCCCCTCTCACCCTAAACCTATGCCCTCTAGTTCTGGACTCCCCGACCCAAGGGAAGAGACTTTGTCTATTTATCCTATCCACGCCCCTCATGATTTTATAAAGCTCTATAAGGTCACCCCTCAGCCATCTTAAGTAGCTTGAAGTGATGCATCAATACTTGTCAGAGAAGACTTATAAATGAAAGACTCCTCTCCCAACAAAGGATTGTGTCTTGGGGATAGGTGAACACAATGAAGGGCTGTCACTAATGAAGGAAGGAAGTGAGTTTTGCTCACCAGTCCCACTGGGTGTCTTAAACCCCTTCAGCTATTCCACACATTTCTCAGCTTCAGTGCGAGCTGGTGGGAAGCCTCCAGTAATTTTGGATACTTAAGAGAAATGTGTCTCATAAGTTCTTGAACCTCCCTGGCTCTGGATTACAAAGAACATTCCTTCAGGAGAGCTGTCCCAATCAATACCCCTCCAATTAAAAGACAAGAAACCTTCAGCCTCAGGAACTAAAGTATCCCTGATTAAACCAATGTTTCAGCGAGACCAGGATGGGAACTTTTACACAACTAAATCATTAGAGGCCGAAACATTGTTGGAAATTATAAACAAATCTCTAAAAATGGCTGCCATGCTTTCTCTTTGGGATCATATTTTCATTCTTAGGTAACAGACTGGTCATCCCGGGCCCTCTATATTGCCCTCCATCAGCCCAATTCAATTATTGTGTAGAATTGCCCGTGATTCAGAATTAAGTTACATCCCTGATCAACAGTTCAGTTTTATTGCTGCAGGGTTGCTGCGTTCTACAGGCACTTACATGATTTGTTCAGTGTAAGTAGTCCAGTGCAGTACAAAGGGACAGTGTTGCCAGCCTTCCAATGAGGGGTGAACCCAAAGGCCCTTCTCCTCTCTCACGCAGATGAAGACAATCCCAAGTGTGAAGAACTGCAGGTTATTCCTGGTTCCTTGGTCCACATTTATCTCCCGACCAACATCACTAAACATTGCTTATTTCATCATTCGCCCATTTTCTCTTTGTGGGGTCTGGTTTGCACAGACTGACTGCTGTTTACAACCCTGGCACTTTACTGCAAGTATCATTTGTTGGCATTCAAGTAATTGAAATCATGCAAGTCACCATGTAAATGCCAGGTCATTCTCAATGATGACGATGGAGATCTGAAATGTCAAGGCTAACCCACCAAAGAGCTGAAAGGAGGAGCAAATTATTGCAGATGCTGGAATCTGTACTGAAAACAAAACAAAATGCTGGAGATCACTGTGGGTCAGGCAGCATCCATGGAGAGAGGGCAAGCTCACTTTTTGAGTCTAGATGACTCTTCATCAGGGCTGACACGAAGTGTGGAGGAGGCAACATTTATGCTACAGTGGGGAGGGGGAGTGGAGTGCTGGGGGAGAGAGGGAGTTGATGGAGTGGGTTAAGTGATCAGAAAGTGAGAATGGTAGAACAATGGTGTGTCTAACTACCAGATTGGAAAGAACAGACAGTCCCATCGGGTTGGGGGGAGGGCAGAGAGGACATGGTGACAGGGAATACAACAGGTAAAGCCAAATGAAAGGGAAGGAATGGGAGTGGGTTCCCAATCTGAAGGTGTTGAACCCAATATTAAGTCCAGAAGGTTGTAAAGTGCCCAGTCTGAAGATGAGATGTTGTTCCTCCAGTTTGTGCTGCGATTCACTGCAGCATTGCAGCAGGCCCAGGACAGAAAGGAGGGCATACCAGCAGGGAAGGTGGCATACCAGCAGGGAAGGTGGCATACCAGCAGGGTACTGTGTTAAAATGACCGGCTACAGGAAGGCTGGGGCCTTGTGCATGAACTGGAAGTGTCCTGCAAAGCTGTCACTCAGTTTGAATTTGGTTTCTCCAGTGTAGAGTTGGCCACATTCGGTGCAGTGAACGCAGTAGAACACAGAGTCATAGAGATGTACAGCACAGAAACAGACCCTTCGGTCCAACTCGTCCATGCTGACCAGATATCCCAACCCAATCTAGTCCCACCTGCCAGCACCCGGCCTATTTCCCTCCAAACCCTTCCTGTTCATATACACCTCCAGATGCCTTTTAAATGTTGCAATTTTACCAGCCTCCACCACTTCCTCTGGCAGCTCATTCCATACCCGTAAGACCAGATTGGAGGAGATACAGGTGAAATGCTGCTTCACGTGGAAAGGTGTGAAAGGACCTGGGATGGGGGGGGGGGGTCACCAAGAGATTTAACATTTTCCTTTTGACCTGAATGCTGCTACACTGCTTGAAAAAGGGGTGGGTCAAGCTGGGGAAGTGCAGGATGCGCTTGGTATTCTGTTGATCTTTGGGCTCAGGGCAGCTGCAACTTTAAGCCTCCAATCAGACCAGGAATCAATCGCAGAGGGGACAAGAAAGAATCTGCGACATTTAAGTTCCCCGTTTGCCGTCTGGGTCTTCTTCAAAGCACCTCCAGCCAGAAAGAAGTCGGCAAGCTATCAGTCACAGTGTTTTTATATAAACACCATATGTGATATTTCTAAATTATTTTATACATATTTAATAAATGATCCAGTCTCGTTTTAATAGTGCGAATCAATAACATTTTCCAAATACAGTTTGCCTAAAGCATTTTGAAATTCACAAGTTAGTTACTTAAAATGCAACTGACATTTTCTGCAGATTATAAATCGGCAGGAAAATAGATTATAAATTTTGTAAATATACTATTCTTTAAAAAAAATCTTTGAACAGGACAAAATAGTTATGAGGGGATTATTTATCTCAGTTATTAGTTTGTAAATTGGAAATCCCTGTGCTGTAAAGCTGTTTGTTTTACATGTAGCTCCCTTTATCATAAACATCTTGCCTTGGAACAGCTCCAGCGCCAGCAAATCTCCATCACAGCTCAGTATTGACTGATCATTGTCATTATTACTAATCATCATTAATATTGTGTGTACTATTGAGGTGGGGTGGGGAAGAACTGTTTGTACATTTACACACATTGTGCCATGCACTAATTATGCTTCATCATCTCTTGTATGTTTCCTATAAATAGTCATGATGTACAGCTCACAGATAGGGGTGGCACAGTGGCTCAGGGTTTAGCATTGCTGCTTTACAGTGCCAGGGACCTGGGTTCAATTCCACCCTCGGGCGACTGTCTGTGTGGAGTTTGCACATTCTCTCTGTGTCTGCGTGGGTTTCCTCTGGGTGCTCCGGTTTCCTCCCACAATCCAAAGATGTCTAAGTTAGGTGAATTGGCCATGCTAAATTGCCCAAGGATGTGTAGGTTAGGCAGTGGTAAATGTAAAGTAATCGGGGAATAGGTCGGGGTGGGTTACTCTTTGGAGGGTCGGTGTGGACTTGTTGGGCCGAAGGGCCTGTTTCCACACTGTGGGGAATCTATCATTCTAATTGCAGGGACTCCATGCTACTGAAGTGTTGGGGTTGGACTGGGATGAACAAAGTTAAAGGTTACATGACACCAGGTTACAGTCCAACAGGTTAACTTAAAATTTAAGATGAAACACCAGCGGTCCAAACGCTTGTGACTTCAAATAAACCTGCAGGAAGGAAACCTGCCAAGGAAGGTCTTTGTCAAGAGGCTTGAATCCAAACTCAAATGTACCCCTGGATTTCAGCAGTACTGTTAACCTGAAAGAGTCACAATTCCAACAATCCCGACTGAAGCAATGGACTGCTTCAGAGAACCTTCTTGTTAATTCCTCTCTAGATCAAAACTCCAGCAAACATGGTAAGCCACCAATGATTCCCTAACACACAAACCGGTAAAATAGTAATGGTAAGTCTTTTGTTATTTGAATAGACTGCCAAGAGTATCTCTGAACTGTGGAATTTTGTGTCTTTGCTCATGACCTGTAAACAGTCACTTTATTGTGAGGGCTGGAGGGTTTGGGCTGTAGGGAGAGGCTGAATAGGCTGGGGCTGCTTTCCCTGGAGCCCTGCAGGCTAAAGAGTGACCTTGTAGACGTTTATAAAATCATGAGGGGCAGAGACAGGATAAATAGACAAGAAGTTTTCCCTGGGGCTGGGGAGTCCAAAACTGGAGGCCACAGGTTTAGTGTGAGAGGGGAAAGATATAAAAGGGACCTAAGGGGCAATGTTTTCACGCAGAGGGTGGTCCATGTATGGAATGAGCTGCCAGAGGATGTGGTGAAGGCTGGTACAATTACAACACTTAAAAGGCACATGGATGGGTATGTGAATAGGAAGGGTTTGGAGGGATATGGGTCGGGTGCTGGCAAATGGGACTAGATTAATTTAGGATATCCAGTTCGCATAAATGAGTTGGACCAAAGGGTCTGTTTCCGTGCTGTACATCTCAATTACTCTATCTGTTTACATGGGTTGGTGTGCTGAGGTACATTCTAAGTCACAAAGGCGTGTGTAGAAATGCAATTCAAATTGATCATCTTACCACTTAGCAGTGAAAGAGGGCTCAACGCGTCCCTGTTTCACACATTTGACATCCCTTGTACCAACCAATCAGAATAATCAAGAAATATTTCACAGAGCACAAAACAGGACCCTGTTCTCTGCAAATTAGCCTCTAAAAGTGGGGGAAGGAAAGCCGGGTGACACTGTTTGCAGTCTTTATGAATAGTTGCTCCAATAACTGTTCTTGTCCACTGTTTTGTGATCTGCTTGCTAGCTTCAGGCTAGTGTCACAGACCCAAAGTGAATCGGCCAGTGAGCTCAGTGTCTGAGCCTCTACAGAGAAGCAGCAGCGACCAAGCTGATCCAATCTTGAAACAAAAAGATATCATTACAGCAACAATTGCTGCCATTCACGCAGGAAACAATGAGCCTTTGATTTTAGTCTGGGAGCTGTCGAGACGACTAAATAACAATTACACACTTACAGACTTCAACTGAGGATTACAGTGAAAGTCCAGGAACAGAGCCCTGTATTCCCCAGTTCTGAGAATCACAGGATTGTAATGACACAGTTTAGCCAACTGTGCCTGCACTGGCACTCTGAACATCGGTGCTAATCTCGTGCCTTTCCTCTGTTCTTATTTAAATGCCCTCTTGAATACTCTGATTGAGCCTGCCTCCACCACACTCCCAGACAGTCCATTCCAGACCCTAACTCCTCGCTGTGTGGAAAACTGCTTTCTCACCTCACATCTGCTTCATCTGCATAACATTTTCAAACTGCGCCCTCCATCTATTTACAAATGGGAACAGTTTCTCCATATCCACACTGTCCAGACTGTTCCCGACTTTGAAAACTTCTATCAAATCTCCTCTTCGTCTTGAACTCTCCAAGGACAATGGTCCTACAATGTGTCCATTGAATTCCTATAGCACCCTCCCAGAAAAGACACTCATACTTTTAATTGCCTGCAAAACAAACGATTCCAGTGCAGTATTTACCATAACCTTACCTTACAGCAGAGCTGGGTTATCAGGTAGAAGAACTGAAAAACTTCCATTTACATATTGCTTGTCAAGAACTTAGTAGAAAGTGAGGACTGCAGATGCTGGAGATCAGAGTCGAGAGTGTGGTGCTGGAAAAGCACAGCAGGTCAGACAGCATCCAAGGAGATGGAGATCGACGTTTTGGGCATGAGCCCTTCATCAGGAATGAGGCTTATGGGTCAGGCAGCTGAGAGATAAATGGGGGGGGGTGTTTGGGCGTTAGGTAGCTGAGAATATGATAAGTAGATGAAGGTGAGGGAGAAGGTGATAGGTGGGAGAGGATGGTGGAGCGGATAGATGGGAAAGGTGATGGACAGGTCAGGAGGGCGGTGCTGAGTTGGAGGCTTGGGACCTGGATAATGTGGGGGAAGGGGAAATGAGGAAACTGGTGAAATCCACATTGATCTGACATGGTTGCAGGATCCCAAGGTGGAAGATGAGGCATTCTTCCTCCAGGCATCAGGTGGTAATGGTTTGGCGATGAAAGAGGCCCAGGACCTGCATGTCCCTGGTGGAGTGGGAGGGGGTGTTAAAGCATTGGACCACGTGGTGGTGGGGTTGGTTGGTGTGGGTGTCCCAGAGATGTTCTCTGAAGTGATCCGCAAGTTGGCGTCTTGTCTCCCCAATGTAGAAGAGACCACATCGGGTGCAACGGATACAGTAGATGACATTGGTGGAAGTACAGGTAAGTTCAAGAACTTCGTCCAGTTCAAAGAATGTTACAGCCAATAAAGCACTTTTGGAACGTAGCTATAATTTAGGGGGAAAAAAACTGCAAATTTTCCCACAGGAAGATCCCATAAATAGTCATACAATAATGACCGTGAAACTCCTACATTTGTCAGTGGGTGCCACCATGTATTTTCCTGGCAGGACAGTTCATAAAGTGTGCTGGCTCTGAACTTTCCACACGCTATCAGGAGACACAGCCAAACCCGGAACACCTCTAACCTCGAAAGGCAAGAGGGCTGTCAGTCAGCTACTGACTACTATTACCAAGATTTCCACAGTGTACACAGCCTGAATATAGTTCATCCCCGCCGTCACTATTCAGGGCAGTGGAATTGATACGAGCGCTTTTAAAGAGTGGGCGATTTGTGAACAACACAGTGCCATCAGCAGAAATAAGGCAGATGATGAGGTCATTGATGGATAGATATTGGCCATCTTTTCCATCTAAATTACACACTGCAGCATAAAAATAGCCTGGTTAGGGAAGATCATGGTTTATTAGCGATGTCACTGAACTCATAGCACAGAGAGCCAGGTGGAATTTGAGTTCAACAAGTAAACTTGGAATTTAACATAGAACATAGAACGTAGAAAAGTACAGCACAGAACAGGCCCTTTGGCCCACGATGTTGTGCCGAGGTTTAATCCTAATGTAAAATATAATAACGTAACCTACGCACCCCTCAACTCACTGCTCTCCATTTGCCCATCCAGCAGTTGCTTAAATGTCTCTAATGACTCTGCTTCCACCACCACCACTGGCAACACATTCCATGCCTTCACAACTCTCTGCATAAAGAGCCTACCTCTGACCTCTCCTCTATACCTTTCCCCTAATATCTTAAAACTATGACCCCTCGTACCTGTCAATCCTGCCCTGGGGAAGAGTCTCTGGCTATTGACTCTATCCCATTATCTTGTATACCTCAATCAGGTCTTCTCTCTTCCTCCTTCTCTCCAGAGAGAAAAGTCAGAGCTTTTTCAACCTTTCTTCATAAGGCAAGCCCTCCAGTCCTGGCAGCATCCTGGTAAACCTTCTTTGCACCCTCTCCAAAGCTAATCTCAATGATGGTAACCATGAAAATACAACTGTAAAAACCCATCTGGTTCACTAAACAGGCATGCTCCCCCAGAAGTGTCTCCAGACCCATCAGAATATAGTTTCCCTTCAGTTTTCCCCTGAAATAGCCTCTCAAGGCACTTGGTTCAAGGGCAGTTAGGAATTGGTAACAAATGCTGGTCTTGTCCATAATCTTGTCCACAATCCATGAAACATTAAAGTGAAATAAAGCTTTGGCAGTCACAGTTAGTTCCTGTGCGTTTTCCATGCAAGCCTCCCTTTTCACGATCCTAGAGGGTACCTCACTTGCGCTAAAGGTGTTCCACACCAGGTTTAAATGGGTACCCAACCTCTCAAAAAGGGGCAAAATATAAACCATTCCTCCAGCCCTCACGCCTCCTCTCACCTTCCCTCACCCTCAGCAGAGTGCAATGCTCCTCAGCTCGCCAGTTCCTTTCCCTTCCCCTTTGTTTTTTCTCCACTTTGTAGCATTTCTTTCTTCCCCCGTAACCCCCACCCTCACATTTTGACTGCAAAGGGTCCATGACCCCCCTCAATAGAAATGATCCCTGACCCCCACCCAAATGGATCACTGACCCCCAACTCAAAAGGATCCCTGACCCCCAATCCAAAAGGATTCCTGACTGCAACCCAAAATGATTCCTGACCCCAACCCAAAATGATCCCTGACCCCTAACCCAAAATGATCCCTGACCCCCAGTCCAAAAGGATTCCTGACCCCAACTCAAAAGGATCCCTGGCTCCCAACTTAAAAGGATCCCTGAACCCCAACTCAAAATGATCTCTGACCCCCAAGCAAAAATGATCCCTGACCTCTAACCCAAAAGGATCCCTGACCCCCTACTGCAAAGGATCCATGACCCCCCCACTAGAAAGGATCCCTGACCCTTAACCCAAAAGGATCCCTGAACGCCAACCCAAAATGATTCCTGACCGCTAACCCTCAACTACAAAGAATTCCCGACCCCCTACTGCAAAGGATCCCTGACCCCCAACCCAAAAGGATCCCTAACCCCTTGTCAGGGAATAGACATGATCGCATCTGATCTAATCTCCACACTCCAGGTTCCAGACATCAGGGATTCCAAAGACTGATTTCAGTGGGAGGCGAGTGGTCATATAAATAGCCCACTGCCTCCAGGAACTGAGTATAGCTGAGTGGCTGCTGCTGTCAAAAAAAGGCAAAACGCTGGACTTGAGATTCCCACTGGCCTCTGTCGTGTTGAGAATCTAGGCCCCCATCTCAATGATGGTGATCATGAAATTACCATTGACTGCTCTAAAAGCATATCTGCCTCACTACTGTCCTTTAGTGAAGAGAATTGACCATCCTTACCTGGCCTGGTCTATGTTGGACAAGAGAGTCACAGGCTGGCCCAGCAAGCCACTTACCTCGAGGGCAATTAGGGATGGACAGAAAACACTGGCCTTGCCAGTGACAGGTACCTCCCATAAAAAAAGTTCAAAAGATGAAGAAACCAATGCCAAGTTTTGCAATTCAATTTTTCATACCAGTTGATACAGTCGATACACATAACTAAGTGCAAATAGATTACACAGGACAGGATCTGTACTATATTCCTGAAGATAGGCTCCAACAGCCACCTCCCGTGCCAATAGAAGTGGTGCTTTCAGCTCTGTCATTAACTAGGGTACACAATACCTCACCAGCTTTCCCTTCACAAATGAGCCAACATGAGGATCACTGCTAGTGAGCGAGCCTGTATTTACATTAATAAGCACTAACGAGAGACAATGTTCTGGTCAGAGCTAAGATTCATTGCTTCTCGCCACCACTATTCTTTCATTTGATGGTGTTTCACAGTTATCCCTTCGCCGTCCACCATATTGATCACATTGATTAATAAACTCACTCTGGCTAATTTCTTGGCTGGCCTCAAGAAGCTGAGCAGTGTGTGAAGTAAATGCCATGTATAGAGTCCTTTAATGTTCGATGTAACAGCTCACCCAGAAAGTCAGCACCTTGGTACATCGACTTGAGTGTCTGCCTTGACGCTTATACTTGAGCTCTGTTTTGGTGCTTGACCAAGGAGCCTTGTGACTTGGAGGCAAAGGACTCAGCCGCAGAATTGGCTGCTCAATGGTAAGTCTTTAAAATGAAATCAAACGACGATTCATGAATGCTTGACAACATTGGCTTACGACAGTTCTAAAGTCACATAGATTTTCAATGTTTCCACCCTGTGGCAATGGGAAGCAAAGGTACATGCAGGAAATCTAGCGAACACAGAATATTTCCTTTCGCTTCTTGATAACGTTCTGGGAGCGTTGAGATTTTGTAACCAGTGGGGAGAAAGCCAAAATATAGAGACAGATGTAGAGAGTGGGCAAGCATCAAAGTACAATATAGGTGGCATCAGGATACAGTTCACTGGGGAGACTGTGACAGCTGTAGGTAGAGATGAACATCAGGAACGTTGCCTGTGACTACAGGGGTGTGGGTGTGTGTGAATAGAAACAGTAAGAGAAAACACTGAATCAAAACAGAAAGAAATGCAGTTGCTGGAATTCAGAAACAAAAACAGAAATTGCTGGAAAAGTTCAACAGGTCTGGCAGCATCTGTATAGAGAGAGAGAGAGAGAGAGAGAAGGATCAGTTCTGAGGAAGGGTCACTGGACCCAAAACTAAGGAAGGGCAAACTTTCCTCATTCCTGAAGAAGGGCTAATGCCCGAAACGTCGATTCTCCTGTTCCCTAGATGCTGCCTGACCTGCTGCGCTTCTCCAGCAACACATTTCCATCTCTGATCTCCAGCATCTGCAGACCTCATTTTCTCTCCAAAACGTCAACTCTGATTTCTCTCCATAGACCTGCTGAGCTTTTTCAGTTTTTGTTTCTGAATTCCAACAACTGAGTTCTTTCTGTTCTTTTCATTCATTGTTTACTCTTGCTGTTTCCTCCCTCCAATAGCATGTACGTGTATGTGCACACACAGACACACACAGACACACATGCACACACACCGACACGCACACTGACACACACAGACACATACACACAAACACATACACACCATGACACACACACCTTGACACACACAGACACACAAACACACATTCAGACACACAGACGCAGACACACACAGACGCAGACACACACAGACGCAGACACACACAGATGCAGACACACATACAGAATAATTTCTACTTCTGTAACCAATCACTGCAATATTCGAGACTCAATGTCTTTAGACCCAATGGCTTCGGTGGGGCCACATTGATTTTTAAAGTGCCGTTTTTTCATTCCCTTTCATTGGCGATGACCCGTCAGGGCTCCAGTGCTGTTGAAATCTCTGGCCAGCAGCTAGTGGGCAGGTGTGAGTGCAGAGAGGCAATTCCACTGTGGGGGGAAGTACAATAGCCAATCCCTGCTGGGTAGCTGCAAATGCACCACTTGCCTGTGATCTGGACCTTGTAGAGTTTAATTCAGATAAATGCGAGGTGCTGCATTTTGGGAAAGCAAATCTTAGCAGGACTTATACACTTAATGGTAAGGTCTTACGGAATGTTGCTGAACAAAGAGACCTTGGATTGCAGGTTCATAGCTCCTTGAAAGTGGAGTCACAGGTAGATAGGATAGTGAAGAAGGCGTTTGGTATGCTTTCCTTTATTGGTCAGAGTTTTGAGTATAGGAGTTGGGAGGTCATGCTGCAGCTGTACAGGACATTGGTTAGGCCACTCTTGGAATATTGCGTGAAATTCTGGTCTCCTTCCTATCAGAAAGATGTTGTGAAACTTGAAAGGGTTCAGAAAAGATTTACAAGGATGTTGCCAGGGTTGGAGGATTTGAGCTACAGGTAGAGGCTGAACAAGCTGGGGCTGTTTTCCCTGGAGCGTCGGAAGCTGAGGGGTGACCTTATAGAGGTTTACAAAATTATGAGGGGCATGGATAGGATAAATAGACAAAATCTTTTCCCTGAGGTCAGGGAGTCCAGAACTAGAGGGCATAGGATTAAGGTGAGAGGGGAAAGATATAAAAGAGACCTAACGGGCAACTTTTTCACGCAGAGGGTGGTACATGTATAGAATGAGCTGCCAGAGGAAGTGGTGGAGGCTGGTACAATTGCAATATTTAAGAGGCATTTGGATGGGTATATGAATAGGAAGGGTTTGGAGGGATATGGGCCAGGTGCTGGCAGGTGGGACTAGATTGAGTTGGGATATCTGGTCGGCATGGACGGGTTGGACCGAAGGGTCTGTTTCCATGCTGTACATCTCTATGACTCTAATGGGCGAGGTGTTGGGGGTATGGGGTGTGTTAGGTGGGTGGTACAGCTGTCTAGCTAATGAAGAGTATAGGGTAGGAGAAGGGGTCTGGATGGGTTACTCTTTGGAGGGTCGGTGTGGACTTGTTGGGTCAAAAGGCCTGTTTCCACACTGTAAGGGTTGTGTTCTATTCTATGCTAACCTCTGGGGTGGAGAGATGAGCTGAACAATGTTTGCCAGCAAGTTGTTTATTTTTTTCCCTTTGCCCCCAACAAAGAACAATCAGAAATTCAGCTCATAAACCACAACCACTGAGTGCACTCACGCCCCAGCAGAAAGAGGGGCTATTTGTAAATGGCCCCGAAACGTGAGGGGCTAGGTCAGGAGAGGCCAGCTATCGCTGTTCAGATCAGTGGGTGTGTAAATACTGAGCATCCTGTTTGCATGAAACAATCTACCTGACACATTGTTAACCACTCGGCTGTTTGTTTACAAGTGAAGGCGCTCTGAGCTAGCAGCAATAACCCAGAGACACGGGGCAGCTTAGGAAAAAGCCTTCCGTGCTGTGATCGCTGAGTCTCATCGAACCTAGCAACAATCTAAAAATCGTCTAGCTTTAGCCACAAACAAAAGAAGGCACACCCCAGGCCCAGACTGTCTTCCTGACAGAGGTAATGAAGGTTAAAACACTGCTTAGAGTCATACAGTCATAGAGATGTACAGCATGGAAACAGACCCTTCGGTCCAACCCGTCCATGCTGACCAGATATCCCAACCCAATCTAGTCCCACCTGCCAGCATCCGGCCCATATGCCTCCAAACCCTTCCTGTTCATATACCCATCCAAATGCCTCTTAAATATTGCAATTGTACCAGCCTCCACCACTTCCTCTGGCAGCTCATTCCATACACATACCACCCTCTGTGTGAAAAAGTTGCCCCTTAGGTCTCTTTTATATCTTTCCCCTCTCACCCTAAACCTATGGCCTCTAGTTCTGGACGCCCTGACCCCAGGGAAAATACTTTCTCTATTTATCCTATCCATGCCCCTCGTGATTTTATATACCTCTATAAGGTCACCCCTCAGCCTCCGACGCTCCAGGGAAAACAGCCCCAGCTTGTTCAGCCTCTCCCTGTAGCTCAAATCCTCCAACCCTGGCAACATCCTTGTAAATCTTTTCTGAACCCTTTCAAGTTTCACAACATCTTTCCGATAGGAAGGAGACCAGAATTGCATGCTGTAAAATGCTTCTCAGGAAGCATGCCTCCAAATCTTCTCAAAACTCGCTAGCATGCCTACAAGTTCATTACAGAACAATTTCAACAGAGAATGAGGCTATTTGGCCCATCAGCTCTCTGCAAGCACATCTTCTCTTGATCCCCCCCTTTCTGAGTTTTCTTCACCCCACACCCCCCATTGGCCAATTCCCCCTCTTCAGGAAATTATCCAACTCCCTTTTTCAAAGTCATGGTTGAAGTTGCCTCCCTTATCCACCCAGGAAGTGTGTTCCAGATCCCAACCCTTCGCTGTTTAAAAAGGTTTCTCCCCTCTTTTTTTTTGCTGTCCACTTTTCAAAACATTGTTTCTTGCTGGAGCAAAACCCTCCCTTTCCCCACGAGCTGCCAGAGAAAGTGGTGGATGCGGGTGCAGTTACGACATTTAAAAGACATTTGGATAAGTTTGTAAATTGGAAAGGTTTAAAGGGATACAGGACAAACACAGACAGGTGGGACTAGTTTAGTTTGGGAACATGGTCAACCTGGACTAGTTGGAGCAAAGAGTCTTTCTCCATATTGTATAACTCTATGGTTGCAGTGGTTCCAGAAGGCAATACGCTACCAACCTCCTACAGGGGAAATTAGGAATCGCAACAACCACTGGGCTTGCTGATTATGGACATATTCCATGAAAGAATGAAGACAAAAGTTGAATTAGATTAAGAGGATGTAGGAACAACTGAAGTAAGGTCAGTGGGCAATGGGGAGATTTCAAAACAGGCACCAGCAAATTCACTTCCAACCCCCCCCCACCCCAACTCTTTCCATTGGTGTCAAATGGCAGCTTAGAAAATAGGCATCAATTCACTGCTGCCTGTGCTGTGTCATTAGTCAGAGCAAATTCGATCCCTAAAAATGTTTCATAAATCTACTTTCATAAATTTTCATTCACTAGATAACAGTTTCCAAACCTGCTCCCACTATCCTTTAGAAGGACAAGGGCAGCACCCCCTGCAAGTTCCCCACCAAGCCACTCACTGTCCTGACTTGGAAATATATCGCTGTTCCTTCACTGTCACTCGGTCAAAAAGCTGGTACATTCATTGTGGGTTGACCTATAGCACATGGACTGAAGGTAGCTTACCACCATCTTCTTAAGGCCAACTAGGGATGGGTAATGATAGCTGGACCAGCCAACCACACTCACATCCTTTTCCTGAATCTTTTAAACATACCCCCCAAAAAAATTGATTTCGAGAGTATTCTGACTTGATTGCACTTTCAGACCACTGAAGAGAGCCAGTGGCAACATCACGGAAAATGCTCAACCCAGAGATAAGATACGCACCCTATTTTTCAGAGCTGGTTTCCTTTGTGGAAACTGTTGACTGACATTCGCTTAAAAAATAAATTCTAGGTCCCAATTCTGGACCGATTACTCCTCATTTGGATGCTGGGCGATGCTTGAGTAAGTTCCAGCAAACCCAAACATGTCCTTGTTACCTTCAGAGGGAGACACATTTGCATAAATTCAGGGACTGGAACCAATCCGTGGCATTCTCAATGGGCAGCCACACTGGGAAAGGCTCGAGGGGGAATGACAGCAAGAGAAAAGACAGAGAAACATTGAAACAAATAGCATGTCCAGTGGAGGAAAGCAATAGGTGACCATAAGCTTGTAGATAGTGCATAGAGGGAAGGCAGAATCACAATAAAGAATAAATAAAAGAGGGAAGGAAAGAAAACAGAAAGAATAATAAACACACTAGACACCTCTCTTCCAAAATGCTGTAATGTGATAGTCGATACATGAAAATAAATCCTCAAAAAATGTCACCCCCGTGACACCCAACCTACAGCTTTCCGTCTTCTAGCCTGGGCATCAGGCAACAGGAACAAGTATCCTTATGTCGGCTAATTTCCACTGATGTACAGGCACAAAAGCCAATGCTCCAAGATCATTTCACTGTGCAGTTTGAGTCCGGATGTTAACGGGGCAACAATCTCAATGGATAGTACAATATGCATTTGTTCAGGCATTTTCAAAGAACAGGGAGGCTTTGAAGGATGAAGTGCTCAGTGTGGAAAAAGGGGCTGGATTCTTTCTCATCTCAATACAAGAAATCTTTAGTTCCAAAACCAAAAAAAAAATTAAGGCAAAGAGATTTGTCCATTTATTTTTTCTTCAGTCAAACTGTGGCTGTCAGGGACTAACGAACCATTATTCTACCGCAAGTAATGTGCCTTTCTCCATCAAGGTCCACTTTCCAAGTCTTCCGTCATCCCAATTTCTCTGTACTATTCTCTGCCCTGGACAAGGGTCCAGCTTGTTTAGTGATTCCCCCCTTGGTCAAATAGTCCACCTGGATTTAACAGCTGGGCAGGATGGGTCAAAATCCACCTTGCTCGAATATTTCAGAACAAAGGCAGGGCTGAGCTCAGAAATAGCAACTTGGTCTATAGTTGTATGTTATCATTCCTGAACAATTTTATCAATTTTAGAGATTTAAATAAACACTTCCCTATTATGGCAATGATTCTGAAAGCAGCAAAGTGCAGAAAAGGCCATTACTTTCAGATTGAAGGCTGTTTTTACGAGTTGCTTTACTTTTCGCTCATTAGCCGACATAAGGATACTTGTTCCTGTTGCCTGATGCCCAGGCTAGAAGACGGAAAGCTGTAGGTTGGGTGTCACGGGGGTGACATTTTTTGAGGATTTATTTTCATGTATCGACTATCACATTACAGCATTTTGGAAGAGAGGTGTCTAGTGTGTTTATTATTCTTTCTGTTTTCTTTCCTTCCCTCTTTTATTTATTCTTTATTGTGATTCTGTTTCTATTGTCCTAAACGTTCTGATGTCTGATTGACCAAATAGGAATGAATCTGGTGTAATGCAGTGTTGAAATTTCTGTACTTGTTATGGTTTTTAAAATAATGTTTAATTCATGGGATGTGAGCATCACTGGCTGGGCCTACATATATTGCCCGTCCCTATGTGCCTTTGAGAAGGTGGTAGTGAGTTGCCTTCTTGATCGACAGCAGTCCATGTATTGGACGAGGACCCATAATGCTGTTAGGGAGGGTACATCAGGATTTCAATCCAGCAACAGGTGATATATTTCCAAGTCAGGGCGATGAGAGGCTGGGAGGGGAATTTGCAAGGGGTGGTGTTTCCAAGTATCTGCTGCCTTCAACCTTGTAAGCTAGTGGCCACATCTCTGAAAAGGGCTATCTAAGGAGGCTTGGTGATTTGCTGCATCACACCCATCACACACAATGGAGTCCGGAGGGAGTGGGAGAGAGAGTAGTGATGCTAATATGGTGAGAGTGGCTGCGATAATTTTTTTCTCATATGGGAGCTTTATAAATGTAAATGGGCACAAGGAGGATAAAGAGTCAAGGAAAATAACGTACAAGAGCTCTCTGAATGGCATACGTCCCCCACTATATGAGAAGGAGTGTCTCTACTTCAGGCCCTGTTTTCTATCTGATCACTCCTAGACTAGGGAGCACTGGAACCATGGAACTCTCTGTTGTGTTGTGTCTCACAGCTTAGTATTCAGAGCTATGCTCACGATATTATGATACATGACCTTATGATCCAAAGGTCTCAGTCACCATCTTACTGGAGATCACCTGAAGCATGACCTATGATGGATGAATGCTACTGTTTGTAACTGAATATCTTAGTGTTATCACAGACCCTGAAGTAAATGTAATTTGTGTTAATATCATGAACTGTAGTAAATATCTATTGAACTTCTCAGTCAGTACTAGATTACCCAAACCTGGTTCTTATGTTAAGGGAGCTAATGTAAGTATTGCCTCATTAGGTACAAATACCCTGTTGAAGGCAGAAATCGACATGGGGGAACAGATCACTTATACCCCCAGCTGCCATCCAAAGTGGATATGAAAGGAGCAGCCATTGCTGGGATGACCTCCACGGTTAGTTCATTTATATTTAGCAAAATACAGGATACTCTATATTTTGGCATTCAATTTCAGAGAATGGTTAGATGCTGTTTTCCATGAGAAGGTGCAACACTGTATGGTGTGAAAGCAGTTCAAGAAAGGATCTGTTTGTAACTCTCCACACTCAGAGGCTCAGTAGTCATCTGGCAGTAGAAGATTTCCCACTGCAAACTGAGAAGAAGTGGGCCATCGGTCGCTCTCTCATGAAAGAGAGAAGACTGGTGGTGAGTTTAACCTGAACATTCTCATGTCTCAGACAAGGAATGAGGTTTAGAAGGTGATGGTATTCCTCAGCCAGTTCAAAAACTGAACTCTGCTGTTTTTTATTTTGCAAAGCCCCTTCCTTGTTAGCACACATTTAACTCTGGGACACTGTAAAAAATAGAAAGTTGCATAAAGTTGCTATGCTTTTGGAAAGTGAGTAAGTTAACAATCCATTACATGTGCTGAAATAATGCTTGAAACCAAAAATGATATTTTGAATTGACTGGCTGGAGGGGACTAAAAGACTTGACCCACATTTTAGTGACTTGAATTACAGCCAAAGATAGCTTAAGATTTGCATCTTCCAAAGCCAATACAATGGAGACAACCTGAATGCAGACTCACCAGAAATAATTAATTTGAAAATGTGTGAATGGGGACTATCTTCTAGACTCTTAGCAAAGCAACCTGACCGTCACTTGGATACTCAAATGGGTGAGGAGAAATCACGAGAGTCATAGAGTCTTAGAGATGTCCAGCGCGGAAACAGACCCTTCGGTCCAACCCATCCATACCGACCAGATATCCCAACCCAGTATGGTCCCACCAGCCAGCACCCTACCCATATCCCTCCAAGTCCTTCCTATTCATATACCCATCCAGATGCCTTTTTAAAAGTTGTAATTGTACCAGCCTCCTCCACTTCCTCTGGCAGCTCATTCCACACATGCACCTCTCCCTCTGCATGAAAAAGTTGCCCCTTACAACTCTTTTATATCTTTCCCCTCTCACCCTAAACCTATGCCCTGTAGTTCTGGACTCCCCCACTAGATGTAATCACTTGGAGAACAGGACTGTTGATATGAAAGGATTTATCCAGATGTAATCCAACAAGGAACAATTTCTCTCCCACGCCCTCCAACTCCATTTAACCCAGGCCAGGCAAGTGGAATCTTCCAGCCATGACCATACTTGGATTACTGGGTAGTCGGAGAGAGAGGATTAAGTTACACTTCAGTTAACCTTCTTTTGTGTTTAAGAAACTGCTTTTCTGTAGAGCACAGAAACTGAAGAGATGGGCAAGGTGCAAGATCTGTAATTGGATTTCTTTCACTATCCATCCATGCCTTCAAGTTTGAACCCTTTGTTTGTTCCTGACTATCCACATGCTGCATAAGGAACTCAGTCCTACTCCAGAAGAATAGACAAATCATCTTCTCAATCTTCCAACTGCCTTGGTGTTGAATAGAGGAACTCCTGTAGCCAGCTTGGACTCACCCAAGTCATCAACCAACAAGAACCATATCACTTTAATCTTCACTGTCTGTTAAAATTATCCCATAATCTATCCTCCCACTTTGTAATCTATTTCTGTATGTGTGAACCTGAGAATATATGTGTGAAAGTTGGACCATTTTTATTATCTTAGATTGGATTAAGTACAATAAATACTACCCTCTTTTTGAAAATCTCAAGATAAGCTGTCTATTTATGTCACTTATAGTAACTTCATTCAAACAGTTTGCACATGCTGAATTATCAAACATATCCTTTCTTTACAAGACCTGTTTAGTTAAATGAGCAGTGGGAAAAGGCAGGAGCCATTCACCATCCCTTCTATCCTGGTTGTAATATTCATCGACATTCCAAGGTCAGTTCAATTTTAGAGAGTAATTGTCTATTGAAAATGTGGGTCCTGAGGAGACAGTGTAACACTACGTTTTTGCATTGTGTCCATGTTTATCATTTGATTTCTTGCTAACAACCTCAAATAATCCTCTTTCTTGGCACTGTACATCGTATGCACCAAGTTTGATGTGATCAGATCCCCCATCTTCCTTCAATCCGAAATCCCTTTGAGATATCTGTACTTCCACCAATGCTAATGTTTTTCCCCAATTCACATCATACCATGGTTTGTGGCTGTAATTTCAGCCTATCTTGCAAAGTTTTGGGATTCCTTCCCCGTTCTCTAAAACCTCCATCTCCTTTAAGTCTCTCTTTAAAACCTACCTTAGGGACTAAACCTTCATATTCATTCCCTCCTGGTATCTCCCTATTTTGACAATGTCAATTTTTTTTTGTCTGATTCCACATTGAAGCAGCAAAAAACCTTCTTGCTGTTGTGATCCGTAACAACAGGCACTAAACAGCAGCTTCTTTCTGAGACTGACAAGCATTAATATAAAAGAGTGATTTTAATCTGGATTTCATCCATTCCAAAATTAAAATATTAATTCTTGCATGTAAATGTAAAATTAAAGGTAAAACAGCAAACTTTGTTAAACTTAACTCATGCAAGCAAATCAAATCAAAACATTCTTCACAAGAATCTATTGTGTCTGGATTTTTAAACACAAGAATATCTCTAGGTGCTGAAGTTCATTGTTTTTATCTCGATTGCAATTAGAAGCATCCAGCAGCACAAAAATATGTTAAACAACAACTCAGAAAATTAAAATTTCTTTAAAATTTGTTATAAAGTAGCCTGAAACCTTGTCTTATATATAAAACACTAAAGAATTTCAGCTTCAGAACAAAACTCAGAGATGGCAAGAAGTCCATAACAACCTCACAAATCATTTATTTATTCATTGCTGTTGTACCCAACAAATGGAGAGACAGTGGGCTTTTTGAAAGGCAGGTTTTACAAACAAAAATCTTCAAATGTGTGCTCGCAGCTTCCCGAAACAACAGACACAAACAGACATCAGTTTTGATGGTTGTGTTATCAATTCAGAGCTGCCTGCATTCTGCGAAAACAGAGGTTCGGGGTCTGTTCAGCGTTTCTCAGCAGCACAGCTACCACAGCGGGTAACGTTTACAAACCCAGGAGCGATGGAGGTTGTGGTCGTTGGACTGTGAGGTTAGATGACTTTATCAGTTGCCTGATCTAACTGTAAACACACATATGCGCTGCTGTCTCACTTTAGCAGATACTTTAGCAACTTCCAGTTCTCATCTTACCTGCACATGAGCTGCAGTGCTGCAAGAGCAAAATACTCATTTTCCCTTCTCCTGCCCACATACCACCCCCTCCAACCCAGCCCAGTATCTCACTGACACATCATAAACAGCAGGCACAATGTATTTTGTAATTGAATGCTGCTGGTTTCCATTGAACCACCTTGCAAGCTTGAATGTAAAATATACACAATGGCAAAAGACAAATAAATCTTTGTGCATTTAGAACACTTCCCTGACATATTATCAAGAGCATAATTATTGTCAATTTATTGGGGTTTTTTTAAATCACTAAAATGCTTGGTGCTTTGTTTAAGGGAATGAATTGACTCAGAAAAGAGAAAAATAAATGGGGATTCCAGTGAGGCTGCCAAGTAGGAGGAGACATCTATATTACTGAACTCGACGCTATGGTCTGCATGGGGCATGAATAAAGAAACAAAGATATTGCCCCATGCTAATACGGGAGGCGAGTTGCTTACTGCTCCAGGGAGCTAATTCCACTAATCCCCAATCCACTGCAGCTACTGGGATCTGCATACATTTGCCACAGTAGGAAGACAGCAGTGTGCCAGCTATTAGACATGTCAGAAGAACAGCAATGTTTTGAGAAAATAGCATTTGATTGACACCTACATGCTCAGTTTACAATCTTAACAAAACCAAAACAAAAACACCACAATGGTTGACAATTTGAGTGTCTGGCTGTATTGAATCCTCTTGCCAATCTTTGCTCCGGTCTGGGAAGACTGAGAAATGAAAGGCTTGGACAATCTGTTTTACAATTGTTAAAAGTCACGATGCAGAGGCTCCGGAGAAATGCAATAAAATAGGGGTTGAGGTGTAGAGGCAGTTATGTATCTTACTATTAAACTGTGTGAAAGCACGATGATACAGGGGACAGCTTTGTAATGAGGGAGGAAGGGGGAGATGGTGGAAGGCTTCAGTGGGGAGATAGTGGAGTGCGTGTGTGTTGCAAACAATGTGGATAGTAAATGACAGTATCTTATCCAGTGCAACAAGGCACTAAACCACTGGAATGATAGGGCCACATTATAGGTTAAAATAAATGCCTAACAAATGATAACACAATTTCCTTGAAACATTGAACCCAGGTGTGCATAAAAGAGCCTTGGGCACTCTCCCAGGCATTCAAGTGGGCACAGGATGATTGTTTGGATAGAAATGGTGTAAAGGCAGGAGAATGCCACGGGCGATAGAACCAGTGCTGGCATAATAGACCGATCAGCCTTCTGCTGCAGTGTAACAATTCTAAGATTCCAAAAAAACAGGCAGTTCTTGAAAAATGATGTCAAACATTTATCTCTCAAACAATGTAACATTTATCCCTCAAACAATATAAATAAAACAAATTATCTGGGTGCACTCTCATTTTAATCTGTAGGAGCTTGCTGTGTGCAAATGGTTGCTTTCTGACAATACAATAGAGGATTAAAAGGATACCAATGACTAAAGCATCTAGGAACACCCTGAGGCTGTGAATGTTGCTATATAAATGCAAGTTATTCTTCGATTTATAAATATACTTAAGACAAAAAGTCAACAAGGAAATCATATAAGACATCTAACAGATTGAAAATACTAGAGCAGAGTTAGGCCATTCTGCCCCTCAAGCCTGTTCTGCCATTTGATAAAATTATGACTGATCCGACTGTGGTGTCAATTCCCACACCGGCATTTACCCAATAAACTTTATATGACTCTGCTGGTGAAAGGTCTTTTGGTCTCAGTCTTAGAGTATTAAATGACCCAGCTTTCTACTGCCATCTGGGGAAGAGATTTCCACAGTCATGATCTTCCAAAAGAAACATTTTTCTTCACCTTCATATTAATTTTGGAGACCCCTTCTGATTAAACAGTTTACCCGTAGGTTTTGCACAAGAGAAAAAATCCTTTCAGTGTCCACCCTGCCAAGTTCCCACTGGAACTTGTACATCTCAATGAAATCACCTTCCATTCAAGTCCAACAGATATAGGACAAACCTGTACGTAGTGAATTTATTTAGTGCTTTTCCTCCAGTAAAATGTCAGGCGGGTAAGTGGAGCTGAGGCCGTGAAAAGATCAGCCATGATCTTACTGAATGGAGGAGCAGGCTCGAAGGGCCAGACGGCCTACTCCTGCTCCTAGTTCTTATGTTCTCAGTGCGACCAAACACAGTCATTCACAGTTAGGTTTCAAGGACTTCTTAATAGGTGGGGAGAATGTAGGAATAGACGGAAGTTTTGGAATAGAATCACAGGATATAGCAAATCAGGCATCAAAGGGCATGAGGTGTACCAGACAGGCCACCATGTTGCTTAATTGGTGTTGAAGTATAATTTGAACATTGAACCAATTCTTCTGCATTGACAGAGAATTAAGTAATTGATACGTGGGTCAAGAAAGGAATGCAGGAGACATTCATTTGGTGGATGGCTGCTATCTGTCTACTGACTGCACAGAATACTATTTTTAGAGGTGCAAAATGCACCCCATTTTTCGTGAAATGAAACCTGTTCAAATTGCACCAGTTCAGCAGTTGATACTGTTTCCATTTTCATTCCCTTTACTGATCCCTCTGCTAAATTCAGGGGCATTTTAATTATCAATGTCATGTTATAATGGGTGGTGGCCATCTTAAAGATGCTACAGAAGATGTTGGAGAAACCTGTTCGTGAGCAGGTTTTGAAGTGCTTCCAACAGTCGCTGGCAAACACAAAAGCTTTTTAAACAAATTAGACCAATGCGGATGTAATAAAACAAAAACTGTGGAGATCTGAAAGATACAGAAACAAATATTGCTGGAGAAACTCAGCAGGTTTGGCAGTATCTGTTGAGAGTAAACATTTCGAGTCCAACAACCCTTCCCCGGGAGAAGTATAAAGGTCACCCCTCTCCATGTTCTTTTATGCTTTCAAGAGATGCCCATTCCTCATTTCGCTGGGAGAGGATGGCCTAGCAGGTCATTTCAGAGATCACTTAGAATCAGTCACGTTGCTGTGGAGCTTGTGTCGGCCAAATCAGGTAAGGATAGTAGATTTCCCTCCCGAAAGGACATTTCACTCCAACCAAAGATGGTTTCATAGTCACCACCACTACTGAGGCTGGTTTTCCATTCCACATTTATCAACTGAATTTAATTACCCCTCAGTCTCCTGCATCCCTACAGCACTTTACCAGGAATCTCTGGATTACTAACCCAGTGACATTAACACTGCCCCAGCCCCACTCCCAGTGTCATTACCTCTGCCTGAACTCCCTTGTACTCTGAGAAGACCACAGGAGCGGCTGGAGGCCATCTGGTCCATTGAGTCTGTACCGCCATTCAGTGAGGTTATGGCTGATCTAATCATTCTCAATTCTTTATCCTCATAATCCTTCATTCCCTGATAGGGCAAGGCTGGTAGCTGTAGGGAATTCTAGATGGCTAGTGAAATTGAGGTGTTGGTCAAGAAAAAGAAGTCATGATTTGGAGATGCCGGTGTTGGACTGGGGTGTACAAAGTTAAAAACCTGGTGTTGTGTGATTTTTAAGAAAAAGAAGGAACTACATGCCAGGTACAGACACCATAGAGCAAGTGAATCCCGCGAAGAGTATGATGGCAGTGGAGTATACTTAAGAGGAAAATCAGGAGAGCAACAAGGGGACATGAGATAGCTTTGGCAAATAGGGTTAAGGAATATCCAAAGGTATTTTATACATACAGTAAGAACAAAAGGGTACCTATGGAGAGAATAGGGCCCCTTAAAGATCAGCAGGTCAGGCAGCATCCAAGGAACAGGAGAATCGATGTTTCGGGCATAAGCCCTTCTTCAGGAATCTTCAGGCTTATGCCAAAAACGTCGATTCTCCTGTTCCTTGGATGCTGCCTGACCTGCTGCGCTTTTCCAGCAACATATTTTCAGGTCTGATCTCCAGCATCTGCAGTCCTCACTTTCTCTCCTTAAAGATCAGTAAGGTTGCCTACGTGCAGAGCCACAGGAGATGGGGAAAAACAATAAACAAGTATTTTGCAGCAGTGTTTACTGTGGAGAAGGAAATAGAAGATATAGCACATGGAGAAATAAATAGCGACATCTTGAAAAGTGTCCATTTTACAGAGGACGAGGTGCTGGATGGCTTAAAGTGCATAAAGATGGATAAATCACCGGGATATGATCAGGTGTACCCAAGAACTATGTGGGAAGCTAGGGAAGTGATTGCTGGGCCCCTTGCTAAGATATTTGTATCACTGATGGCCATGGGTGAGGTGCTGGAAGACTGGAGGTTGGTAGTAAGGTGGTAAGGAAAAGCCAGGGAACTAAAAACCGGTGAGCCTGACATTGGTGGTGGGCATGTTGTTGGAGGGAATCCTGAGGGATGAGATTTATGTGTAAAGACCAATCTCAGTTATCCAAACGCTAATTATCCGTATTTTGGATTATCAAAACAAGATCTCAAAGTCCCTTAAAAATGTTATCCATTATCCGAACAATCAGTTATCCAAACAATCAGTGATCTGAACAAATTATTCCCTGCCCGTCTCATTCAGATAAACGAGATTGTTCTGTATTTGGAAAGGCAAAGACTGATTATGGATAGTCAGCATGGCTTTGTGGGTGGGAAATCATGTCTCACTGAATTAAGTGAGTTTTTTGAAGAAGTATCAAAGAGGATTGATGAGGGTAGAGCAGTAGACACGAACTATATGGATTTCAGTTAGGCGTTCAACAAGGTTCCTCATGGGAGACTGGTTAGTAAGGTTAGATTTCATGGAATACAGGGAGAACTAGCCATTTGGATACAGAACTGGCTCGAAGGTAGAGGACAGAGAGTGTGGTGCTTTTCAGACTGGAAGCGTGTGACTAGTGGTGTGCCACAAGGATTGGTGTTGGATCCACTGCTTTTCATCATTTATATAAATTATTTGATATGAACATGAGGGGTATGGTTAGTAAGTTTGCAGATAACACCAAAATTGGAGGTGTAGTGGACAGCGAAGAAGGTTACCTCAGATTACAATGGGATCTTGATCAGATCAACCAATGGGCCGAGGAGTGGCAGATGGAATTTAGTTTCGATAAATCTGAGGTGCAGCATTTTGGAAAGGCAAATCAGGGAAGGACGTATACACTTAATGGCAAGGTCCTGGGGAGTGTTGCTGAACAAAGAAACCTTGGAGTACAGGTTAACTTGAAAGTGGAGTCGCAGGTAGATAGGATAGTGAAAAAGGCATCTGATATGCTTTCCTTTATTGGTCAGTGCCTTGAATATAGGGGTTGGCAGGTCATGTTGTACCTGTACAGGACATTGATTAGGTCACTTTTGGAATATTGAATGCAATTCTGGTCTCTTTCCTATTGGAGGATGCTGTGAAACTTGAAAGAGTTCAGAAAAGATTTACAAGGATGTTGCCGGGGTTGGAGGGTTTGAGCTGTAGGGAGAAGCTGAATAGGCTGAGGCTGCTTTCCCTGAAGCATTGGAGGCTGAGGGGTGACCTTATAGAGGTTTATAAAATCATAAGGGACATGGATAGGGTAAATAGACAAGGTCTTTTCCCTGGGATGGGGGAGTCCAGAACTAGGTTTAGGGTGAGAGGGGAAAAATTTAAAAGGGACCTATGGGGCAGCTTTTTCACGCATAGGGTGGTGCGTGTATGGAATGAGCCGCCAGAGGAAGTGGTGGAGGCTGGTACAATTACAGCATTTAAAAGGTATTTGGATGGGGACATGAATGAGAAGGGTTTCGAAGGATGTGGGCCAAGTGCTGGCAAATGAGACTAGATTAATTTAGGATATCTGGTCGGCATGGACGGGTTGGACCGAAGGGTCTGTTTCCGTGCCGTACGCTTCCGTGACTCTATGAGTAAAAATCTGTGGAAAAGAATTCCACTGATTCAGAGAACAAATACCTCATCATCAATGTCTTAAATGTGTGACCCCTCATTGTGAGATGATGCCCTCAGGATCATGACTCTCCCATGAGGGGAAACATCCTTTCCATACTTACCCTGTCAAGTCCCCGAAGAATCCTATGTGTTTTGATAAGTTCGCCCTGATTTCTCACAAGAATCCCCTTGAACCTCCCCAGGAAAGAGACTGTGGGGATGTGAATAAAGTTTAATGCTTAATATTCAAACTAGCCTCTGTGCTTGCATTCATGCTGCTGGCACAGTGCCAAGTCCTGGTCCAATAAAACATGCCCTGGCTATATCTTCCAGCCCGTAATGTCTGCTTCAAGTCTAAAAATAAATTACCCGCTATCCTTCAAAGGACCATTTTATTTATCTTGAAACCAAGAGTCTGTCTCTCAGTGATCTGCACATCAAAGGGACTGCATGTGTCTCAGGAGTGGGACTGGCTGAGCAAAGCAGCAAAACATCAGTACAAAGAGCTTTCACCCTGTGCACCTCCATTACTGCTCTCGCCAGCCGTTCATGCAGGATCAGGCAAACAGGTCGCTGCTGGGGAGGGACGAGCAAAGAGAAACAAATGGGGGCAGGAGGGACGCAAGTGGTTCCTTTTTGACGTGGGGCACCTTTCACTGAGACCTCCCCATCCCCGGCACAAGCTTCAGAACGAGAGGTGGGATGACCCGGGAAATTTCCCAGTTTTGTTAAGGTTACGGTGACCGCCTGTCCAAATCCTCTCCGGGAAACGTGCCCAGTGCGTGCATCACCCAAACGTGCTTGGCCCAAGTATTGTGACATCCGCTGGTTTTTGAAGTTGTTGGGTGTTCAGTACCAGGAACACACCAGCTGTGGTCGAACTGAAGGCAGGGCAGAGGGTTTTCTGAGAAATGTTTCGCTTGACTCACTTTTGATCGATTCTCATTAAACATTGGGGAGAGGCAACCAATCATTGCTTCCAGATACTTCGGTGCTGTGCAAAGGTGAGGGGGTGGGAGGGCAGGTTTGTGAGCAGGTGGCTGCATAGTTTTAAAATAGCAAGCATGAAGAAATAACACCTCGCTAGAAATAGAGCTTCCTCAAATGTTCTCAATAAGGTTCGGGTGATGGCACAGTGGCATTGATATTCAGCTACTCATCCAGAGACCCAGCTTATGCTCTAGGGACTTGGGTTCAAATCTCACTGGGGTAGAGGGTAGATTCTGCCTTTTTTACAAACTTGAATTCTAAGAATAACCATTGCCAATTGTTCAAGTAGATCATGTATGCTCTTTATGAATATAAATCTGCCATCTCGACCAGATCTGTCCCCCCCGTGTGACTCCAGACACACAGCAATATGCTCACTGTCATGAGTTTTAACTGTCATCTGAAATAGTCCAGCACACCATTCAATCATATTAAACTGCTAAAAAGACTCAAACGGAATGAAATCATTGGAGTACCTGGAGGTACCGGAAACGACAGTCACATTCTCATCCCTGCCGACTCCGTTACTACCGTGGAATTCCTGCAGTGTAGAAACAGGCCCTTCGGCCCAACAAGTCCCTCCAAAAAGTAACCCAACCATACCCATTCCCCTACCCTGTTATCCTATATTTACCCCTGACTAATGCACCTAACATACACAACCCTGAATACTATGAGCAATTTAATATGGCCAATCCACCTGACCTGCACATCTTTGGATTGTGGGAAGAAACTGGAGCACCCGAAGGAAACCCACGCAGACACGGGAAGAATGTGCAAACTCCACACAGACAGTCACCCGAGGTTGGAATCAAACCCGGGTCCCTGGTGCTGTGAGGCAGCAGTGCTAACCACTGAGCCACCATGTCGCCCCAAAACTAGAAACCCCAAAGCTACTGGGGTTGAATGCCAAAATGGGGAGAGCTGTCTCACAGCACAGGTCGGATAGAATTGCACTTTAGACACAATGTCCCAGACAACATCATTGCCAAGGCAGCAGAGGTGATGGCACAGTCTGGCAGGAGTAGCCATGGGAGCCCTCAACATAGACACTGGACCCCAGGAGGAGTCAGGACACCAGGTCAAACATGGGTAAGGAAACCGTCTGTTGAGTAATGTCCACAACCTCCCGTCTCCTCCCCCTCACTCAGTTATTGAATCAAAGCACCTTCATGCTGAATACCTTTTGGTGGAGTGTTGAGGGTGGCAAGGATGCAGAGTGTATTCTTGGTGTGGCACTTCAATGTCCATTACCAAAAGGGGCTCAGCAGCACCACTAATGATGGAGCTGGTCGAGTTCTGAGGGATACTGCTGCTAACCTGGGTGCAGCAGGTAGTGAGGGAACCAGTGCCACCTACATGACCTCATCCTCACAACCCAGTCTGTTGCAGATGCATCTGTCCATGACAGTATAAGTAGCACTGATCACCATACAATCCTTATGGAGTCGATCTTGTGATGGTAGTGATTGCGAGTTATATATATTTTAATGCCATTTATTTTAGAGTTTGGAATTCAGGTAGTGACATGTGCATTTTGGTTAAATGATTAACTTGTAAGTATTCCTGTAGCCATGGCGACTGATTTGTTTTTTAAAAGTATGAAAGAGATAACACTTAGAGGCCAATGGGATTTGCTTACACTGGAGTTTGTGAGTGAACAAAGTAAATGGTTGAGAATTAGTTTTTCAGTTTAGAAGTTCAGGGAGAGATTTTCTGTTTCTTTTCATTAGGAGAAACACCTATCACTTGAGAAAAGCTGTTTGGGTTTGGTTTGGCAGTTTTTCAGAAGTCTTGTCTGAAGCTTAATATCTAAAGAAGAGAGACAGTTTAGAACTGTTAATAACGAATCCTCTCAGTGTAAGGAGTTTAGTTTTGCTATTCCAGAACAGAATTGTTTAGTTAAAGCCCTGAAAGGTTTATTTGAAGCTTAAAGAAGCTAAGCTCAGTTTAAAGGAGAATTAAGGAAGAGGTAATCTGTAGAAATTAGGTCCCTGTAATTGTTTCGGATCTGACCTCCTGAATTTATTTGCCCTTGTTTAATCTTCAATGCAATCCTGAATTGTTGGCATTGTCAACGTTTTGATGACACCTCAAACCAAGACCCTGTCTGCTTGCTCAGCTGGACGTAAAAGATCAACCACCAAAGAGGACTAAGAGAGTTCGTGGCTTAGTCAACACCTCTTCCTCAGCCAAAAAAACACCAAATGAATGATCACGTCATTGCTCCTGACATTATGATGTATCCAATGTCTCTATAAAAATAACTGACCTTTAAAAACAGCCAGTAAATGTGAAATGCTTTCAGAAGTTCTGTGCTAAAGATGGCCATGTTGCTAGATCGTTTCTTTGCTATCATCCAACAGAAACAAGCAGCACTTATATAGCACCTTTACCATAGTAAACACTTCATGGCGTGTTATAGGATAGCATTCTTTTAACACAGAAACACAAAAGCTGACCAAGAACTTGGCCGGAGAAGTAGGTATCAATAAGTATCTTAAAAAGAGAAGTAAAGGGGTTTGGGAAGAGAATTTCCAACCTCAGCACTTCCTGGAAGGTCACCAAAGCAGAGCAATCCCAGGGATTGTCAAGAGGCCAAATTTCGAGGACTTGCTAGACCGGTCATATAGCATGGAAACAGACCCTTCGGTCCAACCAGTCCATGCTGACCATAATCCCAAGCTAAATAGTCCCATCTGCCTGTGCCTGGCCCATATCCCTCCAAACATTTCTTATTCATGTACTTATCCAAATGTTTTTTAAACATTGTCACTGTACCTACACCTGCCATTTTCTCTGGAAGTTCACTCCGCACTCGAAACTGCCAATATAATACCTTCATTCAAAAAGACAAGGAGACTAAAAACACGTTAACTATAGGTCAGCTAGTTTAGCACCTGTCATTGGAAAGTGTTACCTGGGAAGAATGTTGGTGAAACTTGTAAAGTCTGAGAGGGTTCTCAATGGCTGGTTCTTCAAACTTGCAGAATGAAAGCATCATTTGTGAGATATTTGCCCCAAGACTTGTGAGCGGCTGTGCCTTTTCTGTCAATATATCTGTGGAGAAAGTGAGGACTGCAGATGCTGGAGATCAGAGCCGAGAGTGTGCTGCTGGAAAAGCACAGCAGGTCAGGCAGCATCCCGAGGAGCAGGAGAATCGACATTTCGGGTGATGAAGGGCTTATGCCCGAAATGTCGATTTTCCTGCTTGCCGGATGCTGCCTGGCCTGCTGTGCTTTTCCAGCACCACACTCACATCAATATGTCTGTCACAGCCATGGAATTACTGCAAGCGCTGATGTCTGGATGAACATGGGGCAGTTGCAGAATGAAATGCTACTGGTGAGTTCTTGGCTCGTCTTTTAATCTGCATCATGACGGTGTCCTCCATGGTAAATTCCTCCCAGGCCATTCTCATCACGGCTAGAATTTCTAGCCTTTTGTTGCTGATCTTCAGGACCTCCTCAATGAGGACATAACTCCTCTTTATCCATACAGAGCTCCCAAGCTGCTTGTGATACCCTGTTAGTCTTACGTTTTGGGTTCTTGGACAGTGACCCAGAGCACAATCCCACTGTTTATCTCCAATGTGAAGGGCTAATGTAGCAATGGCCACTTGCCTGTTCTTGTCCTTGCGAATAGGAATTAACCAATAGTTATTATAACAGTCTTTTATCAAATTGCCTTTCTTGCAATATTGCCAATATAAACCTTATGTCCAAAACTACTTGATGGGATTATCTTGCATAAATAAGTGAGCAAATAAAGTGTCATAATGTAATAACATATAAACACTAGTACAGAAATTAGAGATGGAAAGCAAATGAATCTGAACTCTTATATCAATATATACAGCTTTTAAAATGCATTTTGTATATAAACTGTGTTTCAGCGCCTACATAATGAAGGCTTTCAGGCTGGATTTCCATCTTATTGTAGGTGATGGTTGGAAAAGCTTGTAGAGCTAATTTTAGTTTCTCTGCTGCTCCTTTCTAGGCCAGTGAGAGGGTTAATAGGTGCTGACAATTGAGCAAAAACATTGTTCAGTTAGCGTTTCCTGTCACAGACCTTCCAGTTCTGATTTTCGTTCAGTGACTCCCATCACAGATGCTTGTGAAAAGGGTGGGTTGCTTTCGAAACCCTGATCCCTTATTCATTTCCACTCACATTGTCACCACCAGTTCAACCTGCTCCAAAACCACAAGCAGTACAGGTCAGCGAGTGGCGGTCTATGATGGCACTTAGTATGATCGAAAGGAGTTTAAATGGTTATTGTACCAGATAAGTAATCTGGATGTAGATTTATTCACTGAGGTGGAAGGTTCGCTTTCAGATGTTTCGTCACCATAGCACTCCAGAGGCCTACTGAAGATGTTGCCTGGTTATGGTGACGAAACGTCTGAAAATGAACCTTCCAGCTCAGCGAGCATACCTACATTCAGAACCTCAACCTGAGCTACAAATCTTCTCAAAACTTGCTAAGATCAATAATCAAGCCTGAATGAGTTAGCCAAAAACATCTCGAGCTCAAATCCCACCATGACATTGTGTATATGAGATATGTTTCTAGCTCTTAAGTGGTGAATGCTAGCATGTAGAACTGAAGGATCAGGATTGTCATTAAAGAGTACAAAAATGTGTAAAAACATGGTTATTAAACTAAAATAATCAAATCCGTATGTTTCAAGAAAACTAGGAGCAAAAGTTGGGGTGGTGGGAGTCTGGGTTTGTGGAAATGAGAGGGTTTTTCACACAATGAGTGATCGTGATCTGTACTGAATTGCTTGATACAACATTGGAAGTAGCTTCAATCGTCCACAGGGAGCTGGATAAGTATTTGAAAGGGAAATGTATGGAGATAGCACAGGGCAGTTAGGTGGCTCTTGAAGAGGCATAATGGGTTGAACGGCTTCCGTCTGTGCTGCAAGGTTCAAAGATTTCCAGGCAGCGATCTCACTTTAAGGCTGCAATGGCGCCATGAGGTTGAATGGCTGGCTATGGTTATAATGATGTTTGTGATCCAGTGCACAAAACATGACACAAAATTCCAATCCTGGTTAGGAGCAGGAATAAAAGCAAAAAGGATTAAAAGTAAAAGCAATGCACCGTTCAGATGAAGGCCTGCTCAAAGCAATTAGCTGCAATTTCACAAAGTTGGAAAGAGAATTTAAATGCTTGGTCCTGCCAAATTCACACAACGGGATTAAGCATCTTCCAATCTGAGATACACAGGTCTCCACTCCACAAGATACTATCAGGAAAGGCCCTTGATAGTTATCTAGTCACAGGTATAACAATGTTCTTCCCACTGTGTCCATCAGTGCAGTGACTGCACTAAACCCAGAGGAATGAAATCCAATAATTAAAATCCCACGTGCCTTTTGGGGTGTACTGAGTTCTGTTAGCCTCCTCCATGTTAATTCAGGTAGCATCCTACCGAATCACAAGCTACGAAGCCCATCGAGACACTTCATGTATCAGATGGTTTCACTTCACAAATAGCAAGTCTCACACTGCCCTCCACTGGTTTCCTGTCCATGCAAACGTCACCACCTCCTCCCACACATTCGCCAACTGACGAAAACCAACTGGCTGTGGTTGTAAACATTTGTTGTATGCCTCACTCACCCACACCGTAATGACCTGTTCCAACCACTGCTCCCCCTCTCTCTCTGGCTCCCATATGAAGTGACCTCCTTGAGCAAGGCCACCGGCAGACACCCATTGGATCAAAGGATGGGAAACATGGATATCACCAACAAGTTCCTTGTGACAAGCCCCCATCTGTCAATTGGTAGGGTTTGAGTTTTGACGGTGAGTGTGTTCCTTGCTAAACAAGGTCAAGAAAAGCCAAGGCCCCTACGCAACTAACCATGGGGTGTCAGGAGAAACCCCTTTTGCACTTGTGGAGAGAACATTGCTACTTGTTACCAAGGAGTGACCCCTCTACAGATTAGTTGCCAACTATTCATCTCAAACTTGGCAAATGAAAAGGCTTTGGTTTGGCTCTGGGCACTTGTACTGACTGACCAAATAACAATTAAATAGAATTGTAGAAACGTTACAGCACAGGGGCCAATTGGGTGGCACGGTGACTCGTTGGTTAGCACTGCTGCCTCAGAGCACCAGGACCTGGGCTCAATTCCACCCTCGAGTGACTGTCTGTGTGAAGTTTGGACATCCTCCCTGCGTCTGCGTGGGTTTCCTCCGGGTGCTCCGGTTTCCTCCCACAGTTGAAAGATATGCAGGTTAGGTGGATTGGCCATGCTAAATTGTCCGTTGTGTCCAGGGATGTGCAGGGTAGGGGGCAATGCAGGGTCACATGGGTGTCTCAGAGGGATGGTCTCCAGAGGGTTAGTGCAGGCTCGATGGACTGAGTGGCCTCTGTCTGCATTGTAAGGATCCTACAGTCCTTCATGTCTAGATCAACTCTCCGCAAAAGCATCCCAGTTAAGAAAATAAAATTAGGAAATGTAGGCCATTCGGCCCATCAAACTGCCCTGTACTATTCAGTAAAATGATGGCAGATCTGATTATGCGGCCTTCAACTCCACTGTTCTGCCTGATCCCCATCCTCCTCATTTCATTCGTTGATGAAGACTCTGTATAACTCAGCTGTGAATCAGATTCAATGACGCAGCTTCCACTGCCCTCTGTTCCAAGATTTCCAAACATACGTGACTCTCAGAGGAAAGCAAAAATCCTCATCTTAAATGGGGGCACCTGTTATTTTGAAGTGTTTCCCTGGTTCTGGGCTCACTGATGAGGAGCAATATCCTCCCAGCAATTGCCTTGTAGAGTGCAGGCATTATGAAAAATATTTTACAAGTTAGTCCCACTCTCTCAGTGTTTCCCAGGACCAGGACTCTTTTGTTTCTCATCTGGTGCCCCTCTAATTCTCTTTTGGAAACTCTGACTGAATCTAACTCCATCACACTCTCCAGAGAAGAGTTCCCGATCAATGAACTTGCTGCTTAAAAGAGTTTCTCCTCCCATTCTTTGGTTGGTTCTTTGAACAGCTTCAGGGACCTGCGTTCAATTCCACCGTTGGGCAACTATCTGTGTGGAGTTTGCACATTCTCCCCATGTCTGCACTCCTTTCCTCCCATCGACCAAAGATGTGCAGGGTGGGTGAATTGGCCATGCTAAATTGCTCACAGCATCCAGGGATGTGTAGATTTGGTGTGTTAGCTACGGGAAATGTAGCATTACAGGGAAAGGGTAGGGAATGAGTCTAGGTGGAATACTCTTCAGAGTGTCAGTGTGAATTTGTTGGATCAAATGGCCTGTTTCCACACTATATGGATTCTATGGAACCATCACATGGTGTCCCCACAAATGGTCACAAAACTCCAGCTGAGGCCAAACCAGAGAGTTTTACAGAGGTGCACCATCACCTCTAGGCTTTGGACTTTATTCCTCTATTTATAAAGCCTAGGATTGTGTAGAATCATAGAATCCCCACAGCGTGGAAGCAGGCCATTCAGCCCATCAACCCTCCAAAAGGAAATCCCACCCCATCCCTGTAACCCTGCATTTTCTGCAGCTAACCCACCTAGCCTGCACACTGTGGACAATTTAGCATGGCCAGTCCTTCTAACCTAAACAACTTGGACTGTAGGAGGAAACAGGAGCACCTGGACAAAACCCCACATGGGGACAAGCTCAATGTGCAAACTCCATACAGACAGTCGCCTGAGGATGAAATTGAACCTGGGTCCTTGGCGCTGTGAGGCAGCAGTGCTAACCACTGAGCCAACATGCCACCCTATGCTGCTCCTCTATACTTTCAACTACTTTCTCAATCTGCCATCTCCAATGATTTGGCCAAATGCACAGCCACGTTTCTCCATTCCAGCATGTCTGATCAAATTCGACTCTTTATATTATGTCACCTCTCCTCAATCTTCCTGCCAAAATGTTTCACTTCACACATCTCTGCATTAAATTGCACCAGCCAAGAGTCTGCCCATTTAAAAAGCCAAAGTCCTCTTGAAGTTTATCATTACCAACTTTCGTCTAGGCATGAGCAGAGATATGCAAGTTCTCCACTGGAAAGCAGATGAAGTTAGTTAAAAAAAAGTAGTTTAAACTGCTTTCCCTGTGCCAGGGGAGGTGAGCTAACTCAGAACAGATATGTGGACACCTTAGTGCGCCTTAGTACTCAGTGCAACTTTGAACAGAGTGCTGGGATTTGGGAGTGTAAGGGAGCTAGGGGAAAGAGATACTCCTTTGCTTTTCTGAATTCTGCCATCTTGTGGGAGTTATTCGACCACCGGGAATACTATTTGTTCTGTGGCTACCAGGTCTACGTGGTCAGAAGCCAATAATGGACAGACACAATAGGTCAGCATTTGTCTACTGAGGTGGGTAGTTCACATTGAGAAGCTTCCTGACTCGCTGCACCCTCATACCCTCCATGCCAACTCAATGTCTACTCATGCACCCATCCACCCCCGTGTGCCCTCATAAGCTCCATGTCACTCAGCCGGTGTCTGCCACCGAACTCAGGAGTCATTTAGAGAGAAAAAGCAAACCTTCAAAAATCTAACACAGCTTTTACTCCTTACATATTTAATAGAGAAAAAAAATCCCATTCATAGAACCCATTATAAGCTTTCAAATCTCGAGTGGTTAATTACTTACAAAAACAAATCTCTGTTCAGACCTACATCAAAGACAGCCAAAAGTTTCTTTAACTTTCCAACCAAGCCGGAAACTCAGGACCAAGAGTCTGGTGCTGGAAAAGCACAACAGGTCAGGCAGCATCCGAGGAGCGGGAGAATCAACATTTTGGGCATAAGCCCTTCATCAGGAAAGATCCTGCTCATCGGATGCTACCTGACCTACTGTGCTTTCCCAGCAACACACTCTTGATTCTGATCCCCAGCATCTGCAGTCCTCACTTTCTCCTAGGGAACTCAGAACCCTCTGCTGAGCTAAATACAACAGTTGAAACTCAGCCAAGCATTCATACTGGCAATGATAACACCCTAGGTGTGGTGTCAACAAAGTGTTCTCCTGACGTTGCAGACCAGATGCTATTTTCTTTCCAACATACACCTGTCAATCAAAGCAGTCTGCAAACAGCTTATTTTTCTCAGCTCTCACTGCCAGTTACAATTTTTTTTAAAGTTTAAAGAGCAGGGGCATGCAAGAACTTCAGCTCATGGCCGTAATCGAGATTTTAACTGTTCTTTAATTGCATTTACACCAACTCTATCAATTTTGATTTCCACTTTGTGATTAAATGTACTTGCAACAGTCAAAATGGGATTTCTTTGAACTCAGCATCAGGTTCAAATTGGTTGGGTGAGTTTGAGTTTCTCCCTCTCGTGGTAAATAAGATCTCTTTCCTCTTTTGGCAAAAAAAACTAGACTTGTGGAAGCACGATGTCTCTGTCTGGTTCCTGCCTGTCATTTTTAAAGCTCCATAACTCTGTGAAAATCTGCTCCAATGATATGTGAAGCTGCTGTATAATTTCTGTGGCAAAACACAGGATCAAAAGAACTAATGTCGTGTGAATGCAATTATGAATAGGACAATTCATTATGTTCTTCTGCTTGAATCAGCTGAAACTCTCAACATGTCACTGTAGAAATTTCAAAGTATGACCCCATTAGATACCATCCACATAACTCAGCAGGGAAACTCACACAGAACAAAATCCCCACATGTCATCACTATCCCAACCCCAATGACCTCTGACATCAAAACTCCCTCAAAAACAGGCAGTGTTACTCAACTGAGTCTGTTCAGGAGACAGACATGCTCCAGAGGTGAAAGGTCAAGGGTGATGCATGGTATGATTGAAGTCATGAGACCCAGAGGACGAACACAGCACATGAAACTGCCCAATAAGATCTGTGTGGGAGGCATCTCACTGCTGCAGCTCAGGAAGATACTGAAATGGATGGACACTCCATTCTAAGGTTCTCCATCAAAGAGAAGCAGTCAGAGATATGCTTTGTTAAGAGTTGCACATGAACCCGCTACAGTCTCAAAAATTGCTCTGTCTGATTTCAGAATGCAAAGTGCAGTCGGGAAGGGGCTAAGAGAGGGGTCTAACAGTTGTTTCAGAAAACCCATTCCCACTGTCAAACAACTGGATAGAAAGGAGATCAATTCAACGCAGCAGGATTGCAATGAATGACAGTCTTGTTACTGAGCTCTCATAGAAGTACAAAGTTTTGTTGAAATAAGTTACAATATCTTGTAATAATATCATTTTAATTCTTACCTGAGGTGGTTTCCTGCATCTTTTCACGTTTCCTCTTCTTCTTCTTTCCCTTCAACATTTGAAACAAATTCAAGATATTTTATAGATCAGTTATGTATACAAACGGAACAACAATTGTATGCAATCCCACAAAATAAAAACAGTGGGGGTGACACCTGTTTTGGCAGGCAGTACAAAATGGCCAAGCGTTCCATTCTGATTATCATTAACATTCACAATTCATTATCACCAACTTTGTGCTACTGCCAAATGCCAATTTTTATCAATAATGTCATTATAAATACTGTTTCAATCACATAGATACAAGATATGCACAACACAAGATATACAATGCACAAGGTACGTAATGGGAACTTTGTTCCTCATTGGCAGAGTCCAGGTACGCAGTGTAGGGAAATGGAAAAAAAAAGATGTGCACTAACACAGTGATTTTAGCAACCATTGTTTGTTTCAAAGTGCTTCACAGTCAATGAAGCACTTCACAGGATGGGCACAGCACAGAAAGAGGAGACAGTGAGGTCTGCAGATGCTGGCAATCAGAGTTGAGAGTGTGTTGCTCAAAAGGCACAGCAGGACAGGCAGCATCAGAGGAGCAGGAAAATCGACGTTTCGGGCTGAAGCCCTCCATTCCTGATATAGGGTTCCGGCCCGAAACGTTGATTTTCCTGCTCCTCTGATGCTGCCTGACCTGTTGTGCTTTTCCAGCAACACACTCTCAACAGCACCGAAAGCCATTGTAGGCTGTGCTGACTTGCTGAAGGAACAATTTACCTCCTGCCTCACCCTCAAGCTTCTCTCAGTGGCCTTCCCCATTCTCCCTTTTTAGATAATAATCTGATTCTTTCTTGAATGGCTCAATGGAATCTGCCTCCCCATCAATATTATACTGCCCTTCAGATTGCTGTCTGAAGAATTGTCCTAATTTTTCCATTGGTTCTTTCATCTTAAATCTGTGCTCTCGTGTTCTCAATCTTTCCACCAACGTGAACATACCTTTCCCTCTCTACTCCACCCAGACTCCTTCTGATTTTGAGAACTACTACTAGCAATTCTCCTCCTCCAAGGCAAACAACCTAAATTTCACATCACGGAAGTTCCTTAACCTCGAAACCGTTATTGTGAACCTTTTCTGCACTCTCTCTGATGCTTTCACATCTTTCCGAAAAGCATTCTTGCCCTGAGCTCCCTGCAATACGCCAGTTGACGCGGAACCAGTGCTCCATACAAGTTTAATATTACGTTTGCACTGGATGACTCTCATCAATCAAGACAAAGCAAAAAAAGAAGCTCAGGAGAAATTGGATGAAGACAAGTGAAAGTTCAATTATTGTCAGTTCACTTACATATGTAGAAATTGCAAATGCAAATTAACTTTGGTTGACGTGTCTTGTCACTGAAAAACAGAACCAATTAAAGCAAGCCTCAGTCTAAAACAGTGTGACAAGTGTCTACTGTGCTTTGTGACAAGACTCATATTACAGTGTGGGTACTGTAACAAATGACATGGAGACATAGGGAGCCAAGGTCCAATAGCTTTCTAACAGAGCATCTATTCACAACTTCACAATAAGATAGTGGGTGTGACTCAATCTGGGAAAAGGATGAAATGTCCTTGGAACTCTACCTGTTTAAAATGCTAACCTCCCCTTTAGAATGCTTCTGCCTGAAATTTAATACTGGATTTTTTTTAACGTGGCTTTGACCTTCTGCAAGGACATAATCAAATGGCTTTATTTTGATTTGATTTCAAACATTGCTTTATGCCCAGGGTTTAATTCTGCGCAATGTGGTTTTGTGACATCTGCCTGAGTTAAACTGGAGTCAAAATCCAACTTGTGACAGATTGGCAGGACGTAGAGCAATCTGGATAGAAATGAACAGGGGCTTCAGCTTCCACTATAACGATTCTCGGTGCTCCAAAACCCCTCAGTTAGATGGAGGTGGGAGTAGTTGAACCCCAGCAAGGATTCACGACCAACCCCCAATTGGTTAGTCTCAGTTGGACAGCTCGTAGAATGTCTGTAACCAGCCTCACGGCCCATGGCTTACTGAGGGGAGGGATGGATTCATAGAGTCATAGTCTTAGAGATGTACAGCACAGAAACAGACCCTTCGATCCAACTCGTCCATGACAACTAGATATCCTACCTAATCTCGTCCCATATGCCAGGATCCGGCCCAAATCCCTCTAAACCCTTCCTATTCATTTACCCATCCAGATGCTTTTTAAATATTGCCGTCTCCACCACTTCCTCTGGCAGCTCATTCCATACACACACCACCCTCTGCATGAAAATGTTGCCCCTTAGGTCTCTTTTATACCTTTCCCCTCTCACCCTAAACCTATGCCCTCTAGTTCTGGACTCCCCCACTCCAGGGAAAAGACTTTGTCTATTTATCCTATCCATACCCCTCATGATGTTATAAACCTCTATAAGGTCACCCCTCAGCCTGCGAAGCTCCAGGGAAAACAGACCCAACCTATTCAGCCTCTCCCTAAGGCTCAAACTGTCTAACCCTGTCATCATCCTTATAAATCTTTTCTGAACCCTTTCAAGTTTCACAACAACCCTCTCATAGGAAGGAGACCAGAGCTGTATGCAATATTCCAAAAGTAGCTAACCAATATCTTGTACAGCCACAACATAACCTCCCAATTCCTATACTCAATGCTCTGACCAATAAAGGAAAGCATATCAAATGCCCTCTTCGCTAACTTTGGTGATTGTATGTGCCAATATTGGGGGGTCTTTTACTTTCACCTTGTGATTGAACAACTTGCAAAAATGTAACTGCCAAAATCTTTGTAAATAATTAGTCCCGTAGCCAAGGCAAGTGAATCTTGTGTGATGTCATTAAAAATGGTCAAATTCCTCAGGAAAGAAAGATAAGGAGAAAAGTGATAGAGCAAAGGGAAGGATTTGCTCCACCTTTGTCAGTTTAAAAGACAGTGAAAGAATTGGCGCAATCTCCATCACCATCACCTGAAACCAGCAAGGATGGCTATTCCACCTGGAACCGAACCCAATAGATTTTCTTCCCTAACAAACACAGCGATTGCTGGAAGAACTCAGCATCCGTGGAGAGAGAACAACAGAGTTAATTTTTTCGAGCCCAGTATAACTCTTCCTCAGAAGAACCATCATCCCAGACACGAAATGTAACTCAGTTTCTCTCCCCCACAGATGCTGCCAGACCTGCTGAGTTGTTCCCGCATTCTCTCTATTGGCTTCAGCATTGCCAATACTCGCCCTTTATTTGGGATTTTCATCCCTGCTGATCGATAATGGACCAGCGTGCCAGCTGAATGTTGAGGAATCAGCCACTCCCTGATATCTGGCGAGGCGTTTGCTGTTGATTTGCAAACACGTGTCAATCCCACTGACTGTGCTGACAGCAAGCGCATGGGGAAATTACACCCAGTTCTCGTCCTTCATAGGTTTGCAGCCACTAATCCACTGGGCACAATGTTCCTTGAGCAAGACTTGTCCTTCAGCACTGACACAGATGCCAACTGGAGAGGCTGGAAACAATTTCCTTTGAGTAGTCACTCCGAGACTTTGCAAAGTAACACAAGCACCGGCTGCAAATGATTCACAGCTGCAGAGTCACATCATAAAATATTGACAAATGAGCTGAATAAGTCATAAAGAAGATTAAAAACAAACTTAAAAGCCACATGGGACTCGGAGTTGTGTGAACCTCACACTTATAGTCCAGTGATGTCACCTATTGGCTTAGGCTTAATGAGCTTGAACAGGAGAGAGTGCTTTATAAAGGCATAACTGATGCTCATAAAGATAACACTCTCTGCACCCGCGAAGCTGAGTTATTTCAAGCTGGAAGTTTGTTGCTATGCGGACTGCGAACTCCCTCATAGAGGGATGAAAGGCCTCTGGAAGTGCCCAGATAGAAACACTAGAAACTTACATAGTTATCTCGTGCAGACCAGCCGGGGTAGAGCTGCATGTGGAGTTGCCGCTCCTTGCGTGCCAGTTCATAGTACTTCGCTTGCTCTTCGCGAGACAAAGCGTGCCACTGTAACAAGAAGAGGTAGGAGGAGATTACTCAAACATTCACAGGTTAATGGGGAGGGGGACTGGAGTCCGATCCTACTGTAGGATGATCCAGGCTCGAGGGACCGAATGGCCTACTCCTGTCACAGTTCACTGCAAAGGAATCATTTCGTTGGCGGAAAGGAATCGATACAATTGCAGGCCCGTAGCCTAGCAACACATCACGAGGCACCCTGCTCATACATAAGGCGGAGTGTAAACTTGACCTTGCTCAATACTCTAGGAGAAAGTGAGGACTGCAGATGCTGGAGATCAGAGCCAAAGAGTGTGGTGCTGGAAAAGCACAGCCGGTCAGGCAGCATCCGAGGAGTGGGACAGCCAACGTTTTGGGCATAAGCTCTACGTTAGGAATGAGGCATCAATCCCGATGAAGGGCTTATGTTCGAAATGTCGATTCTCCTGCTCCTCGGGTGCTGCCTGACCAGCTGTGCTTTTCCAGCACTACACACTGACTCTTGCTCAATATTCTGTCTACACTGCCCCCTCACCTGCAAATGAACCCAATTTCTGTTTCTGTTGAGAGAAAATGGGAACGGAATATGAATCACCATACAGTCATAGATATGTACAGCATGGAAACAGACCCTTCACTCCGACTCCATGGTACCCTAAATTAATCTAGTCCCATTTGCCTGCATTTGGCCCATATCCCTCTAAACCTTTCCTATTCATACACCCATCCAGATGCCTTTTAAATGTTGTAATTGTACCAGCCTCCACTATCTCCTCTGGCAGCCTATTCCATACATGAGACTGTATCCACAACCTATACACTTTCTAACAAGTGTCTCCAATTCCTGTTCCTACCCACTGACCGACAAATCAAAATATCACAGCAAACACTTGTGGACACTAGTGTCGATTGAAAGATTATTTTACTGGAAACTGTCTCCTTTCTTTATTCTGAAGATGCCACAAATGGGAAGAAACACCTGACAGCCAATCAGGTAATCCAGTTGAGTCAGGAAGACAATGCACTCCTAAAATGGACGTTTTTGTTGACCAATGGCAGGAACTGGAGATCTGCTGGAAATAAATCATTGAAACTGAATTGCCGACTTGATGTTCCCCCGTGTCACTGCGGCATGTACTGTTAGCTCCTCAGACAACAGTTCCTTTGATTCATTTTCAATTCTCTCTGCCTCTGCATTCATCCCTTTTATAATAAAGGAGGCTGTCGCTCATACATACCCTTCAGATACAGCCTGCAGTGAAAACTTGTCAAACCTAAAAAGGGGGGTCATGAGAGGCACTTTTTCTCGTTATGTATCAAATGACAGAACAAAGAAGGACAGCCAGAGGCAATGGTAACTGTAGGGGCAGATATCTCTTAAAACTGACACTAGTGACTTGTGTGAGGAATGAAAGACAGGGATTATTCTCGTGGGAATGTCAATGGGTGAGCACAGGAACTTTTGATGACCTATGGCCAATTTCCTGTGGTTTACCTTTACACCATCAATGTTGGCTTCCCTAACAGAGTAGCGAGCACAATTCTGACTCGCTGGAAATATGCCCAGCACTGATATGGTTTAGAGAGCGAAAGAGAGACAGTGATGAAGGCTGTTGCCGACATGATGCATATTTTCCAGGAGTCTTCAGGAATTAAAGTCAGCCGTATGTCACTCAGAAGAGACATCCCAGAATCATTAAAGAAGATCGAGTGTTTTGTTTTATTCATTCACGGGACAAGGCACCGCTGGCTAGTCCAGTGTTTGTTGTCCGCCCCTAATTGCCCAGAGGGCAGTTCAGAGTCAACCACCTTGCTGTGGGTCTGGAGTCACATGTAGGCCAGACTAGGTAAGGATGGCAGTTTCCTTCCCTCAAGAACATTAGTGAACCAGATGGGGTTTTCTGACACTGGATAATGGATTCATGGTCATCATTACACTCTTAAATCCAGATTTAAAAAAAAATTGAATTAAAATTCTATCATCTACTGTGGCAGGATTTGAACCCAGATCCCCTAGAATATTACCTGGGTCTGTAGGTTAACAGCCCATTGACAATACAACTAGGCGGACACTTCCCCCTCCGCTTATTTTGTATTATTTTATTTGAACACCTTTGGTTGCCAATTTTGAAGTACTGGTGGTGTGGATAAAAGCTGTTTGACTGGGCGAGGCAGGTGTGGAGCAAGGCAGCAGGGTTGGTGGTTATGGACTGAAACCCCCAGGAACACAACTGGGGCAAACGTGAGGGAGAGAAAATATATATTAAAAATGAATTACACTAGAATATGGAGCCACTCCCAATAAACTGTGAACACGCAATGGTGGTGTAGTCGTAACATCACTGAACTATAATCTAATGGATCCAACTAATATACTGGGGTCATTGTTTCCAAACCTTCATTGGTTACTGGTGGAGTCTGAATTCAACTGGAATAAAAAGTGAGTCTCAGTAAAGGTGGCAATGACAGCTATCATCAATTATTGGATTAGATTAGATTCCCTACAGTGTGAAAACAGGCCCTTCGGCCCAACAAGTCCACACCGACCCTCCGAAGAGTAACCCGCCCAGACCCATTACCCTCTGACTAATGCACCTAATACTAGAGGCAATTTAGCATGGCCAATTCACCTGGCCTGCACATCTTTGGACTGTGGGAGGAAACACATGCAGACACAGGGAGAATCTGCAAACTCCACACAGACAGTCACCCAAAGCTGGGATCGAACCTGGGACCCTGGCACTATGAGGCAGCAGTGTGAACCACTGAGCCACCATGCTGCCCCAGTCAGTTGTGGGCTTGTAGTGGAATGGTAACGCGTCTGACTCCAGATCAGAAGGTTGCATGTTCAAATCACATCAGGCTCATGGCGTTTGACAAAAGATCAGCCCCAGGGTCTTACATGAGGTAACAGAGGACGGGTTATTGGGAAGGAAAACTGACATCTTTACATGGTCTGGTGTACTTGCGATTCCAGACCTCAGCAATGTGGTTAATACTTAACTGCTCTCTGAAATGGCCTAGCAAGCCATTCAGTTCAGGGGCAATTAGGGATGGTCAACCAATACTTGCCAGCACTGCTATGTGTTCTTATCTTTGCACTCAAGCAGGAAGATGAACGGCTGCAGATCAGAAAAGGAGAGTGAAATGGATGTATCTATGGAAAACACGCCCTGCCCAGCTCACTTAGCATTTAACAGCCAGCACTGTGTGGCCACAAATCTAATAAATATCCAACTCCAGGTCACAAAACACAGGAGATGCTGCGCTTGATTATCGCTCTATTGGCTACTCACCCTCCTGCCGAGGATTTGATTGATAGCTGCACTCTCTTTCAATGTGCACTCTGCCACCACATTTGCTCTCATCTCCTTCATGTACAACATAAAGGCGTTGAGAGGCTTCTTGATGTGAGGTTTTTTGGCCTCTTGTTCCTTCCTTGTTTCGTGGTGAGGTTTTCTGTAGACAAAAACGAGAAGGTACATCTAACCAATTTCAATCAGTCCCATGGTTCAAGCAATAATTAAAGCACAGAATAACACTCTCTCTGTAATCTGACACCTCCTCCCCCACCCCTCCTCATCAAGAAAGGAGAGTCAGAATTTAGACATCTTCCTAACATGATATGCAGCATTGGAACAAAAGAGGCCATTCAGCCCCTCAAGCTTCTTCCAACATCCAATTAGACATTGACTTATTCCTAGCTCAACTCCATGTACCTGCCTAAAAAAACAACTGCTAAACCGAGTGTTAAAATTTTGAACAACCAGTGCTTTTCCCAAGAAATTCCCCAGCAATTCTTCAACTTGACAACCTACATGTCCATGTGCTCAATCTCGTTGTGAATGGGTTCTTGCTTGATTTGGTGGTTCACAATGGCTGGGTGTGGAATACCAGTGGTAGGAGGATTCGGGTTCCCATGGACCATTGGATGAGAGAACCTGGGGAGTGGAGATACAGGAGAAGAAATTAAATTGGAAAAAAGCACCAAACTCACTAAAATCACATTACACTGTGGTCATATGGCATATAGAGCTTCATTGCGACAGTCTTACAGACCAGAGGGCTGCTCTCCCATTAGAGAGAGATGACTGCTGGTGGTTTAACCTGAGGGTCACTATCTCAGGCAAGGGCAGAGGTAGAGAAAGGGAGCCCTTCATGGTAACCTCAGCTGCTCTTGGCAATTAAACTTATCCTGCAAGCATCATTGTATTTCAAACCAGCCACTGAGTTAATCAGCCACCTGGCTGTGTACAGAACACCCTTGGTTATCCAAACATCAATTATCCAAATTTCAGATTATCCGAACAAGATCTCAAGGTCCCGTAAAAACGTTATACGAACAATCAGTTATCCAAACAAAATACACCCCGCCCACCCGGATAATCAAGGTTATTCTGCATAAATATGGACCAGTGTTTCAAAAGCACTTTCAAACAATATTGGACAGAATACTGAATCCAAACAATGAATTGTTAATGCTGTTTTTAATCATATAGCTGCCTTTAATTGGAAAATAGTCAAAAAAAGAAATTATTTTGCAATGCTGAAACAGAGTCAATCCTTATCTAGTTAAAACTTTGGGACATAGGGTGTGTCTCAGCTGATTTGCAACATACAACTCTGCAGAAAGCCAATGTTTCTTGACAATAATCTGAGCTGCTCCTGGCACGGCCGATGAGAGAGAGGTGCTGGCCGAGGCAATTACAATCTGAACGGTGCTCCTTATCCGTGCCACTGTGCCTGGTACCAACCAGGTAGCAGCTGCTGAGTGTCAGGTTAGTTCCAATGCCAGACCAGGACCAGGGAAGAGCTGGGTCTGGAAAGATCTTTGGGATCAAGGAGAGCATGCTTTCCATATATCAATGCTTTGAAACCTGTGACTGAAGGTGCATTATTAATGCGGGAGTCTCATCAAAGGAGGAACTACTGCAGTCCGGAATACAGCAACAAACCCAGAAGGAGCTGTGTGCTCTGGGCTAGGGAGCTGGATCATGTGAACCGAAAGAATGTGGCTGAAGCTCAAGTTTCATTTGGGTACAAAGATCCTTAAAACAGCCGTGCTTTATTGGGAAGACCAGCTGGGTTAATTAGCCAGTGGGATCATACTTGAAAGGGAAACAATTATCATTGTGTACTAAAATATACTTAATGGGCATTGCCCCTTGCCAAACATTAATAAGGGGAAAATTCCAGAAAAGACTAACAGATCCTATACTTAACTCTTTGCTGTCTGACAGGCACTTGGGCTGATTGCTTTAAAATGTTCCTGCACCTGCACCCTGGTACAAAACACCTTTGCCTCTATCAAAGGATGGTCACCAGGTTTCAGGAACGTTTAAACTTTTGCTGACAGTCAAATTAGATGAAAGCTCAGCAGCCATGATCTATGTGAGGAACCAAGATCCCAGGTTGCAAACTTTAACATTACAGTCGAGAATTACCCTTTGCGTAATATTTCATTTTTAAAACTACAGAGGGACCGTCTTGAAAATAAAGCTCTAGTTATCTAAATGTAACTTTAGTTGCATGGGGGAAGTTAAAGAAAGACTGAGGGGAAGGAAGTAGTGATTTCTGCTCCTTTTAGAACATAGAACATTACAGTGCAGTACAGACCCTTTGGCCCTCGATGTTGCGCTGCCCTTCATACTAATCTAAAGCCCATCCCACCTACACTATTCCATGTACATCCATATGCCTGTCCAATGACCACTGAAATGCACATAAACTTGGCGAATCTACTACCATTGCAGGCAAAGTATTACATACCCTTACTACTCTCTGAGTAAAGAAACTACCTCTGCCATCTGTCTTATACCTATCTCCCCTCACTTTAAAGTTGTGTCCCCTCGTGTTTGCCGTCCCCATTCTTGGAAAAAGGCTCTCCCTGTCCACCCTATCTAACCCTCTGATTATCTTGTATGTTTCTATTAAGTCACCTCTCAACCTTCTTCTCTCTAACGAAACAGCCTCAAGGCCCTCAGCCTTTCCTCATAAGACATTCCTTCCATACCAGGCAACATCCTAGTAAATCTCCTCTGCACCCTTTCCAAAGTTTCCACATCCTTCTTATAATGCAGTGACCAGAACTGTACACAATACTCCAAGTGTGGCCGTACTAAGGCTTGTACAGCTTCAGCATAACCTCCTGGTTCTAGAACTCAATCCCTCTATTAATAAAGGCCAAAACACTGTATGCCTTCTTAACAACCCTGTCAATCTGGTGGCAACTTTCAGGGACCTGTGTACATGGACACCGAGATCTCTCTGCTCATCTGCACACCCAAGACTCAACAATTTAAAGAGCATTTGAATTTAAACAGACACGTCTCCAAAGCTTATTGTCTTGCTCCCATCAGGACAAACGTTAGAATGTTAAATGTATTACAAGCTGTAATACATTGCTGCCAATTTCAATTCTGAGAGGTCTACCCTGGGATGGCACAATATCTAAAACATCAGAATAACAGATTAAGGCCAGCCCTTCCATAGTGCAACTATGCATTGGCGATAGGAGCATATACTTCATTAACAGGACACTGCCATCAGTGCAAAGAGACATTCTGCCTACCACATAACTGAGCGACATTCTGTGACTGATCAAACAGCTTATCCTTCTGGCTGGTTGTAACAGAACATTAATGCCTGCATTTGAAAAACCCAAAACAAATCTACTATAAAATGTTGAGTGTCTAATTGCTGAACAATTCTGAGCGTGCTAATAGCTACACTAAGAATCAACCCAAAGTAGTCAATTGAGTACACTCATTGCTCATCTCCCCTCCCTTCACACAGAGGGACATATTCTCTGCAAATAGAGTGTTAAAGTCTTGCACCTTTTTTGAATTCCAGCAAGATCTGGGAGCCAATAATTCCCTGCTGTTTATAGACATGCTTACAAATGTATGAATTAGGCGCAGGAGTAGACTATTCATCCTCTTGGGACTGCTCCACCATTTAATATGATCACGGCTGACCTGACTGCAGCCTTATCCCCACATTCCCCTCTGTCTCGGATAACTTCCCTCGTTAGTCAACAACCTATCTACCTCAGCCTTAAAACATATACACTCTATAGCTCTACAATAATGCCTTGGGGTACTCAATTGGCTCGTCAATTAATCCGCACGCTGTCTCGTAGAGCATGAATTGTAGTGAGCAGTTGAAAGTTGGTTTTCTTGCAATTGTCCTGATGAGTGCAAGACAGAAAGCTTCAGCAAGTTTTGAGTTCTGTACTGCCAAGTGACAATTTAAAGGGTATGATGTTTGTTTCCTCTCAGAACTGTCAAACTGTGCAGAAAGGTGTGATTACCACAGGCTAAAAAAAACAGTCACAGCTACAAGGACTGAGTGCCAACTGTGGAAATAAGCAAGCGCCAGAAACACAGTGAAAGTGCGCTTCTCACAGTGAAAAACCAGGTGACACTTTCCACATAAGAAGCCCAGGAACTGTTGGATGCACACATGCAGCAGTTATTCGGGAATCACAACGTTCCCCATCCCAGAGTTGAGTGAATGTGCAGTTTGTCCCATATTGGTGAGGTTCACAATACCATGAGGAGCTCCAGCACTTCTGAACACAGGCTCCAATGATCCTTTTGTATCTTATTACCGCAGCAGAAGCTTGGATATGTTATGTTTGGAACAGATATTTCCCATAAATTGCTCCTCATCTAGTCACATGTCCATCAGGATCCCTGTTCTCAGTCAAGGTGGGGGCTGTGGTGAAAGGGGTTGGGGAAGGTGGGTTGCTGGCAGGGAGGATGAGGGGAGCTCCGAAGGAAGTGGGGAGCTGATCACCCATAGGGCTGGCGGAATGAGATTCAAACCCCCTCTTGAAGGCCTTTAGCAGACCGGCAGTGCAGGAAAGCAGATTGACTAGAAAGTGAGGGCAGGGTATCAGATACAAGGGAAAGTCACACTGTCTGACCCAAGGGGTGGGAGAACAAGAGTATGAAGGATCCTCATGTAGGCACACCACACTGGGTTGAGCGTTAGCAGGGTTGCCATCATATTATCTATCTGGGCCGATGGAGCATTGAATTGATCGTTTGGTCCCCACAGATTCTTCCCTTTTCTCTACATCTGACTGGGAAATGGATCAGTTCAATTTGAATACATTCATTTAAACAGTTCAACTTGCCTGCAATTTTATGCCACCTGCTAATTTCCTGTCTGTCAGAATACACAAATGTTTATATAACTCTTATTTTTGAGCAAAACTTTGAAGGTTGCATTTAGATATTGAGTCCAATTCCTCTACACTGGCTATGTTCATATTTGTTGCAATTTAAAACGTGAGAGATGAGCAATAGTAAAAGCTGTTTTGATCAATTAAAAGCTAAATAACATTGGTTTTGCTGTTCTCTGGTTAAAATGGATTAAACTGCAATAATTGTGCTTTCTATCAGATAAAACATTCTAATTAATTTTTTAAGTTAGATGCTCACAGCAATTGAAGTATCTAAACAGTTGAATGTGTGATAGTCCGTGTTTCCAACCCAGTTTCTGAAATGTATTTTTTTCTTCGAATCGCCTGGTTTATTTTTAAATTCTAATTTGCTAGGTTTTTTTTCCAGTTTCTGAAATGTACTTGTTTCACACAATGTTATCATAGAGTCATCATCGTAGAATCCCTACAGTGTGGAAACAGGCCCTTCGGCCCAACAAATCCACACCGACCTTCTGAAGAGTAACCCATCCAGACCCACGCCCCCTACCCTACCTTTACACCTGACTAATGCAGCTTACCTACACATCTCTGAGCACTATGGACAATTTAGCATGGCCAATTCACCTAACCTGCACATCTTTGGACTGTGAAAGGAAACCACAGGCTGAATTAGTTTGAATTATGGTGGCAATTAAGTAGCCAATTGCAACAGGATGCACACAACGTGGGTACCATACCATGCCACGTGCATCAACACACAGGCAGCTTGCTCTCTATCAATGTCACTCCGACAATCCACCTCCATTCCTGACTGCAGAGTTAAGATCGGGACTTTGTCTTGGGCTTCAGACTATCTCCACATGTCACCCTTCTCTTGTAGTGCATGGAGAAGCAGCATGACCCTGTCAAAACCTATGAAACTCTTGTTAGTCAGTCACTGTCTAGGCATGTCATTTTATCATGGGGAACTACTGAGTACTAACCATCCAAATGGCAAATTGCAGGGTGCAGAGGAAATTCACCAGGTAGTTGCCTGGGCTGGGGTTTTAGTTGTGAAGAGAGATTGCACAGACTGGGATTGTTTTCCTTAGGGAAGAGGAGATTGAAGGGGACATGACTGCGCTGTATAAAATTATAAGGGGCCGTTCCCATTTGGTGAGGGCATCAATGACCAGGGGGCATAGGTTTAAAGTTAGGGGCAGGAGGTTTAGAGGAGATGTAAGGAAAATCTTCTTCTCCCAGAGTGTGGTGGAACCCACTGCCTGTAAGAGTGATAGAGACAGAAACCCTCATACCATTTAAGAAGGATTTAGATGTACACTTGCATTGCCAAGGCACACAAGGCACACACAGGGATGAGGAGAAAGCGAGAACTGCAGATGCTGGAGAGTCAGAGTCGAAAATTGTGGCACTGGGAAAGCGCAACAGGTCAGGCAGCATCCGAGGAACAGGAGAGTTGACGTTTCAGCTATAAACCCTTCATCAGGAATGGGAGGCGGTGGGCTGTGAGATAAATAGGAGGGTGGGGATGGGGCTTGGAGGGGAAAGTAGCTGGGAAGGTGATAGGTGGGTGCAGGTTGTTTGGGACCGGGGGTAGGGGAGGGGTGTGGTGGCGGTAGTGGTGACACATGGCTACAGGCCCAGTGCTGGTATATGAGATTAGAAGTTAGGCAGTTGCTTTTGAATGGTTCTGTCCCGATGGGCTGAAGGGTGGTTTTCTGTGCTGTGGACCTCTATGACTCTGATCTTCTAAGTATTGTAAAGATCATGTACAGTCATGGCTCAGTTTATTGGTAGCCTAGCTAAACCACATTCAATTATTTTCCTCAACCCTTCCATTACCTTTATTTCGTCTGTTTTGTAGTCTGCAAAAATAAATGATTTACACCTCAAAGAAACAGGGTAATAATGATTTTTTTTGTTTAACCTGCTAACTAACACACAAACACACACACTGATTTCAATCCACATGACTATATTTGACTGGAAAATGTACTCCAAAAGAGTCTGGCTTATGGTGCTTGCTTTAATATTGGAATCTTTCATTGAACAATGAAAATTTGACATCGAACAGTCACATTGTTGAATAAGCTAGAGCTTTATATGGTTTAAGTGGTGTTTTCAAATTTTATATTTAGATAAAGACTAAGTCCTATCGTACAAAAGGGCCTCATTAGAGACACAGAGAGGAGAGAGAGAGAGAGAGAGAGAGACGGCTGATGCTGTGTTTAACCTGAGGGTCACCACGCATCAGGGAAGGGCAAGAGGTTGAGAAGTAGGGGGCCTTCATGTTGAATTTAGTTTAGTTTCACATCTTACAGGCCAGTGAAAGGCCACAGAATGATGCCAATTCTGAAAATGTGAACAGATATTTTTGGCTCTACCTACACTGAACTTCAGACAGGACGCAACCGCAGTGTAGGACGGCACGGTCTCAGTGGTTAGTGATGCTGCCTCACAGCACAGGGACCCAGGTTCAATTCCAGCCTCAGGTGACTGCGTGTGTAGAGTTTGCACATTCTCCCCGTGTCTGTGTGGCTTTCCTCTGCATGCTCCGGCTTCTGCCCACAGTTCAAAGATGTGCAGATGGACTGTCCATAGTATCCAGGGATGTGTAGAGGGGCTGGGTTAGCCATGGGAGATGCAGGGTTACAGGAATAGGTTGGGGGGTGGTGAGGCTGAGTGGGGTGCTCTTCAGAGGGGCAGTGTAGACTTGATGGGATGAATGGCCTGCTTCCACACTGTAGGGACACTATGATTTTAAACTGAGCAAAACTGGATGCTCAGGAGTCATTTCCAAAGCATAATTAAGGGGCCAGGTCACAAACTGGAGCTTACATAACATCACAGGTACCATCAAATGAAGATGGAGGGCCAAACACAAGACCAACTCGTACATAGATATTGTTGAGCCCTGATATGCCTGTTGCAATCTTGACATTCCTGGCTACAACAATGCCTCTTGCAGCACTACCCAGGATGCATTTTGACACCAATTTGCTTCGTGCTCGTGTGAAACTGCAGAGTCGATAGCCCACTGCAATCTTTTCCCCAAATTTAGCAATTAAAGTCTCACGACACTTCTGAGGCAAGTCTCAATTTCAAAGTCTTGACAGAGCTTAAAAAGAAAGACGAGGGTCTTGCAGCCGACTTGCTAAAGTTCAAAGGGAAACAAAGGCTTACCAGTTGAGAGGGGGCGTGAGCTGTCCAACAGCACCTGGAGACAGGGGATAGAAGGAGGGGATATCAGGACCTGCGGGGTGTCTCTGCATGCCTGTGCGGAGGGGAGCAAGGGTCCAGGTGAGAACAAAACACAAGCATATCAGATTACCACAAGTCACTTCAATATAATTATACAAAATGTAAAGGATGTGCATCAGACAGGAAATAATTAGAAATTACCTTTTCAGCTTTTCTTTTAAAAACGCCAAATCTTATTATTTACTCAAGATTAACTAAATTGCTTGCATTTCAACTTTGTTAGGATAGAATCAGTCATAAATAATCACAGAAATTAAATCTGGCAATATTTTTCTGATTTGAGGGCCGGGTGATAAACGTTTTGATAAAAAAAATTAATAATGAAATTGCCTCTTTGACATTTCATCTTTAACCACAGCATGCTCATTTGCTATTCCCTATTTGACAATAATCTCTCCTGTACACCTGAATGAAGGAACAAAAATTAATATCTTATAATCTTTTAGATTAATTATTCCTCTCTTGTCTGAATGTGATTGCTGTCTGCTGTCAAACTGTCCGTTTTCAGTATTTCAGCTCAAAGAGCCTCTGAACACAAGCTCAAGACTGAAATATCTTGACTAAAATGGGATAGCACATGAAATGTAGTTCAGGATGTGGTTATCTTTCAAATTAAATCTTCTCTATAAAGCTTTAGTCTCATTTAGTATCAGTCCATCTGGATATCTGTTTGGCTTTAACTGTCTCATTCAAGTTATTTAAAGTAAGGATCTGCAAATTTATTAAAATGCAAAAGGTAAGATTAAAAGGATATTCTCAACAACAGTTTTCCTTAAATGTAGCAAAACATTTCAACGTGCTTCCTTGATGAAAGTTGAGTCTGTGTCGAAGCAAGGCTAAGAGTTTAATTGTGTTAAAATGGTTGGTAAGCTTGACAAAGCGGGTTTATAAACATACAACTGAGACATTTGCGAATGGATCTCTGCTCCTCCACTTGATCACAACCAAAACTAGGATCCCTATCAAGTTTCCCTAAAACAGAAAGTGGTTCAAACTGAATGTCCGTCAAACTGCGGCCTTGGAGTCAGCAACACAGTCCACAATCTGCCCCTCGGACAGTCCACAGTAAACTTTCAAGGTGTTGGTTCATCAGTCCTTGATTTAAAAGGCTTATTACTCCGAAGCTGTCTTCTGATTGGATCTTACATGGATGTGTTCCCTGTTGGAGATATATACATCTGAGAGAAATCACAGAATCCCTACAATGTGGAAGCAGGCCTTTCAGCCCATACTGACCCTCCGAAGAGCAGCCCACTAAGACCTATCCCAACACTGTAACCCTGCATTTCCCATGGCTAACTCTTGTATCCCTAGACGGAATGGGAAATTTCCCTTGGCCATTCCACCTAAACTGCACATCTTTGGACTGTGGGAGGAAACTGGAGCTGTGCAGAGGATACCCATGCAGACAGGGAGAATGTGCATACTTCCCACAGTCACCTGAGGGTGGAATTGAACACAGGTCCCTGGCGCTGTGAGGTAGCCGTGCTAACCACTGAGCCACTGGGCTGCCTTCCAGTAATCAATTCTGGGGAACAGAGTCAACAAAGACCTGATGAAGGAGCAGCGCTCCGAAAGCTAGTGCTTTCATATAAATCCATTGGACTATAACCTGGTATTGTGTGATTTTTTAAACTTTGTCCACCCCTGTCCAACACCGTTACCCCCAAATCTGGGGAACAGGAGCTTTCATCAGCCCATTTCAAGCTTTTCTGACAACACACCTTTTAAAATGAAATATGTATTCCAGTAAAATTAACAACAGCAGGGGAAAGATCGACTAACCCTTAAAGGGAGTGTAGCTCAGATTTACCAGAATGCTACCTGACTCCATGAGTTAAGTTACAAGAAGACAATATACGTATTAGGCTTTTGTTTCCTGGAATTTTGATGGCCAAGGGGTGGTTTGATGGAAGTTTTTTTCAGATGTGAAGCCAGAACAGAGGGGTAAGATAAGGTAAAATTATTTCTGTTAGATGGGGAATCTGGGATTACAGGAGTAATCAAAGACACTGGACCAATACCTTTCAAAAGTAAAGTTACACAACAATTATACACAATGTGACCGGTAGAAGTTTGAAACTTCTTCCATTGACTATAAATGGTGACGGGTCAATGGTCCATGTTAAATCTGAAGTTGATTAAGGATGGAAAGGGATATATGACCAAGGTGGGGAGGTGGAGTTGGGCCATAGCTCCCCCATGATTTGACTGAATGGGGGTAGAGGCTTAAGGGACTGAGCCAGTCCTTCCTGTGTCCCAGAAAAACAGCACCAATCAAAGCAGAAGATTGTTCTCATCTGTACAAACCAAAGCTGAACCAAATTTTTATCGGGTTCAACCATCCTCTGTTCTCTCCTTGATCGATGTGATTTGTTAATCTCTACTGTCAAGTATGGCAGCTTATTAGAAAATAAACAAGTGCATCAGTCTGGATTTAAAGTTCCGGCAGAGTTGCTCAGTGATTTTCTTTGCCTGTATGTCCTGCTCTACCATGGTGGCTCAGTGGTTATGACTGCTGCTTCATGGTACCAGGGGCCTGGGTTCGATTCCTGCCTCGGGTGACTGTCTGTGTGGAGTTTGCACATTCTCCCCGTGTCTGTGTAGGTTTCCACCAGGTGCACTGGTTTCGTCCCACGATCCAAAAGATGTGCCGATTAGGTGAATTGCTCATGCTAAATTGCCCATGTGTAGGCTAGGTGCATTAGTCAGGGGAAATGTAGAGTAATAGGGGAATGGGTGTTGGTGGGATACTCTTTGGAGAGTTGGTGTGGAGTTGGTGTTTCCACACTGCAGGGATTCTATTCCCTTAGGATTCGAAATTAAAATGTTCCGTTTCTCTGGCTTCAAAAAGAAAGGAGCCAATGACAGTGGCATCTCGACAGTTTGATTTAATCTTGTGTTGACTACCGTGGTGCATCCTTCCCCACCTAAACACCCAGGACCTGAACTAAAATGAACAATTTCAATTTCTCAAGTGCATAAAAACCATATTGTTTCCAGCGTTCTGCGCTCAGGATTCCTAGACTGACAGAAAGTAATACACTGTGGCTACAAAATATTCCAGGGCCTGTTCTCAGCTCTCTCCCTCTTTTTCTTTCTCTCTCAAGACACAGGGTTTTCCAGCATCTGCAACTTTACAGGATCAGCGGTTAATTAAGAATAATTTTCAGCCCCTTAATGCTCACACTTGATATGATTCATTTGCCTCATGATTGTCACTCCAGCTCAAACTAAGCTCTTCATCACACTGATTCCTTAGGGCTTCAAGGTCAAATAGTTCTACATGTGTCGCATTTAACAACCAAAGCTATGCCAGGAGAACTCTCTCAACTGACAACCTGCGAATATGAAGCCTTACAGCTTTCCAAAGTGCCTGGCAGGATTAAACCAGAGTTTTAATCCTAAATAGCCCTTTGCATTCTATGGTATACCTGACGATGTCTCTGCAAACTCAGTAAAATGCATTGAGGCTTTCTTCCACATTAAGATCCCCCTCCCCCTTAAAGGAGATAGACACTCCCCATCGGGCAATTGCTAACACAGCATTATTGCACTACCTTTTAATAACTGGAATGTTACAACACATAAATACAATTAGACTTCTGAACCTCTCACACTGCATTGAGTAAAATGACCTGGGCAGCTTTCCAACCTCGATGCAAGTAACCCCACATTGGACAGCCTGCAAATACCTACAAATGGTCAATCTACACAGAGCGGAGGCCAGTCGCTACAGAAAGCAATCAGTGCAGCTCCAGAACTAAACCAAAACACTGCTGACATCACGCTACAGAACCATCAGCCTCACTCCAATTCAAAGGCTGAATTCTTTGTATAGCGTCACTGCTGAATGAGAGGACACTTCCCTCATTTCAGTCCAGTCATTTCTTGAGACCACAGATTAGACTGACATTCCAGTACAGCATTGACAGAGTGCTGTACTGTTGGAAGTGCTGCCTTTGAGATAAGATACTAAACCAAGAGTGCTGTGACCAGTGCTGGTCGCTCTGTTGGAGGAAGGATATAATGAAGCTGGAGAGGATTCATAAGGGTTTTACCTGGATGTTGCTGGAAATGGAGGGCGTGAGATAAGCTGGATAGGCTGGGATATTTTCTCACTGGAGCATCAGAGGTTGAGGGGTGACCTTATAGGAGTTTACAAAATCATGAGGGGCATGAGGTGAACTGCAGGTCTTTTTCCTGGGGCGGGGCATTTCAGACTAGGGAGCATATCTTTAAGGTAAGAAGAGAAAGACATGAGGGACAATCTTTTTTACACAGAGAGTGGTTCATATCTGGACTGAACTTCCAGAGCAAGTGGTGGATGCGAGTACAGTTACAACATTTGGAAGACATTTAGACAAGTACGCAAATAAGAAATGCAGGGATACAGGCCAAGCACAGGCAGGTGGGACTAGTTTAGTTTCGGATGATGGTTGGACCCAAGGGTCTGTTTCTGTGCTGTATGGCACGATTACGCTGTCATTCTCTCTCGTGGATGTGAAAGATTTAATGGCACTATCTTGAAGCAGGGTAGGGGCGTTTTTCTAATCAATACTTAATCCTCCAGCAACATCACTAACATGTCTGCCCATTGTCACACACTCACATTTCAGGGCCTGGTGATTTTCTGAAATTGGTCACAGGTATCTTGCTGAATCTCTGTTACCCCCAATTTTGTTAAATCTGTTGGGGCACTGTTTTATCTTTATTCTTTCACAGACGTGGGCACCACAGGCAAGGCCAACATCTACTGCCAATTCCTAATTGCCACTTGAATTGACTGGCTTACCAAAGTCATTTCAGAGGGCAATAAAGAGTCAACCACATTGCTGTGGGTTTGGAGTCACATGTAGGTCAGACCAGGTAAGGATGGCAGTCTCCTTCCCTGAAGGACATCAGAGAACCAGGCAGGGTTTTACAGCAATCAGGTCACTATTTCCAAGACTAGCTTTCAATTCCAAGTTTACTTTTGTTGATCATTAGAATTTAAATTCTACTGCCTGTCATGGTGGGAATCGAACCCAAGCCCCAGCTTTTGCTTATGAGTCTTGAGACATTATTGCTCTGCCACTCTCTCACTGAAGCTACAGTTTATGGGCTTTGTGCTTCTTCAAACCTTTCTTACACACCGTGCTCGCTCTCTGCTTTGTCCTCAGGTACAGAGACAGCTCCAAATATCGGAACATCAGAAAATGGCTCTTTCTGACTGATGACCTTTGACCAGACAGAAAGCTAATTTTTTGCATCAGCCAAGGACCAGTCTTTATCAATTCTCCAGCGTTTGAGAAGAGAGAAAGCGATGGCTGGAAAAGAGAAGGAATGAGAGAAGCTGTGTACAGCTGGTTACAGAAAGAAGCAGTGACTAGGAGAGCTCTTCCTCGACAGTGTCCCAACTTCCTTCAGAAAGAGAGGAAAGAGATTACCCTTCAGGTCAGTCACCATGGATGACAGCTGAGCCATCAGTCTCCTGAAAGTTTATATCACTCTCCACTTCCACTGCCTCCTTCAATACCCAAGTCCACAAGCTGGATAGAATATTTTCACTTCCCATCACTCTTCTGTATAAGGCACTCCCTCAGACTGTTCCATGAATGCCAGATTTCTGCCAACACCATGAGCCATCTCCAATCTCCCCAGGCCTGCCCGGCTGCTGGACCAAGGTGAAGCAGCTTGTGTCAACCTGATACTGTGCTCCCCAAGGACGGACTCCCGGGTTTCCCTGGACACCAATCAAGGCAGGAATCGGGCTGGGATTCCTTCTTCAACAACTAACTCAGGAACAAAAAAAAAGAGTAGAACCTGGGACTATCATCAATACCCACATCAGGGGGTGTACAGTCACCCAGTGAGCTTCCCTGAACTATGTTACTTTAAACAGCCACACACACTTTCACACAGACACACATGGAGAGAGAGACACACACACACACACACAAAGATACAGACACAGGCACATAGAGAGACACTTACTCTCACTCACACACACACAGACACACATTTCACTCACACAGACACACACACACTCACAGACACAAACACACTCATAGATACTGATGCACAGACACATGTACATACATAGAAATTCAGGCTCACACACAGTTACAAACAACCCCAAGTCACACATGCACACACAATTACGCATATTCAAACTCACACCATCTTTCATGTACATGTACACACACCACAAATATACAGCCTCACACAATGAAGCACATGCATGCACATACATGCACAGGGTCACACATAATGCATTCTCTCAGACACTCCTTCATATACTCTTGCACACATGCACGTACAAAACACACAAACAATCTCTCAAACCTAACAGCAAGAAGGCAACCCTGCTTTCAGTTTAGCTTCTGCGTTAACATTCCTTCCTTCCTGTCTGATGGAAACACACAGTCTTGATGTTTGCTGAGCTACACAGTACACCAACAAGTATTGGTGCCATTCACCGTGTCTGAATGCAGTGGAAACGGAGTGATGGGCTCAGGAAATAACTATGAGAAAGTGAGGACTGCAGATGCTGGAGTACCAGAGTTGAAAAATGTAGTGCTGGAAAATCGCAGCAGGCCAGGCAGCATCCGAGGAGCAGGAGAATCGACGTTTCGGGCATAAGCCCTTCTTCAGGAATGAGGCTGGTGTGCCAAGCGGGCTGAGATAAAAGGTAGGGGGGAGGGAATTTGGGGGAGGGGCGCTGGCAATACGATAGGTGGAAGGAGGTGAGGGTGAGGGTGATAGGCCGGAGAGGGGGTGGGGTGGGAGAGGTCGGGAAGAAGATTGCAGGTCAAGAGGGTGGTGCTGAATCCGAGGGTTGGGACTGAGATAAGGTGGGGGGGAGGGGAAATGAGGAAGCTGGAGAAATCTACATTCATCCCGTGTGGTTGGAGGGTTCCTAGGCAGAAGATGAGGCGCTCTTCCTTCAGGTGTCGTGTGGCCAGGGTCTGGCGATGGAGGAGGCCAAGGACCTGCATGTCATTGGCGGAGTGGGAGGTGCAGGTGAATTTGCGATGGATATAGAAGGATCCATTGGGGCCTTGGAGGGAAGTAAGGGGGGAGGTGTGGGCGCAAATTCCCTCCCCCCTACCTTTTATCTCAGCCCGCTTGGCACACCAACCTCATTCCTGAAGAAGGGCTTATGCCCAAAACGACGATTCCCCTGCTCCTCGGATGCTGCCTGGCCTGCTGTGTTTTTCCAGCACCACATTTTTCAACTCAGGAAATAACTATGTTCAGATACAAAGGATTCAGCCAATTGGTTTCTGGAGCTGCAGCTATAATGGATTGCGATGACTGTTTTGCTTCCTACCTGGTGGACATAGTGTTTCTGTGTGTGAAAGTGTGGACCGAACAATAGTGAGCCAGCAGCCTGTTTTATGCCTCTCCTTTGCAGATCAGTCCAAGATTACCTGACAAAGTCAAAATCCACCCAAATTTTTTTTAACAAAGACAGCAAACACTGCATGAGATATACACAGCTGATGAGGCATCGGCAATGATGGGCTGAATGGTCTCCTCCCATTGCAGATACTCTTTGACAAAAATAACCAATTGCAAATATTTTTGCAGTGGCTGAATTTTCCAGTGAAAGCCACCCCTTTCTTTGTAGTACGTTCGTCGAGTTGGTTATGACCAACCATCTATGTAACTCTCTCAAATGCATCCACAATAAATGCTGAGGTTTGAGTAGATGCTGTGCCATGATTTAAGCGCAGAAAAACAGTCCAGTGAGGTTTATCACATAGCTGAATAACGATAAACAAAAACACGTGACTCACGTTTCAAATTTGCCAGGTTGGGGTTCGATAAGTGTGAGTGTGTGTGCATGTGAAAGACTTCTCACCTCTTTTGGAGTTGATGTCTGTGGGGATTTGTGTGGGGTGTGATCCAGGGGCAAAGTGCTCATCGCTGTAGGTGATGAGGGGCGTGAGCGGGTGAACTGCATGGCACGGCTGCACCACGGGCACCTTGTTGGACTGGAAGAGACAACAACAAAGAAAATCCTTTGAGAAACTTTTCACCGTCAGAGCCTTCTGCATCGGCTGAACCGCACGCAATACAAGTTCAGGGCCACGGCCAGTAAACCGTGACACCATGTGAGGAATCAGGAACAATGAAATGTAACAGCAACCACATAACCACTGCCAACGGTCGTCAAATCTCATCCGGTTCACTTTCGGAAATTTGCGATACAGTATCTCATTTTAGATAATAGACAATAGGTGCAGGAGTAGGCCATTCTGCCCTTCGAGCCTGCACCACCATTCAATATGATCATGGCTGATCATCCTCTATCAATATCCTGTTCCTGCCTTATCTCCATAACCCTTGATTCCACTATCCTTGAGAGCTCTATCCAACTGTTTCTTAAATGAATCCAGAGACTGGGCCTCCACTGCCCTCTGGGGCAGAGCATTCCACACACCCACCACTCTCTGGGTGAAGAAGTTTCTCCTCATCTCTGTCCTAAATAGCCTACCCCATATTTTTAAACTGTGTCCTCTAGTTTGCGACTCACCCATCAGCGGAAACATGTTTCCTGCCTCCAGAGTGTCCAATCCTTTAATACTCTTATACGTCTCAATCAGATCCCCTCTCAGCCTTCTAAACTCAAGGGTATACAAGCCCAGTCGCTCCAATCTTTCAGCGTAAGGTAGTCCCGCCATTCCAGGAATTGACCTATTGAACCTCCGCTGCACTCCCTCAATAGCCAGAATGTCTTTCCTCAAATTTGGAGACTAGAACTGCACACAATATTCCAGGTGTGGTCTCACCAGGGCCCTGTACAGCTGCAGAAGAACCTCTTTGCTTCTATACTCAATCCCTCTTGTTATGCTATTAGCTTTCTTCACTACCTGCTGTACCTGCATGCTTACCTTCATTGACTGGTGTACAAGAACACCCAGATCTCTTTGTACTGCCCCTTTACCAAACTTGACTCCATTTAGGTAGTAATCTGCCTTCCTGTTCTTGCCACCAAAGTGGATAACCATACATTTATCCACATTGAACTGCATCTGCCATGCATCTGACCACTCACCTAACCTGTCCAGGTCACCCTGTAATCTCCTAACATCCTCCTCACATTTCACCCTGCCATCCAGCTTTGTATCATCAGCAAATTTGCTAATGTCACTATTAATACCATCATCTACATCATTAATATATATTGTAAAAAGCTGCGGTCCCAGTACTGATCCCTGCGGTACCCCACTGGTCACCGCCTACCATTCTGAAAGGGAGCCGTTTATCACTACTCTTTGTTTCCTGTGAGCCAACCAATTTTCAATCCAAGTCAGTACTTTGCCCCCAATACCATGTGCCCTAATTTTGCTCACTAACCTCCTGACCACTTGGGACCTCTTTTGGACAGCCTTTTGGACTTAATATTGAGCTCTTTCATGTTCTCCCGCAACTCCCACACACCAGGCCTTGTATTCACGCAGGAGATGGTGAGGACTGCAGAAGCTGAGATCAGAGTGAAGAGTGTGGTGCTGGAAAAGCACAGCCGTTCAGGCAGTATCCGAGGAGCAGGAGAGTCAACGTTTCGAGCATCAGGATGAAGAGCTTATGCCCGAAACACTGACTCTCCTGCTCCTCGGATACTGCCTGAACGGCTGTGCTTTTCCAGCACCACACTCTTCAACCTTGTATTCACATATTACACACAACTCTTTATTACCTACTAACAGCTATTCACCCTCCCAGGCAAACCATTACCCACTCCTTCTTGGTCCAACTGTTCTTCTCTCTCTTTGGGCTCCATCCCCATCTATCATTTACTCCTTACCCCCTCCCCCCACCCTGTCTTCTGTTTATAAACCGTCACTTTCCTAGCTACCATCAGTTCTGAGGAAGGGTCACTGGACCTGAAACGTAACTCTGATTTCTCTCCTCAGATGCTGCCTGTCCTGCTGAGCTTTTCCAGCATTTTCTGTTTTTGTTGCCATCCTTGTCTGATCTGGCCTATATGTGACTCCAGACCCTCAGCAATGGGGTTGATTCTTAACTGCCCTCTGGACAATTGGGGATGAGCAATAGATATTGGCCCAGTCAGTGACCTCACATCCTGTGAACGAATTAAAGAAAAATCAAAAGGGGGGGCGACAGGGAGGGGCTTCTGCATGTGAACAATGCCACTGTCGCCAGAAAAAAGAGAAACAAAGATATTGCCCAGATCCAACGTTATACCCAAAACTTTAAAAACCACTCAGTTCCCTTCATTGTTTTGCTTCAGTGACTATGATCAAATTTACCATTCCCCCTTGGTATGCTGTGGGAAAATGTACACAGCAGCAACTCAATGTCACCACACCATGCATGCATGCACACACACACATATACATGCACACACACACATATACATGCACACACACACACGAAAGACATACACACACACAAAATATACACACATACAAAACATACACATACACACAAACACACCAACACACAACACAGTCACGTACACACGCGCACACAGGCAGGTACACTCACACCCACACAGAGACACACACACAAACATTGACACACACAGTCACACACACAAGCACAGACACACACACATTGACACACACACAAACACACTCACATAGACACTGACACACAAACACACAGTCATGTACACACACACAAACACACTGACACACACACACAAACATTGACAGACACACACACACACACACACACATAAACATTGACAGACACACACACACGCACACACAGAGTTTGGACCCTCTTTTCTGAGAGAAACCCAGATGAAAGTCTTTCCAATGCACTCAGCCTCGTGGTCAGGAGGTATCTCACCATCTGCGTCAGTTCTGGTGAAGGGCATTTTGAGTTCCAGGTTTTATGGAGAAACTTGGGATTGTTCCTCTTCAAGTCATGGAGGTTAAAGGGAGATTTGTTTAGTGCAGAAATGGGTTTGGATGAGGCAAACCTAGGGAAGCCTGTTCCCAGCAGCACATAAAGGACTAGGGCACATCAATTTAAAGTTTTAGACAAGAGACACAGAGAGGATTTGAGGAAGAGCCTTATATTTGTACATGACCATAACATGTAGGTGCAGAGCAGACCAGATACAGCCCATCAGGTCTGCTCCACCAGTCAATGAAATTGTGGCTAATCCTCAAATTCACTTTCCTGCCTTGTCCCCAAAACCTTCCTGATTAAATACCTATACTGTAGAATTCCAACAGTGTGGAAACAGGCCATTCAGCCCAACAAGTCCACACTAACTCTCCAAACAGCCTCCCACCCCAACTCAGCCCACAACCCTAGCATCCCACATTTCGTATGGCTGATCCACGCAACCTAAACATTCCCAAGACATGGTTGGCAATTTAGCATGGCCAATCCACCTAACCTGCACATCTTTGGATTGTGGGAGGAAATCACCCGGAGACACAGGGAAAACGTGCAAACTCCAAACAGGCAGTTGCCTGAGACCCCAATCAAACCTGGTCCTGGCACTGTGAGGCAGTAGTGCTAACCACTGAGCCACTGTGCCACCCATCAGTGATTGCAACTCCTCTGGAACTCAGTGTCCATGAGGCTATAGGAAGTGGAGACTCTCATTGATTATAACAAGAAATTGAATGGGCACTGGAAGGGAATATCGAAGATCACCTGGGACAGGTGGGGTCCTCCACCAAGGCATAGAACTGATGGGCCAAATGGACACTTTCTGTGCCATAAATGACTGCATGGCTCCTACAATGATACAGCTTTGAGATCCACAAGCATGGGGCTTGGCATCACGATGTGCCAAACAAACTCTCGTCATGGTGACACACTCTCTCGGTGCCAGGCTTACCACCTTCTTCACAAGGTGACCCACACTAGAGCTGAACTGGAATGGGAAGTCAATTATCGGGCAGGTGTAGTCCTGGAAGAATGTTGCGGAGGTAGAAAACCTTTGTTAATGTACTAAGAGGCAGCGACAACAATTGAACTGACAGCGATACATAGACCTCTCATCTTCACTTTCTAAAGTCAACATTACACCCCTGACCTTCCGGTTCTAACCTTGTCCCAACTCAGAAGTCCTGCCAAAATTGAAGAAGTGGGAGGAGAGAAACTGCAGCAGTAACCCCTCGAACACTCAAAGCGACTCTGATCTAATCTAGCCTCAATCACACATCTGAGTAAAACAGTGCACTGAATCCTCATAACACTGCAATCAAATGCCACAAATATTTTTTATCAGTACAACAAAGGTCAGATCTGTAAATTCTTTTGCTTACTCATTACCCTTTTCCTTAAATGAAACATTTAAACACTTTTACTCCTTTGGTTTTCCCAGGCTAACTGTACATGGGGGAAATATTTAGCTGCAGGAAGGGTATTTTGTTTTAATCTTGTCTGCTTCAAGCCATGTCTGAGCTGGCACCGTTGTACCACAGATGGAGACGGGACAATTTTTGATAAGCTGTGAGAAAAGGTCAAAGTGGGAAAGTGGTCCTGCACTGTGCCAGGAGCAGCCTTTGGCCTGTCAGATTCTCAGGAACCTTATGCTGTGCACCTGCCTGTGATTTTTAAAAAAAATGAACTGCTGGAGAGAGATCAGCAGGTCTGGCAGAGAGGGAAACATTACAAGTTCAGGAGACGAGTCATTGAGGCATAAAGATGTACAGCACGGAAACAGACCCTTCGGTCCAACCCAGCCGTGCCGACCAGATAATCCAACCTAATCTATTCTCATTTGCCAGCACTTGGCCCATATCTCTCTAAACCCTTTCTATTCATAAAACCATCCAGACGCCTATTAAATGTTGCAATTGTACCAGCCTCCACCACTTCCTCTGGCAGCTCATTCCATACACGCGCCATCCTCTGCGTGAAAAGGTTGCCCCTTAGGTCTCTTTTATATCTTTCCCCTCTCACCCTAAACCTATGCCGTCTAGTTCTGGAATCCCCGACCCCAGGGAAAAGACCTTGTCTATTTATCCTATCCAGGCCCCTCATGATTTTGTAAACTTCTATAAGGTCACCCCTCAGCCTTCGACGCTCCAGGGAAAACAGCCTCAGCCTGTTCAACCTCTCCCTGTAGCTCAAATCCTCCAACCCTGGCAACATCCTTGTAAATCTTTTCTGAACCCGTTCAAGTTTCACAAAAATAGGAAGACCAGTAAAAACATTCGCTCTGTTTCTCTCTCCATGAGATACTACTAAATCTACTGAGTTTCTCTGCCATGTGGGTAAAGTCAGCAGCGTGCTACCAGACCAGGGGGCTGCTCTCCCGTTTGAGAGAGATGGTTTAAACTGACAGGCCCTGCTCCTCAAGCAAAGGTGGAGAAGGAGAGACCTTCATGGTAACCTCAGCCAGTGCAGGAATTGAACCCACATTGCCAGGGTTAGTAACTGCATTACAAACCAGCCATCCAGCCAAGCTAACTAACAAAAATAGACATAACAGTAAGATGGTGACATGTAGATACGTATCTCATGATGCAACAGTCACTAGATCAGTGAGAGGTTATGAAGAGCTTTCCAAATTAGTGCCAAATTCCTGCCTTTTCCGTACAGACATTATCACTGCGTGTGTATTTAAATACCACCCAATGTCCCCTTGAAGGCCCCTACTGGTCCAGCCTTTCCCACACCATCCATGTGGTTCAATCCCAGCCTCATCTGTGTGAAGAAAGTCTTTTTATTGCCTCACATTTGCTTCTTTCACAAAGCGGTTTCAATCTGTGCCCTCCGGGTTGCAATCCTTTTAAAAACAAGGAATACTGACTTTCCAAAGAGATGTCAAACTGAGGCTCTGTCTGCTCTCTCCAGCACACAGACACACTCCCAGGACAGACAAACTCCCAAGGCAAACAGACAGATTCCGGGGACAGACCAGCTCCCGTGACAAACAGATTCCGGGGACAGACCAAATCCCGAAGCAAACAGACAGAATCCCAGGACAGACCAACTTCCGGGAAAGGCAGACAGACTCTCAGGACAGACTAACTCCCAGGACAAAAAGTGTGGCGCTGGAAAAGCACAGCTGGTCAGGCAGCATCTGAGGAGCAGGAGGGTTGATGTTTCAAGTGTCTCTCCTTCTCCTCAGATGCTGCCTGGCCAGCTGTGCTTTTCCAGCGTGACACATTTTGACTCTGATTTTCAGCATCTGCAGTCCTCATTTTTGCCAACACCTGGGACAGACAAATTCCCAGGACAGACAGACAGATTCCTGGGACAAACAGATAGACAGACTCCCAGGGGCAGACAGACAGATTCCTGGGACAGACCAATTCTGGGGACAGACAGAGTCCCAGGACAGGGAGACAGATTTCCGGGATTGAGAGACTCCCAGGGACAGACAGACAGATTTCCCAGGATGGACCAACTTGGGGACAGACAGATAGACTCCCAGGGCAGAGACGCAGATTCCTGGGACAGACAGACAGACTCCTGGAACAGACAGACTCCAAGCGACAGTGAGTCAGATTCCCAGGATAGACAGACTCACAGGGACAGAGCTGAAAATGTGTTGCTGGAAAAGCACAGCAGGTCAGGCAGCATCCTGTTCTCTGGATGCTGCCTGACCTGCTGCGCTTTTCCAGCAACACATTTTCAGCTCTGATCTCCAGCATCTGCAGACCTCACTTTCTCCTCAAAGACTCACAGGGACAGACAGACAGCCTCCCAGGGACAGACAGACTTCCCAGGAGTTATTGCAAAGAGGAACAGCAGATATTCCCTGATATTTTATCCAATATGTACTCCTCAAGAACTACCTCCTCCCACAGCAAAGGAAAAGCAATGAAATAGCCTTGCTTCTCAGTTGCTGTTTGTGGCACCTTGCTCAGTGTTGATTGGTTGGTTTTTCCTCTCACAACAACACCAAGTACAATGCACAATGGCTCCATTGGGTGGGAAGTACTTTATGGCATTCTGAGGTTGTGAAAGATGCTATATAAATGCAAGTTGTTTTTCATATCACAATATCAGCTTTGTCATAACTACAAGAATATTTTACACTTCAAACAATAAAAATACACTATGTAAAAAAAACCTGTTGTATGCATCTGGAAATACTCATACAGAGGTTAATTTAAAAGCCAATGTTTTATGTTCTAGGCCAAGAAAGTGTGTCAGACAGGTGGCTCTAGTGAGCTATGCTGCACCAAACAAAAGCATTGACGTGAAGGCACTGTATACTTAACTGCAGAGGCAAGGTTGAACCAAGTTTTGCAAGAGGGCAAATAACATGTAACACCATTGTAACGACATTGTACTAATTAAAACAACAAGGTCTCGCCAGGAAGTGATGCTGTGATATTACGTATGGTCAGTGAAGGCCTCAATCTCTTGGAGGAAGTGGCCCCCATGGAGCTTTATTTTATTCTAAATCTTGTGGGCTAGGAAACTTCAAACAGGCCCAGCCGCCTACATCACCAAGACCTAGAATGGCTGCTCAGTAATGGGTCCCATCAGGAGGTTAGCCTTAGGTAAGGAGCCAGTTGAGAAAGTACTGAGACATCCAGGTGCCAGGTGTTCGATGTCTGACTCACTTCATCTCTTCAACAACATCGCTAATGATTCACACGTTTAGCAGTGAAAGACGACAGCTGAACTGAGGTAATACTAGGCCACCTGACTGCCCTGACAGGGACGAGATGTTCAGAGAAATATTCACTGACATTACAGCTCAATCAGAGAGACAGGACTAAAGCTCCGAAGAGAATGCAGGAATATCTTGCTGCAGGAACAAATTACCACAAACACTGGAATATGCTGGAGTTCACAGCAGGTCAGACAGCATCCATGGAGGGAGAGCAAGCCAATGTTTCCAGTCTAGATGACTCTGACCTTTTTTCATTCATTCATCCGGGCAATGTGGGCATCAGTGACTGGGCTGGTATTTATTGTTCAACTCTAATCATAGTGGAGAGGGTGGTGCTGAGCTGGCGTCTTGAACTGCTGCAGTCCTTGGGGTGCACACTCCTGCCCACCATCTGCCAGTGTTAACTCAGGAATAGCTGGATGGTTGTGGTACCCACCTGGGACAGGTTGTAGACCCAACGCAAACATAAAAAGGGGTGCTGTATGGTGTCCATCACTCCTGCTCCATACCCCTGCAAAACCGTTTAAAGATGGTGACAGGAAAGTGTGTATGTCACATTTTCCACAAAGGCTAACCCAGCCAAAGTCAATTTAATTTACTTCTCAGGGATAGAGGTTTCTCCAACCTCCTCAAAAACAATCTGGACCACATCCTCATTGACTTCTTCCTCAATCACTTGTCCCACCAGATTCACTGTCTCTCACTGTTCTTGCCGGGAACTTACGGTAAAAAAAACTGTACAGTCAGCACTATTATAACACATGTTTCTTCAACACAAATTGGTTTTAACGCAATTTAAGAATTCAGACCTTGATTTGTAGAATACGAACTTTCCTTATCTGTATTGGCTATAACGCAATTCTGACCCCATTAGTTTAAATGGCGCAGCTATTGCGCAATTTTCTTATAACACAAGATCACACGAAAACGGAACTATATTAAAACTGACTGCATTTTAAATATTTTTCTATATGTTTATACAGTAGACTGAAATGGGAAAAAAGGATTGCTTTCAAAAGCAAGGATTGCAGAAGGAATTGTTGCACTATTTAAATGCAAGCTATCAACACTCATTATAAGTGCTGTTTACACTGTTGCTGGTTCAAGCAGTGACAGGGAGGGGCAAGTTACTGCAGATCAGTTAGCACTGGGTGAGCATACAAGGTGAGATCTAGTTGGCCACAACTAGCTGATTAGTTTGTGCAACTGTGAGCAGTTGTTGTGGACAAAGACTTCTGCCTGCCAACAGCTACGCGATTGGCACTGATGTGGCTCAGCAGCTTGTAGGTGTGAACGATGTGGCCAGATGCCTTTGGACCTTCTGAAGGGCAGGTGGTGTCCTTTTCTCGGAAATAAAAAAAAAATTAATGCCCGAATAAAGCCAGTTTGTTTTCCCTCACCAGTTGTGGTAAAATGATGCTTTTAACCATTAATTCAGAGACTTTATAAGTTGTGAACCAATCAGTCCTTGCCTCCTGCAGTCAAGTGAAAGTACTTGGCGAAAACAGATCTAGGAGCAGCAAAGCATGGCAAACCGAAAGGATTCACTCAGCAAACCCTGTGGACAGGGGTCATTGAACTGCCTTTCCACCCACAACACCGATTTTTTTTTTGTCTGTCTGCATGTGTGCGTAGTGGGAGGTTATAACAGGGTTAGAATTTAACCAGGCAAAAGTGAGGACTGCAGATGCTAGAGATCAGAGTCAAGATTAGTGTGGTGCTGGAAAAGTACAGCAGGTCAGGCAGCATCCGAGGAGCAGGAAGATCGACGTTTCGGGCAAAATAGTGATGATAATGCAGGGCTTTCCTGATGTAGGGCTTTTGCCCGAAACATTGATTTTCCTGCTCCTCGGAAGCTGCCTGACCTGCTGTTCTTTTCCAGCACCACACTAATCTTGACTTAGAATTTAACCAGTAGAGTTTACACATTTACAATTCATTTACTGTAGCTAGAATCCAGTATTTGTAATGAATAGCAATTTCTGTTACGTACAGAAACGTAGTCTGTACTTTACGTTAACCGAAGTCTTAAAAGACAGGTACACTTTGCATACTTGGATAAAAATATTTAACTTTTGTGATGATTTCAGAAATAGTAGAGTTTGCTTGATTTCCAGAGTACAGCCCCAGTCAAGTATGAAAGTATTTTCCACTGGCAGTAGACAGCTTTGAATATTAAATTTAAAAATTTCCTGGGTGGTTTAATGACATTAGTTCAGTTTTTGCATTACTTGAATTATAATTTTTAATAATATGCCAGTTGATTAGTCCCGACTTGTTTCACTGGAGTTTTGAAAAGTGAGGGATGACTTGGCAAGTACATGAGACCCAGAATGATGTTGAAAAAGTGGACGTGGAAAAGATACTTCTTCTGTGGATGCATTAGAACTGGGTGGAGGAGGGAAATTGTTTAAAAAAAATAGGATTTCCCTTTTACAACGGAGATGAGGGAAACAATAGACAATAGACAATAGGTGCAGGAGTAGGCCCTTCTGCCCTTCGAGCCTGCACCACCATTCAATATGATCATGGCTGATCATCCTCAATTTTCTCTCTGGGCATCTTTAAAACTCCCTGCCCCACAGGATGGTAGAGATGGCAGTCATTGAATTTTTCTGAATACGCATGGGTAGGTTCTTGATTGGTAAGGGAACTGAAGGGTTTTTTGGGCTAAATGGGAATGTGGAATCTAAAGCACAAACGGATCTAAATGAATGGCAGAGCAGGCTTGGTGGGCTGAATAATTCTGCTTCTCGTTCTTATGTTTGCAGGAATTAATAATCTAATTGCTAAGTGGTCCGGAAAGATCCACGATGATGGACGGAATCAATTGAGGAAGATATCATGAAGATTTGAAATTTGGTATTCCTGTGTTACGTTCTACCAGAGGAAGACAAAAGGTTTTCTTCCTTCTCAGCAAGATTTGGTTGGATAGGTTAAATTGTTGATCAAATTTCTGGTCTTGAGGTGGATGAGTTTACCTGAGCAGGGAAATAGCATGATGGTCCCCACCTAAGCCAATTGAGAAAGCGTGACACTCAATTCTACCTGCCTCTGCCCAGTGTAACGTGTCAGCATTGAATGTGTGGTGTGCCAGAAGCAAGACATTTTAATGTTATAGATAAATGCTGGAAGGAGACATCCTGGAGCTATCTGAGGGCTGAATGTTTGACATTCCAAAAAATTCTGGAATTAAAAGTCTAATGATCTATTGCCAATTGTTGGGAAAACCCATCTGGTTCCCTAATGTCCTTTAGCGAAGAACATTGCCATCCTTACCTGGTCTGGTCTACATGTGACTCCAGACCCACAGCAATGTGATTAGATTCCCTACAGTGTGGAAACAGGCCCTTCGGCCCAACCAGTCACACCGACCCTCCAAAGAACAACCCACCCAGACACATTTCCCTCAGACCAACGCACCTAACCTATGGACAATTTAGCACGGCCAATTCACCTAACCTGCACATCTTTGGATTGTGGGAGGAAACCGGAGCACCCGGAGGAAACCCACGCAGACACGGGGAGATGTGCAAACTCCACACAGACAGTTGCCCAAGGCTGGGATCGAACTTGGGACCCTGGTGCTGTGAGACAGCAGTGCTAATCACTGAGCCACCATGCCGCCCGTTGATTCTTAACTGCCCTCTGGGCAATTAGGGATGCGCAAGAAATGCTGGTCTAGCCAGGAACACCTTCATCCCATGAATGAATAAACCAAACAATCCCAAACATTGAGAGGTCTGTAGTCAGGGGTAGCAGCATCTAAACCCCTTGCTGTGATCTCCATTTGCTGAACAACAGTACAATGTGCGTGTATCTTAGAATTACAATAGGCAAGGATGGGAAAGCCTGAACACAAAGCAACAGAAGCAGCTTGTTGCAATGAGGCTTTATGCAAATAACAGATCTGAAACAATCCTGCACGTGATTAAATTGCATCGGCCTGCATAAAAACACTTGGTGCAGGCAAGTGGGGGAAGGTATCTAAACCAACAATGCCAGGTTCAGAGATTCCACTCTCTCCACTCTCGCAAATCCTACCTGCAGGCAAATTCAATCTACCCAATACTTTAATATTGTAGATCTTCTCTTTTGCGTTTGGGAACTACACAAGAATCAAGAAAGACCAAGAGGTATATTACTTAATGTCGGCATTATTGAATTCTTACTAAAGGCTGCATCTTATGTGCAAGTCAAGTAACACTGCAGAGATTATAGATACACAGCTCATTACCATCTTCTCCAGAGCAATTAAGGATTGGCAGTGTATGTTGCACGAACAAATATATTGGAAACAAAATCACGGAAGGCATTTAATGGAACATAACCCTCTTCCTAATTGTAACGTCTATCAATAACTGGGGCTTGCTTACACATTTACACACGCACACACAAATACACGCACACTAAGATTAGCAACTCTGGTCTTTCAGCTCACATGGCATCTTACCCTCTTGCACGCCCACCATCAGACTGTCTATCCTCATGGTGCACTGCCTTCCCATTCCGACTGAGAAGGAGAAGAACAAGATACAGTGAAATGTGCTTTTTTCCATGTTCTCAGGATGTCCAAAAATACTTTCCATCCACAATAAGAGAGTCTGTTTCAGGGATGTTGGCTAAGCATTGAACATCGGTGAGGATACAGGTGGAATTGCTATCCTGCTCTTCAAAATTTTGGTAAAAGATCTTTCTTGTCCAACCTGAGTTGATATACAGGACCTTGATTCAACATCTCATCAAAGATGGCACCTCTGACAGTGTGGTACCCTCATATCTCTGCACTGTCAACTAAACGGCCGGCATACTTTCCAAATATTCATCAATAGTCAATTCATTTTCCAACTCCCAGGTTTCCTAAGTTTATCCCAGTGCTGGTCAGAAGCCTGTCATAAAAGCTAATAAACAATACCCCGACACTATACCCCAGTGGCTACAACATCCTGCCTTTGCCAATTAGCCTTCAGGACAGAAACCTGGACTGTACATCACCACCCAGGGTGGCATGGTGATTCAGTGGTTAGCACGGTTGCCTCATAGCACCAAGGGCCCAGGCTTGATTCCACCCTCAGGCGACTGTCTGTGTGGAGTTTGTACATTCTCCCCGTGTCCACGTGGGCTTCCTCCAGGTGCTCCGGTTTCCTCCCACAATCCAAAGGTTAGGTGAATTGGCCATGGAAAATACAAGGATGGGGCTGAGTGGGATGCTCTTTGGAGGGTCAGTGTGGACTCGATGGCCTGACCGGTCTGCTCTCACACTGTTGGGGTTTCTATGAACTCATTCAAAAGGACTTGGCAAATCAAAATTCTACACAGTAGGTAGGAATCCAATTCAATGCTAAGGGCATAGCTATTGGAAGAAAGAATGGATTTCATTGACATTAAATTAAAAACCAAAAAAACTGCGGATGCTGCAAATCAGAAACAAAAACAGAAGTTGCTGGAAAAGCTCAGCAGGTCTGGCAGCATCTGTGAAGAGAAAACTCTGGTGCGGCCACACGGAGTATTGCGTACAATTCTGGTCACTGCATTACAGGAAGGATGTGGAGAGGATTCAGAGGAGATTTACTAGAATGCTCTTTGGTATAGAAGGAAGGTCTTACAAGGAAAGGCTGAGGGACTTCAGGCCAGTATTTGTCGCTCATACCAAATTGGAGCTCAGCTGAATGGTTCAGTCACCCATTTCAGGGAGCAGCTAAATTGCCGAGGGTGTCTGGAGTCACATGTAGGCCAGACCGGGTAAGGGCAGCAAATTTCCTTCCCTAAAGGACATCAATGAATGAAAATGGCTTCCTCTTCCAATAATCAATGATGGCCGTCATATTTCATATTCTAGAGTTATTTTTTAAATTGATGGTACCTCCTGGTGAGGCGTGAACCCAAATTCCCAAAATTTGAGCCACCAGACTGCTCACCGGGTGGCGCCATCAATAGGCATCACAGGAAGATGAATTTTAAGACAGAGATGAGGAAATGTTTCCTTCCTCTCAGAGGGTTGTGTGTCTTTGGAATTCCCTTCCTCAAAGGGCAGAATCTTTCAATAAATTTAAGGCAGAGGCAGATTCTTCATTGTCAAGGGGCTGAATGATTGTTGAGGGTATGCAATAATGTAGAGCTGAGGTCAAAATCAGGTTAGCCCTGATCTGACAGCATACCAGAGCAGGACTGAAGGGCTGAATGTCCTAGTTTTGTTCCTTGTTTGCATATTTGCATATGGTCATATGTACAGTGGCCAGCATGGGCACAACTAGCTCCCACAAACGGCATTTAGCAAATAGGAAGGAGGGGTGGACTGTGGTGTTATCGCTACATAGTTAATCCGGAGATGCAGGTCATGTTCTGGAGAGCTGGGTTCAAATCCCACCACAACACGTGGTGAAATTTGAATTCATTAAAAATCTGGATTTAAGAGTCTAATGATGACCATGATTCCATTGTCAATTGTTGGAAAGACCCAACTGATTTCCTAATATCCATTCTCGCTTGGTCTGGACTGCATGTGACTCCAGACGCATAACAATATGGTTGACTCTTACATGCTCTCTGGGATGGGCAATAATAAATGCTAGCCTGGGCAACAATGCCCTCATCCTGTGAATGAATAAAACAAAATGAAATGGTAATTTGTCTTAAGCGCTGATTGACGGTGCAACAGAGATCTCCCCCGTTGTTCTGCACCATCACCTTTGGATCCTCTATACTCACCTCAGAGGGCAGTTGGCGGGCTTGGGTTTGATTGCTCACCCGTACTTGGGGGAAGGCGAAACAAAAGGAGGAATGAGAAGGGAAAATGCACCGGGAAACTCCGAGTCTTTGGTCAGAGGGTCTGAGTGCAATCCCAGGCAGGAATAGCCATAACCTGAACCCAGTCCAAGCCGTCATGAGTCAAAGGGAGGAAATGCAGAAGCAACAGGAGGACAGGCAGGCAGGAGTGAAATAATCAGAGCAAAACTAAATTCAACCCAGTTGTGAGAACAATGAGAAATGCACGACAATGCTGCTGTCTGTAACATATTGGGCTGGAGGAATTGATATCTAAATCCGACACGAAATAGACTCAGAAATCTACCATCAGAGATATTCCATCAGCGTCTAAATACCAACAGCCCTTGCACCCCTACCTCCCTCTAAATGTAAGTACAAATGCTTCGATGTGAAAAGCAAATTGATAGCTTGCACCTTATTAGTGTCTATCTGACCCCTTTCCTCCCTCCAGTCACACAGACTAGAAGCCGAACTGATGGATTTGCTGAATTAAACTATCCCCGATCTTCTCTTAATTTTACGGTTTTCAACTCAGATTTGCCTTCATGTGGGAAGCAGATAAGAAACTGCAGGATTTTAATTTAAGCTCTGGCCTTTTCTTCTCTCCTGCAGGATGGAAACAGAGAGAAGCAGCAGTTTGTGAGTGAAAGACAGCACGCCTGCAGAATCAGGTCAATTCTGCATCTGCAATAACATGTCTCTTCACAGTATCCCCTCTCCACAGTGAGGAGCAGTCTCTGAATGCACAGCTGATCTGGCAGGACATTACCATCTGTAAATACAAGCACCACACATCTCAGCAATTGCCAACTTTTCTGTTTAATCCATCCCTGGCATGTGGGCAATCCTGGCTGGGCCAGCATTTATTGCACATTCTGAAGAGTTGGCTTTATGTACTTCTGCAAACTGCAAGGGGTAGGAAACAAGGCCCAGGATTTTATCCCAGTGACGGTGAAGGAACAGCGATATTGTTCCAGGGTAGTGTGGGATTTGGAGGGGAACTCTGAGGTTTTAGATTAGATTACTTACAGTGTGGAAACAGGCCCTTCGGCCCAACAAGTCCACACCGACCCGCCGAAGCGCAACCCACCCATACCCCTACATTTACCCCTTTAACCTAACACTACGGGCAATTTAGCATGGCCAATTCACCTGACCCGCACATCTTTGGACTGTGGGAGGAAACCGGAGCACCCGGAGGAAACCCACGCAGACACGGGGAGAATGTGCAAACTCCACACAGTCAGTCGCCTGAGTCGGGAATTGAACCCGGGTCTACAGGCGCTGTGAGGCAGCAGTGCTAACCACTGGGCCACCGTGCCGCCCAGGTGTTCCTACGTGCCTGCTGCCCTTGACCTTTGCGATGGTAAGGGTCACAGGATGGGAGAGTCTCGTCAAAGGAGCTTTGGCCAGTTGCTGCAGTACACCCTGCAGACGGTACACGTGGCTATGACGGTCCACTGATTACAGAGGAATTGAATGTTGAACATTTTAGGCAGGATCAATCGAATGAGTTGTTTTGTCCTGGATTGTGATGAACGTCTTGAGTGTTGTTGGAGCTGCACACATCCAGGTTGGTGAAGAGTATTCTGTCAAACCCCTGACTTGTGCTTTATAGATGGTGGGGAGGGGCCAGGAAACTGGCTACTCACCACAAGATTCCACGCTTCCACCTTGCTCTGATGGCTACAATATTTATGTGGCTCGTTGAGTTCAGTTTCTGGTCACTGCTAACCCCAAGAACATTGATCGGCGGGGATTCAGTGATGGTAACACCCTTGAATGTCAAGGGGAGATGGTTAGATTGTCTCTTGCTGGAGATTGTCATTGCTTGGCAATGGTGGCCTAAATGTTGTCTGGCTGAGCTTCAATGCTGCCCAAGTCATGCTGCAATTAGACTTCAGTATCTGAGGAGTTGCTAACAGAACTGAACACTGAAAAATTATCAGCAAATATCACCCATTTTGACTTGATGATATTCATGGGGAAGCTGGAAGTTGGATTTAGGACACTACTCTGAGTAACTCCTGCAGCAATGTCCTGGGAATGAATTGACTAAACTTCAAACACCACAACCATTTTCCTTTGTGTCAAGTGTGACTCGAGCTAGTGACAACTTTACCCTGACTCCCACGGACTCTGGTTTTGCTAGGGTACCTTGATGCTACACTCGGTCAAATGTAGCCAAGATGTTAGGGATGGTCACTCTCGGCTCCCCTCTTTTGTCCACATTTACAACGAAGTTTTTGGGGAAGTCAGGAGCTGTGTGCCCCTGGCCACAGCCAAATGGAGCAGTGAGCAGATAATCACTGAGTAAGTGACAGCCCTGTGGAGGGGCCCTTCCTCCACTGCTGATACCCAAGAGCAGTGAGATGATGATCACCATGATTGTATTTGCCGTGGTTTCTGCTGACAGAACATATCTGGGTAACTCTCAGGGAGGTGCCAACTGGAGCTGTACTCTAGCAGTTTTGCTTGTGGGCTCATTCTGTAATATTGCCGGGATGCTGTCAGAGGGTAGATCCTTACTGTATCCAGTGCCTTTAGCGGTTCCTTGACATGGAGTCCTTCAGTTTCCAGCTGAAGGTGATCGCACACAATTCAGCTTTATCTTTTACATGTGTGCTAGGCCCTGCCACCATTGTAACTGGCATCGTGTTTACAGAGCATCTTCCTCTTGTTACCTGTTTAATTATTAGCCATCCTTGCGTCGGCCCTGCAGAGCTTTGATGTGACCCATGGGTATGGAATTACTCAGTTCTCTCCACACCACTCTAATTCCACTGTTTGCATTAAATCCTTTGCTGTAGCTTCGTAAGGTTGGCCCCTTACTAGTTTATTTAACTCCACTTGGCACTTTTCCTGGCATATACTTCTTTACTCCTCATTGATGTAGGGCCAGTCCCTGGATTGACATTAGCAATTGAGTATGGGATGCGCCATAGCACTGGGCATGGGTTGCCTTTCTGCCAATTTGGCTTAACCCTAGTGCCTCAGGAAGCCCGATTTTAAGTTGCAAGTTCCGTTCTGAATCTATCACATTTAACCCAGTCAATGTCATGAACCACCATTGTTCTCAGTGGGGAGCTACTAAAAATTCCTGATGAAGGGCTTACGCCCGAAACATCGATTCTCCTGCTCCTCGGATGCTGCCTGACCTGCTGTGCTTTGCCAGCACCATGCCCTCGACTCTGACCTTCAGCATCTGCAGTCCTCACTTTCTCCTACTAAGAATACAGCAGCTCACATACATCTGCAACAGGTCAGACACAGTCTTCCCTCTTGTTGATTTCCTCACCACCTACTGCAGACACAAACTGGCACATCTGCCCTTCTGAGCTAGGCCACCAGTGGTGTCACTGAGCCAGTCTTGACGCTGGACACTGATGTCCCGCAGTTCGCACACATTCCATGCCCTTGCTGCCCTGGATGCCTCTCCGAGTGATGTTCAGCAAAGAAGGGTACTGACTCCCCACTAAGCCGTGCACCACGCTAACTTGGAACTGTGCTGCTTGCTCCTGAGGTTTTTCTCAGTCCCAGAACTCCCTGCCTTACAGTACTGCAGGGCTTCCTACAGCACACAGACTGCAGCAGTTCAAGAAAGCAGCCTTTCATCACCTTCGCTGGGGCAATTAGGAGTGAAAAATACATGCAGGCCGTGGCCTGTGACATCCTGTGAGGGAACAAAGAAGGAGGAAAAGAGACTACCAGAAGAGGTGAAGATTGCACAACAATCACTCAGACATTTAAAAACCATCAGCAATTCTGGGTTGTTTGATGGGTTGTACGTTCACATGCCTGTTTCACTATTTGTGTTCAGATTGTCTTCAGAGACTCTAGCTGTCACCTTGCATTTTTGCCTTGGAACTCCAGTCAGGGAGATGGTCCCTGATAGTGTGTGTCTTGCACTCAGTCCTGACCCTGCTCTGTCAAGGCTGACCCACAGCAGATTGACTAACCCTTCGGATCAAAGTCTTTCATGACAGTGATCAGGAATTATTCGGACAAGTTCATTAATTTCCTGGTTGAAACGTAACCTCAAGGTCATTAAAATACACCAAAGAAAAGCTGCATTATCATTACAGCCAGCTATGTTATGCAAGGGCAAAGCTCTGGAATAGTCCTTCGGCACGTGGATTATTTAAAGTTATTAGGCACTGTTCCGGCTGGTGACATTACATTTTATCTTCTTGGATAAGCGAACATAAGTTTAAAACAGAAAAAATCTATCATCTTATTCTTACCCATTTAACATATTAAACAGCTCGGCCATACGCACAAATATCATCTTCATTTGAGAAACCCTCACTGAGTGGAGATTTTCAAATGGCACGGTTGGGTAAAGGAAACAGGAAAGTCACAAAACTAAAACTAAAATCCACCCCATTGCGCCATGCACCACTAATTCCCCCAAACAGTGTTCCCTTCCCTGCTCCATGCCCATTTGATTCAGGCAATGATGTACTTTGATAAGTAGCTGAATCTTCAGTTACAGTCAGTTCTTCTATAATGCGATGGTTGTGTTCCTGTGCAACCCCACATTATAGAAAATCGCGCTTTGGAAACAGCGCTTAAGGTGTTGGGGATGTAATCACGTTATAGCCAACATACGATTGAGAGGTTTGCGCTGTGGAAACAGCGCCCTCATTCGTAAATTGCATTACAGTGAATTCATGTTGACAAAACGGGTGTTATAGCAAAACGAGCTGTACTCATGCAAGGGTGAGAGGAGCGAAAACTGCTCCTTAGAGATTCTCAGTTCGGGTCTCCGCAATCATGGTCATTGTATTGATCAGTCCAGCCTCCATTAACCAATCATGTGCAGGCAAAGCAATCTTCACCTTTTCTGGTAGTCTCTTTTCCTCCTTCTTTGATCCCTCACAGGATGTCACAGGCCATGGCCTGCATGTATTTTTTACTCCTAATAGTCAATACCACTGATTTGTTTTGAGGTTAGCAGTTTGGGAGGTGGTCTAATCGAGGGTGTTTAAAATACTAAATGACTTCAATAGGGTTGATACTTCCTCTGTGCGAACTTGGGGACAGTCCACAACAAAGCCGAAATATTCTTAACATTGAACCTCCGTTACGATGGTGTAGGCTCAGTGTTATCAGTGACTGTGGTCACATGGTCTTCTGACCATTAAGACAGGGTTAGTGAGCCCTGGGCTTCTTTATTGGATTATCCACATCAGCTGACTTGTTGACTATGGTGACTGGGTCACATTTTGCAAGCTGTGGATTGGTTATTTCAAAGATGAGCTCATCCACCCTTTGATGGTACCTCCTCCATCATGGGTCTCATTGACTACACACAGACCTCCAACTCATCTCTCCACCTCCTCTCTCACTCCAACCTCCCAAGTGAGGCTGTCCAAAGTTGTGGATCAATAGTTGGGTCAGTTTACCATACGCCCTTTGGTGTTCACTAGTCATCGGTGGGATCATATGCTGTTGGTTAGGAAACTGCACTAAACTCCGGACCTGAATTTAGGCGAGCTATCTTAACCCAATCTGACGGGCCAAAGGCAGTTTTATCAATGAGTTCAACAGAGAAATGAGTAGCTGTGCAGATTTCATTAAAATCCAAACCCTCTCCCCACCCACTCCATCCTTCTGATGATTTCTAGCTAAGGCCAGGATGTCTTCACTTCATATTGGCAGCTAAAACAGAACGTTCAGCTTTTGAACCCAGATCTCCGAATCTATTACAAATGTGTGTTTTTAGAGGTTTCCTTTGCACCGTGGAGTAACAATATTGGACTTTACGTGGAGCAGATCAGGCAGGTGGAAGTGTAGATAAAATAAGCCTGAGGTTGTGTTTCCTTTTCACACTTTGCTGTGCTGATTCCAGGGGCTGGCAAACAAATAGCGATCAACAGCATGGAACTGTTGGATGACAAAAGCCAACTGCCCACCTAGTTTGCTGTCCATCATCCTGGTCACTGCACGATCTACCGGGAAGGTTGCTGATGGAACATGGGATAGCAGCAGCTATCTATGTCCTTACTCAACAGAATCAATCACATTCAGATTGAACCACAACTGAGAAGCATGAATTAACTTCCAGTGGCAGGCACCCTTTGCAAAAATAATTCCCACAAGAATCTGGACGGTGGTTGTAACAGCTTCTTTTGCGGAGGGGTGCCCCTGGAAGGATTGAGCATTAATGTAATCGGCTGTTGGCGGGGTTTATCCCCTGGTATTATGTAACACAATAAGACACTGCTCTTGATACCCCCGTTAGCAGTGCATTTGGTAAGAAATGGCCTGCAAATGATTTTACAATGAAACAACATTAATGATGCTGGAGATTAGTGAAGCCAATCTCACTCTTCAGGGGATTGGAGATCAGGCCATGAGTCTAACGTTGTGCCGTAGGCGGTGGTAAACGGACAATCTGAAGGCTTCCTGCAGATCGTGATAGTGCTCCATTTGTGCTTTTGTTTTTGACATGGAATTTGGTTGACGGCTTTAATTTTGCTTGCCGTGTACGCTTTGCACTAAATCCTCGCTGATGAATATTCAATTGGAACTGTTGAAAATCGTTCAAGACGCAGTTGGCAGTAATTCCGGCTGTTTACTCACTCAGAGGACAAAGAGCAGATTACGGCAACTCAGCTCCTAAAAATAACAGACACGGTGGCCATTTTGGAAAAGAAAACAAAGGAGGAAAACATAGCCCCACAGATAAAGCGTCGGCAGAAAAATGTAATTCCCTGGTGTTTCTTTCGGTTGAGTCGACCGATAAAGTATTTGCCAGGTAGCTTTATATTTGAAATGAAAGGTTCCTTTGACGGGGTTGCATTCCTTGAAACCATCAGCTGATGAAAATAATGTGCCTGTAGGCGTCAAGCTATGAAAGCGGATTCAGTGCCTGACAGATGAGAACCAGCCACCTCCCCCCACTGCCGATGGGATCAAGCGAACTGGAATCAGTGCCGGAAGCTTCCACGCGCCATTTTGCCCGGCAGCCATTGGAGAGCTAAGCAGCTGAAAAACAACCTGTGATCCGCTCACCAGCTTACAGCGCAAAAATCAAGTTGCTCCCCCTCTATTTTGTTTGCTCGACCCCCCTGCTTCCTTCTTCCCATCTTGCCCTCAATGCTGGTCATCCGTGCCCATGTTAACATGACAAGAGAAGGCATACATTCACTGGGGAACTGATTAACTCACTCCCACTGTTCACTGCTTCCATAAACATTGCCAATAAGGTTGGGGCTTCATGGGTCCAGTGATGCTGCAAAATTGATAACTCCCGTGGAGGGTGACATGGGAGTGGCAGAGGGAGAGATAGAAAGAGGGGCTAGGAGCGAAGATAGGAGAAGGGAAAGGGAAAAGGAGAGGCAATATGAGGTGGGAGAATGAAAGGCAGGAGGATGACGAGGGAGGAGATGGGGGAAGGGAGGGAAGGGAAGGGAAAGGAATGGTGTAAAAATAGGAATGTGCAGGAAGAAATAGCAGTGCTGTGAAGTGAAAGGGGAATGAAATTGTGCGCGAGAAGGAGGGACTGGAGAAAGGGGTGAAAATCAGAGTGAGTGACAAGAGAGAAAGATTGAGGAAGGAGGACTGGAGAGAAGCTACAAGAAGATAGGCAGCCAGCCATTTTGCTTCAGTTTGCACGTGCAATTGTATTTTTGCTGGTGTTCTCTGAACGCAATATCAAGGAAAGCAAGCATTCAGCAGAGGGTCAGGACCACGATCCAGTCACTGATTTGAGTCCATCAGAAAAGATGCACGGGAGAGTGAGAAGAGTGATCCCAATGTGGAGGGGGTTAGAGAATGTAGGGGAATGACAGAAGCTTAACTCCTTGTGGTCAAGCTGAGGGGGAAAGGGAAATCTCATCGAGTTGTATATAATATTAGAAAGAATGACATTCAGAAAATACCTTAAATTACCTCAAAGCCGATAACTGGGCTCATAGAACAGAAATTTGAATAAGTGAAAAGTAAATAACTAGGGTCAATCGAGGTAACCTTGTCTTTGCGGAAGGATTCCAGTGGGAATGGATAAAGAAAGCTTCATTCATTAACTATTATTTCAAACTATTGGCCAAGAGTCAAATTAAGCTCAATATTGACAATTAAAAGGGATGGATTTCAAGCTTGTGAGACACTGTGATGTAGTAGTAGCATCCTTTCCTCTAGCCTAGATGTTCTGGGTTCAAATCCCAGCTGCCTTAGACACATGTCCGAATAAGTCGATTAAAAAAGTAGGGCGAGAGAGAGGCCCATCGTGATAACGCTCCTCACTCTTCTTGCTGCTCTTTTCCTATTCAGGAAATGTACAACTGGCTCACATCACCCATTTCAAACCAGCCCACAAAGCCACAGTTCATCTCTCAAAGGGCCTGACATATACATGGGACAGCTCCAAAAGCTTCAGAGAATCAATGAAGAAATCTTGAATACTGTGACTGTCAAAAACTTAACCCTGCTCACATGCTGTTGCATCATGGCTTGGGTGGTAGTGTTCCAGCCTTAGGATCAGGAGGTGCTGAGTTACATCCTTAAGAGTAAATGAGTATTCAAACTCCAGGGACCCAATAAGGAAGGGAGGGCTGCATTGTTGGAGGGGTTGTCTTTCAGGTGAGATGTTGAACCTTCTGCCTTGTCGGGGGAATACAGAGAATCCCGAGGAGCTATTTGGGGGAACAGCAGCGGTGTGGTGCCCTGTCTAATACTTAACTCTCAAACAAAACAGGCCAGTTAGTCATTACCACCAGGAGCACACTGTGAGGCTGTATTTCCCGAATTACAACAGTGAATGTGCTTCCAAAGTACTTCATTGGTTGCAATTGTAAGTACTTCTGATAGCTGTGAAACACACTCTGTGAATGCAAAGGTCAAAATCACGGAACTCCCTTTGTATCAGCACTGTAGGTTTCTCTGAACCCAAAGAACTGCAAAGGTTTCTAGAAGGTAGCTCACTACTGCCTCCTCCAGGAAAATTAGTGATGGGCAATAAACTCTGGCCAAGCCATTGGTGGCTACAACCTGCGGACGAATTTTTTTAAAAAGCTTGTTAAATTGCTTTATATGACCAGGTGATCCTTACCTAGACAATCCAACTTTAAGCCACATCATCTGAATTTGAGCAAAAAGTTCAAATCACTGATGAAATTCTGAGGGAGTGGCTTTCAATATCACCGTGACGAAACACTGTCTCAGCCCTTAGTTAATCGAATCGCTTCTGCGTTTTGTTTACTGAGGGTGGGTGGAAGAAGTCACACACTGGTATGGAGGCAAGATCTTATGGGGAAAGGCTGAGGGACTTGAAGCTGTTTTCATTAGAAAGAAGAAGGTTAAGAGGTGACTTAATTGAGACATATAAGGTAATCACATGGTTAGATAGGATAGACAGTGAGGGCCTTTTTCCTCAGATGGTGATGGCTAGCACGAGGGAACATTGCTTTAAATTGAGGGGTGATAGGTATAGGACAGATGTCAGAGGTAGGTTCTTTACTCAGAGAGTAGTAGGGGTGTGGAACACCCTGCCTGCAACAGTAGTGGACTCGCCAACTTTAAGGGCATTTAAATGGTCATTGGCTAAATATATGGATGAAAATGGAATAGGGTAGGTTAGATGGGCTTTTGATTGGTTTCACAGGTCAGCGCAACATTGAGGGCCGAAGGGCCTGTACAGTGCTGTAATGTTCTACACTCTAAACTAAAAGCATGTTCAGTTTGTTTCCATGCAGTACAAGCAAGAGCCCACTCTCTCCATTGCACATCTGTGGAAGGATGGGGACGCACTGACAATCACTCGGGTTGTGCCTCTTAGCTACACTGGGCCACAGACAAAAAAACTGACCAGAAGCCACTGTGGGTCTGCATTCTACTCATGGCTTGTCAGACTGTCAATATGCCGTGGACCTCTGTTCACCATTTCCTGACTCACTCCTGAGACCCCCATCACCCCTAGTCTCACTAATCTTCAAGCTCACCAATGCCCGAGTTTTAAAACTCACATTCATGTATTCGACTCCCTCTGTGGCCTTTCCTTGCCCACCTTTGTGGGCTATGAGCATCACCGGCTGGGCCATCGTTTGCTGCACATCTCCAGTTGCCTTTGGGAAGATGGGGGTGAACTGCCTTCTTGAACTGCTACAGTCCATGTAGTGCAGGAAAAACCCAATCTGTTAGGGAGGGAGTTTCCAAATTTTGACCCCATACTGAACTAACGGTGATATATTTCCTCTACAAGACGTTTACCTCTAGCCCTGCAATCCTCCCATAATTTGATTTTCATCATTTATTTCATAAAAATCATTCTTCCAAGGGATGTGGGTATTGCTAATAAGGCCAGCATTTCTGACCCATTCCTAATTGGCCCTGAACTGAGTGGCTTGCTCGGCCAATTCAGAGAATGGTGAAGAATCAACCTTAAGGGTCTGCAGTCACATGTAGACCAGACCAGGTAAGATTTCCTTCCCTGAAGGACATTAGTGATCCAGATGGAGTGTTAGTTGTCATTCTCACTGATGGCGAGAGCAGCTTTATGCTCCAAATTTCTGAACTGAATTGCAAATTCCACTAGGCGCCATGGTAGGATTTGATCCCACGTCAATAAGAGTATTCGCCTGAGCTTTACCATTACACCACCATCTCCCTGGAATCCTGACCTCTCATCTACCTGACGTCCCAGAAGCCACTTCTGGTGGCTGTGGTTTCGGCCATCTGAGTCCAAATCTGGGAAATTCCATCCTTTAATCCTTCTGCCTTCCCTAAGATAGGCAAAAACCATTCAGTAACCTAGCCTAAGGTTCTTTGATGATGTTGGGCTCCATCTGGAAACTTGAGAGGTTTTGTTCCATTCCGGTCTTCATATCTGTGAGCTCCTGGCTCTGTTGACTCCTTCAGCTACTTATTCACCAAAGGATGGATGGAAATTTGGAGAATTTCACAATGATTGAAGATTTAAAGAGTCAAATACCTCAGGGCCATTTACTGATAAACATCTCTTCTGAGTGGATTTGACTGGCAGACCGTGTTGTAGAATGATGCCAATCCCTATACCTGCTGTAATAGTTCATGGTAAACCTACCTCCTTACCCTGTCTCATGCTCAATGCCCCTCCAGCTATGTAACTGACTGCCTCCCTTGAATACAGAGATTTCATTATTGTTCGTTGTGGATTGTAGCTAATTACTTCCAAGTTAGAGGAATTTAAAAAGAAGACTTAAAATGGCCATTCTACTTTTGGTGCCCAGTTTAACTATGAGGATAATTTTTAGGTTAGAAAGTAGTGTACATCAGGTAGTCACCAATTTAGAAGTCAACCCAATCTGTGCAGACTTTGGTCAGACTGCTGAATGCACAGGCACTAGATTTATTTCGGACATCTGGTTGGCATGGATGAGTTTGACCAAAGGGTCTGTTTCTGTGCTGTATCTCTCTGTGACTATGACTATGATTGTACAGGGGTCTTTTCGATCTGCTGTGCCGGGAGCTCAAAATCTACAGGCCCTCACCTCTGGATCTCCTTCCCTAAACCCTTCTGCATCTCGATTTTTCTCCCCTCCCCAAAGGAAAGCAATAGCCTAGCAATATTATCGCTGGATAACCCAGTAGCCCATGTAAAGTCCTGAGGACCCAGGTTTGAATCTTGCCATGGTAGAATTTGTATTCAATAAAGAATCTGGAATTAAGGGTCTAATGATGACCATGAGTCCACCATTGATTGAAGGAAAAACCCATTTGGATCACTAATGTCCTTTAGGGAAGGAAACTGCCATCCTTACCTGGCCTGGCATATATGTGACTCCAGACCCACAGTAATGTAATTAACAATTTGGGATGGGCAGTAAATGTTGGCCTAGCCAGTGACACCATCATCTTGTGAATGAATAATAAAAAAAGCATGTGTCTTGAAACCACCTTCTTTAAATCAAGCTTCAAGTCTAGTTTTATTCGAGATGGCAACAGTGGTTCCACTGGTAGTACCCTCATCTTTATGTTGGAAGGTTATAAGTTCAAGACCTGCGTCAAGCTAAACGTCAAGGCTGGTACTCTCAAATGCAGAACTGAGTGAGTCCTGCGCTGTTGGGGGTACCATTTATTGGATGAGAAGCTGAAATTCTGTCTGCTGTGTTGGGTAGACATGAAAGATCTTGTGATGTTATTTCAAAGAACAGCAGGGGAGTTCTCTGTACTGCCCTGGCCAATATTTAACCCTCAATCAATATCACAAAAACAAATCATCTGGTCATTAACTCTATCCTTTTCACGGGAGCTTTCTGTGTACAAACGTCCTGTCATATCTACACAGCAAGAGACAACCACTTTCTTCACTGGCTTTGGACTGTCCTCTGGCTATGAAAGGCACTAAATAAATGTAAGTCTTTCTCTATCCTCAGATGGTTCTGTTATATTTTGCAACACCTTGGGGTATTTTCTTACGGCAATATTTCCAAGTCACTGCACACTATTATAAGAAGTTGCAATGACCAAATCCAATTCTGTGGCTATGTTGGCAGAGGTCAAAAGGTCCATCTGAATAATTAGCCTCAAGGGGAAGGGTGGAAGCAGAAAAACCGAAGGAAAGATCAAGAGAGAAAATAGTGGTAGAACATTAGGAATTATTATTATATCTTATATCAGGTTTTGAGTCAGCCAGAATTAACTTAGTTAACTCCAAGGTGATAGGTTGAGGGTTCAAGTCCCATAACAGGCACTTGGCCAGAAAGTCCTAGGCTGCCATTCCAATGCAGTACTGAGGGAACACTGCACTGTTGAAGATGCTACCTTCGAATGAGTCATTCAATCGAGGCCGTGTTTGCTCGCTCAAGTGAACCAAAAAGATCCCATAGGAAGGTGTTTGCGTTTCAGGCAAAAGCCCTTCATCAGGACTAAAGGCAGAGAGCCTGAAGCGTGGAGAGATATGCTCCTTGGATGCTGCCTGAACTGCTATGCTCTTCCAGCACCACTAATCCACAAAAAGATCCCATGTTACTCTTCCAAATAAGAGCAACGAGTTACCCCGGTATCTAGGCCAATCCCATAACCAACTCAACTAAAACAGACGATCAGTGTGCTGTTTGTGGGATCCTGCTGTGCACCAATTGGCTGCTGAGTTTCCTACGGCATTGACACGCCTCCCAAAAGCATTTCATTATCAGTAAAGTGCTTTGGGATATGCGAAGGAAGATTTTCTACATACAGGATATTTTTCAAATGGTTCTTTCGACCTGGAGCAGTGCTGGCTGGACCAGCTTTTCTTGCCCATCCTTGGGCACTTTCAGTCAGGTAGTTCTTCTTGAAGGTGTTTTAGGAGTGGTAAACACTTAGCGGGCACTTTCAGTGAAGGAACAAATTACTGCAGACGCTGAAATCCAAACTGAAAACAACAAATGTTGGAGATCACAGAGGGCCAGGCAGCATCCATGGAGATGACCCTCAAAGAGAAAAGATGCTGGTTTATTCATTGCCCTCCAAGCCCTAAAATCTGAAACTGATGCTTTCAGAAAAATGTACGCAAAGAGCAAGATTCTGGACATTTGCTGGAAATAGCGTACAATATCAGGAGACTAAGCAGGAGACATAACTCGATTGACACTGAACTTACGAGAACTTGAAGAACAAACACAGTGATTAACACTATTTGGAAGTTTTTCACACAGGAACTTCAAAATGCAAAATATCATTCCCTTCCCCTCAATACCTTCCCCCCCACCACCCACGACCACCACTTCCCCTTACACAAACACATTCAACCCATACAAGGTAGCTTAGAGCTTCTTTCCCACAGCCGTGTAATAATCAACCCTTAATAATTAGATGTCAAATTAAACAACCCAAAACCTGCCACGATGATTAGCACAATGTTGTTGTGTATAACCAACAGAGCACCAATCTCCTGTGATATCACAGGCAATTATCACCCTGCACTAAGTGGGAAAGAGGAAGAAGAATTTTAATAATTACTTCTCACATTAGTAATTTATATGCAATGAGGCCTGTGCGAGCCCTAGGGGACAAAGAAACGCCACTACTGTCTGTGTGTGTGTGTCAGAGAAAAAACAAACACACAAACACTGCAGTAAAACTGATAACTTAATGCACATAGTACAAGGGAATAAAAGGCACAAGCATCTGTCCTCTCACAAGAATCACTTTGTGTATAGTCTTTATCAGGAGCTCTACAATCAATGGAAGAGGTCCCTGATCTTTCTCCACTGGAGTAAAAACTGTCTCTACAGTGAAAGAAAATGCAATTATATTTAGTGACAAAACCTACCAGGTTCCAAAAAGTTATTTGCAGAATGTACCCACTTTGATCGTACCTCTGCTCTCAGTTTAATAAAACCACAATGTATCCTCAGGTAATTCTTGTGACTGCACCACACACTCCGTAGCTCATCGCTGTGTGTAACATGCATTTGCTACTTCCGTGGTATTTCACACGTGCCAAGGGCTTGTTTTTTTTCACTTTTGTTTTCCCCTTCAAATTAAAACCTTTAATTAGCAAAGAGGAACAAGCAGGAAATAATAGCAGCCAACCTGTCAGAACGAATCCACTAGCTGTAGTTGTGTGCGTTGTAAACACCACTCTTAAAACCAGAAGATACCGTTCCATTAACCTCAGCTCGATATAGCCCATCAGCTCCGTTGCCAAGATAGCAGCCTGACAGCAGTCAAAGACTTGGTAACAAACTTAATTACAATGTTGCTCTACAAATCAATTTTATTTTAAGCACAGTATAATACTGCAGTGAAGCTCAGTGCTGTGGCTCAATGGTTTATTAAAGTGTTTAGTAAACATGAGAACCTGAGTTCAGATTACTGTGATTATTTGGAGGTTGTTGTGACACAATGATATTGTCCCTACCCCCCCTCGCCCCCACTCCCTTGCTCCCTCCACTCTATGGGGAAGTGAGTTCCAAAGACTCTCAAACTTCTGAGAGAAACAAATTCCTCCTCATCTCAGTTTTAAAGTGGGAGCTCCTTACTTTTAGCCTGTGTTCCCTAGTTTGGGTTTCGCTCCCCAGAAGAAATATCCTGTCAGTATTCACTCCCTGACCAACAACATGGTGGCTAGGCAGCCCACCATCTTCTATAGTGCACGCAGAAAATGGCAGCGACAAAACATTGCACAAATGAATCAGAAGAAACCCTGTCAAGTCTCCTCAGGAGCTTTCATTGTTAATCAATCTGTTTCAATGTGTTAAAACACACACAGTTGTGACCTGAACCTGGGTCTTCTGGCCTAGAGTGGGGACACTACCACTGCACCACAAGGGCCCCAGCATGGAGGCTTATATATTCAAATAAAATCACCTCATTCTTCTAAAATCCAATGGATACATCCCAACCAATCCAACATACCTCCCACCTTTTCCTCCTGATTCCTTGCAACTGACGTAGCAATCGAGTGAATTCTCTGTAGGAAGGAGAACTGAAACCTTTTCTTACAACATTTTAATTTATCAACCCTTCACAGGTCACTTATTAATTCCGTATTTTGTTCAACATAATAGCCAGTGAGGATGAGGGCACAGAATCGGTCACGCGAACGGTCTTTATTACTCCTCTGGGCTCACTGCCATTTGTGGGAGCTTGCTGTGTCTAAATCGGCTTCCAAAATTCCCAAGGTACACACTTCACAAGCGCTTCACCGGTGTGGGCTGGCCTGAGGCAGTGAAAAGGGAGATGGGTCTTTGACTTGTGCTACCTTCACACGCAGCTCCACAGCTGGGCAGCCAGGGGAAAGTTAAAATATCAGAGTATAAAAATGTTCACCAGAAATACAGTGAGGAAAGATCCACACTAACCACATCCAGGATTGCAGTCCCCTAAAGGAGTGTTTAAAGTCAGGCTGAGATAACCCCACAGAGGCTGGTATCCCATTACCAAGTCACCCTTTACTTACACACGGAGAGTCCTTGACACTGATCCAGCTCCCTTAGAGACAGGTCTCAGAGTGAACAGAACCTCTAATACTTCTAGTTATATCTCCCAGTCAGGGCACCCTGATTGGACTGGATTAACAGGCTTTTGCCTGAAACGTCGATTTCGAAGCTCCTTGGATGCTGCCTGAACTGCTGTGCTCTTCCAGCACCACTAATCCAGCCCCAATCAGGGAGCCTATATTCTAATTGGCTGTCCCCATTACTACAGAGGCATTCTGACAACAATGCACAGAAACTTCAGTCTTGCACACTCCGTGCAACTTAAAGTCATAGAGATGTACAGCACGGTAACAGACCCTTCGGTCCAACCCGTCCATGCCGACCAGATATCCCAACCCAATCTAGTTCCACTTGCCAGCAACCGGACCATATCCCTCCAAACCCTTCCTACTCACATACCCATCCAAATGCCATTTAAATGTTGCAGTTGTACTAGGCTCCTCCACAGCTGGGCAGCCAGGTAAAAGTTAAAATATCAGTGTATAAATGTTCACCAGAAAGACCCACACTGACCACATCCAGGACTGCAATCCCCTAATGCATTTAAAGTCAGGCTGAGATAACTCCACAGAGGCTGGTATCCCATCACCAAGTCACCCTTTACTTACACACGGAGAGTCCAGAAGGAGACCAGAACTGCACACAATATTCCAACAGTGGCCTAACTAATGTCCTGTACAGCCTCAACATGACCTCCCAACTCCTGTACTCAATACGCTGACCAATAAAGGAAAGCATACCAAACGCCTTCTTCACTGTCCTATCTACCTGCGACTCTTCTTTCAAGGAGCTATGAACCTGCACTCCAAGGTCTCTTTGTTCAGCAACACTCCCTGGGACCTTACCATTAAGTGCATAAGTCCTGCTAAGATTTGCTTTCCCAAAATGCAGCACCTCACATTTATCTAAATTAAACTCTATCTGCCACTTCTCAGCCCATTGGCCCATCTAATCAAGATCCATATTGTACCCTGAGGTAACCTTCTGTGCTGTCCACTACATCTCCAATTTTGGTGTCATCTGCAAACTTATTAACTATACCTCTTATGCTCACATCCAAATACTTTCACATATTTTGAGAAGTTGTCCACTTTAGTAGATTTCAATCAAAGGTTTTTCTTTCTGTTCATGCATTTTCGTTCCTGGGATGGGGTTTTTTTCTCTTCACTCATGGGTTGAGGATGTCAATGGATGACCCAGCATTTATTCCACATTCCTTGCACACCCTTGAGAAGGAGGTAGTGACCTGCCTTTTCGAACTGCTGCAGCCCGTGATGGTGTAGGTAGACTCATATTGTCATGAGGAAGAAAGTAACAGGATGTTGATCAGATACAGCGAAGGAACGGCAATATATTTGCAAGTCAGGATGGTGAATGGCTTGGAGGGGAACTTGTAGGTGGTGGTGTTCCCATGTATCTGCTGTCCTTGTTCTTCTAGATGGAAGTAGTCATGGGTTTGTAAAGTGCTGTCTGAGGATCTTTGGTGAATTTCTGCAGTGCATCTTGTAGATGGTACACACTGCTGCTGCAGAGTCTCAGTGGTGGAGGGAGTGGATGTTTGCGCATTTGGTGCCAATTAAGTTTGTACTGGATGGAGTTCAGCTTCTTTCGTTTTGTTGGAGCTGCACCCATCCAGGCAAGCAGGGAGTATTCCATTTCACTCCTGACCTCTGCCTTGTAGATAGTGGACAGGTTTTGGGGAATCAGAGGGTGTGTTACCTGACTTATATAATAGAAATAGAATCCTTACAGCATGGAAATAGGCCATTAGATCCAACAAATCCACACTGACCCTCCAAAGAGTACCCCACCCAGAGCCATTCCCCATTATTTTACATTTCCCCTGACTAATGCACTCTGAACACTACGGACAATTTAGCATGGCCAATTCACCTAACCTACACATCTTCCGACTGTGGGAGGAAACCCACTCAGACACAGGGGGAATGTGCAAACTCCACACAGACAGTTGCCTGAGGCTGGAATTGAACCGGAGGCACCGGTGCTAACAACTGAGCCACCGTGCCGCTGTCACTTCTTGACTGTTGTTTTAAGTTTGAAGTTGTATTGCAAGAAGTGCTTCACTCGATCCCACAGTCCATGCGGTACCAGGTTCTCATCACTGTTAAATGATCTGGGATAGGTTAGCCCTTCCCAGTCTTGGACAGCAAGAGGCAAGATTCTCACTGATGACTGTCAGGAGCCACATGAGTTTGACATCAAGGCAGCTTTCCGAAAATCACCTAAAAAGTTGAAAGAACACAGGACGAGGAGTAGGCCATTCGGCTCCTCAAGGTAAAAACAATGACTGCAGATGCTGGAAACCTATCACCTTCATCTCCTTCCCCACTGACCTATTGTACTCTATGCTACTCTATCCCCACCCCCACCCTCCTCTAGCTTATCTCTCCACGCTTCAGTCTCTCTGCCTTTATTCCTGATGAAGGGCTTTTGCCCGAAACGTCGATTTTCCCTGTCCTCGGATGCTGCCTGAATTGCTGTGCTCTTCCAGCACCACTGATCCATTCGGCTCCTCAAGTCTGCTATGTCATTGTATTAGCCCACATTTGTCCCACCTTTGTTCCGTATCCAGATTAGATTACTTACAGTATGGAAACAGGCTCTTCGGCCCAACAATTCCACATCGACGCGCTGAAGCGCAACCCACCCACACCCATTCCCCTACACCTAACACTACGGGCAATTTAGCACGGCCAATTCACCTAACCTGCACGTTTTTGAATTGTGGGAGGAAACTGGAGCACCCGGAGGAAACCCACGCAGACACGGGGAGAACGTGCAAACTCCACACGGTCAGTCACCGGAGGCGGGAACTGAACCCGGGTCTCTGGCGCTGTGAGGCAGCAGTGCTAACCACTGTGTCACCGTGCCACCCATTTATCCAGTGATAACATTTCAATTGTTCCATTTCCCACAGGCTTTTGGGGAGATGTTCCCTTGACTCCAGCACTCTTTGTGAGAAAACTTGATTCCTGAATAAGTTAATTCTAACTTTTAAGGTTTTGCTTCTTGTTCTTGAATGCCCTACAAAAGAAAATAGTTTAATTTCATCCATCAGACTGAATCCATTTAATACTTTAAACACCTCAATTAGATGGGCACTTCATCTTCAAGATTCTAGGGAAGATAGACTATATTTTTATTCAAAATTTGCAGCCTGCTTCAGAGTTACAGGAAATACTTGTCAAGACAGATAAATCTGAAGTTTAAAAATGTCCATGCGATTCATACTGAATAATCAGCAACTGAATATTCATGTCATGTTTGCAGAATGGTTCAGAACTGTTAAATTATACATAGGTTCCCTTGTCTGAAAGGAAATTAGAATGCATCTATTTGGTAATGATTAAACTCTGCTTATGCCGGAGTTTTATGACAATTTTAGCAAAGGCTTACTCCGTCACCAACAATGAAAACAGAACACAGGTACCAAAATACACTGGGTACTTACACCACCAGCAAATAGACCCTGGGCTTGAATAAAAACACACAGTGCAAGCTTTTCAATAGAACGCTGCAGCTTTGCAGTTGGGAGTTTGCTGATCAGTTCGGCATTCTACTACACATCCTTTTCTTCCACTGCGATTAATCCAAATAGAATGCTTTTCATCAAGAGACCGGTCTCTTGGCATGTGGGTCTCGAGATTGTAGGCGGCCCAATTAGCTGAGGAGAGATGTCCCCACACAGTTAGGCTGGCGTTTGCCTTGGGTAATGAGATGGGTTATAGGATTGCATGTGTATTAAATTTCAGGAGGAAAATTAATGGAGAGTTAATACCGTAAAGCGTGCCCCAAAGTAAAAGCTAGAACAAAAATCTGCATAGTAAACCCCCCTAGAGAACATATTAAACCAAGATAAAACAGGTTCTGTGGGACGTTTATGCAGGAAGTGTATTTAACTGATTAATCTAAGGTTCAATCCATGCAGTGAAGCTTCAGTTACATGAACTATAAATGCTGTTTTATCAAATCACCAAGATACTTGCAAATGGCCAACAATAATGTTGAAAATCTGACTGTTCATTACAGCTCAGTACAGGCCCTTTGACCCTCAATGTTGCGCCGCCCTGTGTAACTAATCTGAAGCCCATCGAACTTACACAATTTCATTTTCGTCCATTTAAATGCCCTTAAAGTTGGCGAATCTATTCCTGTTGCAGGCAGTGAGTTCCATGCCCCTACTGCTCTCTGTGTAAAGAAACTTCCTCTGATAGCTTTAAATTGATGGGTGATATTGGACAGATATGTCCCCTCATGCTGGCCATCCCCATCTGAGGAAAAAGGCTCTCACTGTCCACACTATCTAACCTTCTGATTATCTTCTTTGTCACAATTAAGTCACCTCTCAACTTTCTTCTAACAAAAACAGCCTCAAGTCCTTCAACCTTTCCTCATAAAACTTTCCTCCATACCAGGAAACATCCTAGTAAATCTCCTCTGAACCCTTTCCAACGCTTCCACATCCTTCCTATAATGTGGTGACTAGAACTGCACGCAATACTCCAAGTGTGGCCGCACCAGAGTTTTGTACAGCTGTAGCATGACTTCATGGTTACAAAACTCAGTCCTTCTACTAATAAAAGCTAACATACCGTATGACTTCTTAACAGCCCTATCAACCTGGGTGGCAACTTGCAGAGATCTATGTACATGGATACCGAGATCTTTCTGCTCATCTACACTACCTAGAATCTTACCATTAGCCTAATGCCCTATATTCCTGTTATTCCTTTCAAAGTGAATCACCTCACACTTTTGTGCATTAAACTCCATTTGCCACCTCTCAGCTCAGCTCTGCAGCTTATCTATGTCCCTTTTAACTGACAAGATCCTTCGTCACTATCCACAAATGTACCTACCATAGTGTCATCCACAAATTTACTAACCCATCCTTCTACACCCTCATCCAGGTCATTTATAAAAATGACCAACAGCAGTGGACCCAAAACAGATCTTTGCAGTACCCCACTAGTAACTGAACTCCAGGATAAATATTTCCCATCAAATACCGCCCTGTCTTCTTCCAGCAAGTCAATTTCTGATACAAGCCACTAAATTGCCCTCAATCCTATGCCTTCATATTTTGTGCAGTACCTACCATGGGGAGCCTTATCAAATGCCTTACTGAAATCCATATACACCACATCAACAGCTTAACCCTCATCCACCTGTTTGGTAACCTTCTCAAAGAACTCAATAAGGTTTGTGAGGCACGACTTACCCTTAACAAAACCATGCTGACTCTCCCAATCAACTTATTCCTATTAAGATGATTATAAATCTTTTCTCTTATAACCTTTTCCAATACTTTCACCCACAGCTGAGGTAAGGCTCATTGGTCTATAATTTCCAGGGTTGTCTCTATTGCCCTACTTGAACAAGGGATCAACATTTGCTATCCTCCAGTCTTCTAGTACAATTCCTGTAGATAATGACGATGTAAAGATCAAAGATTTGGCTCCTCCCTGGTTTTCCTGAGAATCCTAAGTTAAACCCCATCTGGCCCAGGGGATTTATCTATTTTCACACTTTCCAGAATTGTTAACACTTCCTCCTTGTGAACCTCAATCCCATCTACTCTAGTAGCCTGTTTCTCATTGTTCTCCTCAACATCATTGTCTTTTTCCAGTGTGAATACTGATGAAAAATATTCATTTAGCAGCTCCTATCTCCTTTGACTCCACACACAACTTCCCCCTACTGTCCTTGATTGGCCCTAATCTTACTCTATGTCATTCTTTTATTCCTTATACCCCTAGAGAAAGCTTTAGGGTTTTCCCTGATCCTATCTGCCAATAACTTCTCATGTCCTCTCCTCACTCATCTTTGCTCTCTCTTTAAGTCTTTCCTGGCTACCTGGTAACTCTCAATCACCATAACTGAGCCTTCACATCTCATTCTAACATAAGCCTTTTTCTTCCTCTTGACAAGTGATTCAACTCCTTTCGTGACCATGGCTCCTTCGTTCGACAAACTCCTTCCTGTCTGACAGGTATATACTTACCAAGGACACACAGCAGCTGTTTCTGGAATAAGCTCCACATTTCTATTGTGCCCATCCCCTGCAGTTTCCTGCCCCATCCTATGCATCCTAAATCTTGCCGAATCACATCATCATTGCCTTTCCCCCAGCTGTAGCTCTTGTTCTCTGGTGAATGCACCTACCCTTCCATTACTAAAGTAAACATAACCACATTGTAGTCACTATCACCAGAGTGCTCACCTACCCCCAAATCTAACACCTGGCCTGGTTCATTAACCAGCACCAAATCTAATGTGGCCTCACCCCTTGTTGGCCTACGTACTGTGTCAGGAAACCCTCCTGCACACATTGGACAAAAACTGACACAGCTAAAGTACTTGAACGAGAGTATTCCTGGTCAATATTTGAGAAGTTGAGGTCCCCCATAACAACTACCCTGTCATTTATTTGTAAACTATACTGACAGTTCACGTTTTCCAAACATGTTGTTCTGATTGACTTGGCAGACCATTGTTTTTAAGAACACACAGCACACCCTCCCCATCCCAATGCAATTCTCTTACACTCTCCCCTCCCCATCCCAGTGTAATTCCCTTACACACTCCCCTCCCCATCCCAGTGCGATTCCCTTACACACTCCCCTCCCCATCCCAGTGCGATTCCCTTACACACTCCCCTCCCCATCCCAGTGCGATTCCCTTACACACTCCCCTCCCCATCCCAGTGTGATTCCCTTACACACTCCCCTCCCCATCCCAGTGTGATTCCCTTACACACTCCCCTCACCATCCCAGTGTGATTCCCTTACACACTCCCCTCTCCATCCCAGTGTGATTCCCTTACACAGTCCTTTCTCCATCCCAGTGCAATTCCCTTACACACTCCCCTCCCATCCCAGTGTGATTCCCTTACACAGTCCTTTCCCCATCCCAGTGTGATTTCCTTACACACTCCCCTCCCCATCCCAGTGCGATTCCCTTACACACTCCCCTCCCCATCCCAGTACGATTTCCTTACACACTCCTCTCCCCATCCCAGTGCGATTTCCTTACACACTTCCCTCCCCATCCCAGTGTGATTCCCTTACACACTCCACTCCCCATCCCAGTGCGATTCCCTTCCACACTCCCTCCTGGATCCCAGTGCGATTCCCTTACAAATATTCCGTCCTGGCTGGTGCACATCTCGGACATAAAGTTAGACGAGCTTCTCCAAAAACCGTCTCCTCACAAACAGCTCCAATGTGGAGAAGGTGGCTTTCAACACTAATATCCCGCATTTACATAGCGCCTCTGACCCCATTAAGTTGCCCAAGTTGCTTCACAAGCATGCACACGGGCACCAAATTGACAGTGAGCCAAAGAGGTGACAACAAGGTAAATGACTAGATGCTTGGTCAGGAAGGCAGGCCTTAAGCAGTCTAAAAGGGTCCACAGGGGTGTGGAATATAACTGGACCATCTTGGAATGCAACTAACTTAGCCCACAGGCAGATTCTGGGGATGGCTGGACTGATGTCTGAGGAGAGATTGACTAGGTTAGGATTGTTTTCACTGGAGTTCAGACGAGTGAGGGGGGAAATCTCATACAGATAAACTTCTATAGGGACTAGACAGGGTAAATGCAGGAAGTATGTTCCTGATGGTGAGTGCATCCAGAACCAATGGTCAGAGTCTGTGGATTTGGAGTGGACCATTTAGGACTGAGATGAAGAGACATTTCTTCACCCAAAGATGGTGAGCCTGTGGAATTCATTACCACAGCAAGTAGCTGATGCCAAAACATTGAATGTATTCAAGAGGCGGCTAAATGTAGCACTTGGAGTGACTAGGATCAAAGGTAATGGGGAGACAGCAGTATTAAACTATTGAGTTGGATAATCAGCTATGAAGGCGATGAATGGCGGGGCAGGCTCGAAGGGGCCGAATGGCCTCCTCCTGCTCCTGTCCTATATGTGTATGTTTACCAGAAAAAGCCAACGTTGGAAGTCATGACAAAATCAATACAGAATACCGCACATCCAACATCATTTGCCCCTCATGCAAATGATGGTAAAGAGGCATCAATGTTAAGTATAAAGTCACCCACAGGCAAGACACTAACAGTTGATTCCCATCCCAAGAAATGTCCGGGGGCCAGGAAATTTATAAATCACCAGTTGGCACCCGGCTGTTTCCCTGGTGCTGCAGGCAAGCCTTTTATGAAACACTTAATTAAAAAAAAAGACAGAGCTGCAACACACTGCACAAATACTTGTCCTTCAGCAACTACTGCAATCTTAGGAAAAATGCACACACTGATGCCATGTTATAGGCATTACACATATCACATATAAGGCACTCTGTTGGAGAGTGTAGTAAGCTGCTTAGCTGAATATAAATAGCTCCTTCAACATAGCTTCACCAAGATGGATTGGTGCAATAGCATTGTCGCACAGCTCGAAGTTTGAGAGTCTCCCGATACCACAGTTGGAAGGTTAGGAGACTCCTGACAAGTGCTGGCCCAGTCAGACAGTAATGCCCACATCCTTGAAATCATAAATATCATAACACCACAGTACCAAAGTCCGCACAGCTTATTGCTGGCAGACGCACAGAGGCTGTGACACATCAGTTACCAACTGTCTCAACACAGTGTGAAAGCATCTCTCCTTCCACTATCCAATCCCTTCACCCTGCCACCCAATGATCAAGATCTCCTCACTGCCACTTCCATTCAATTCAACGTCAAAATAACCCCCAGCTTCTTTTTCTACATCATATCGCCAAGCCCCTGAAAGCAGACAGGGTTGCAAGATGGCATATGCAAGCAAGAAGAAATTCAGGGGGTAAGAATGTTCATGAGGAAGAGGAGAAAGTGAGGTCTGCAGATGCTGGAGATCAAAGTTGAAACTTTATTGCTGGAACAGCACAGCAGGTCAGGCAGCATCCAGGGAACAGGAGATTCGACGTTTCGGGCACAGGCCCTTCTTCAGGAAAAGAAGGGCCTGTGCCCGAAACGTCGAATCTCCTGTTCCCTGGATGCTGCCTGACCTGCTGTGCTGTTCCAGCAATAAAGTTTCAACACTGTTCATGAGGAAGACCCAAAGGAGGAATGGGAGAATTAACAGAAACAGCCTTGTAACTCACTTCTAGATTGTGTTTGGTCAGCTTAGGTCAAACCAAATGTAAGTATCTATGTAGATGTCTTTATTATTCCCTTCATGGCATCTGGGTGTGGGGGCCAGCACTTACTACCCGCCCCTAGTTGCTCTTGAGAAGATGGTGATCAGTTTCCTGCTTCAATTGTCATAGTCTATGTGACGTGTACAATCCCATGGGGGGAGGCAGTTCCAGGTTGTTACCCTGTGTGGGAGAATCACAGAATGAAGGGTCACCCATTTAAAAACAGAAATGAGAAGGAATTTCTTCTCTCAGAGAGCAGTGAATCTGTGGAATTCTTTACCACAGAGGGCTGCAATGGCTGGGTCGTTAAGAATATTCCAAGCTGTCAAAGACAGATTTTTAATCAGGAAAGGAAGCAAGGGTTGTGGGGAAAAGGCAGACACGTGGAGTTGAGGATTATCAGATCAGCCATGAGCTCACTAAATAGTGGCCCAGTCTTGATGGGCTGAATGGCCTACTTCATCTTCTTTTGCCTGATGGCTTTATTTTGACCCAGCGATACTGAAGGAACAGAGATATATTTCCAAGTTGGGATGGTGAGGGGCTTGGAGGGGAACTTGCAGCTGGTGGCGTTCCCATGTACCTTGTCCTTCCAGACAGAAGCGGTCACGAGTTTGGAAGGTGCTATCTGAGGATCTTTCTCACTACTCTTTGGTGGAGCAGTCTCAGATTAGTCTGAGACCTTAAGATAACAATCAACAACCTGTCGCGCATGTACCTGACTCATCTCCCTTCGATTGGCAAACATTAACTTACAATGGCTCCTTCTCTACGACAGAACCATCTGGACAATATGTTGAGTATTCACTAACATACATGACAAGCAGCCATTATCCTGCCACATCTAGAATGCCCAAACTCAGTACTGCTTCCCAACAGGGTCAGCCAGTAGGTTTCACCTGCTGCATGAACTATGGCTTTGATCACACCCACATTCAACACAAGAGAAAATTGTGAAGCCTGGAATGAAATTTGGCTTTATCTTATTTGGCATTGTCAATGGTGAACTTGGTGCAAATATCTCAGTAGTTAATCCTTCTTCATTCCTCACTGATTGAACCAGTTCAAGAAGATCTTGGACACCCACTCCGTATCTCAGCTCCCACTGCCCTTACGCCCAAGTGAAGCAACTTGCCTCGTTGTCTCTTTTAAAGATAGTCCATAAATACAAATAGTTATGTGGTAATAAAATGCAAGGCCAGTTCTTACTTCCACAGCCTGACCAATGTGAACATTTTTCACAATGATGCTTATGTGCCGCAGGAGGTGAAAGGAAGGTAGGTGCAGAATGCAATATTACAAATGCATCAGGCTCCTGATGCTCCTGATAGAGCAGTGCAAAGCAATCCCGACAGGATGCTCTCTGTTTCCGGATGGGGCCAGGCTGGCTTTTACGTGGAAGGATTTACACTTTCTAAAGCACAGAACAGACACCAGATCCCTGACGCAGAAAAGAGAAGCCCATTTTCTCAACCTCTGGATGGTGCAGGATATCGGTAGTGCTTATGTAGCCTCGAATATGCCCCTCTGAGCAGTACATTGAGGCTGTGTGGCTAGAGTTGAAAAGGCAGCATTTGCATTGAGGGCACTCCTTCCTGAATGGTCCATGTCTGTTCACTTGGCAATTAACTGCTTCTCACCGTAATGCTGCAAAAGCAGCAGCCAAATTTCACATAGCAAGAGCCCACAAACCAACACTGAGAGAAACAATTAATCTGCTTTCAGTGATTTTTGGTTCAGCACGAAACATCAAAGAAACCTCTCTTGCTTTTCTCTCAAATCAGGCCAAAAGAATCTTAATTCCAAATAAGAGAATAAGCAGGGTCTCAGTCTAACGTCCTGCCTGGCAGCGCAGCACTCCCTCAGTATTGCGCTGGAGAGTCAGCCCGGCTTACGGTGGTCAAGTTGCTGGAGATGGACCTGAATTCACAACCTCATGGTTCAGAAGAGAGCAGTGTTTTGGCAAGGAAGGGCTGCAATCTGACATTCAGAGTCTGCAACATGGAAAGAGTAACTACACGTGCCGTAAGCCACATTCCTAACGAAGGGCTTATGGCTGAAACGTCGATTCTCCTGCTCCTCAGATGCTGCCTGACCTGCTGTGCTTTCCCAGCGCCACACTTTTTGACGCTGACTCTCCAACACCCGCAGTCCTCACTTTCTCCTGAGTAACTAGAATCATGTACGGTTCAGCACTTGGGGTGAAAAAGATGCAGAAGTTGGGATAAGTTAAAGACGCAAATTTTTACACAACCAAAGTTGGGGCATTTCAAACTCCATTTGCAAACAATGAATGATTTTTTTTGGTGTTCCAGCATATCTATCTAAATGCCTTCCTTGCAGTGGTGCTGAGCTTTTGAATTTTTAAGCTCATTCAGTCAGAACAGTCGCTCCACACAGATGCTGCATTCATGGAGTAAGCGCAGCCTGACACTGGTATCAGTCTCCTGAGCTGACATTGTAATGAAATGAAGCAAGAATCTAGCTTAGGGTTTGGGATTTGTTCCAGCAGCACCGTAGCTGGACAAAGCTCACTCAGGACCTTCCAGCATAATCACCCACAGCCAAATCTGCATGAACTCTCAAATAAAAAACAAAATTCAAACTAACAATGCATAATAAAAATTACTTTCCAGGTCCAAAGAGTCATATTGGACTCAAAACATTAACTCTGGTTCTCTCTCCACAGATACTGCCAGAGTTGCTGAGTTTCTCCATTACTTTCTGTTTTCACGTTGTATATAATCAGAATAGCATGCCTTATTAAAAATATTCCTTGCTCTTCTTAAAAATATTGTTAATATTTCTCTGAGAGCCCCTGGCTAATATGCAACTTGTAAAATGAATTCAAAAGCTCTGTAACCCTCACATTGAAAAGGTGGATTTAATTACCTTCCTGCACCTCCTCACCCCTTCCTAAAAGCACGTGGAAATCTAAATTGTTTTCGGATGGTGTCACAGTTGTGTTACATTTCAGAATTCACACACACACACACACACACACACACACACACACACACACACACACACACACACACACACACACACACACACACACACACACACACACACACACACACACACACACACACACACACACACACACACAACACACACACACACACACACACACACACACACACTGAAAATCACACCTCTGCACCAGCAGTCCATGAATTGTTTTGATGCGCTGTGAGAACTTTTAAGGTTTAACATTGTATTGATGTGCTCTCTTGTATTGATGTGCTCTCTGAGGCAAAACTCATAAATAACTGATCACCTTAAATTGTGCCTGAGCACCTTTTTGCATGGTTTCTTTTGTGAAAATCTGCAACTGTCAGTAGTCCACCCCAATATGAACTCAACTCACTTTCTTCAGGGACAACCTTAACACTTTGAACGACCGGTCTCCAATGAATCCATTGGGATTGTTTCACTCACTGATTTAAACAGGCAAAGGGCTGATTTTATGGATCTTTGGAGCTACATCTGCTGGAAACTTAGAAGGAAACTCAGGTGCAGGGGTCAACTGGCTAACTTAATGACATGAAAACATTGACAACACGTCAAAAATATTCCGCTGGCTGTAAAGAGCCTGGGGATGCCCTGAAGTTGTGAAAGGCGCTACATAAATCTCAAGTTCTTGTTTTCCCTTTCATGTTCAGATTAAACTCACAGAAGATGAAGCCCAAAGCATAACGAAAGCGAACATATCCAGAAATACCAGCACTGGCATACGGCAGCTCTGACACATTGCTGCAATGAATTCTGTTTGTGCCTGTGTGAAGGAGACATGTACAAAACGGTCACCCCTTTGGGTGCAAAGCAAACATCCTGATTCACCTCCATTACCTTCAACTGCTGACTTTATGTTGGAAACGTTTATCTCAAATGTTTTATTTGTTCTTTCCAAATTGCTTTTCTGCCTAAACCTGGTTGAACCCAGGGTTTCCTGACTGTGAAGATTGTGCTCATGCTAATCTGATGAAGCTCACCTCTGAGATCGTGACCCAAATTCAAGAAGGAAACACATCTGCAAACCAAAAGGCTTCACTCTTGGGCATTCTCCCCCAAAGACACATGCGCAGACTCATAGCCAACAAAATACCTGCTTCCAAAGCACAGGGTTTCTTGCCCAAACAAGCACACACTCTTCCATTCAAACACATTCTCCAACAACGAGGCGTCCTAGTCACTGCGATACACTCCCACACTTACACTGACAAATGTACTCAACCACCGCAATCACCTCCCACCTCACACAATTATATTTAACTCCGTCCCAAACAAATATATTCTGTATCTCAATACACAACCCTACACAAAAATATATTTTTGAAAAATCCTCACTGTCTCACACATGTACAGACATCTCTCTCTCACACACACACATAGAATCTCTCTCTTTCACACACACAGAGACATCTCTCTCATATCCATACACACACACACACAGACATCTCTCTCTCATTCACACACATACAGACATCTCTGTCTCATACGCACACACATATAAACGTCTCTCCCTCTCTATCACACACACAAACACACATACTGACATCTCTCTCACACACACTTACACACACAGACATCTCTCTCTCTTTCTCTCTTTTTCTCTCTCACACACACACACAGACACACACACACACGAACTTTATCACTGCCATTTCTACTATTTACACTTTGAATGAAAAATTCTCAGGGGCAGAAATAGAAATGTTCAGGAAAATAAAGTGAACTCACTAAAACCTGTCAGGCTTAGCTCAACAAAGAGAATTAGCAAAAATCAAACAACAAGAGCGTGAACTACTGCAGGTAGGTGACTGGATATAAAAAAGATATTCCTGATGAGCAACATTTGCACAGGTTTCGGGTCTGTCTGGCATTCTTCAGATGTCTATTCACAAGTTTCCAGATGCTTTGAAGTCTACCAGGTGATCTAATAATGGGGAGGAAACAGGAACATGTAGCGACAACTTGGCAGTCATTTTCCATTTCAGGGACACGCCAACCCCTTCGATCACGTACACTGAAACTTCCTTTGTTGGTTTCCTCTGAATTTCTGGATCACGTCTGTTCTCTAGCAATAAAGAAATTTTAAAATGTATGTCTTAAAACAACCTTCCTCTTTGATTGTAAAGTTTAAGAAATATCATTGCCTGTCAGTTTCCAACTCCAGGATAATAAATCCTACACTGCATAAAAGTCCTGAGTAATAGGATCAACGAAACATAACGTAATATACGCAACAACTCTGAAATATGGGACCCTGAAATATGTGTTAAACATTGTACACTGTATTGCTGTGAAGGTCTAAGGGAAGTACAGTACTGAGCAATAATGAAAAGAAACATTCTGACACAGACTCCGAGTCTGACTGTACTATGATTCATCATGTAGAGAAACAAGACAGGTTTCAGGTAAGGATTCTGCATTTATGGATTATGTTACTTATCAGAACTATACAGTATATCTGACAATGTTTATTAAGACTGCATTTTGCAAATAGATTTGATTAGGACTGCACTGTACAGTCAACATGCTTTATCAGGCTGTATTTCAGCTGTGAAACTGACTCTGTCCAGTGTAGATCCTCAAAAAAAAGCAAATGTAAAAGTGAAACAAGCAGAGTTGACAGCCTTATGCTTCCCTGATAAGATTCCATTTGTTGATGTTGTTGTGGGTCCACTTCATCCTCACACTTGCCCTCTTGCATTCCCTTGGCTTTCATTCCTCCATCAGCTTCACCATTCTTATACTTTCTCTTTCATCTTCAGATAACTGCACCCGGGGACTGAGTGGATTGATTTTTTTGTTTTGACTCATTGTTTGAAGATCAGCACTCAAAGTGACTCGCTGTCTCTGATGTCTAACCTTAAACAGCATAAAAGACTTACCTGATTCTATAGACCATCAGCCGGGAGACTGTATAGCCTTTTAGGTGTCATTATCCACTGTTTCTGCTGAAGGTACATTTTGCAGATAAAAGAAAAATGTATTCTTCCCTAGTGCTCTGACTAAAATGCAGGATGCAGACAGTATTAGAAGGCTTATTATGCTCCATACCTTACATATAAGAGAGTTAATCATGTCCCTTTATTTTTCAATTATTAACCCTCTCTCATAAAACGTTTCATAAGAAGGCTGTTCACCAAGAATAATTTTTTTTTTCAAAAGGTATAAAAACATTTGAGTAGATTCATGTAACCAAGTTGAGTTACAAAGCCCTGGATTATCAGCAATGCAGATTTCATTACCTACACCCCAAAGGCTACAAAAGCCCAGAAGAAAGCGGATTTTGGCTACACGATGACAATGTTTGAATAATTTACAGACTGCAGTGCACTCTGTTACCCAGCTCTTCCAATAAGTGGAGAATCAACATTTTGAAAAGGAAATCTACAAGTCACTGACAATTACCAAAGACACAATTTTTCATTTTCTCATTCAGTCCTGGGCAACCTCCTGGTTTCCAGCATCAAGAAATGTATGTTCAATCGAACCTCTGCCGACTGCTTCCAAAACTGCACAAGACCCACTCGCCTAGTGCACTTGTACCTCTACATTAGCTCCTGATCAAGCCTTAATTTTAAAATTCTCATTATTGTTTTCAAATCCCCTATTGGCTTTGTCCCACATTCTAGTTTCTGTGACCTCGTCTGGTCATAACAATACTCCGAGATACCTCTCCTCCTTCAATCTGTGCACCACTGCCTCCCTTGATTCTGATGCTCGCAGCTCTGTCTGTAGGTGTCTGGCCTCAAAGCTCTGGAATTCCCTCCCTCAGTGGTTGGCCTAAAGAATGACATCGTCAAACCAGACCATTAAGAGTTAATGGTTAAGGGTTAACTGAACATGACAATGAGCAATTGAAGTAAAGTGGATTAGTATATGAAAATCAGGCCTGATGTAAAAACAGTCTGCTTTGACTGGGCGGGGAACCTGCCTGATCTTGAAGGTCAGCGGGAACTGTCTGCTTGTGTAGCCCCCGGATTTGTTTGCCGCCTATTTGTGGGGGCTGGGAAAGTGCTGAGGTTATGACCAAATGGGGATTCAGCATGTAACCTGAGAATCAGAATAGCAATACCGTCAGAGATGTTGCCCCACACATTGGACTTGGCACCATTGGGCTGGGATTTGTGAGGCTGGTACCATGGAATTGGAGATAGTACTCTGAGTGCCACTATCACCAAACTCCCTGAAGGATAGAAAGCCAGTGTGAGACTCACTTCTTTATATCCCAGTTGTTTAATACTGTAACTATATACGTTGTTTAATTATATAACATTATAATACATATGTGTATCAGTAGTATAAACTAACAATTATTAATTCATATATGTATTAAGGATTTTAACCCAATAACTTAGCAACATGTTGATTTGCATGTGCCTTCTTGCACTCATTTTGATCAGACCTTAAAGAACCCATTCGGTACTTTTAGCCTGACAATACACTCCCTGAGCCCCTCCTTTTCATTTTGTCTCTCCCCTCCTTTAAGACACTGCTCAGAAGCTACATCTTCTACCAAGTGTTTGGTCACTTGTCACAACTGCCCTTTATGTGGCTCAATGTCAGACTCTATTCGATATTGCTGCCTTGCAGTATCTTCCTCCATGAGAGAGGCTAATTGTAATTGTTGTTGTAGTTGTTTCAATGTTCTCCATGTTTTTTTCTGAAGGCTTTTCTTCACCTCAATATGTTCAACTGAGGCTGTGGGCAGTGTTACACTGCGCCTGGTCTATAGTCCGACCAGACCTTCCAAAAAGGGAGAAACTCTGACAATTGGAACGGGGAGTGTTGCTGGTCCCTCTCCAGCCCCTTCCTTCAAGCTCAGCACCTTAACAGATTCTGACCAGATTCTCAATCACAAAGCAGGAATCTAGCCTACCAAAACAGATCTGAACTTGAACCAAAAAGCACAAAGTACTCAGCAGCTCAGGCAGGAATTCAACCTCGATTTTGCATCTGGTCAGGAGGGTGCAAGTTAAAGGGACTTGGTATTTATTAGATTATTTACAGTGTGGAAACAGGCCCTTCGGCCCAACAAGTCCACACCGACCCTCCGAAGAGCAACCCACCCAGACCCATTCCTCTACATTTACCCCTTCACCTAACACTACGGGCAAGTTAGCATGGCCAATTCACCTAACCTACACATTTTTGGACTGTGGGAGGAAACCAGAGCACCCAGAGGAAACCCACACAGACACGGGGAGAATGTGCAAACTCCACACAGGCAGTTGCCTGATGTGGGAATTGAACCCGGGATTCTGGTGCTGTGCCACCGTGCTGCCCATAGTATTGTAAGTATATGCTTCTTTCCAACTTGAACTAATCAAGGTCCATCTATGCTCCCGACTGGACTTAAAATATCCCACAACACTATTCAAAGATCAGCACGGGAGGTCTACTATGTGTTCTGATCAATACTTCTTCCTCATCAACACCTAAACCAGAAGGTTTGATCATCTATCTCAATGGTTCATGTGGTATTACTGTGTGTGAATTGGTTGCAATTGACTCTTTCTTTAGAGTCATAGAGATGTACAGCATGGAAACAGACCCTTCAGTCCAATCCGTCCATGCCGACCAGATATCCCAACCCAATCTAGTCCCACCTGCCAGCACCCAGGCCATATCCCTCCAAACCCTTCCTATTCATATACCCGTCCAAATGCCTCTTAAATGTTACAATTGTACCAGCCTCCACCACTTCCTCTGGCAGCTCATTCCATACACGTACCACCCTCTGTGTGAAAATGTTGCCCCTTCGGTCTCTTTTTCTTGAAGTGATCCATACAAACCTCGAGGAGGCCACTCAGCCCTTCAAGTGTGCTCTGCTATTCAATAAGATCGCAGCTGATCTGATTCTAACTCAATTCTCCATTCCTGCACACCCCCAAGAAGCTTTCACGCCCTCGGTAATTAAGAATCTCTGCCTTAAAAATATTTAAAGATTCTACATTCACTGCTTTTCGGAGGAAGGGAATTCCAAAGACTCACGACAAACAAAAAGTTCTATCAGTGAATGTCATACAATGTTTGGGGTTGTGCATCCTATCACAGAATCTGGCCTCCTACTTGTGTGGAATCAAACTGAGCCGTGACAAAGGCCATGAGAGACTGAACAAGCAACAGCAACATAATCAAACTCCAGCTCCCACAGTTGGGCACTTGACTGCAATGGATCCTACAACCAAACCACCTATCAACGGTCTGGTGGAGACTAGTGTGTAATGACTTACTATGAGCAAGAGGTCAGGGGTAGAGTCTCAGGAGTAGATACAGCATGAAATATACAGCAATATGCAGCCACTATTTTGTTCATAATGCTGCATAATTCACTTGCAATCACTGCTGCACAGCAGTGAACTGGCACTGACACTGGACACTGGATTTAGCCACTTCGTTACTTGTGGAATAGCTCTCCAAGCACTCCTTGCAGGAAAGGAAACAATGACTTATTCTCCTGTTCCTGTATCTGTCCTGACAAAAGCCCACTTCTATTATCCTTACAAATGGCTCATCAGCAAGGACAGAAAAAAGATCTCGCCACAATGCATAGAGACCACTGTCCCTGTTGTGAAATTTGAAAGGGTGCAGAAACGATTTACAAGGATGTTGCCAGGGTAGGATGGTTTGAGCTATAGGGAGAGGCTGAATAGGCTGGGGCTGTTTTTCCCGGAGCATTGGAGGCTGAGGGGTAACCTTATAGAGGTTTATAAAATCATGAGGGGCATGGATAGGGTAAATAGACAAGGTCTTTTCCCCAGGGTACAGGAGTCTGAAACTAGAGTGCATTTGTTGAGTGAGAGGGAAAAGATTTAAAAGGGACCTCAGGGGTAACTTTTTCAAGCAGAGGGTGGTACGTGTATGGAATGAGCTGCCAGAGGAAGTGGTGGAGGCTGGTACAATTGCAACATTTAAAAGGTATATGGATGGGTAAATGAATAGGAAGGGTTTAGAGAGATATAGGCCAAATGCTGGGAAATGGGACTTGACTAATTTAGCATATCTAGTCAGCATGGACGAGTTAGACTGAAGGGTCTGTTTCCATGCTGTATATCTTTATGACTCTATGATACATACACAAACACAGACACATTGACACACACCACTGTATAAACAGACACTGCTGTACACACTCATGCAAGGTAAAGCACATTTGCTGTATGTATATACAGTTGTACACACCATATCCAAATCTATGTTTCCCGGACTAGGTTGGCTGTATACTGTAATAGCTGCTGATGGCACTTTGGAGCAACATCTCACATTGGCGTTACAGGCACAATCATCCAGTTCCTAAGTAGCCAAATGACTGTAATATCGAGTTGAAAGAGGAGGCACTCAAAATACAACACTAATAATCTGAAGAAAACCAATTCCATAATGAAGCTTTTGCAGTGTGTGGAAAGCAAAATTTGCTGCTGGCAACATAAACTGACAGGAAGACAACACCTTTACCCAAAGCTCTGCACTCAATCTTTCAATGGAAGTGTTGCTGATTTCACATGATTGTGTCAAGTTCAGATCCGTGAGTGTGAAAGGTCATTCTGAGGTTGGACGCTGGTGGAAAATGCACACTATTGATCAGCTGTGATGAACAGCTGCCTGATCTAACTGCTTTCCATTGGGCTGACACAAAATGTCCTAACTGCCCCATGGCGTTTAAACAATTGGACTGAGAGCTGGAGTAGTCTTTTATGAACATATGAATTGGGAGCAGGAGTAGGTCATCTGCATTCAAACCTGCTCCACCATTGAAAATAAGATCATGGCTGATCTGTTGTGTTCTGAATTCAACTTTCCGAACAAGCCCCAAGAATCTTAGATTCTCTGCTCTCACAGGAACCAGTTACCTCTGTCTTATAAATGTTAAATTACCCCCACTTCCTCAACAGGTCCAAAGGGGAAAAAAAAATCCCCATAGCTCTGTCCTAAAAGGGTGACCTCTAAATTTTAAAACAGTGCCCCCTAAGTTTTGGACTCACCCACAAGAGGAAATAGCCTAGTCGCCTTGTCAAGGCTGTTCAAGATCTGGCAAATTTCAATCAAATCACTCCTTTTCCTTCTAAACTCGAATAAAAATAGGTCTGCTTTTGCCCGAAATGTTGATTTTCCTGCTCCTCGGATGCTGCCTGACCTGCTGTGCTTTTCCAGCCCCACTCTGATCTAGACTCTGGTTTCCAGCATCTGCAGTCGTCACTTTTGCCTTGAAAATAGGTCTGGCCTACCTTTCCTCATGTCAAGCCACTTACTCCACCAACAATCTCGTAAACCTTCTCTGAACACCCTCCAGTAAATTTACATCCTTGCTTAAATCAGGAAGGCAAAACTGCACACATTTTTTCCCAAAGCGTCCATTGCTGGCCTTGAAAATCTGCAGAATTGACAAGCGTGCTGAGCATATAGTGACCAATTGGTTTGCTCTGTCAGAGAGCTAGCACAGATTCCAGGGGCCAAATGGCCATCTGTGTTCTGCGACTGGTTAAATGGCTCCAGGTCGCTAGCCGTCGTCAACTTGTCCTTCATTTCCACAGATTATACAGCACCCTCTTAATGGTTATTAAATCACTGAAACGACCCTGATCAATTTGAAAATTGTTGCCGGGAAGGGAAACCCACAGATCATTAGGGAGAGGAAACATCGTTGAAGTGAACGTCAGGTTAGAACTGGCCTTGGGTTAGAGAAATTTTATCTGCAGGCTGATATCAAACCTAATCAACTCTACACCACATGCCTTTTTCACAACACAGGGCCGAGAATTAATTTCACACAAAGGGCTTTTTAATTTAAATTTTAATTCCACATTACAAATGGAACCCCTTGGCCAGTGTGCGCTGTGAGAACACTTGCTCCCTCGAGAAGGGGATCCTTCAAAAGGGAGGGAGGTGGTCTCTGTGAGAGCACTGCGCGTTGGATCGGCAGGTCTGATCAGATCACTGCAGCGATCCAGCTGGTTGAAATAGGGTTACATGTGAAAGCTTAATCCCCAATTGTAACCACATTTTCTGCTCAGTTGGATGGTGCGACCAGCATTTGTCACCGTCCCTCCTGCCACATATCTATTATTCCCATTGAGACTGTGAGTGAGTGTGTCAGCAGGATACTGGAGCTTGCCAGCTCCATCAACACACGGTTTCTCAGTGAACAATGTCCCCTCCCTAATCTCTGCCTTATTTCCATGCAGGTTGAATTACACGTAATTGTGCGGTGATGGGGTTTGTGTGTGTGTGTGTGTGGGGGGGGGGAGGGGGTGGTGTGTGTGAACTGATTGATATCAGGCTGAACAGAAGACTCTTCCCTCTCAGTCAGCCAACCTGAAGGCAGCTCTTGAAGATCAAAGCCAAGGCTGGGACCATAGAGAGGCTTTTAAACTCAGACCCCACTCTCACTGTCATGGCTCACCATTGTACTGCATTCCCCAGGCTGCCAGCCGAGGTTACCAGCTGAACGATAGCCAACTCAGAGAGGAAAGCTGCAAAAGGTGATTTCTCTCCCTCAAACACACTGTACCCACCCTCCCTCAACCCCTGACCCATTTACTCCAACAATGTTTCTTGATCTTTTCCAACAAACCCGCTCACAAGTGAAAATGTATTAATTCTAGACTTTAACGAGGATAAGAAGCAAATCACTCGATACTCTAATTTTATATTATTCCTCTTTTTTTACTCTTTATTGAAAGGAAACGTTTTTCAGTTGGTGTGGGCTCATTTGAACGGTGGAAGTTGGGGGGGGGGGTGGAATACAAGATTATTTGGGGCCACAATAGGATAATTACTTGACTGACTGGGATGTTCAGGAGGAGAACGGACGCTGCAGATAAAACCTTTAATTACGATGACCCGTTTTGCTTTACAAAACACAAAGTCCGCTTTTGTTAACTAACCCAAATAAGTCACATATGTTTCAACAGTCAGACATTTTTGTGAAAAAAAACCCAGCCGAAACCACAACTATTTCTTTGAGTTCGGCTCCAATCCTAAACCACTAACATTTTTATTTCTTCTATCAGGAAGATTTGGAAAACTGCAAGCGGAGACAGACTAAAAATGCATGTGGATATACTACAAATCTTTCCAAATTGAAACCATGTAATGCAAAAATACACACACGTACAGAGCGCTTAGAGTTACTGATACTTATATATATCTAGATACATCAAGACACAGGCAAGCTGTGCAGATACACACAGACATGCAGACTCACAGAGTGGACAAATACAGACAGAGTCATGGTCATACAGAGTAGAGACACACACACAGACATGCAAACTCACAGCGTGGACAAACACAGACAGAGACATGGTCATACAGAGCAGAAACACACATACAAAGACATATACAAAGACACAGACACACGCACACACAGATGCTGAGTCACAGGGTGGACAAATGCAGACAAAGACACAGACATACAGAGCAGAAAGAGACACATACACAGTTACACACACACACACACACACACAGAGCAGACGGATAGATACAGAACTGCATTAAGCCTCAATGGGCCAATTTAGATTTATTCTGAAGAGAGGGGAAATGAGACTGAGACGGAGCTAACAGCAAACAATCCGCATGAGCATTTTCAATTTCTCAAAATCTAAAAGACTCATTCCACTCATTCACAGGTTATATTTCACTATCCTATCACCTTTAACTCATTGTTTCAGCCCAGATCCCATCAGAAAAAGGAATGTTACTCACGTTAATATTCCTCCTTTGTTGACCCTTTCTACAATTTAATCAAGCAGCGCTGTCACTTTTCAAGACCTGGTGCCCAAGAAGTATTTCCATTTGATCAGGCACCATTGCACTTGATAAGGGATTGCTACAGCTGGGCATTTTGGGGTTGGAAGGGAGGTTGGGGTTCTTCCAACCTTCTTCTTTTCATACAATAACTCCTGATACGAGACAAGGTAACATGGTGGCTCAGTGATTAGCACCAGGGACCCGGTCTCAATCCCAGACTCGGGCGACTGTCTGTGTGGAATTTGCACATTCTCCCCATGTCTGCATGCATTTCTTCTGGGTGCTCTGGTTTCCTCCCACAAAGATATGCAGGTTAGGTGGACTGGCCATGCTAAATTGCCCATGGTCTCCAGGGATGTGAAGGCTGGGTGAATTATCCATGAGGAAATGTAGGGTTACAAGGATACGGTAGGGAGGTGGGTCTGGGTGGGACACTGTTTGGAGGGTTAGTGTGGACTCGTTGAGCTGAAGGGCCTACGTCCACACTGTTGGGATTCTAAGAACATGAGTGAACTTGGGAGGTTCCACCCAAAGGAAATAGAACAGCTGATTGATTTGCTCCCCACCCCAGGAGCTCTGAGCTGAGGTAAGTCTCTCTGCGATCCTAAGTAATCTCCAGGAAAACACCACACGATGCCTTCCAGCAGCCCACTCAGAAACCCAATTCTCAAAACAAAGACAGGAATGTTGGCCTTTAGGTGCCCAACAAACGTACACACAAATTCTTCTACTGGAATCTTTGAACTGTGCAGGATGGAGATGGATAAGACTCGTTTTAGGTGAATAGGTGGGTAAATGAGGAAGCGCAGTTTCACCATGAGCTAACGGCATGGTTGACCAGGCTTGAGGGGCTGATTGATCTGCTCCTACTTCAATGCTCCTTTGTGTGTTCATTAAACAAAATAAAACAGATGGAAAATCCTTGAGATGGGAAGTGGGAAACATCCATTTGCATGAATCTTCAACATGAATCATAGATTCCCTACAGTGGGTAAGCAAGCCATTTGACCCATCCAATCCACACCAACCCTCTAAAGAGCATCCCACCCAAATCCAAACCCCCTACCCTTTAAGGATCGCATACTGGAATCCCCAGCAGATAAAGGTAATGTCATTATCGCCTTGCCAGAACACAGGGCTGCTCTCTCATCAGAGAGAGATGACTGGGAGTGGTTTAACCTGACGGTCACCATCTCAGGTGAAGGGAGAAGTTGAGGAGGACAGTCCTTCGTGGTAACCTCAGCTGAGGTGGGGATTGAACCCACACTGCTAGAATCATTCCATATTGCACACCAGCCATCCAGCCAACTAAGAGAAAGTGAGGACTGCAGATGCTGGAGATCAGTTGAAAAGTGCAATGCTGGAAAAGCGCAGCGGGTCAGGCAGCATCCGAGGAGCAGGAGAGTCAACATTTCGGGCATAAGCACTTCACCAGGAATGTGGGGGGTGGGGTAGGTGGAGATTTTCTTGCACATCCAAACACCTCACCTACTGCATCCGTTGCTCTCGATGTAGTCTCCTCTACATTGGGGAGGCAGGACGCCAACTCATGGAATGATTCAGGGAACATCGCTGGGACACACGCACTAAGTGACCCCACCACCCTGTGGCTGACCACTTCAACTCCCCCTCCCACTCAGCCAAGGACATGTAAGTCCTGGGCCTCCTCCACTGCCAAATCCAAGCCGCCCGACACATGGAGGAGGAACACCTCATCTTCAGCCTTGGAACCCTCCAACCACACGGTATCAATGTTGATTTCACCGGTTTCCTCATCTCCCCTCCCCCCCCACCTCATCCCAGATCCAACCCTCCAACTTGACACCGCCCCCTTGAACTGTCCCCCCTTGTCCATCTTCCTTCCTACCTATCTACTTCACCCTCCCCTCCGACCTATCACCATTTCAGCCCCCCCCCCCCCCCCCCAGCATCCACCTATTGCCTTCCCAGCTACCTTCTCATCAGCCCCACCTTCTTATTTATCTCTCAGCCCCCTTCACCTTCCCCCCCAACACTCCAGATGAAGGGCTTATGCCCGAAATGTCGACTCTCCTGCTCCTCGGATGCCACCTAACCAGCTGTGCTTTTCCAGTGACACACTTTTCGATCCAGCCAACTGAGCTAACTGACCCCAGCACCCTGACAGACAAATGGGTATTATCTTTGGTGTTGAAGCTCCACATATAATAGACGATCAGCTCAGCAGTCGCACATTCACACTGCCTGAACTTACATGACACTTGTAATGGGAAGCAAACCAAGGTGGTATAAAGAAGGAGCGGTCAACTTCCTGCCGAGTGAGTTATTGCCAAATTATCCCCTTTAAGGTTAACAGAATATAAGCCACTGAAACCTAGTTGGCTATTTGTATTTACCCTGCCATAGTAACAAGCAATTTCTTTTATCTTTTAAAACAAAATCTCACTCCTGCCATTAATTTGAACACGATCCTCACTGAGCTGCTGGTGCGTTTTGTGTGATTATCCTCATCTGAGAAAAGATGACAAGAAGCCTTGTCTGAATGATTCTTGGTTGTTTCTGCTCTCCTCCTGCACCAAGGTCTTTTTTTCAGGCAAACAACCAACCACTCTACACTGGCTGCCATCAATTTCAGCCCCAAACCTTTCGTGAAAAAGCTATAAAATTGGATCCAACTTCATTTCCAATTTGTGTCCAAAATTTCAAACTGTAGAAAAATGAATATAGCTCCCAATACTTTGTTGCTCATCCCTTTCCAACCCAGCAGACAAAAATAAATGATGTTAATGTGACACGTTGCAGTTATATTTTAACTCTTGAGTTAGCATGAGAAAAAAACGCTAAATGATATTTTAAAAGAAACCCACAAGTAAGAAAGTGAGTAATGTAGTGTGCCTATTTTCTCTGACTTGGTGCATGGATGGGGAGATAGTAATTTAATTTTTCACTTTTAAATGTAAACTCACAAGTTCAACCTAAACAGGAAACAATCAAGTGAAAGTGTGAAATGAGACAGTGTTCATTTGTACTGCATTTCAGCAATGGAGGCAAATGCCAGTCATCTGATGCACTACTCACACGTTTTACAATGCTGCTACACTCTTGCAAACAGCCTTTAGTCAAAATGCAGCAATGTGTTAGCAGCTGATGAGTCAAAATTCATTCAAGGGAGCTGAGGGTTTAGTAAACGGAGCAGGTACTGCCAGCCTGAACTCAACCACAGTGAGACACCACACTTAGATAGCGCCCTCACTGCAGGAGAAATGGGCACTGACAGAAGGATCAAAAAGTGATTCCAGGATTCTCAGTGAACATTCATTCTATTGAGGTGGTCAGTTAGCTCAGTTGGCTGGGTGGGGCCTGGCTTGCAGTACAGAGCGGTGCTAACAGCATGGGTCTAATTCTCACACATGCTGAGGTTATAATGAAGGACTCTCCTTCTCCACCTCTCTCCCCTCACCTGAGGTGTGGTGACCCTCAGGATAAACCACCAGCAGTCATCTCCCTTTAATGAGACAGCAGCCCTATGGTCCGGGAGGACCACAGAGGCTTCACCTTCAAAATTCGCCAGAGAAATCCTTCAGGCCCTAAGGCGTAGGAACAAAAGTAGGCCGTTCAGTTTTTATTGCCCAGGCCATAACCGCAGGGGATGGGGGAGTTGCTGGTAACATCATAAAGAGCCAGGTTGGTGCCCTGAGGTGGTCCCACTGTCTGGGACATTACAGCAACAATGGAACAAATGCAGAGAGACCGCCTAGTCTGAGGGAGAAAGGAACCATTTGTCCTTTATAAGCCGTCCACTGAGGCACAGGATGATTTTCCATCATTAGAGGTGAAATTAGTCACCATTTTAACAGGGTCTTGGCAAAATAGTGAATGACAAGTTCAGGGAAAAAAACAGAGAATGCCGGGGAAACCCTATTCTAAAGTTCTGAAGCAGAATCATACTGCATCTAAAATGTTTTTTTTCTCTCTCTCTCTCTCTGCTGCATTTGTTTCAGACTTCCAGCATCGGCAGTATTTCGCTTTTAAAGGTAAGTTTAGTTAGGCCTGGAACTCGGAAGTCTGGGTACTTACTGCATGAATTTCAAGCCAAAGACTCAAAAGAGGAAACTGATCCATCCATGGGTAATTAAAATGGGGAAGCATAGCATTAGTTTAAACAGAGAGGTTAATAATTTTGATCAGTAAGATTGGTCAGCCTGACAACTGTGAGACTTTAGAAACAGCAAAGGGTGGTCAAGTAAACGACAAAGCGTTTGCCGGTTGGAAAATAAGAATAAACTATCTGCGAGGCAGATTCAAACAGATTGCAAGATCTTCCACGGGTTCATAAGAAGGAAAAGGGCAGGGAATGTGAGTGAGCAATAGGACAGGTCCTGGATCTGTGGCAGGGCAATTTGTTCAGATTTCACTTTATCATCCAAATGGAGCGAGGGCCACCATTTTTTAAAAAAAAGGCAAGTAAGAAAATAAGCTGCACCAGATTGTAACAAAAGGGCTACAGTTGAAAATCCAGGTCATTAACATCTCGTACAAAGTAATCGTTCTATCAGGAGCGGGAGTCACTTCCACTTTTTACCCATCCACAAGACGATACTGGAACAGGACAATCAGGCACTTGTGGTATATGGTCGAGGAAAGCTGCTTCAGGCCTATGTTTTATTAGCTTCAGATCACGTCACACACACAGCTTTGACTGAGATCAGTGAATAATGTGGTGCTTGACTGTGGCTTGAGGCATGTGTTCTGTGCAACGGGAATCATTTAATTTGCAACCAGGGTATGGACAATGCTAGTAGTGACAAGTTAATTATTTTCCACAATCTGTCTCTGAGGTAACTGTGCTTTTATGTGTTGTTTCCCCTCTTGTACTTCCTCTTCATAGGCCAGTGTTCTTTTGCACTATAAGTGTTTGTGCTACTCAATCCCTTCCAAGCTACCTTCTCAAAGAGAAGAACGTGGAACTGAACAAACCACTAGCTTTTCCATGGATAACAACTTATTAAGGGCAATGTAGGAAGAAATCATCACATTTTCTGAACACCTTCCACCTTCTCCACTCCAAATGACTCAACAGACCCTACCAACTTATACAACATAGCACTCAACATCCTGACACTCGTCACAAAGGTATGATTGTGGGTTGGTCAATGATCCACGTAAGGTGATGTTAGGGCAGATGACCTAAGGAAAGTTTCTAAGCAGTAAAACAAAGTACTGAGGTGAAGAAATTCCAGGGCTTAGAACCCAAGCAGCTACGACTGCCCGGAGCTGCAGGGGATTTCGAGGTGGGGGGGGGTTGAATGCAGACAGGTCAGAGGGTTGTACAACTGGAGAAGCTTCCAAAGGTAGGAACAGGCTGAGGCCACGGAGGGATCTGGAAACAAGGATGAGAATTTTAGAAGTGCAGCCTTGTTTGTGTCAGCAAGCATACCACTGACAGGCGAACAGGATGTGTTGGGAGTTAGCACACCATTATCAATACCATCAGAAGTAGGGTGAAATGTTAGTTAACACTAGAATGTAACCACATGGCAGCTTTAACCACAGGGGAGGTGACGGCTTAGCGATATTATCGCTGGACTGTTAAAACAGAGACCCAGGTAATGTTCTATGGATCTGGGTTTGAATCCTGCCATGGCAGGTGGTGGAATTTGAATTCAATATATATCTAGAATTAAGAGTGTAATGATAATTAATCCATTGTGAATTGTCAGGTAAACCCACCTGGTTCACTAATGTCCTTTAGGGAAGGAAACTGCCATCCTTATCTGGTCTGACCAACATGTGACACCAGACCCACAGCAATGTGGTTGACTCTTAACTGTGTCGTTGGTAATAAATGCAGGTCTAGCCAGTCTTCCCATGAATTAATTTAAAAAAAGTTAAGAACTGTAGTTTTCTAGCACTCTAAATAGATTTATTATGAGTCTTCAATGTTACTGGGCTGCCATAGTCCCCATCTCCTCCACCCCCAGCTAGGGAAACTAGCCCCCCCTCCCTTCTGGCACTCACCTGCTGACATTTAAAGCTGGGAGCAACATTGAGTAGCTTGAGTTTGGACATCCTCCCCGATTCTTTCTGGAAGAAGTCATCCCCACTTCAGACAGCCACTGGCCAATCAAATGGCCAGTAACCCTGTAGTTCCAGCAGCGCCACCGGAGTTGTGGTCACTGCAGGGAGTGCAGGTAGATCCACCACAGCAAGGAGCCTGGGTAAAATCCCATCTGGGATTCCTCCAGCAGCAGATTGGCAGGCACTGGAAAGGGGTGTGATGAGGTGGTGAAGGGTGGGGTTATGGAAGGCAGAGACAGAGTTAAATGGTTAACAGGGACGGGGGGGGCACAGGGCTAAACATGTGCAGGTGGAAGTGGAGGTAGGGCGGGGGGGGGGTGGTGTTGGCTTCCACCGATGGTCATAGGGGGTCTGAAATAGTGGTCCCTTACTCCTTGTCCAACGTTTGCCCATTCAGCTGGGTTTCCCACCTGGCATTGACCAAACCCTCCTCACCTTTAATTTAGTTGCAACTAACTGGCATCAATAGACTAAAGGATGGGAAATCCACCAAATCATTCCCCACGCATCCCCCAACCAACCTAGTTTACAGTGGGTGAGTAGGTATAGAGTACAAGACTTAATGTCTTTCCCTTCAAGCCTGAGAGCAGGGGGCTGTATTATCATCCCCTTGGTTCCCAATAGTGAACAGTGGTCATGTCCAGCAGAGGTTCCTGACTGCTAATGGTGGTCACTTCCTAAATCAACACTCACTTTCCCATCAATTCCCATTCTATACCAATCTCAAAGAGGTTCTGACTAAAGGTCACCAACTTCAGAAAATTAATCTTCCATTCCTCTCTCCACAGAGGCCTGTCGAATCTTTATGGAACTTTGTATCCTGGTTTCAGACTTAAAGCATCTTTTTTTGACACACCGACACCTCTTACTTTCTCTATCTTACAATATAAAAGAGCAGTTAGGACCGAACTGGATTATTTTAGCTACCTGGTAAATGTTTTTCCAAAAAATAATACTTAATTTTCCTGTCATCTCAAGGACCTATACTATGGTTATATCTCCCACTAAACTTTAATCTGAAGAAGGGTCATACAGGATTTGAAACGTTAACTGTTTATTTCTTCACACGTTGCCATGCCTGCTGAGTTTCTCCAACCTTTATAGTGTTTAATCCCAACTCTCTTCCCATGCCCTGCCCTTTTTCTCAATTTTGGAGATTTACTCAATTTTTCTTTTAAAACTCCTGTTCATCACTTCTATAGAGTCATAGAGATGGACAGCACGGAAATAGACCCTTCGGTCCAACTCATCCATGCTGACTAGATATCTTAAATTAATCTTAGTCCCATTTGCCAGCATTTGGCCCATATCCCTCTAAACCCATCCTATTCATGTACCCATCCACATGCCTTTTAAATGATGTAATTGTACCATCACTTCCTCTGGCAGTTCATTTCATACACACACCACCATCTGTGTTAAAAGGCTACCCCTTGAGTCCCTTTTAAATATTTTCCCTCTCATCCTAAACCTATGCCCTCTTGTTTCGGACTCCCCCACCCTGGGGAAAAAACCGTGGCTATTCACCCTATCGCTGCCCTTTATGATTTTATAAACCTCTATAAGGTCACCCCTCAGCCTCCAATGCTCCAGAGAAAAGAGCCCCAATTATTCAGCCTCTCCCTATGGCTCATACGCTCCAACCCTGATAACATGGTCATAAATCTTTTCTGAACCCTTTCAAGTTTCACAATATCCTTAATATAGGAAGGAGATAAGAACTGCATACAGTATTCCAAAAGTGGTCTAACCAATATCCTGTACAGCCACAACATGTTCTCCCAACTCCTATACTCAATGCTCTGACCTATAAAGGTAAGCATAAAAAAAAAGCCTTCTTCACTATCCTATCTACATGCGACTCCACTTTCAAGGAGCTATGAACCTGCACTCCAAGGTCCCTTTGTTCAGCAACACTCCCCAAGAACTTACTATTAAGTGTATGAGTTCTATGAATTGCAGTTTTAGGAATGTCCAGCTTCTGAATGGGCCAACAGTTAACTGACCAAAGTGTATTGAGTGAAGTAGTTATATTACGATTCAGGTGAAGAATTAGTTCCCTGGGACCACACAGGTAAAAGTTCTTTACTTTCTAAATTATGACAAAGCCCCAAAGATATGTTGCTTTTCTCAGTTATTGTAACTCAAGTGAAAAAGCCAATTGGCCACAGACCAACACAGCAATAAAATGATGGCATTTTAACATTCATTCCTTACTCCTCTTTTGAGAAATAGGAGCAAAGGAAATTTAAGACTCATAACAAAAACATTTGCGAGCAGCCGTAATGGACAGTCAGCTGATGACCCCTCTGTATCCTGATTTGAATTCAAGTAATTTATGACAATTATGCAAATGAAAGATGTATACAAGTAATTTTTGCAAAGCCTCTCACATGTTTACATTCCTACATAAAAGACAGAACCAATTCTATCAAGTAGACATGAATGAACTGAAGATTAGGAGAGTCCAATGATAAGGGATCTGAATTAAGCAATACAACATCAGTGTGACCTCAAACCCCATGCACATCACCAACACATGCACATCATGAAAAGACACAGCTAAGAACCAAAAGACTGCCTCATTCCCGGTGTGTGTGTGTGTGGGTACTGAGGGAGAATAAAACACCTTTACAACAATTGTGCCAGAGCAAAGATACGCCTGAGACACCATAGGGGTCTTTTTAACACTGAATGAAGGTGTAAAAATGGGTGACATTGAATCAACTACCAGTAACATTGCATGCCCAATTGAAGTGACTTGAGGGTTAAAGAAAATTGTTCAGAATGATGTGCAAAAGGCAAGCAATTCCATTTTAAACTTTTGCCCAAAGTTATAATCACCCCAAAACTTTTGTCTTTCTCTTTATTAATTCTCAGGACATGCACGTTGCATTTATTACCTGTATATAGTTATTTATTACCTGTATATAGTTGCTTTTGAGAAAAAAAAGGATGGCTTGCAAGATTATAAAATACTCAAAGTTCTTGCATTGGATACAGCAGCTTTAAAATCTCGTGTCTACTTGTGTTTTCTGCACATTTCTATTGACAATGAAGGAAACACACAAATTGTTATGACTGCCCTGAACTGCAACTTTAGAGTACCTTACTTTATTGTAAAAAAAATGTCTAGAGAGAATCTAACCGTTTGCCCTTGATGTTCAGCAGCATTAACATTGCTGAATCCACATCCGCAACCATCAACAGGAGTCACCAAAAACCTAACGGTCTAGCCATATGGATACTGCAGCTACAAGAGCAGGTCAGAGGCTAGGGGTTCTGAGCAAGTAGCTCAGCTGCTGTCTCCCCAAAGCATGTCTAACATCTATGAATCAGCAGTGTCATGGAATATCCTCCATTTGTCTGCATGAGTGCAGCTCAAGAAGCTTAGCACCATCCAGGGCAAAGCATTTCCAATGATGGACACCCCATCCATCACCTTTAGCATTCACTGCTTCCATTAACGCTCAGCATGTGCCGTCTCCAACACCAGCCAACAAACGGTTAAATTTAAAACGAGAATCAAAACAGCCATATTAAGACATCTAAATGATGGGACTGTGTCCTGGAAAGAAGTTAGTTTCCCATCTTGGCCATACCCATCTCTGTCATAAACCAGAAAGGGAAAGGTTAGAGGTAGGCTAGGTTCAGATTTGACATTTTTTGAAGTTTTACATTGCACTCAGCCTGAACCCTGCCTTGGTGGGAGTGGGGGCAGGAGGGGGATCAAAACTGCTCTCCTCTGGCTTCGGTACCCTATAGTTTCCCCCCCTTACACTTCTGTGAAGCCCTTCTGCATATTGTTACCACAGCAGATTGCTACTCAAAGCAAGAGATCGATATTATCTATCATGCTAAAGGCTGGTTAAAGGTAGGTTCAGTTTCACTAGAACTGCTCAGAATGTTAATCACAAAAGAAAAAAAGCAATCTTGCTTAAACAATAACACTACATGTAGGACGCTAACAGTGCCGTACCCGTGTGTGAGCTTAATCTCAGTGGGAAGGCAGCTGCAGTGTGTACCAGCTATACAAACACACATGCACACATACTAGACAATAAAAAGCAAAGCAACTCTTCTGCAAAAGGTCAAGCCAATATGAACAGTATCGCCAGGTGCAACTGTGGTTAACTTTATTTTCTGTGTTAGTGGAGCTACCTGAACGTTCTTATCTCTGCATATCTCAAACACACCAACGCACTACACCTCCTTCTCCCACCTCCCATCTCACCAACGCATCAGATAAGATATCTGCTCAGGTACAGATGCTTGGCTTCTGCATTGCAAGACACACACGCACACACACACACAGGCGCACACAGGCACACACAGACAAGCGCACACAGACACACACACACACACACACACACACAGACAAGCGCACACACACGCACACACACAAACAAGCTCACACCCACAGTTTCCGACCATTCCTGGAACAGTTGATGGCTGAGGTAACTTTTCCTGTTTGGTTGCCAACCTATTGGATTCTCTCCTTTCTGCACCCAACAACACACTGTGTAAAAGTAGCTAGAAGTTACGTCCTGACTGCGTAAGGAATGTATGCAGTGACGAATTGCACTCAGGACATGAGCTCCCTCACCCGAACCTTATCTCAATGCACCACTGAAGCGTCACAGAATTGTGACAATGCAGAAAGAGGCCATTTGGCCCACTGTGCCTGTGATGGGCCTACCATATGACTAATTCATTTGGTGCCATTCTCCTGCTTTCTCCCCAAAACCCTGTGCTTTCTTCCTTTTCAATTAACAATCCAATTCCCCCATGAAAGCCTCACTCAATCTCCCTGTCCCCCAACGCACTCTTAGGAAATGCATCCCAGATCCTGGCCACTCCTGCCATGAGATTTGGCCTCAACACCACCAGCGCTTGCTTTGCCAATTACCTTAAATCTCTACCCTCTGGTTGTTAATCCTTCCATCAGCCGGAACAGTTTTTTGCTTTCCCTCACCTGCCCTTTCCAGTCCCTCTTGATTTTGAAAACCTTGATCAAATCTCCTCTCAAGATTGCGTGGGTGTCAAAACATGTGTCAGACTCATTCCTACCAGACGGGTGAGGTTAAAATCAGGGCTTTGGTATTTAAAGTTCCCTCAAATATTTCTTTGTTGTGTGCAGTCATTGCATTAGTTCCTTTAAGGTGGGTGCTTGGTTGCACTTCTTAAAAGGAAGACTGGAGATGTAGAACATTTTTGTTACAATGTTGAGTCTAGACCAGATCAGTGCTGGTCCAGCACAGTTTAGAAAGGTGGTAGTAGTATTTGGCTGACTTAGTCATGGAGATGTACAGCACGGAAACAGACCCTTCAGTCCAACTCATCCACACCGACCAGATATGCTAACCTAATCTAGTCCCATTTGCCAGCACTTGCCTCATCTCTCTAAACACCTCCTATTTATATACCCATCCAGATGTCTTTCAAATGTTGGAATTGTACCAGTCTCCACCACTTCCTCTGGCAGCTCATTCCATACACACACCACCCTCTGCGTGAAAAAGTTGCCCCTTAGGTCCCTTTTAAATTTTTCCCCTCTCACCCTGAACCTATGCCCTCTAGTTCTGGACTCCCCCACCCCAGGGAAAAGACCTTGTCTATTTATCCTATCCAAGCCCCTCATGATTTTATAGATCTCGGTAAATCACCTGTCAGCCTCTAATGCTCCAGAGAAAATAGCCCCTACCTATTCAGCCTGTAGCTCAAATCCTCCAACCCTGGCAACATCCTTGTAAATCTTTCTGAACTCTTTTAAAGTCAATCCTGTTAAGGGATCATTCACAAAACACTGAGCAAGGTTTTAAACAGGCTTCTCTTCTCCCCGCTGCCATCCCACCAACCCAACTTCAGCTGCTTGCTGTACCCCATTTGTAGTGCAAGGCAATTTTACCAGAAGTGCAAGAAAGAAGACAGAAAAAATAAGACACAGCTCTCACTAGCTCTCCCACTCCTTCCTGTGTGAGTTCTAGAGCAGCACTTCTCTACATAAAGCTTGCTTCAGTGATTGGAAATAAACTCGCCCAGCAATCTATGGTTTTAACTTAATGTTTGCCATTTACCTTTAGACTCAACTATTGTCATGTACTCTTGTTGACGTCCCCCATCCCTACATTATAAATGTGAGACCATTTGAAATTCTGCTGCCTTTGATCTAATCTGCCCGATGACTCACTCACCCATCACCACTGCACTGCCAGACCGACATCAGCCCCCGATCATGCATCACCTTGAGTTTATCATTTCCGCGCTTGTTTCCAAGTAACCTTGACCACGGATGCAACCCTCTCACACCTGTAATCTCCTACAACCACACAACACTCCCAAGGTGTCTCCACACCTCTGAATCCTCAGTTTTCAGTCCAACACCACCAACAAATCGTCTGGATTTCCCTCCACCTCACTTTCCTCCTTTAAGATGCTCCTTAAAACCTGCACCTTTCACCAACGTCTTTGGTTACAACAGCTTCCTGTGGGGCGAACTATCAAAATTTGCTTTCAAATGTTTTAAGATGAAGGGGCTTGGGTTGTGTAACAGCATCAAAGGGACTACATAAGTGCAAGCAGCTTCCTTTTTCCAACAATTACTACAGATAGTTGGCAGAGGGGGTGACAATGTGGATGGTAAAATATTGCTTTTTTTATTCATTCACAGGATATGGGCACCTCTAGCTAGGCCAGCATTTATTGTCCATCCCTAGTTGCCCAAAGGGCAGTTAAGAGTCAACCCCATTGCTGTGGTTCAGGAGTTAAATGCAAGTCAGACCAGGTAAGGATGGCAGTTTCCATCCCTAAAAGGCAGGCATTAGTGAACCAAAGGGATTTTTCCCACACAATCAGCAATGGACTATGGTCATCATCAGACTCTTAGCTCCAAATTTTGATTGAATTCAAATTCCACCATCTGCCATGGTGGGCTTCAAACCCATGTCCCTAGGACATTACCTGGGCCTCTAGATTAACAGTCCAGCAATAATACCACTAGGCCATCATCTCCCTCCATATGGTCACTTCATTCCATTCATGTCCCTTTCTTTTCACATTATCCTTCAGCTAAAGCCCTGATATTCCAACACTCCAAAAAGCCACACCTGACAACAGTACTGTTGACGGTGACAAGAATTCGTCACATTTACGTTGGAAAACAGGAAGTTGAACCGCCTTCTTTTTAAACTCTTTTCAACACTTTTCTCCTCTGTGAGTCTTCTCCTGATGATGTGACTCCTTGCTTGGTGGGGGTGGGGGAATGGGAGTGGATTTCTTGGTGTCAGTTTTGGTGTCAGGTGACAACAGCTGTATGATACAAGGTAAGTCACATCCAGTCATCCATCAGCTCACAATAACCTCACTTCAACAGGAAAGTGAAAAACCAAAATGGGTGACAGGGAATCCCAGTCCACAGCTTTCTTCTTTCCACTGTATTGATACTGAGGTGAAGCTAGTCAGTTAACCCTCCAGTCGTTTTACATCCATATTCTACAACTGCATACAATCATCTTTTGAGGTTTGGTTTTTTTCCTATAAGTGATACGTAGATGGAAACAAGTCAACGGTAGGACACATCGGATGAGGTGTGCCAGGTGAATGAGCCCCAGTATGCCAGCACATGAGGGCACTCATATCTGAGTAAGGTTATGGCCCCTTCCAGAGCCTCCCCGTTAAAGATAATTCATCTCAAGTTGGAATTGCAGGAGACTTTCCCACCTAGCTGACCATGAAAGATGAAGGTAAGGATATCAAGGATCTGAAGAGTTGAATCGCTTATTTTGTGTTTTATGCATTAAAGGGTGTTTGGAACTTGAACTGGTCAAGGGAAATTGCTTGTGAGTGAAAGAAGACTTCAAGACGAGAAGACCATAGAATCATCATCAGGAAGTTACAGAGTTAACAGGCAAATGGCCTTTCCTTGTTCTGTAGTCACTTGTCGTGAGTCCAAGGGATGATCCTTCAAGATGCTGAATCATGTAGAGCGTGAAGCCATTTAGTCCAACAGGTTTATGTGTTTGAATGCCACTTATATCTTTTCTCACCTTTTGTTATCTCACCCCATTAGTTTACACTCAAGGGGACTTCGTAGTTTGTTGGTAGGGTCAGAAGGCCCAAATTCAAGTCCCATCTGCTTCTGAGGTATGGCACACTATAGATTGTTCAGAAAGATACCTGTCAACATATCTTCCTATTCTTATGCCAACCTCACTGATATCTCCAAACGTGGCTTAATGCCAAATTGCTGGTGAAAAGCAACCCTGGGCTGCTTCACTGTATTGCAGGCAGCACACAAATGCATCTTCCTATTCTTCTCTCCTTCCTGGATATACCTCGAGCATCCCTTTAAATGTGTCTACGCTATTCACCTCAGCCATTTCATTTCACATATAAACCCTTCTACAGAGAAAGACATTTCTCCTGAATTCCTTATTGAAACTGTTACTTTATGAAGTGATTCACTTCTGAATCCATGAGCCAGTTTCACCTGCGATCTGGACCTTTTGATAAACCCAGTCATTCTGGAGCACCTCACTCTGCACAGACATGGGGTCTCACTTTCAGTCAAGGGGTTTAGACTGTGGTTTTGATTTTGTCTGTCTTAAATGAATAAGCAATTGAGAGTCTTCCACCAAAAGAAAAGGGTTTAGTCCTCGCCAATCACAAAAGTCCCATAACATCTTCAGTCTAAAGAGCCTGATACAGATCCAAAGTGAGCAAAGTTAAAAATATTTGCTGATCTTAAATATTGTAACACATATTTAACAAAGTGTTGGTAATCCAAGGCCTAATGAATATCTGATAATGTAGTGATAGAGTCTCAGATTTCTTTTTGCAGTAGGGGCTTGTCAAATTGGACACAAGCCTAGCAGTCTCTCGTCCTTCCTTTTGGAAGTCCTGTTGGGGTTTGAAGCCTGAATGCACCAATGTGCCTCAGCTCTGTCAGCCTTTGGCCTGGAAGGCTGGATCTCACCAGGGGCCTGTCATATTCAGGTGCCAAATCCCCAGTGCAACAGCCGGCCCACCAAACAGTCAGGCAAAGGGGTTTACTAAGGGTTCTCAGTCCCACTCCAGAGGCCTGAGCCCATAATCTATGCTGGCACTTTAATGCAGTACTGCGGAGGGGGAATAGCTGATCCCTATTAGAAGCCCTATCTATCAGATGAGACATTGAACTATGGCCCAATTCTGCCCTCCCAGGTAGGCATTAAAGATTCAATGACACCATTCGAATAAAAGCATTGGAAATTTTTCCGGTGTCCAAAGCAATGTTTATATCTCGACTAACATTATTAAAACAGAGTATTTGATCATGTTATTTTCTTGCTATTAGTTAGACATGTAAACCACAACGTATTCCATTTTTTGACTGACTAATGAGAGTTGGGAAATCAAGCAAAAAGGCCTGCCAATCTCAGTTACCAAATTCTGCCCACACAGCGGAAAACACATTTCTATTCAGCTGGGTTTCACTTGGGAAAAGGGCTTTGCTTATAAAAATCAGGAGTACTTCTGCACTTAAAAAAAAGACAGGCCTTGGGAGTCACAAAAATCAATGGAAGGAGACAGAACAATGGACAGCTTACAGGCTTCCAAGGATCAACACTGAGGTCATAGGTAATTAAAGGTCAAAGATTACAAAGCATCACATAGGTTGAGTGTCATCTTATGATCCATGTGTAGATTCTACCTGCCTTGGTTCAAGTCTATAACTCCACACCAAGGCCAGATGGAAAGGGACAGAGGACATGATGATGAGTCGCTCCACCCTCCCACACCAACACAGGAAAGACCGGACTCAAACCAGAGATAATCCTGCACAAAGCATCAACTCAAAAATAACAAAATGAGTTGCGTGTCAAACATGTGAAAGATCATTTTCCCTTTTATTCATTCATGGGATGAGGGTGTCACTTGCTAGGCAGCATTTATTGCCCCGAGGACAGTTAAGAATCAACCACATTGCTGTGGGTCTGGAGTCACATGTAGGCCAGACCAGATAAGGATGGCAGTTTCCTTCCCTAAAATACTTAGAGTAAAGGGAAGAGCTTTCAGAACAGACATAAGGAGAAACATCTTCAGCCAGAAAGTGATGAATCTTTGGAATTCATTGCCACAGAAGGCTGTGGAGACCAGGTCATTGAGTATATTTAAGACTGAGATAGGTAGGTTCTTGATTGTCAAGGGGATCAATGGTTATGGGAAGAAAGAGGGAGAATGGGGTTGAGAAAAACCTATCAGCCATGACTGAATGGCAGAGCAGACTCAATGGGTTGAATGGCCTCATTTCTGCTCGTATTCTTATGGTCTTAAGACATTCGTGAAACAGATGGGGTTTTCCAACAATTGACAATGGTCATCAGACTTCTGAGTCCAGATTTTCCTTTTTTTTAAATTGAAGCAAAATTCCACCATTATCAGGATTTGAACCCATGTCCCAGAACATTACCTGGGTCTCTGGATTAAAAGCCACCAGCTCTCCTGCCTCATCTGTCTGTCCACCTATAAAAAAGTGGTCATTACCATCTGGTTCAGGGGCTCGTGTATCAAGTCTAAGATGTTAAGGGTTGAGACAGACTGGGAGTGGAAGAGTCCCAGGGCTCTGATCCCTGAGTAAGGTTACGGCCCCTTTAAGAGCAAATTTTAGACAGAGAGTCTTTCAGCTTCCTGTTTTCCGATGTGAATGGAATGAATCTCGTCACCTTCGTCCCTCCTGTCAGGTATGATTTCTGTTCAAACACCAGAGTTTTAGTTGAAACTTAAATTTTAAAAGGGGATATGGAACAGGAAGAGCTAGATTGTATAATGTCACCCCATTCCACCACAGAATGCTTGTGTAGTAATCCACCCTGAAGCCACGGTAATACCAAACAAAGTAATGTGTTTATCCTGCTTTCACAGCTGATAGGCTCAGGTGGCCAACCTCACTGATATCTCCACACGGGGCTTAATGCCAAATTGCTGGTGAAAAGCAACCCTGGGATGCTTCACTGTATCGCAGGCACCATACAAATGCACATTATCATTGTTGCGGTAAACAGTTCAACCTGTAGTTTCTGTAAAGGCCTAGACGGGGTGTGCCAAGCCAAAGAGCATGCTGCATCCTGACAGGTTTTTCAACAAAAAAAAAATGAAATGGATAGAACTGGTCTGATATGATGACTGAGTCAGGTAAAGTGGAATGAATGTCATACTTTAAAATACTGCAAGTAATAGATTCAGAGTTAAGAGCATGGTGCTGAAAAAGCACAGCAAGTCAGGCAGCAGCCGAGGAGCAGGAAAAGCACAGCAGGTCAGGCAGCAGCCAAGGAGCAGGAGAATCGATGTTCCAGACATAGGCACAGGAATCCTGATGAAGGGCTTATGCTCGAAACCTCGATTCTCCTCAGATGCTGCCTGATCTGCTGTGCTATTCTAGCACCACACTCTCAACTCTAAGCTCCAGCATCTGCAGCCGTTACTTTCTCCTGAAGAATAGATTCAGTTAATGGCAAGGCACACCCAGGTTGTTTTTGAAAAGGTATGTTCTCATGTACACTGCCTGAAAGAGCATTGGAAGTTGGTTCAGTAGATAAATACTTGGAGGGAAAAGACCCTCCGAGCAATGTGCAAAGGAACTTGTTCGATTGTTCTTTTGCAGTGGAAAGATGGGTTGAATGGCCTCTCTCTGTGCTGATTTTGATTCCTATATCACCTACAGAATCCCAAAACCCCCTTCAATAATTCACTGTGATTTGTCACAGACTTGTTTAAGCAAGGCTCTGGGAAATGCCATTGTGCTGAGAAACACTGGAGCTTATCATTACAGTCAACTTAATTCCATGGACTCATGCAATTATGAGGTTTATGAGATCTGATTTGGGACCGTATTTAAATTTACGATAAAGAAAAGGGTTCATCTGACCAGTCCTGAACACTGCCTGACTACAAGCCTGGTTAGTTTGATTATTAAGAAATGACGAGGAGAAAGTGAGGACTGCAGATGCTGGAGATCAGAGCTGAAAATGTGTTGCTGGAAAAGCGCAGCATCCAGGGAACAGGAGAATCGACGTTTCGGGCATAAGCCCTTCTTCAGGAATGAGGAAAGTGTGCCCAGCAGGCTAAGATAAAAGCTAGGGAGGAGGGACTTGGGGGAGGGGTGTTGGAAATGCGATAGGTGGAAGGAGGTCAAGTTGAGGGTGATAGGCCGGAGTGGGGTGGGAGCAGAGAGGTCAGGAAGAAGATTGCAGGTTAGGAAGGCGGCGTTGAGTTCGAGGGATTTGACTGAGACAAGGTGGGGGGAGGGGAAATGAGGAAACTGGAGAAATCTGAGTTCATCCCTTGTGGTTGGAGGGTTCCTAGGCGGAAGATGAGACGCTCTTCCTCCAACCGTCGTGTTGTTGTGGTCTGGCGATGGAGGAGTCCAAGGACCTGCTTGTCCTTGGTGGAGTGGGAGGGGAAGTTGAAGTGTTGAGCCACGGGATGGTTGGGTTGGTTGGTCCGGGTGTCCCAGAGGTGTTCTCTGAAACGCTCCGCAAGGAGGCGGCCTGTCTGCCCAATATAGAGGAGGCCACATCAGGTGCAGCGGATGCAATAAATGATGTGTGTGGAGGTGCAGGTGAATCTGTGGCGGATATGGAAGTATCCCTTGGGGCCTTGGAAGGAAGTAAGGGGGGAGGTGTGGGCGCAAGTTTTGCATTTCTTGCGGTTGCAGGGGAAGGTGCCGGGAGTGGAGGTTGGGTTGGTGGGGGGTGTGGACCTGACGAGGGAGTCACGGAGGGAGTGGTCTTTTCGGAACGCTGATAGGGGAGGGGAGGGAAATATATCCCTGGTGGTGGGGTCTGTTTGGAGGTGGCGGAAATGACGGCGGATGATCCACTGTACATGGAGGTTGGTGGGGTGGTAGGTGAGGACCAGTGGGGCCCCACTGGTCCTCACCTACCACCTCACCAACCTCCATGGCCCCAAAGGATACTTCCATATCCGCCACAAATTCACCTGCACCTCCACACACATCATCTATTGCATCCGCTGCACCCGATGTGGCCTCCTCTACATTGGGGAGACAGGCCGCCTAGTTGCGGAACAGTTCAGAGACTCCTCCATCGGTCCTTGGACTCCTCCAACGCCAGACCATAGCAACACGACGGTTGGAGGAAGAGCGCCTCATCTTCCGCCTAGGAACCCTCCAACTACAAGGGATGAACTCAGATTTCTCCAGTTTCCTCATTTCCCCTCCCCCCACCTTGTCGCAGTCAAATCCCTCAAACTCAGCACCGCCTTCCTAACCTGCAATCTTCTTCCTGACCTCTCCGCCCCCACCCCACTCCGGCCTATCACCCTCACCTTGACCTCCTTCCACCTATCGCATTTCCAACGCCCCTCCCCCAAGTCCCTCCTCCCTACCTTTTATCTTAGCCTGCTGGGCACACTTTCCTCATTCCTGAAGAAGGGCTTATGCCCGAAACGTCGATTCTCCTGCTCCTTGGATGCTGCCTGACCTGCTGCGCTTTTCCAGCAACACATTTTCACCTATTAAGAGATGACAGCAGGGTTATATTGTTTTATTTGGGTATTGTTGCCTATCCCTTTTTGGTCTTGAACTGAGTGACTTACTAAGCCAATGAGATCAAGGTATTCACATTTGTAAACAATGGCCATGGAACTGTAAAGCCAGTGGAGAGTCTGAGGGTCTCAAAAGCCACAGAAAGATGTTGAGAATTTCCAGTTGTAAACAGTTATGCTTTAAACTGCCCATTTAGTACTAACAGGAAAAAAGTGTTGGGATGTTAGGGATAGCTAATGAGTATGTCTACCCAAATCCATTGTTCAGATCGGTTGAGGTGGGAAGGGCAAAGAGGAAGCCATTGTGGTATGGGTCACAGGCTTTCCTAAAATATCAGCACATCTCACAGGCAGAACTTGCAGGATTCAGGAGACAGAGGGAACAGCGAGAAGGTCAAATGCTGCTATGGTTCATCGTGTCAGCCTTTGCGTGGAAGTATGTGCTTGAACTGAAAAGATCAAATTTATGAAAAATTGAAACAAAGTTGGAAGATTAATTTTATTTGCACTGAAGTGAAGATTTCTAAACATATTGTCACCAGGAAGTTCCTGGTGTTAGAAATTAGCAGACAGAAAGGAAAAGGACAGGAGTAAACCCTTTAAAATGGAAAATAATTTTGCATCAGTTCTATTAGAACTGAATGCCCACTGAGTGTGTTTATCAATTGTGCTAATTATAAAAAGTGGGTATTCATATCTGTGATTTAAAGTACAAGTTGCCAGAAAGGCAATGTTTAGTCAATAGTATTTTTTTGTCTTCTTGTTACAGTAAATATCCTAAAACATTAAATCTTGATGTGCCATCCTCTCAACTTTTAACTCTCTATGGTGACCATAATAACACCATTTTGCAGTTTAGATATTTTCTTGGTGTATCTGGGCTGTCTGGCAGGTATGAGAATGGATAAATATGTTTAGAAGACTCCAAAACCAAATTGCCAAGAAATCTCAGAAACATTTTGCAATTCTTGGTGTGCTGTTCCCTTGTGGACATACCAACCACAACAAAGCCTCCAAAACCAAGTCAACAGCCAAGGCTCACGCTTCCACCTAGCAATGATGTTGATGCAACTTAGCAAGCTGAAACCAAGCAGCTATCAAGTGGAACATTAGTAAGGTTCCAAATGCATCCCTTCCAGAGTCATCCTATCTTTCCATCATTGGTTTGTGGTGTTATTCAGAGCAACATTAGAGGAAGTTCAGTGTACAGCAACAGAGCCATCCCATTATGTTCTTATCTTTTAGCATGAAAAAACTAGGAGAGGTTGTAACATACTAGTAATCTCACAGGACTAGCAGGCTCAAGGCCCAGTCTATTGCTCTGGCTTTGCCCAGAACAGCTGGCAGAATTTAAACTTGCCTACTAAGTCTGGACTATAAAAATATCTTCAGTAACAGTGACCATGGCAACTATCATTGACTGTTACAAAAAGGACTGCAGATCCTGGAAACGAGAGTCTAGATTAGAGTGGTGCTGGAAAAGTACAGCAGGTCAGGCAGCATCCAAGGAGCAGGAAAATCCTGCTTCTCGGATGCTGCTTGACCTGCTGTGCTTTTCCAGCACCACTCTAATTTAGACCCTGTTACAAAAAGGAATCTGGTTCATTTTTTAAAATTCATTCACGGATGAGGGCATCACTGGCTAATCCAGCATTTATTGCCCATCCCTAATTACCCAGAGGGCAGTTAAGAGTCAACAACATTGTTGTGGGTCTGGAGTCACATGACAAAACCAAGTAAAGATGGCAGTTTTCTTCCTTAAAGGACTTTAGTGAACCAGATGGGTTTTTCCCAACAATCGACAATGAATTCATGGTCATCATTGGACTCTTAATTCCAGACTTTTAAAATTGAATTCATATTCCACCATCTGCCATGGTGGGATTCAAACGTGTGGTCTCAGCTGCATCTCTGGATTAACAATCCAGCAATAATCCCACTAGGCCATTTAGAAATCATTGAATCCCTACAGTGTGTGAACAGGCCCTTCGGCCCAACAAGTCCACACTCTCTGAAGAGTATCCCACCCAGGCCCATTTCCCTACCCTACAGAAATGTGCCGCATTTACCTTGTCTGATCTACACGGCTCTCCTGACCAATCGCTGTTTGGCTAACTCTTAACTAGTCTTGAAAATGGTCTAGTAAGTCACTCAATTCAAGATTAAAAAGGGATAGGTAACAAATTCTGGCCTTGCCAGAAACATTCATTTTCATAAATGAATTTAGGAAAAAGTTGTTGCATTATCAACTCTGCCACAAGATATCAGTTTGGTCCCATCGCTATCTTGGACTATTTTTGACCGCCCCAGCATCGAATGAGTGCTACGTCGCCAGTGATACTACATTTCAGATCAGTTACTAACCAGGGATGCGTCCGGCAAAGCAGTTGATTTATAATGTTCCTTTGTCACTATTTGAAGAAATAACAGAGGTCAACATTCACTCAACAGTACAAGACCAGGTTAAGTGATTATTAAACAAAGACAAACTGTTTTCCAAAGGTTGATAATCAGAAGGCACAGATTTACGATGATTGGCAAGCCAACCACACGCAATGTAAAGAAACGCTTTATACAATAGATGTCTTGGATCTGAATTATGTGACCTGACAGGGCTGGTACAGATAGTCTGGTAGCTTTCAAAAGAGATTGGGATAAATACTTGAACTATAAAAAAAAATTAGATGCATATGAGGAAAGGGCAGGGAAGTGGATTTCTCTGAAAAATGGTAAATGTGGATTCAACGATGTGAATGAGTTTGCCTGTTCTGTGAATTCCTGTTTAGTTTGTGGGATCTTGCTGTGCCATGTTTGCCAACATAATTGACTACACTTCAAGATCACTTAACTGACATTGAAGAATGTTGATGCATCTTGAAGCATGGAAGGAGCTATATAAATGCAATATCTTTCTTCTTTTTGCACTATATACACGATAGTGCATTCCTGTTAGTGCGAAGGGCAAGGTAGGTTCAGGGAATACTGGATGATGAGAGAAATTGAGACTCTAGTCAAGAAAAAAAAGGACACATACACACAAAACAGAAATCAGGAATGCAAATGGACTTGGAGCTACAAATCTTCTCAAAAATTGCTAGGGTTAAGGAGAATCCAAAGAGATTCTACAAATATATTAAGGACAAAAGAGTAACTAAAGAGAGAATAGGGTCCTTTAAAGATCAACAAGTCCATCCACGTGTGGAACTACAGGATATGGGTGAGATTCTAATCAAGTATTTAGCCTCTGTATTTACTGCGGAGAAGGACATGGAAGCTAGAGAACTGAGAGAAGTAAGTAGTGATATCTTGAAAAGTGTCCCTATCACAGAGGAGGTGGTGTTGGATGGCTTGAAACGCATAAAGGTGAATAATGCCTCAGGACTTGATCGGGTGTTTCCTAAAACTTTGTGGGAAGCTAGGAAGATGATTGTTAGGCCCCTTGCAGAGATATATCTATCATTAATAGCCACAGGTCAGATGCCAGAAGACTGGAGGTTAGCTAATATGGTGCCATTATTTAAGGGAGGTGGTCCGGAAAAGTCAGAGAACTATAGACAGGAGAACCTGACATCAGTGGACATAAGTTGTTGGAGGGGATTCTGAGGGACAGGATGTACATGTTTTTGGAAAGGCAAGAACTAATTAGGGATAGTCAACATGGATTTGTGAGTGGGACATGGATATAGGAGGAATACTTGGTACATTTGTAGATGATAACCAAAATTGGAGATGTAGTAGACAGTGAAGAAGGTTATCTCAGACTATAATGGAACCTTGATCATATGGGCCAATGGGCCAAGGAGTGGCAGAAGGTGTTCAATTTAGATAAATGTGAGGTGTTGCATTTTGCTAAGGCAAATCAGGGCAGGATTTTAGACACTTTAGAGTAGGGTCCTGGGGAGTATGGTCAAACAAAGTGACCTTTGGTTGCAGGTTCCTATTGCCTTGAAAGTGGAGTCACAGGTAGACGGGTTTGGTGAAGAAGGTGTTTGGTACGCTTGCCTTTATTGGTCAGTGCACTGACTATAGTAGTTGGGAGGTCATGTTGTGGCTGTACAGGACATTGGTGAGGCCACTTTTGCAATACTGCATACAATTCCGGTTTCCCTGCAATAGGAAAGTTGTTGTGAAACTTGAAAAAGTGCAGAAAAGATTTACAAGAATGGTGCCAGGGTTAGAGGGTTTGAGCTATAGGGAGAGGCTGAATAGGTGGCAGCTATTTTCTCTCGAGCATCGAAGGCTGAAGAGTGACCTTATGGAGGTTTATAAAATCATCAGGGGCATGGATAGGGTAAATAACCACGGTCTTTTTCCCACGATAGGCAAGTCCACATTTAGAGGGCATGGGTTTAAGGTGAGAGGGGAAAGATTTAAAAGCGACCTAAGGGGCAACATTTTCACACAGAGGGTGGTGTGTGTATGAAACGAGCTGCCAGAAGAAGTGTGGGAGGCGAGTACAATTACAATATTTAAAAGGCATCTGGAGGGATACATGAATTGGAAGGGTTTAGAGGGTATGAGCCAAATGCTGGCAAATGGGACTGGATTAATTTAGGATACCTGGTTAGCATGGATGAGTTGGACCAAAGGATCTGTTTCATGCTGTACAATTCTGTAACTCGATATAAAGCTCCATATAAATAACGCTATTTATTTTACAACTCAGCAAATTGGTGCTCACTGTCCCTTTAGTTCTGTTAACAGCACAACAGTACATCCATTCACTTAATTAAGAGAGAAAGCTGTATCTCCTTATCCAAAACCTCCTGTTGCCAAGAAAAAAAACGCACTAAGGACAATAAAAGCTGACACACAAAACTTCAATCCATAGATGATAAAGAATAAAACAGATGGTGTTGCAGGATGCTAACATCTCATGACATTGCAACAGACCAGGAAACTTGCAACACCTTTTAAGCATCTTACAACTTCATCTCAACTCCGAGCTGCAATTCTGCTTCGCAACAAGCTTCAGACTGTGTGGTGTACAACGTCAGATTCTTGTTCAATGCAATTTCTTAGTAATAAAACCCAAGCTTCTCAAAATGTTCAATAACACCTAACAAGTGAAACATAAAAGGCGACACAAATTATTTCCAACAAAAACAGAAATTGCTGGAGTTAAACTTTACGTTTCAAGTCAGGTGACTCTTCATCAGAACTGTTCCCAACTAGGAAAAAGTGACTCTGCTGATAGGGTCACCGGACTTGAAACATTAACTCTGCTTTCTTCCCACAGTTGCTGCCAGACCTGCTGAATTTCCCGAGCAATTTCTGGTTTTGGTTCAAATCCACAGTTCTTTGTTCTATTTTAGTGTACAAACCATTTCCATTCCTTGTACAGAGTGCACACTCTTGCACTCAAATGGCACAGACTCGCTTCACTTTCCCCACAATTTGAATAAATTTGTTACTCATCAATAAAATTAAACAAAGTAAGACACAGTAGAAGCCTTTATTAAATATTTGCTTGTTGGCTGTAATGATCTAAAGAATATTCAGTGGGGACCAAGAAAGTCATACTGGAAAATAAGAGAGTTAATGTTTTGTATTATAGTTCTGCGGGATCTCTCTTCATTAGTGGTTACCCTGCTATATTTTCTTCTTTGAAGTTTTGGTCTGTCATTATAGCAAACCTTTGAAGCTCTGTCTGTCGTTAATGCTAACAGTAGGGGAGCGAGGTCGGGCCGACAGGGGTGTCGGGTCAGGACTAATGCAGGCAGCACCTTCGTGAAAGGCAAGTCAACAGGACAAGTTGGTTAGCTGACTAGTACACTGTAGTATCTTATATATTTCAATAAATGTTTCATGTAATAAGAAAGCTGCATAAAGGCAAAGAGAACACCCACATTTATGGGTTAGCATGATAAATCATTTGGTTCCTTTTACTGAATACTATATTGCCAAACAGCAAGAAAAAGATTAAACACCAAAAGAATCACCATAGCTTTCACTGTTCATAGTTAATACAATGAAGATTGCATTTTAAAAATTGAAGAAAGTAGCCTTGTCTAGCTAAAATGGTGTTTTACAACTAAGGGTAACCATTGTGATTTATTACTATACACAACTCTACTAAACACTTTATGATGCAATTGCACTTGATGGTAAGGGGATTAAAGACATAAGCCTAGAAATTATGTTCTGCAATATTTAGTCACCAACATTTAATGTGAAAATGACTTTGTTCCCTATTTTAGCAGAGGTGCTAACCTACTGGAAAATAAATGGATTAATAATTCCACAATAATTCAATATGAATTAAACAAGTGTTTAGATACATCTAAATCAAAGTGCAACTTCTGAACTTTTATAAATGTATGTTTAAAAATAAAACCCTGTATTCTCCATCAAATTGACATGCTGTAACTTAACCCAGAATTATCTGCTAAAATTCTACCAGAAATGTGACTTGCTGTGGGAGAAACTATAATCACCAATATCTAAACAAAGTAAATAAACCACCATTATGAATATTACATCCTATTTTATTTTACAATTATGTTTCAGAATTATTTGATGCTGTTAGATCTTCCAAACGTAGATGAGTGATATGCAGGAATGTGCTGCATCTTTTCCTTTTGATCTCAGAACATAAATATTTCACTTCGGAGCAGATGTGATATTCTTTAACCCTTTCACTGGTTACACTGAGGAAGACACACTTATCTACTTCAAATTGTTTTGAAGAATTTTTTTTGTTTACAATGATTCAGTAAAATTGCTTGTTTTATATTGCTTCTCTGTCACGAGAGCAAAATGTACTTGTGCAACAAGGAACAAAAAGTGTTTCTTTAACCACCACCATCAAATAAAATCCTACGTGGGACAAAGGGAAGGGACCTGAGGAAAGCAGAGTAAGATATGCTTCTGATTGATTCAATGCTATGAAACTGCCTCATTCCCACAAAGTGAATCAGAATGTAGCATCTCCACAATCTGGGAGAAATTGCAAAGTGAGTCTTTGGAAATGTGCTTATGTTTGCTTGGCTACCATTCAACTGGAACCAATCACTAGCCTTGGCTGAACAATTCGACTGCATGAGATATCCTCAGCAATCGAGCTTGTCAGGTGTGCTTTCCACTGAAGGTTGATGGAAGTGAATCACTAGACAGTAAACTTGACTGGGGGCCCTGGGCGATCGTTCCGTCTCTGAGTCCTAAGGTGGCTGTGCCCAATTCTATCACTCTGAACTTTGCTGAGCTGGTCAGATGATATAGCATAACATAATTCCATCAAAAAGACACAACGAGATACGGTGTAAATCTTTTATGCTGTTCTGGTGTTTCAGACCATCTGTCTAGACCTAGAGAAAAGATCATTTCTCAGATAAAACGATGCTGCAATCTCTCCTGACAAGTTAAGAAATGATAACCAGTCTATCGAAACAACAATGAGGATAAAATTTATTTACCACATTTCGCAACAGAGGCGACACTGTTGGATGTACAAACGTAAGGCTCGATTGTACCCTCTCCAAGAGTCATCTCTCACCTCACCAATGTGGGAACAGGACTGGTTTGAACATGTGTTCACGCAGACAGTGAGAAAAAATTAAACTGTATGTTTCACTATCTGATAAAAGTGAGCTTAGTGGTGAGAGAGACCCATCTCTCTCAACAGTTGCTACCTCTAATGGTTGACGATTAACAGTGTGCTTACCATAGAAGATGTGATGAGGCAAATCAGCTCCCTGATGTCAATATTATGATTACCATCAACGAACAGGCAGCTGCAGTACACAACGCAACAAGAACTTTAAATTGACCATTTAAAGTTTAAAGAAGTACGAGATAACCGTGGTTGAAGTAGAGGGGGCTCTAACAGGCAGGACACAGCACAGAGCTGAAAACAGCAGAACACAGGCAAATGACAATGCCACAATACAATTATATAGCACTTCTTATTGATAAAACATTCCAAGGCATTTGACAGACATAGACATCAAGCCAAACAAGGGAATGTTAGGACACGGGACCCAACACTTGGTCAAGGAGGTAATATTTAGCCTGTGTCTTAGACAGAGGAGTGAGATATAAACTGGATTTAGATTATCCGAGAAGTTAAGCCTTGGAGGGCTCAAAGCAAAGCCACCAAGGGTAGGTATAATGAAGTTAGGGTGGGTGGGCTGACAACGAGTCAGAGTTATCAAAACCAACAAAGTTTTCATAGGGTTGTGGGACTGGGAAATGTCACAAAGCCTCTGAGGAGTTACGTGAGGCTTTGGAGGGATCCGAAATCAAGAACACCAATTTTAAATTGATACATTGCCGGACTGGAAGCTAATGTAGGTGAGTGAGGGGTGATGGGAGAACTGGAATCTGGCACAAGTTGGGAGGGATCGTCAACATATGGACACGATAATCATAAGCTGCTGGCAAAAGTAACCATTTGCAGATTTTTGCTCTTGTGAATAGTGTAAATCAGAATTAGTAAAACACATGGGGCCACTGAACATTTGCTCATTCACAAGATTCTTTGAACAAGCTACATGAAATTGCAACATGTTTTTACCTTGCAGCATAAATCCTACCGCAGACCACAGTGAGGTCTCTGGGCTTGCAAAACATGAACCTGACTTTATTTTTGACTGTATCTGTTGCTCACTATCCTGCATCTACACAGCACTGTAAAAACAAAAGTCCAATTCAAGCTCTCTTCTTCTGTCAGAGACTGTTTACAAGAAGCTTACAGCTTTCCCCTTCATTAATGAGGGTGAGACACACATCTTCACTCCCCACATTGATTATCCAAACCACATCAGGTAATAATTGCATCTATCTGTTCCAAACCCTGAGGAGCGCAAAGCTCCGTTTCCTTGCTCTCCAATATTAGTATAACTTTCCACTTGCTTGAACAAAATTATCAAATGGTGATTTTACATCTTCTATGAACCAGGTGAGAGGGAAGACCCAATCCATTCATGTCACATTGTCACAAAGGCAGCGGAAACTGGCAACTTCAAGTTAAACCCAGTTTGGCAAAATTCTTTCCAAAAAAAAAATTTAGCTTTATGAATAATTTGCTTAGATACAAAATTTGCAAATGTTGTGAACATTGGGCAAGCAGGGTTGAGGAAAAAAAAGCATAAATTTGCTCACTACAAGGTCAGGCTAGTACCTTGCTGCCTGACCTACTGAGTATTTCCAGCATTTCCTGTTTATAATTCAGCTTTCCAGCATTTGCAGTGTCAATCCTTTTGTATTAGCACCTCACGCAGCCAAACTAAACCAAAGCTCAATGTGTGAAATGCATTTGAATCCGTTATTGGCCTAACACCCCTATCTTTTTCCTTATACCTCCAACCTCTACGTAATTCATCCCGCTCACCTGTCATTTGAAACCAACCAAGGCATGTCCTGCTTCAAAGGCACAGTAGCATGTAAATAACTGAACAGATTCTACATTGTAAACACAGTGCTATGTGTAAATTCTGTAAGAAATGAACTGCAGACCCATCCATGATTACAACTGCATAATACCTGGTATCTCTTTGGATGCTTTCATATACATACACTCCCAATTGCAAGACACTCATTGTAATTAACATTTGCTCAGAAAAAAATTGCCAACATTAAGATGCAGATTTGAAGCTCTGGTTTTCAACTGCAATACAGGATTAGCTAGTCAGAGAATCAAGGACATGTCATATTCTAATGGGAAAGCTCATCAGGGAAAGACGTTGTGTAATTGTAAAAAGAGATAAACTCCGACTTGGCTGACAGAACTTGGGTTAGATTTGACTCTTGGTTTAAAAGGACTTGGAGTCAAAGAAACACCCATATCAAATAATGCAAAAAAAAGGGTACTCCACTCCAATCTACACCTGCCTACACTCTAATTATAGGATGCTGCAAAATTGTGTATGCCTGACGTCCCAATTTCTAGTTTGGGCAGCAGGCCTGCTTGCTCTTTACCTGGCTTTGCCTGAAGCAGCATCGCAGACATACAGCAGTCACCAGGAATTAGGAATTCATGCAGGTAGAAGGCAATAGGACATTGGGATGCACAATGTTGCAACACTATCAAATATTGTGACATTATTGAAGTCCACATTAAATCAATGTAATTTAAACTGAAATCACCAAATTACATTACATTGGCTACACAGCCTTTACAGCAGATAATTCAGCCTAACAGATTTCTGCTGGTATTTACACTCCATACAAACCTCTTCCTGCTCTACTTCACCTCACATAACATGCAAACAAAACTTTCTATTCTGTCCTCCTTCACTTTCTTATCCAGCTTCTCTTTAAATGTATCTTTGCTATTTACATTGTCTATATCATATGGTGTGCAACCATTGTGAGTAGAGGTGTGTTTTTCCAGAATTTTTAACGTCTTATTGATGACCATTTCCAAGTTTTGAACTCGCCCCCATCAAGTGGAAACTTCTCTATCTCTACTCTATCAAATTCCTTCATCATTTGAGAGATCTCCATTAGTTCACCTCTCCCACGTTCTCTACAGGAAAGTGTCAGTGCTTGCGCTGTCTGTCCTGACGCTCAGAGCTGCTTGGTATGTATTTTTTACTCTAGATCACAAACATGCAATTGTGCCACAGTTGAAAGTGCTCTTGGTGAAACAGACATCAGTGCACTGTATGAAAGCTGACAATATCATGGTTTGTTGATAGCAAAGTGAAAACCAAGGCTGGGCTTAGAAACCACTCTGGGCAGAATCAGAAAACCCCTTGGAAAACAGACAGGCTCCAAAATTTACAAAACCATCCACAGTTTGAAGGAGGACAGAATTAAGGATGATTAAGTTAACGCTATATTAAGACCTCAAAACCTACATGGGCGCATGTCAAAGACAGGCATCAACAAAACCTGTAGGCCCACACTTGTGTCTCAGGCAGGTCTCTTCACAACTGTGGTATAAACCACAGCCAAAATATCATTTTTTTCTAAGGTTTAAACATCATAGCATGCTTTGCACCTGCAGTGAAAGTTTAACCCACATTGGCTCTGGATTGGAACCTTGTAGCCAATTTGCTTTGGAAGAAGCTTTGTGGTTTTTCGGTCAGCATCGCAACATAGGTAACCAATTTCAAACTGCAGATTTACATGACATCAGACCTGTGGTCATATAGCACTGAACTTAAATATTCTATTATAAAGAATACTTTCGTAACCTCCCTTGATTCCATTAAATCTTAAATCCACAGACATTCTCTTTTCCCCTTGGTGTTTTTTAAGTGTAGGATTCCTTCAGGCACATGCAAATAAAACTGCAGTCTGACAATCAGCATGCACTCTCCCAATGACAAACAGCAGAGACTCTGCTCCTAAATCAACAGACCTCTCTCACACCCCTTCCCCCTCAAACCGCCATCCCCTTCTCACCCTGGGGGATGGTGAAGAGACAGAGACAGTAAACAACTGCCCCCACTCGGCACCTTCTCAGTCATGTTTTTAGAAAAAAGCAGGACCCTGCTGGTTTGCACATCTTCTGGCCTGTTTAAACTTAGCGGTTTCAAACTGCCTTGTGTTTATTTGGCGTGCTCTGAGGCGGGTTAGCTTCAAGAGAGAGAGAGAAATCTCTGATCTACCAGAGAGACAAGCTTCTGGAGCTGCTGCTAGTCAAAACAATCCGAGGTACAAGAGAGGTCAAACAACAGCAAAAAAAAATCATGTTCTTCTCTGAATTAGTTTTTAAAATCATTGACAAATAATTTTAACAAAATAAAAGTTGACTGTACTCTGATAGTTTCTTAAAAGGTGACGACGCTTTACTATGGGAAAGCTTAATGCAAGGAGAAATAGGGGTTGAGTCTGTTTAATACCCGACAATTACCTAATACCCCTTGGAACTGTACCTGTGTAACACCTCGGGTATGGTGGGGAGATGGGGTTAAGGGGAAGGAAGGGATTTAATACACTGTTGTTTACTTATGTCCGGCAGTACTCACATTTTCCTGTAAATAATCAATTAACAACAAGCAATACTGATGGAGTCTGGTGACTCACCGTTCTGGGCGCTGGAGGTGAGAGGGAACCGTTGTTCAGGTAAGGGTCGTTGTTCATGTTAGGCACCATGACATAACCTGGCTGGTAGGGGCAGTAAGCCGGACCTTTGAAGATCGCCGTATCCTGTCTCTTCCCTACTGAAGAGGGGGGGGGGGGGTGGGTGGGGGTAGGAAAAAGAAAATGAGGGAAAGGGGATGGGGTTTTAGGGAAGGGCAGGTGGGACGGAGGGACAGGACCCAGAGAGAGGGGATGAAGTTGTGGGAAATGGGGTTAAGAATGGGTGACACCAGAAATTACACACACACACATGAATCAATGAAATGCAAAAGTTGACTCGGAAGAGACGTAGAGTCTGCTCACCCTCCTCGATACTGGTTCTCGCTTTGTCCCGAAAGGGCTCCTCGTTAACTTGTGGCCGTCTGCCTACCTAGAAAGTCAGTAACAAGTAGTTTTCATACGTGTGTGTGTGCTTTTATAAATATACAAAGGGGAGGGAGAGAAGAAAGGGAGATGGAGAGGGGATGACTGTCCGCGGTTTCGCGCTGTCTGTGTGTCTGTATGAGTGTGTGTATCTGTGTGTCTGTCTGGCTGTGTATCTGTGTGTACGTGCTATCTGTGTATCTGTGTGTGTCTGTACCTATATGTGTGTGTATGTCTGTATCTGTCTGTGTGTGCTGTCTCTGTGTGTGTTTCTGTGTCTGTCTGTGTCTATGTTCTGTATATGTGTGTGTATATGTCTGTGTGAGTGCTGTCTGTGTATCTGTGTATGTATGTGTCTGTGTATCCGTCTGTGTGTGTGAGCTATCTGTGTATCTCTATCCGTGTGTATCTGTCTGTGTATCTGTATCTGTGTGTGGGTATCTGTCTGTGTGTGTGGGTATCTGCCTGTGTATCTGTGTGTGTGTGTGGGTACCTGTCTGTGTATCTGTATCTGGGTGGGTGGGTATCTGTATCTGTGTGTGGGGGGGTATCTGTCTGTGTGAGTGCTATCTCGGATGTGTGTGTGTGTGTGTGTCAGACATTACTGTGTGTGATAGCCGGATAAGTTTACCTCCCGTTCGGCCGGGTTACTGCCGCCGCTATTGCTGCTGTCGCTGCCCGCGTTAGTCTCCGTCTCGTTCACCAGCGAGGACTTCAGGTCGGCCAGATCCCTCTCCTCGGTGGCGCTGATCTCCGCCAGGATTTTATCATCCTGCTCCCCTTCGTCCTTGAACGAAATCATCTCGTCGTTGGCTCCGAGCTCCGGGTCGCCACCGCTGTTGAGCTGCGGCATCCCTGCTTTCTGAAGTTTCAGCAGAACCTAATGATGCCTCCCCCTGCTCTTTAGCAATGTTTGGGGGCAAAACGATCTGGAATCTTGAAGGGAGGGGGGGGGGGAACTGACTATTAACAAAAAAAGAAGCCAGTCCTTTTGTTTTGTTACTATAAATCGTTACTTTTCAGAAAGAGGTTTCTGCCTGCTTCAGTGCAAACTATTTGCTCGCCTACTTTCTGCTTTCTGGGGACTGAAGCTAGTTAAAGCAAGCCCAAGAAGACTAGTTGGGAGACAGCAGAGAGTAATGCAGCTCAGGAAAGAGAGAGGAAAAAAAAACAGGCTGGAAGGAGGGAGACTGGGGGAGATCAAAGCCTTGCCGCCAGAGTGATTGACAGCTCTGATCGACAGAGAAAGCTTTACAATTGTCCTTCTGCAACTCCTAATGAGATGCAGAGCAGCCTCTGCAGGCAAGGATCGAGGAGGGATTTTGCACACAGCAAGAATTGCACTCACCCCCATCCTCCCTCCACCCAATCAATGCACAAGAATAATTTAACCCCCCCCCCAAACCCCCCCCACGTTCTGTTTGTGCAGTTACACAGGGTCAGCTAACCCAATCTTTGGATTAAAAAAAAACACACAGATCAAACTGTAAAAAGTACACCAGGGAATTTTAATCAGTAAGCTGATTTAACCCTTTCCCACCCCCAACCCCACTGCCCCAGATTTAAAATTGACTGAAGACCTGGAATAAACGTCCCACGACCCAAGTCAACTTGGCTCTTTAGATCAAAACACAAGATCCAATCAAGTACAGGTACAGTAGGGGTTTCTCTACAGTAATGCCTCCTTGCAAAAAAAAGTTCTGTTTTCAACACACATACAGACAGGAAAATAATATTATGCTTAGACCGGGGAAACATTTCAAAGCAACATTTAAACAGTCCCCACTACAAACGTGCACCCCTCTCTCTGTTTATTATTTATACTCGATTTTGGTCTGAATCTCAGCTGTCCTGAACCGCGTGTAAATAAATATGTTTGAAATCCTGCAACTTCTGCCCGAGATAAAGAAACTTCAGGGAGACCATGGGAAGTAAACATTCTCAGGACGTCCTGAATATGTCAGGCTTAGTAATAATGAGGAAATGCTATCTTTTCTTTATTTTGAATAAAAGTGGTGTCAAAAATGCTTCGCCCTTCTTAATTCATATCACATCTAAGGTTAACACGGGAGATCTAAATGTTCTATCGACAGAAAATGCCTAGTTAGATGCACTTTAATTGCATCAGATACACGGGCAGGGGATGTGGACTTAAAAAGACAGGTCTAACGTGCAGGGCAATATGATTTTCAAAGGGCCAGTACGGGCACGATGGGCCGGATGGCCGCGACTGTCATTGTTAGATTACACTACTCCGTCTGTGTGTCGCGTTTTCCACAACTGATCCTCTAAAAACACGATTTTTAAAACACTACAACCCCGTTGCTGTCCTCTTGAGGTGTAAGACTGTTTAGGAAGAGTTGGGGCATTCCTAAGAATTTCATCAGTTCCTGTGATAGTTTGGCGCTTTATTAAAGAAAGAAGAGGGGGGTGGGTGGGCAGAAGGGAAGGTGGGGAGCGGTGGTGTTGGTTGATGCCAAACCCCATTAGCTTGGAAGCTGCTACTCCAACGCAGCACTCGAGACAGCCAACCTGTTAGACCGAAATGAGTGGGATTGACGCACAGAAAATAAGCGAATTGCAAGTGATAGGGGCACTCAAACTGTCTGATGTGACCGACAGAGCCTCCCTCAGAGTTAAAACACGCAGCATCAACAACTGACAAGACATTTTCCTTCCCCTTGGCGTTTTAGGTGCCGGTGTAGTCTGCAGCGAGCGTGAAGCAGAATTTAATAAACAAAAGGTTCAAATCCCAATCCTACCCTTATGGGTAAGGTCTAAAGTGCGGGGATGGTGGGTCAGCGAGGACAGACAGAATCCGGGAGAGGGGATTGGGTTTAAAAGACGGTGAGCAGTCTTTGATCTGACCGACGAGCACAGAAAGTCAGGGACACAAGTCCCCAGCAACTGAGTGAGTGAGAGAGAGAGAGAGATTTAAAAACAACTTTCAATTCGGTGTGGGAAACTTTCTTTGCTAAAGTCACTTTCATCTTGCCGACGGGAAAACTCCCAATCATGTTTTTTTTGGGATGGGGGGGGGGGGGGAAGAAGTGAAAGCGTGTTAAGGGAGATAAATCACAACTGCCCCGGTTGCTCTCATCATAAGAATGTCAGAGAGAGAGGTTCTGGGTCGGTGTAAATAAATGCAGCCTTGTAGCTGCAGCACAGATTTCTAGGCTGCATATTGCGTGAGAAGAGGGTTAAACACGGGGCTGATTTTTTTTTAAAAAAAGCAGGAGGTGGAGCCGGCCGTGCCTTTGATCTTCCGACGGCCGCTTTCTTCTCTCTGTCCTCCATCCCCCCCGCCACCACCACCACCACCAAACCTCTTGCCTACATTTGGAAAAATGCCGAACCAAAGCGCAGTTATTTCCACGTGTGCTAACCGAGGCTGCACCGCTTCACTTCCGGGTAAGGGGAAAAGGCAGAAAGACGCGAAATGAGACACACAGGGAGATCAAAGGCTTGGGATTTGGACCACAGTATGGAGGGAATCAAGGCTGGAGCGGATCCAGCGTTTTTAAAAGCAACAGAACTTCAGAGGGGGCGTGAATAAAACTCTGAATTTCATAAATCTAAGCTATAGCTTGTCGACATTTCAGATTCAATAAGGAGATCCACTCTAAAATGTTGTATGCTTTTCATCGAGAGCTCTGTTTAAACTGACACATTAACCCTCCACACGTTTTCACTATTATTTTCGAACTCTCTCAACACTTTGTACTTGAGTACTTGCGCATTTTTCGTGTACTTTGCAATCATAATATCAAGCCAGGCGTCTGAAGTGCATGTCAATGTGACACCATTCTACAAGATCATTCAACCCCCCCACCCCAGCTATTATTTCTTTTAAACGTTCCTATGCGCAGCCAATAACTCGCCCTGCTCTCTAAAGCCTGACCATTAGCTATACCGAAAATGTGTTGCTGGAAAAGCGCAGCAGGTCAGGCAGCATCCAAGGAGCAGGAGAATCGACGTTTCGGGCATGAGCCCTTCTTCAGGAATGAGGAAAGTGTGTCCAGCAGGCTAAGATAAAAGGTAGGGAGGAGGGACTTGGGGGGAGGGGCGTTGGAAATGCGATAGGTGGAAAGAGGTCAAGGTGAGGGTGATAGGCTGGAGTGGGGGTGGGGGCGGAGAGGTCAGGAAGAAGATTGCAGGTTAGGAAGGTGGTACTGAGTTCGAGGGATTTGACTGAGACAAGGTGGGGGGAGGGGAAATGAGGAAACTGGAGAAATCTGAGTTCATCCCTTGTGGTTGGAGGGTTCCTAGGCGGAAGATGAGGCGCTCTTCCTCCAACCGTCGTGTTGCTATGGTCTGGCGATGGAGGAGTCCAAGGATCTGCATGCTGTTGGTGAAGTGGGAGGGGGAGTTGAAGTGTTGAGCCACGGGGTGGTTGGGTTGGTTGGTCCGGGTGTCCCAGAGGTGTTCTCTGAAACGTTCCGCAAGTAGGCAGCCTGTCTCCCCAATATAGAGGAGGCCACATCGGGTGCAGCAGATGCAATAAATGATGTGTGTGGAGGTGCAGGTGAATTTGTGGTGGATATCCTCCAAACGGACCACACCACCAGGGATATATTTCCCTCCTCTCCCTCCGTGACTCCCTCGTCAGGTCCACACCCCCCACCAACCCAACCTCCACTCCCGGCACCTTCCCCTGCAACCGCAAGAAATGCAAAACTTGGGCCCACACCTCCCCCCTTACTTCCCTCCAAGGCCCCAAGGGAAACTTCAACCAGTGCAGGAATTAAACCCACGTTATTAGCCTGACCTGGCAGCACATGCCAGCTGTCCACCCAATTGATTCCACCAACCCCAGGAAGGTGAAGAGAAAACATCTCCAGGAACTAATGGCCTGCATCAAAGGAGCTTAAAAGAAATGGCCGCAGAGATAGTCGCCACAATTGTACTCTTCCAGATAAAGGTATTGGTGTCATGGTATTGTAGCTAGATTAGTAATCCATTGCCTGAGGCTAATGTTCTGGGAACATGGGATTGAATCACCACTTGGCATGTGGTGAAATTTAATTCAAAATAAGATGACTTAATGGCAACCATGTAACCACTGTTGATCTTAATAAAAAAGAAATCTGGTTGACTAATGCCCTTTAGTGAGGGAAACCTGTCATCCTTACCCAGTCTGGCCTACATGTGACTCCAGACCCACAGCGATGTGGTTAAATCTTAACTGCACTCTGGGCAACTAATGATGGATGATACATAATATCCCGTGAATGATTTTTTTAAAAATCCTGAAATTGGGGCTAACACATTCACCTAATTAAAGTATTGTTTGGTTAACTAAAAGGAAGAAGAAAAATAAGTGGCTGGTAAACAGTTCCTCATAAGATGCCACAGGGATTTGTGCTATGGACCAGACCAGGCCCCCTCAAAATATTTTAAGAAGGTAGCATATAACCTAACTTTTTCTTATTTTAAAGGTAGATGTGAAGTGTCATGTTTCAGATGTGATGCAGCCAGTCCAACTACTCAACTTTAAGCAGAACACAATTTATTTAAACACTATAGTTAAAATACAAACAAAAGAAAGAGAAATTTAGAATAAGTTAACTATTGGAAAACTTAACTGAATAACAGATACAGTAACTATTACTAATTAACTGCTCCAATATAGCACCAACCCTTGGCAAAAAGGCCAATTCAGACACACATTCTCACTTGCAGTTCTCCAATCCATGAGGGAAAACAAAACATCAAGAGAAAATTCAGAGAAAAAAGCAGCCAGGAGACATTCACTGAAGCTTCCAACTCTTTTCAAACCCGAAAGGCTTCTTATCTTACTGAAGAAACCAAAACCCAGAAATTTGGATCTGAGAGAGCTGGCCACACCCATTCAGGCTGTTAAACAAATCCAAGGTCTCCGAAGCTGTTTACTCAAGTCGTCTTCAATACCCAGTTTGCTACCTCTACCTTACAACCTCCCTTCAAAAAAATATTCAGGACAAAATAACATGTTAAAGTGACAGCATCATCACATTAGTAATAAGGTCCCAACTATTTATAATCTAAAGTAATTGTTCATATGAAGGAACAAAGTGTGGGGTAATTAAATTTGATTATGAAACCCAAGACAGTAGGAAGGTAAATTTTAAAGAGGAGATAGGGAGTCTGCAAATGGATATAGACAGATTAATGGAGTGGGCAAAATATTGTCATTTAGAGTAAACTGTGGGAAAATGTAAATTTTTCTGCTTTGGCAGTAAGAATAGAAAAGCAGTATACCATTTAAATAGAGGAATGTTGTAGAATTCTGTGAGATCTAGTTCTCTTTGTGGATGAATCACAAAAAAGTTAGTTTGCAACTCGATGCATCGGCTAACAGAAAGGTGAATGGAACATTGGCATTTATTGCAAAGGAAATGGCATATAAAATGAGGAGAGTTTTCCTGCAGCTGTACAGGACCTTGGCAGACCAGAGTGTACAATTTTGGTTTCTATTTTGGAAAAAAATCTATCATTGTATTCAAAGCAGTTTAGATAAGGTTCACTTGGCACTTTGGGGGATGAAGGGCTTGTCTGATGAAAAAAATTGAAAAGGTTGAGCATGCACCTATTTGAGTTCAGAAGAATGAGAGGTGATCTAATTGAAAAAATATATGATCTTGGAGGGGCAAAGTGTGGTACTGGAAAAGCACAGCCAGTCAGGCAGCATCCAAAGGAGGAGGAGAATCGACGTTTCAGACATAAGCCCTTCATCAGGAATGAGGCTCCAGCATCTGCAGTCCTCACGTTTTCCTATGGTCTTGGAGGGGACTGGATGAGGTGGATGTTTCCTCCTGTAGAAGAGGCAAGCATGAGAGGACACAGTTTAAAAATCCCTTTTAGGTTAAGATGAGCCGACATGAATATTTCTCTCAGAGATTCAATAGTATTTGGAATTGTCGTCCCCAAAAAACAGTGGAGGGTGGTTCATTGAATTTATTCAAGATGGAGTTAGATAGATTGACAAGGAAGCCACAAGTTATGGCAATCAGATAGAAAAGTGGAATTAAGATCAGAGGCAGTTAGCTATGATCCTGTGTGGTAGAGCAGGTTCAGGGGACTGAATGGCCTCCGCCTGTTCCTATATCCTGTGTTCTCATATTATACCTGTACTCACTGAAATTTAGAAGGGGAAGGGGGTATCTCATAGAAACATATAAAATCCTGATGGGGCTGGACAGGCTAGATGCGGGAAGAATGTTCCCAATGTCAGGGAAGTCCAGAACTAGGGGTCAACGTTTAAGAATAAGGACTGAGATGAGGAGGAATTTCTTCCCTCAGAGAGTCATGAACCTGTGGGATTCTCTGTCACAGAAAGCTGCTGAGGCCAGTTTGTTCAATATATTTAAGAGGGAGCTGGGTGTGGCCCTTGCAGCTAAAGGGATCAAGGGGTATGGAGAGAAAGTGGGAGTGGGATACTGAGATTGCATGATCAAACATGATCATATTGAATGGTGGGGCAGCCTCTAAGGGCTGAATTTCTACGTTTCCATGTAACAGCAGGAGAGTTTGCCAGTTTTTGTCTGTTCACTTAATCTCAGGAAAATATGGTTCAGTGCAACCATCTTCAGCTGCTTCATGAATGACATTCTCTCCATCATTTGCTATAAAAAGATGTGTACTGATACAGTTCCACTCGCTTGTTTCCAGTAATGAAGAGACCCACTGCAGGGCACAGTACCCAAATGCCAGGAGACATTCACAGCACACTAGTGGGTGGACATTGACCTCTTTAACAGTGCCTTCCTTTGATCTTCAATGACATCGACCTGAGCAAGATGTTTATTATTGGTATACTCTGGGTCAGTGATCAGAAGCTGAACGAGACCAATTAGGTCTACACTGTAGTTATAAAAGCAGAAGAGAGTCTGTGTGGTCTGCCACTTCTGGATCATCTCATGGTCTCTCAAAGTCTCCCCAGTGAGTGAGGATTCTGATGGAATACTCATTGTTCGTCTCAGTAGATATCAAAGGCAGAATTGTTGGGACATGCGCAGAGATTTTATGTCGCAGATAGGATAACTTTACTGGGCACTGGGCAAAAACTCAGCTTCCAGATAAAAGTCATTATTGCAACATAGAGTCATAGAGATGTACAGCATGGAAACAGACCCTTCGGTCCAACCCGTCCATGCCGACCAGATATCCCAACCCAATCTAGTCCCACCTGCCAGCACCTGGCCCATATCCCTCCAAACCCTTCGTATTCAAATACCCATCCAAATGCCTTTTAAATGGAATTCATTGGCACAGAGGGCTGTGGGGGCCAAGTCATTGAGTGTACTTAAGGCAGAGATTGACACATTCTTGATTAATAAGGGGATCAAGGGTTAAGGGAGAAAGTAGGAGAATGGGGTAGAGAAACATATCAGCCATGATTGAATGACAGAGTAGACCCAATGTGTTGAATGGCCCAATTCTGCTCTTTTATCTCGTAGTCTTATGGAGTTGTTGGGTGTTGTAGCTTATTTATGTTTTTAGTGTTTGCCTGAGCAGATGTGTGAGAGGCAGTACTACTGTGGTGCCAGGAATTACAATGAAGTGACAGCCATTAACTGCATTTGAGACCTCTGTTGCTTGGCACCTGATCTCCTGTGTGATAGTCTCTGTAAAAGCAATGTTACATTACTAACTCACATACACAGGAGCATGAACCATTGAGCAGACACTAGCTAGTGCCCTGGTGGATCACAGCAGATCATTCATGCTCTTGTGACACTAGAGCTAGATTCTCTTGAGCTGTCCCTGGGTGCTGCCCTCTACAAACATGTCTGTCCACGCTGCCTTTGTCAATCAGGACAGCCAATCGCTGCATCCATAGGGAAAATAATGCCCTTTCTCTCTTGCAGAGAACTTAACTGGATGCATCACTAAAGTTTGATGGCTTCTTTTTTGCCCGGTCCCTGATATCTCCAGTGGCGAGTAGAGTTAATGAACAGAGATAGAGTGGTGCTCCTGGAGTTCAGACAGTGAAGAGCCACCTGGGTGTCTTTTAAAACTGGTGCCCAAGTGTTGGAGCCTGGAAACTTTCGGTGGGATTCAGAACCTTCTGTCCATAAACTTCGGCATTTGAGTCACACGTAAGTATGTAATGAGCTATGAAGAATGTGACTGCATAGAAAAGCATGACCTTCACCCTGAGGAAAGTCCCTTCCACTATTAAACCCACCTCCATACCCAGTTTTTAAAAAGATTAAGAAAATTCCACCCCACATATTATCATGAAGCAGGCTGTTTGTTATATAGCACTCTTACTGAACTCAAAGGTCTACTCAGTTCACTAGTGTTGCACTGTGGCAGTGTGTATAATCTATGCAATGAATGAATAAATGATTAGATTAGATTACTTACAGTGTGGAAACAGGCCCTTCGGCCCAACAAGTCCACACCGCCCCGCCGAAGCGCAACCCACCCATACCCCTACATCTACCACTTACCTAACACTCCGGGCAATTTAGCATGGCCAATTCATCTGACCTGCACATCTTTGGACTGTGGGAGGAGCACCCGGAGGAAACCCACGCAGACACGGGGAGAATGTGCAAACTCCACACAGTCAGTCGCCTGAGGCGGGAATTGAACCCGGGTCTCTGGCACTGTGAGGCAGCAGTGCTAACCACTGTGCCACCGTGCCACCACATGTATGTTACATGTATGTTACAGTGAGTAAAACAGCAAAATATAGTGAAAGGCTTTTTCACTGTTGCCACAATCCAGTGGCATTTTGAATAGTTTGAGAATAAGAACAAAATTGTAGAAAGGTATAGCTTAAAGAGAGTCCGTCAGTCCTGAGCCAGCTCATCATCAACAAGAATCGACATTTCGGGCATAAGCCCTGCTCATGCCCAAAACGTTGATTCTCTTGCTCCTTGGATGCTGATTGACCTGCTGCGCTTTTCCAGCAATACATTTTTCAGCTCTGATCTCCAGCATCTGCAGTCCTCACTTACTCCATCATCAACAAGGCCTGCATGGCTATCCCTCCGCTAACACCTCACTGCTATCAACACTAGACTCAACCAATGTTGAAGTTGCCCACTCTTCAGGCGCCATATTTTGGTGCTGGGCTGATTCTCCTCCATTACTGTCTCACCACTACCTGCGCCACACCCACTCCTGTCAGAGTCACATCTCTCGCTGCTGGGCCCATCTCATCAATGTCACTGTAATGCCCTTCCACTAAAGCCTCACTGCCACCAGCACTGGACCAGACCAACAAGGAAGACACCAATCCTCAGGCTCCATCTTTCACCGCTGGGCCGACCTTGCCAACGTCATCTCCACCGATATAGCAGCTCAACATCTCAACTCATTCTCAATGGCAGGTCACTCCACAGCCATCTCCAGCAACAAGAAGAACAAACAGCAACAATGTTGGAGGAATATTATCAACAGTAGGTTCCCTCCTGGTCACACAACTCCATCATGTGACTGTTCCATCATCGCTGCAGTTCACAATTCCTGACAAACACATCACGGGCATACCATGTCCACAAGAACTACAAAGGATTAAAGAGCCTTCTGCAACTTCTCGGATGGATGGGGGATGGACAATAAATTTAATGTTGCCAAATACTATTCGAAATGGTGCTGGATCGCATTACCAATGGAAAAACATTTCACTGTATTTTATTGTTTTTCTTACTGTAAAATACATGTAACAATAAAATCATTTATTTATTCATTTATTGCATAGATTGTACACACTGCTGCCACAGTGCAACATTGATGAACTGAGTAGACTGTGAATCCTGTAGTAGTGGTACATAACAAATGAACTGCTCCATCCTGGTATATCTATATTCCAAGCTCATACTCTTTAAAAAGCTAAAAATCACACAACACCAGGTTATAGTCCAACAGATTTATTTGGAAGCACTAGCTTTCGGAGCGCCGCTCCGTCATCAGGTGGTTGCGGTGTTCCGAAAGCTAGTGCTTCCAAATAAACCTGTGGGACTATAACCTGGTGTTGTGTGAGTTTCAACTTTGTCCACCCCAGTCCAACACTGGCGTCTCCAAGTCTTTAAACATTATCAGCATTGACGGCTTTCAGTTGCTAAGACCCCCATCTGACACCATCTTTTACAAGTTAGGACAGGGGTTCCTTGGAAATGTCTTAATATTTGACACAGGCACACACAAGTTTGAAAATCACTGGCGCAGAGGAGTTCCCATTTGATTATTTGGAGTTTAACTCAATCTCATGCAGTTAGCATGAAAGACACACCCATATCCTTCAGCTCAAAATCGTCAACTGCACTCGTGTTCAAATACCACAGTGCATTGACACATTCATGACTGATATTTCATTCAGTAAAGGTACACAATATTGTAGCTTATTAAAGCTGGATTAGTGAGCATTGAGGTAGGTGGAACACAACCAGAAATTATTGGAGGATCTCAGCAGGTCTGACAGCATCTGTGGAGAGACAACAGAGTTAACGTTCCGAGTCCAGTGAAGAAGGGTCAGCACTTTTTGTTTATGTTTCAGAATTCCGGCATCTATGCTGCTTTTGAGGTAAATGAGTTGCATTAATGCTAATAGAACTATGCATTCTATCACTATTAATCATTAAGGTCTTCACAATTGTTCTCACATTTCATTTTCACTCAAATGAACATACGAAATACACTGGATGCTGGAAAAATGAAATAAAACCAGAAGATTCTGGCAAAGCTCAGCAGGTCTGACAGCATCTGTGGACAGAGAAACGGAGTTAATGTTTCAAGTCCCAAGACACTTCTTCAGAACTGAAGAAGCCCACATTTACTCACAAACTTTCCAGGCAGGCAAAGGCAAAAAACTGCAAATGCTTGAAAACCAAAATAAAAATAGAAAATGGTGAAGAACACTCAGCAGGTCGGGCAACATACGTGGAGTGAGAAACGCCATTAAAGTTTCAAATGGATGACGTTACATCAGAGTTGGCAGATATTAGCATACAAATCTGGGCAGACCCTCGAGGGCAATACTGAGGGAGTTATTTGAGAACGTGACAAATGGCTGCCCTTACAGGACTATGTAAAGAATCCTGTGACAGACTTTTGAAGAAGATTCAGGAAGTTCTCTCAATTTATTCTTCAGCTAACAACACTAGCATTGATTATCTGGTCATTATCACCTTGCAATTTGTAAATTGGCTGGCATTTTTCTTACATTATAATAGTAACTGCACTTCAGAAATCCTTAATTGACTATGAAGTGCTATTGGAAGCCCCGAGGCTACAAACCAGGCTAAATAACAATAAGTATTTTTTGTTTGTTAGGCCAAAAGACAGGCAATAGCAGAGGATGTGGAAATATGGAAAATCTGTTGAAACGACCCATAGCCTGTGAATAAAAAGAACAAAGTAGTTAAACCTCATAGAACAAACCACATTGCAAAAGGTGAATGATATCTTCTGGCAAACGCTTATAGTTTGCTCGTAGGGATTTCATTTTCACACTTTGCTCACAGAACATTTATTTAGCCCTTAAAACGCACTGACTGATGGAACTGTGTGTTGCTGTGGGTTCTTTCTCACTCACTATTTGTCTTGAGGTTTTGGATGCCCAACTCAATCTGATATTAAACTTCAGGCATTCCTACTGATAACAGGAGGGTATGCTTCATGTTTGTGTGTGCTAGCTTTCTATCACTTTGTTTGGAATGAGAAAATGACTCTAAGCTGAGGGGTGTCACAGAGTCATAGAGATGTACAGCATGGAAACAAACCCCTCAGTCCAACTCATCCATGCCGACCAGATATCCAACCCAATCTAGTCCCACCTGCCAGCACCCGGCCCATATCCCTCCAAACCCTTCCTATTCATATACCCATCCAAATGCCTTTTAAATGTTGCAATTGTACCAGCCTCTACCACATCCTCTGGCAGCTCATTCCATACATGTACCACCCTCTGCGTGAAAAGTTTGCCCCTTAGGTCTCTTTTATATCTTTCCCCTCTCACACTAAACCCATGCCCTCTAGTTCTGGACTCCCCAGCCCCAGGGAAAATACTTTGTCTATTTATCCTATCTATGCGCCTCATAATTTTGTAAACCTCTATAAGGTCACCCCTCAGTCTCCGACGCTCCAGGCAAAACAGCCCCAGCCTGTTCAGCCTCTCCCTATAGCTCAAATCCTCCAACCCTGGCAACATCCTTGTAAAGCTTTTCTGAACCCTTTCAAGTTTCACAACATCTTTCCAATAGGAAGGAGACCAGAACTGCACACAATATTCCAACAGTGGCCTAACCAATGTCCTGTACAGCCGCAACGTGACCTCCCAACTCTTGAACTCAATACTCTGACGAATAAAGGAAAGCATACCAAACGCCTTCTTCACTATCCTATCTACCTGTGACTCCACTTTCAAGGAGCTATGAACCTACACTCCAAGGTCTCTTTGTTCAGCAACACTCCCTAGGACCTTACCATTAAGTGTATAAGTCCTGCCAAGATTTGCTTTCCCAAAATGCAGCACCTCGCATTTATCAGAATTAAACTCCATCTGCCACTTCTCAGCCAATTGGCCCAATCTGGTCCAGATCCTGTTGTAATCTGAGGTAACCCTCTTCACTGTCCACTACACCTCCAATTTTGGTATCATCTGCAAACTTACTAACTGAATGCCTGAAGAAGGGCTTATGCCCGAAATGTCGATTCTCCTGCTCCTCGGATGCTGCCTGGTCTGCTGTGTTTTTCCAGCATGACATTTTTCAACTCCAAATCATTTATATAAATGACAAAAAGTAGAGGGCCCAGCACCGATCCTTGTGGCACTCCACTGGTAAGAGGCCTCCAGTCTGAAAAACAACCCTCCACCACCCTCTGTCTTCTACCTTTGAGCCAGTTCTATATCCAAATGGCTAGTTCTCCCTGTATTCCATGAGATCTAACCTTTCTAATCAGTCTCCCATGGGGAACTTTGTCGAACGCCTTACGGAAGTCCATATAGATCACATCAACTGCTTTATCCTCATCAATCTTCTTTGTTACTTCTTCAGAAAACTCAATCAAGTTTGTGAGACATGATCTCCCACGCACAAAGCCATGTTGACTATCCCTAATCAGTCCTTGCCTTTCCAAATACATGTACTTCCTGCCCCTCAGGATTCCCTCCAACAACTTGCCCACCACCGAAGTCAGGCTCACTGGTCTATAGTTCCCTGGCTTGTCTTTACTGCCCTTCTTAAACAGTGGCACCACGTTAGCCAACCTCCAATCTTCCGGCACCTCACCTGTGACTATCGATGATACAAATATCTCAGCAAGAGGCCCAGCAATCACTTCTCTAGCTTCCCACAGAGTTCTCGGGTACACCTGATCAGGTCCTGGGCATTTATCCACTCGTACTTCCTTTATACTCTTCTAAGGATTCACTCGATCTATCCTGTCTGTACCTGACATATGCTTCCTTCTTTTTCTTAACCAAACCCTCAATTTCTTTAGTCATCCAGCATTCCCTACACCTACCAGCATTCCCTTTCACCCTGACGGGAATATACTTTCTCTGAATTCTTGTTATCTCATTTCTGAAGGCTTCCCATTTTCCAGCCGTCCCCTTACCTGTGAACATCTGCCTCCAATCAGTCTTGAAAGTTCTTGCCTAATACTGTCAAAATTAGCCTTTCTCCAAATTAGTACTTCAACTTTTAGATCTGTTCTATCCTTTTCCATCACTATTTTAAAACGAATAGAATTATGGTCGCTGGCCCCAAAGTGCTCCCCCACTGACACCTCAGTCACCTGCCCTGCCTTATTTCCCAAGAGTAGGCCAAGATTTGCACCTTCTCTAGTAGGTACATCCACTTACTGAATCAGAAAATTGTCTTGTACGCACTTAAGAAATTCCTCTCCATCTAAACCTTTAACACCATGGCAGTCCCAGCTGATGTTTGGAAAGTAAAAATCCCCTACCATAACCACCCTATTATTCTTACAGATAGCTGAGATCTCCTTACAAGTTTGTTTCTCAATTTCCCTCTGACTATTAGGGGTCTATAATACAATCCCAATAAGGTGATCATCCCTTTCTTATTTCTCAGTTCCACCCAAATAACTTCCCTGGATGTATTTCCGGGAATATCCTCCCTCAGCACAGCTGTAATGCTATCTCTTATCAAAAGTGCCACTCCCCCTCCTTTTTTGCCTCCCTTTCTATCCTTCCTGTAGCATTTGTATCCTGGAACATTCAGTTGCCAGTCCTGCCCATCGCTGAGCCATGTTTCTGTAATTGCTCTGATATCCCAGTCCCATGTTCCTAACCATGCCCTGAGTTCATCTACCTTCCCTGTTAGGCCCTTTGCATTGAAATAAATGCAGTTTAATTTATTAGTCCTACCTTGTCCCTGCCTGCCCTGACTGTTTGACTCACTTCTGTTCTCAACTATACCCGTCTCAGATTGATCACCATCTCCCTGGGTCCCACCCCCCCTCCCCCACCCCCCTCCCCCACCTTACTATTTTAAATTGTTCTGGACGTGTAGAGGTGACATTATAGAGGTTTATAAAATCACAAGGGGCATGATTAGAGTAAATTGACAAAGTCTTTTCCATGGGGTGGGGGATCCTAGAACGAGAGGGCATAGGTTTAGGGTGAGAGTGGAAAGTTATAAAAGAGACATAAGGGGCAACCTTTTCATGCAGAGGGTGGTGCATGTGAGGAATGGGCTGCCAGAGAAAGTGGTAGAAGCTAATACAATTGCAACTTTAAAAGGCGTCTGGATGGGTATATGAATAGGAAGGGTTTGGAAGGATATGGGATGTCTGGTCGGCATGGACGGGTTGAACCGAAGGGTCTGTTTCCATGCTGTACATCTCTATGACTCGAAATGCTCCTGTCAATATGCAAGTCACACAAAGGTGTCAAATTTTCATCCACTAACAGTCAATATATCTCATCTTGGGGTGGAATGGGACTAGAAAAATAGAAATATTGCGCTGAAACTTCCCTGATGAAGGGCTTATGCCTGAAACGTCAATTCTCCTGCTCCTCAGATGCTGCCTGTCCAGCTGTGCTTTTCCAGCATTCACTCTCAACACTGATCTCCAGCATCTGCAGTCCTCACTTTGTCCTGAATCTTACCACGTTTTGGTCAAGTGTCACTTGCATCCGGTTTCGTGGAGGATTTCTCTCTGAGGGGCTTAGCAAATGTTCTCACGCGATCATCCCAAATTTGCCTCATTAACTACCTACAATAACTCTGTGATCCTCCTGGCATCCAATGCCTACCCAATGCTCCAGCTTGGCATAGCCCAAAGCATTTGCCATGGGTAAGAGTGCCATAAAGAAGGAAGGTATGGACAGGATAGATCGAGTGATTCCTTAAAAGAGTATAAAGGCAGTAGGAGTATACTTAAGAGGGAAATCAGGAGGGCAAAAAGTGGACATGAGATGGCTTTGGCAAATAGAATTAAGGAGAATCCAAAGGGTTTTTACAAATATGTTAAGGACAAAAGGGTGACTAGGGAGAGGATAGGACCCCTCAAAGATCAGCAAGGTAGCCTTTGTGTGAAAATAGGGGAGATACTAAACGAATATTTTGCATCAGTATTTACTGTGGAAAAGGATATGGAAGATATAGACCATAGGGAAATAGATGGTGGCACCTTGCAAAATGTCCAAATTACAGAGGAGGAAGTGCTGGATGTCTTGAAACGCATAAAGGTGGATAAATCCCCAGGACCTGATCAGGTGTACCCTGGAACTCTGTGGGAAGCTAGAGAAATGATTGCTGGGCACCTTGCTGAGATATTTGTATCATCGATAGTCACAGGTGAAGTGCCGGAAGACTGGAGGTTGGCTAACGTGGTGCCACTGTTTAAGAAGGGCAGTAAGGACAAGACAGGGAACTATAGACCAGTGAGCCTGACGTCAGTGGTGGGCAAGTTGTTGGAGGGAATCCTGAGGGGCAGGATGTACATGAATTTGGAAAGGCAAGGACTGATTAGGGATAGTCAACATGGCTTTGTGCGTGGGAGATCATGTCTCACAAACTTGATTGAGTTTTTTGAGGAAGTAACAAAGAGGATTGATTAGGGCAGAGCGGTAGATGTGATCTATATGGATTTCAGTAAGGCGTACAACAAAGTTCCCCATGGGAGATTAATTAGCAAGATTAGATCTCACAGAATACAGGGAGAACTAGCCATTTGGATACAGAACTGGCTCAAAGGTAGAAGAAAGAGGGTAGTGGTGGTGGAGGCTTGTTTTTCAGACTGGAGGCCTGTGACCAGTAGAGTGCCACAAGGATCGGTGCTGGGCCCTCTACTTTTTGTCATTTACATAAATGATTTGGATGCGAGCCTAAGAGGTACAGTTAGTAAGTTTGCAGATGATACCAAAATTGGAGGTGTCGTGGATAGCGAAGAGGGCTACCTCAGATTACAACAGGATCTTGACAAGATGGGCCAATGGGCAGAGAAGTGGCAGATGGAGTTTAATTCAAATAAATGCGAGGTGCTGCATTTTGGGAAAGCAAATCTTAGCAGGACTTATACACGTAATGGTAAGGTCTTATGGAATGTTGCTGAACAAAGAGACCTTGGAGTGCAGGTTCATAGCTTCTTGAAAGTTGGGTCGCAGGTAGATAGGATTGTGAAGAAGGCGTTCGGTATGCTTTTCGTTTATTGGTCAGAGTACTGAGTACAAGAGTTGGGACGTCATGTTGTGGATGTACAGGACATTGGTTAGGTCATTGTTGGAATATTGTGTGCAATTCTGGTCTCCTTCCTATCGGAAAGATGTTGTGAAACTTGAAAGGGTTCAAAAAACATTTACAAGGATGTTGCCAGGGTTGGAGGATTTGAGCTACAGGGAGAGGCTGAATAGGCTGGGGCTGTTTTCCCTGGAGCATCGGAGGCTGAGGGGTGACCTTATAGAGGTTTACAAAATTATGAGGGGCATGGATAGGGTAAATAGACAAAGTCTTTTCCCTGGGGCTGGGGAGTCCAGAACTAGAGGGCATGGGTTTAGGGTGAGAGGGGAATGAAATAAAAGTGACCTACGGGGCAACATTTTCACACAGTGGGTGGTACATGTATGGAATGAGCTGCCAGAGGAAGTGGTGGAAGCTGGTACAATTGCAACATTTAAAAGGCATTTGGATGGGTATTTGAATAGGAAGGGTTTGGATGGATATGGGTCTGGTGCTGGCAGATGGGACATAGTTCGGGTTGGGATATCTGGTCGGCATGGACGGGTTGGACCGAAGGGTCTGTTTCCATGCTGTACATCTCTCTGACTCTATGACTCTATTTAGATTAGACTCCCTGCAGTATGGAAACAGGCCATTTGGCCCAAGTCCAAACCGACCCTCTGATGAGCAACCTACCCAGACCCATTTCCTTCTGACAAATGCACCTTGGGCAATGGGCAATTTAGCGTGGCCAATTCACCTGACCTGCACGTTGGTTTGGACTATGGGAGGAAACCGGAGCACCTGGAGGAAACCCACATAGATATGGGGAGAAAGTGCAAATTTCACACAGATAGTCGCCCGAGACACAAATCGAGGGTTCATCTGCAATTTGAACCCGGGACCTCCTGCATCTCAACATGATGGTAAGCCCCTGAACAAGAATCATGCGCTTAGACTAGTATTTACTATACTGTAGTGTGTCTGGACAAGGGTTGGCTTTAGGAGCTGCCCTGAACTGGCTGCACACACTGACAATATGGCAGATGAGGAGCTTACGCTGAGGAGGACCTTACACTGACGTTGATGGACAGAATGTATTCCGCTTCAGACCATTCCTGAAGAAGGGCCTGTGCCCGAAACGTCGAATCTCCTGTTCCCTGGATGCTGCCTGACCTGCTGTGCTGTTCCAGCAATAAAGTTTCAAGAATGTATTCCGCTGTCAAGAAACAGCTCCCCTCATTTTGCTTTGCCCAAATTGCAAATAGAAAGAAAACCAATCCAAAATGATCCAAGTTAATGGATTTATTTATATTATACTTTTAAATATATAAGTAGAAAGTGAGGACTGCAGATGCTGGAGATCAGAGTCGAGAGTGTGGTGCTGGAAAAGCACAGCAGGTCAGGCAGTATCCGATGAGTAGGAGAATCAATGTTTCAGGCATATCTTTTAAATATATGACTTCATTTTAAAGTGAACGTGCTCTGAACTCGTATGCAATTGGTGCTGAGGTACCTGTGATCATACTGCTTTCTCTAGATTGATTATGATGGGGCATACAGACCTGCCTCTTTGCCTTGCCCCATCGCTGTGCACAAGTAACCTTCAAGTTACTGTACGTGGAATCTCACTAATGGAGAGAGATGTCTTTGATCTTTTGAGGACCAGCTCAAATCATTTACTTACTCACATACTCCCAGCTTGTTAAGTTCAAACACAAAGACACCGTGAGTGGAAATGGACTTTTAAAATGCGTGTTTAGATGGTGTTTTCACTTGCTACTCAATGTTTCTGTGATTGAAATATCATCCGTAGACCCTGAAGCAAGAAGCATGCTGCAGCATTGAAATAAAGACCATGTCTAGTTGAAAAACAAAGAAGCAGTTTTTATATGTTTGGCTGATATCACACATGCCCTTTTCTGAAAAGAGAGAACTGCAGATGCTAGAAATCAGAAAAATAAACAGAAATCACTGGAAAATCCTAGTCCTGCTCCTCGTTTTTATGTTCATGTTATTAAACCGTCTCAAGCCAACTAGAGAAGGGCATCAGAAACAAAAACGGAAATTTCTGTAAAAGCTCAGCAGGTCCAGCAGCTTCTGAGGAGAGAAAGCAGAGTTTACATTGCAGATCCAGTGACCCTTCTTCAGAACTGATCACTTGACCCACAATGTTAACTCTGCTTTCTCTCAATAGCCAGGATGTGAAGGTGCTGGTGTTGGGCTGGGGTGGACAAAATCAGAAGTCACATGACACCAGGTTCTAGTCCAACAGGTTTGTTTAAAATCACAAGCTTTTAGCGTGCTGCTCCTTCATCACCTTCCACCTTAGTTCAGTCAACAATGAGCTGTGTGGAACTTTTCTCTCTCTTTCTGCCCTCAACTTCAACCTGTAAACATGTGTTCCATTTATTTTGGTCTTTAAAGGGATTTGCTTTTTGGTACTGTTGTGTATATTCGGAATAGCATTATTAAGTCTAGTTTGGACAGACTGAGTTCTCTAGGAGCTCTTTATTCTGTTCCTTGTGTTTCATTGTGTAATTTAGTGAATAAATTCTTGTCTGTTTTAAAATCTAGTAGTCAACCTCACTAACTCATTCCGGGTAATTTTCACTGTACACTTACCAAAACTAATTGCGAAGTTATGGTCTGGGCTGTCTACTTCAGAATGTTTTTAGTCGCCTCGCCTAGTCCATAAAAATAGTGACCCCCAGTTCAATATTCCTCCCACCAGAGAAAGTACCCTCTTCACAAAGTCACTCAGGAGCTTTTACATTTCAATCAAATCAACTCTTACTCTTCTAATCTCCAGCAGGTATAAGCCTCGCCTCGCCAAACTTTCCCCCTCAGAGAGCCGACCCATTCCAGATATTATTCCTTAAACTAAAACAAAGAACTGCAGATGCTGATGACCTGAACCAGAAATTGCTGGAGGAACTCGGCAGGCCATGGCAGCATCTGTGGAGACAGTAACAGAGTTAGCATTTCAAGTCCAGTGACCCTTCTTCAAAAGTCTGGTAAACCTTGTTCACAACGCTCCCAGTACAGGCAGGCCAGGTCTGGCATCAGGGTCTGCTCTGACAGTCCAGGGGAAAAGAGGATGGTCCTGCTCTCCAGCTCCCTCTATTAGCGTCATTCCTGATGAAGGGTTTATGCTCAAAACCTTGATTCTCCTGCTCCTTGGATGCTGCCTGACTGGGTGTGCTTTTCCAGTGCCACACTTTCTGACTCTGATCTCTGGCATCTGCAGTCCTCACTTTCTTCCTTATTCAGTCATCTCTTAAAGTACAGATGGCCCATCAAGCTTACACTGACCTTCTGAACAGCATCCTACCCAGACCCACCCGTTCTATCCTCTGTATTTCCCATGGCTCATCCACCTAACCTGCACACCTTTGGACTGTGGGAGGAACCCAGAGCATCTGGCAGAAACCCATGCAGAAACAGGGAGAACATGCAAACTCCACACAGACAGCCACCCAAGGCTGGAATCAAATCCGGGAGGGGGGGGTGGGGGGTATGGGGCTGGGGGCGGGGAGGCCTGACACTGTGAGGCAGCAGTGCTAACCACTGAGCCATCACTCCGCCCAATTCCTGATGTTTTCAAACAGTGAAAGGCAATTCCTGGCATACAGCCATTGAACTGGTGCACAGCTGGGAATTTAATATGGCATTGGTGTCAGGAATGCCAGAAGGTTCTGGCAAGGGAGAGCTCCTCATGAGTTGATGTGAACTGTGAAGGTACGGTGCATAACTAATGAAGTTAGCAGTGCGAAAAGCCATTAGGGCTCAGGGAGAGAAATCTCCATGAAACTCTCTGAAATGTACACTGCCAAATTCTAGGAAAATTCATCCCCACATAAAGTCCTTCAATTTTATTTTCATCCACAGTTTGCTCATGGGCTGAAGGACTTAAGGTAGTTACCATCTGCGTTGAAGACACATGAAAAATGCAATACAGGGAAAGCTAAGTAAATCTATCCTGAAAAAGTATCATTATTACTCAATCATCAATGCCCAGTGACTACAGTGTGCACCATTCAGATGATTAGATTCCCTACAGTGTGGAAACAGGCCATTCAGCCCAACAAGTCCACACCGACTCTCTGAAGAGTAACCCACCCAGACCCATTCCCCTACCCTATATTCACCCCTGACTAATGCACCTAACACTATGGGCAATTTAGCATGGCCAATTCACCTGACCTGCATATCTTTTGGATTGTGGGAGGAAACCCACACAGACACGGGGGAGGGGGTGAACGTGCAAACTCCACACAGACAGTCACCTGAGGCTGGAATCAAAGCCAGGTCCCTGGTCCTGTGAGGCAGCAGTGCTAGCCACCATGCTGACCACCATGATGCAATGTAAGAACTCACCAGATACCTCCAACAACACCATCCAATCTGTACTACTTAGAAAGACAAGAACAGCATAAGAACAATATTTTCTACAAGCTCCCACACAGGCCTTGCAGTGTCCTGCGAATTATATCATCATTCCTTCACTGTTGTAGAGTCAAAATCCTGGAACTCAGCTGGAAATCCTGGAAGGCAGCTCAGCACCATCTCTCTGGGTATTTAGGGATGGCAATAAATGCTGGTCTGGCCAGCAACTCCCACATCCTGTGTACAAAGTATTAAAATGGGTGATAAAAATTATCAACAAGGATTTTAAATAAAGCCAGACCGGTTTTAGCTGGGAGGGAGGCACAGTGAGTGATTGTATGTCTCTTCGAGCAGTAACCTTCAGTTGTAAACAACATAGCCGCAGTTTCGACTGATCATTCAATAGGAACTCACTGCCCACAGCTAAAAGAGAAACACAAACTCCTATTGACCCCTCCTATATTTTCAAAAGGCCATTCCCTTTTCTTATTTGTTGCAAGTCTTGCATGAAAAATCACAGCGCCAATTCAGCTTTGAGAAACGTTGATCAATTGCCATAGTCCCTTTTCTGTCAAAGTCAGGATGGCTGATGAAAGAAAGAAAGAAAGACTTGCATTTATATAGACACATTCGAGATTTTAGCAGTACAGCACTCCCTCAATAGAGTATCGAGTGTTAGCCTTGCTTCTTGGGCTCCAGTCTGGGATGGAACTTGAACTCAGAAGTTTCTAATTCAGTGTGTCACCATCTGAGCCACAGATGACAAAATGCTAAAAAGTGTACCCATACATAAGGAAATACTTTCATTTTTAGTGATGCTCACAAAATGTCACAAATTCCTTCATAGCCAATGATATATTTTTCATGTGTGGCTGCTATTATATTGGAGGGAAAATTTGTAGCCAACTTACACAGAGCACAATCCCAAAACAGCAATGTGACAATGTCTACATCACCCGTATCAGTGTGATCGTAGCTGTGGGATTTTCTTTTACACCCACTTGTGTGGAATGTCGGTTCAACTTATTACTTCATCCGAAAATCATGGTGCCCCCTACACTTTGCTCATCGCTGTCAAATATTAATCTGGATTATGTCTCTGGAGCTGTACCTTAAAACTACAACCTTCTGATTTGCTGAAATTTCTTTACTCTCACATCCTCATTATGTTCAATGTCAGGTCACAGCCAATTCATTAATTTTAGGTCTAGTCATTCTCAATATTTAGACAAATATAGCATCTAACCTGTATTGAAAGTTATTAAGGATGAGTCCTTTTATGCCTGATGTTTGCGAGATGAATGCTCATGAATTATCCTGCTCTTCATCAAATAGTAGATCTTTTACACAGGTAGGGCAGGCATGGTTTAACAAGTTTATCTAAAGGACAGATCCTCCCATAATGCAGCTCTCTCTTTCTCTCTGTCTCTCTCTCTGTCTCTCAGTGCTGTGCTGAACCAACCACTGACTCTCTGTGACTAAAGGTACAGTTTACAGATCCTGAACTAAGCAGGCACCATCTTACACAAACAGTTTCTGACCACATGACTGGACTGGAGTCACATGTACATCTGACCACCAAAGGTTAGAAAATTATCCCAGAAGGCAAACTCCCTACTCACTACTGGGTGAATTCTAGCACCAACAGGATGGGGTTCTTAACTGAACATCAATGACCCATTTAACGGTTCAATTGTCAGAATAGGAAAATTGTCCACAAGTCAAAAGGTGTGGCACTGGAAAATTTGAGCAGGTCAGGCAGCATCTGAGGAGCAGGAGAGTTAATGTTTTGGGCATAAGTGAAATGTCGATCTCCTGCTCCTCGGCTGCTGCCTGACCTGCTGTGCTTTTCCAACGCCATACCTTTCCACTCTTGACTCTCCAGCATCTGCAGTCCTCACTTTCTCCAAGATTGTCCACAAGCTTTGCCAATATGACTGTAATTGGGATGGAGCATGGAAGGCTGCAGGGTTTCTACCCACCACCTTCCTTTCCTATTACATGTCCCCAGCCACCAAACTGACCAGGGTGTTGGCCATTAAATTCGACCCTCACTATGTTCAGCCACAATACAAATGTCATGAGTAAAGTTAATGCTCTCACCTTTCAGTTAATGATGGGAAGGGAATAATCTGCCAGAACAAATCCTTCTCTGTTTTTGCTGACTTTTAGTTAATTCAGTGTCTTTTGCACATATTTGTAAGATAATAGTTTTGTTTTTGTTTTTCTCCTCCTGTAACCACAGTGTATGAAATGGCACAATTCCTGTTGTTTCACTGCTGATCTCTGTCTTTTCTTCTGCCAAGAGGTTTCATATCTATAAAAGCTCTTCTGGAATCTGATTTCCTATGAGGAAACCAAATATGAAAAGCTGAAGTGTATCAGTCCATAGATATATTAGCACCTCGTCATTAGCACATCGAGTTTGACAATGCTCTCAGACAGTGGAATAATCAGAACAGCAGGATCTTTGCCTCAACTTGTGAACACCCTCCCCACGTAAACTGGACTGTGATCAAAAGATTCCACTGTCCGGTGCTGCACCACTGAGAATGCATTGTGTTCTTTTCAGTACAGTGCGGAATTTCACTTGGAATTGGTGTAACTTGGTCCCGGCCATTGTCCCTGCTGACATGTCATTCTTTGGTCAGCTCCCTGGGGCAGGAGTGGACACACTGTGATCTGGATATCCTGAGAGAGGATAGCTCAGTATTGTCTTCTGTAAGGCCAAGTGGCTGTGCTCAAATATATCATGAACAGTAATGATGCTGCTGATTTCAGCCATGGACCAGATGCCAATTTCAGGAGTGAAGTTGCTTCTTCAATCTGTAGATCCTCCGTCTTTGAGCTCCTCTGCTTCTCACTGCCTTTTGCTGCCATTTTATTCCCAGTTCCCTTCGGGCCCTGCTTAGTGTTTGCTGTCTTGTTTTCGTGCATTTTTAAACTTCCTCTCTCAGGCTGATGGTTATTTGAATTGATGGACAGTGCCGGTTTTAACTAACAGAAATAGAAGAATTTATTCCACGGAACTCAGCTACTTCGAAAAGGTACAAATAGTCCTTTTCAACAAGTTGATATTTCATGAGGCCGAATGTGCAAACATTGGCTTGCAATAATTAATTGCTTTTCTATATTTGTCCAATGCATAAAATGTCTGTTTGGGAAAAAGTTCAGTTTATCTGAGGTGGAGTCATGTCCTCTGTAACCCTCATGGTATCAGCTGGTTACCAAGTTTCATGCAATAAATGTGTTAAAAGTCCCATTCTCCTATCAATCCTGTGCTTGCACTGACCTACATTGGCTCCTGATCAAACAATGCCTTGGTTTCAAACTTTTTATTCTTGTTTACAAATTCCTCCATGCTTCAACTCTCCCCACTTCTGCAAGGTGTCCAACCCTTTGTCAATTAGCAGAGGGCGTAAATTTAAAATCAAGTTAATTAAATAAAAAATGAATTAAATAGAATGCGATGACGATAAATTTAAGGTAAAGGACAGAAGGTTTAGTGGGGTTTTAAGGAGAATTTATTTTCACTCAGAGAATGGCAGGTATCTGGAACTCGGAGTCTGAAAGGGTGTGTTAGGTGTGAACCATTACAACATTTAAGAAATATTTAGATGAACACTTGAAATGCCATAGCGTACAAGGCTATGGGCCAAGTGTTTGGAAATGGGAATATAATAGATAGGTGTTTGATGACTGGCAGGGATGTGGTGGGCCGAAGGGCAATTTTCCATTCTGTAATAATCTGCGACTCTACTTTGGTATCTTGTACATCCTCAATCATAATTGCTCCACCATTGGTTGTCTAGAATGTAAATTCTAGCGCCTCTCTCCCTCACCTTCCTCCATTAAGTCACTTTTTAAAACTTACTTTGTTGAACAAAGATTTTTGTCAATATCTCTTTTGAGTCTTTGTGTCATGCTTTGTTTTATAATGTTCCTGTGAAGCACCTTGGCTCATTTCCTTCTGTTAAAGGCACTATTTTAATGTAATTCCTATATGAATAGTTTTGGCTTTGTGTCAACATTGTCTGACTTGCACTCCTTGAAATATTTTTCTACACTGAAGCTACTATATAAATGCACTTACCCATGGTACTGCCCCTGAAAGGTTCCAAGCATGTTCCATGGGCTTCCAAACTGGTAGACCACCAAGGTAATCCACTAACAAGACCACCTAGACTCTTCTTGCAATCCTCAAAGAATCGGCAGTTTCCAGGAATTAGATCATGTGCCCAGTTGCCGAATGTTGTATGAATATCTGGGTGGGAAAGCTAAAAATAGATTAAAAAACAACTTAAAAATGAGTCAAAGATTAAAACTAATAATTGAAATGTCGCATTAGTTAATACATAGTCGCAAAATCAAATCCACATCCATGTATCTTTTTAGAGAAAACCCCAACATACTCACTCATTACAAACCAAAATTACAATCTATTCTCTAGGGATTACTTCCATTCTGCTCATTGCAATAATGATACCTGAAATTAATGTCTGCAATGGGATAACACTGCATCATCTATTTGGTAATGAATAAGTTTGTTAAAGACATCTTACTTACTGTTGTAATCACTGGGGAAAGGTTGACGAAAACTGAAAAATCTTAGCAGAGACAAAACATTCCAACCAAAGCAAAGTAACACTCAGCTTGGCCACTAACACTCTGAACAGGAACAAGCGAAACAGTATTGTGGAACTCAGACAATGATCAAACTGTACGTAACTCAGTTCAGACAGCCCCCTGTGTTCTAGTCACTGAGATGCAAGGGGCACAGACAAGGTCTGGAGGCAGATCAGCTACAAGACTAATCCCCAGAGTCGGGGGTCCATACAACATGGAAGATGGCCATTTGGTCCCAGCAAAGAGCTGACCAATTAATCCTACACCAGCCTGCTCTTTCATCACTGGGCCTGCAATTTTATCTCCTTTTCAAGTGCCTATTCAAGAGATGCTTTCTCAGTTTAAAAAGAGAGTATGTTTTATAGAAATAAGTGAGAAAGAATGACTGGAAAATTCCTCAGAGTTTCACTTCCTCCATACTGTGTTTCCTTTGTGCGTATAATAGTATCTCCAACCAATGGAAAAAGTAAACCTGAAATACTATTTTTAAATAAATTGTGCAAATTGGACAAAAGGACACAAGTTAAGAGTAATTTGCATCAAATTTAGGACTGATAATAAAAACTGCTTTACATTTTCACTGGATTGGAGGAGGCTGAATTTATAGAGGTTTATAAAATCATGAGGGGTGTAGATAAGGTAAATGTCTTTTCCCTCGGGTCGGGGATTTCAGGATAATGGGGCATATTTTTAAGATGAGAGGAGAAAAATTTTAAAAAGATATGAGGGCAATTGTTTTTAGACAGAGAGTGGTTTGTGTGTGAAATGAACTTCCAGAGGAAGTGGTGGATGTGGATACAGTTACAATGTTTAAAAGACATTTGGCTAAGTACATGAATAGGAAATGTTTTGAGGGATATAGGCCAAGCGCAGGCAGGTGGGATTAGTTAAAATCACACAACACCAGGGTATAGTCCAACAGGTTTATTTGGAAGTACTAGCATTCGGAGCACTGCTTCTTCATCACACAACCACCTGATGAAAAAGCAGCGCTCCAAATGCTAGTGATTCCAAATAAACCTGTTGGACTATAACCTGGTGTTGTGTGATTTTTAACTTTGTACACCCCAGTCCAACACAAGCACCTCCAAATCCGGGAATAGTTTAGTTTGGGATTATGGTTGGCATGGACTGGTTGGGCTGAAGGATGTGTTACTGTGCTGTGTGATTCTATACTTCGGAAAGATGTTGTGAAACTTGAAAGGGCTCAGAAAAGATTTACAAGGATGTTGCCAGGGTTGGAGGATTTGAACTATTGGAAGAGGTTGAATGTGCTGGGACTATTTTCCCTGGAGCGTCGGAGGCTGAGGGGTGACCTTATAGAGGCTTATGAAATCATGAGGGGCATGGATAGGATAAATTGACAAAGTCTTTTCCCTGGGGTGGGGGAGTCTAGAACTAGAAAGCATAGTTTTAGGGTGAGAGGGGAAAGATATGAAAGAGACCTAAGGGGCAACATTTTCATGCATGTACATGTATGGAATGAGCTGCCAGAGGAAGTGGTGGAGACTGGTACAATTGCAACATTTAAAAGGTATCTGGATGAGTATATGAACAGGAAGGGTTTGGAGGGATGTGGGCCAGGTGTTGGCAGGTGGGACAAGATTGGGTTGGAATATCTGGTCGGCATGGACGAGTTGGACCGAAGGGTCTATTTCCGTGCTGCACATCTCCATGACTCTATAACTCTATATGTGTGACTGGGCTTCCACAGATTGTGATGGAGGTGAAAACTGTTTATCCTACAACCAGATACTAGATTCTGAAAACAAAAGATGTAGGAATTTCAGGATTGAGCTGCAAAGTCTTTCTAGTGTCTAGAAATATCATGTCATCTTGTTAATGATCATTGTCATCTCAACAAAAGAGAGAGGCAGAAAATTACCAAGTGGAAAGTGAATAAAAATTGTGAGGTTTATTATAATAAAATTGAATACATTGGTACATGCATGACATTGTAACTCTTTCTTTCATGGATTATAAGCCACCTTCTTCTGGGATTTCTTCAAGGTTTAAATGATTCAGTAATGAGGTTTTAGGCCAACTAAGCTCAGAATGTGATGGCACCACCATCACTGTCAGTGTGTTTGGTCTCCTTCCAGATTAGTTACGGACAACCTTCTTTCCTTTTCGACTCAGTCCCATGTGAGGTTTTGGCAAAGAGACCGAGAGCTCAGCTGGACTGAGTTTAGAAAAAGTAAATAAAAGGCAAGAACACCGAACACTGACATGAATGGCAAAAGAATCGAAGGCAACATAAGGAAAAAGTCTTCTGTTCAAACAACCGCGCGTGGTTAAGGTCTGGAGTGCAGTGCCCAAGTTTGCGGTGAAGACAGATTCGAGCATAGCTTTAAAAGGCTTTGGGATAATGATCTCAAGAGAAAAAATATTGCAGGGCCACAGGAGAAAGGCAAGGGGTGAGGAACTAACTGAATTGCTTTTGCATGGAGCCGGTATGAACACAGTGAAATGAATGTCCTCCTTCTCTACTATAACCACTCTATGATTCTATGATCTTGTGGTCTGATCCATTCCACAGAAGGCTGGTGGAATGCTTGCCTTTAAGGAGTGGATGCCATACAAATTAAGGAAGTTATGCTTTTAGTTGTACAGAGCTTTAGGTCAGGAACCATTTGCACATCGCACCTTTGCAAAGACACATCGGCTCTGAAGGGAATGCAATAAAAGATTCTCCAGGATGGTAGATGGATTTAAAGTGTTAAGTAATGAGGAAAGCTGCATAAGGTCAACTTGAGACTAGCAGGTTGGAGGACAATCTAATCAAAGTATGTAAAATGATAAAGAGATTTGAAATTCCTCCCATATCCACGACAAACAGACATTACCGGTACATTAAGCAGAGGTCTGCACTAATAATCCAGAAATATCAGCCCAAATCCCACCATTACAGCTGACAATTTTAAATTCAGTTAATCAAATAAATCAGGAACTTAAAAGCCTACACTAGTGACCACAAAACAATATCCTATTGTTTTAAAAATACAAATGGTTTGCTATTGTCTTTTAAAGAAGGAAATTTACCATCTTTACCCAGTATGGCTTACTTTTGATTTCAGAGCCACCACAACGTGGTTGCCATTTAACTATTACCCTTCAAGCCATTCAGTTGTCAGAACCACCTTCTCTAGGGCAAATAAAGGATGTGTAATAAACACTGACCTTGCCAGTGATTCCCATATCTCACAAACAAATAATGTTAAAAATAAAATCATTCGGAATGGATTATGACCCTGATGCTGAAGAAGGAATCCAGGCAGAAATCTTGACAAGTCCTTTATTTGAATAAAGCAACAATTCATCTGTCTGCCTCCGACTTACTATCCCAATATTCCTACAATCCCTGTTTATAGTTTTTAATCAACCAATCAAAACAACCAAACCAAATTCAGTCAAATTAAATAGGTGACAGTTCCTTAAAAGTGCACTTGACTGGCAAAATCTCAGAGGAAATTTATTCATTCAAATTAAAATGTTGTGTTGTTATGGGGTTATGATGCACCCCAACACCCAGTGGGTGCCCACCAGTTACAGAAGGGATAAAGCATTCACTGGATACCACATGCTCCTCATGGAAGATAAACAGGTAGTTGGTTTATTGACCCCCGTACCCAATTGATAATTCACTATCAGGACCTACTAATGACCACTTTGGCCAGGTCTTGGAACAAGCCACAAGCAGGTGACTTGCTATTTCCTCTTTATAAGTGTTCTAAAGATATTTCTGTACCAACTTGTTCAGGGATTTTATTGCATACCTCTGGAGCAGGTGGGAACTAAACCTGGGTCTCCCACTCCACAGGTAGGGACACTACCACTGCACCACAAGGGCCCAAAGATAAGCATTCTCAATACTTAACTAACACCCTTCACTTGTGTATCTTAACAGCATAATTAATATACCACTAACATCAAACATTTCTTTTTTACATACACCTGTTTCCTTTTCGAATTTTGATGCTTTTATGAAAAAAGTGCTCATTGTCTCCCCTGAAGCCACATACCCGTGATCCCACAAATGGCATCACCTTTCCAACAACACATCTGGTGAGTATGTTCCTGACGTGGGTCTGATATTACTCCACAGACCATGGGAGGTGGAGAGGCAATCTCACCTAGAAGACACATCCCCAGTTGGGGAGATCATCTCCACTATCAGGAAACAGAGCCATACTAACCTCCCACTCTCTGCCTGGAGATCCTAAATGTAGAATCTCCACAACAATCCATCCTGAGACTGGCTAATCCAGCATTGGGGTCATAGAGTTATAGAGACGTACAGCATGGAAACAGACCCTTCAGTCCAACCCGTCCATGCCAACCAGATATCCCAACTCAATCTAGTCTCACCTGCCAGCACCCGGCCCATATCTCTCCAAACCCTTCCTTTTCATATACCCATCCAAATGCCTATTAAATGTTGCAATTGTACCAGTCTCCACCACTTCCTCTGGCAGCTCATTCCATACATGTACTACGCTCTGCATGAAAAATTTGCCCCTTAGGTCTATTTTATATCTTTCCCCTCTCACCCTAAATCCATGCCCTCTAATATGCCGTCTCCCCCACTCCAGGGAAAAGACTTTGTCTATTTATCCTATCCATGTCCCTCATAATTTTGTAAAGCTCTATAAGGTCATCCCTCAGCCTGCGACGCTCCAGGGAAAACAGTCCCAGCCTGTTCAGCCTCTCCCTGTAGCTCAGATCCTCCAACCCTGGCAACATTCTTTTAAATCTTTTCTGAACCCTTTCAAGTTTCACAACATCTTTCCGATAGAAAGGAGACCAGATTTGCACACAATATTCCAGCAGTGGCCTAACCAATGTTCTGTACAGCCGCAACATGACTCCCCACTCCTGTACTCAATACTCTGACCAATAAAGGAAAGCATACCAAACGCCTTCTTCACTATCCTATCCACCTGCAACTCCACTTTCAAAGAAGTATGAACCTGCACTCCAAGGTCTCTTTGTTCAGCAACACTCCTGAGGACCTTACCATTAAGTGTATAAGTCCTGCTAAGATTTGCTTTCCCGAAAGGCATGATCTCACATTTATCTAAATTAAACTCCATCTGCAACGTCTCAGCCCATTGGCCCATCTGATCAAGATCCCGTTGTGATCTGAGGTAATCTTCTTCGCTGTCCTCTACACCTCCAATTTTGGTGTCATTCGCAAACTTACTAACTGTACCTCTTATGCTCACATCCAAATAATTTACATAAATGATGAAAAGTAGTGGACCCAGCACCGATCCTTGTGGCACTCCACTGGTCACAGGCCTCCAGTCTGAAAAACAACCTCCACCACCACCCCCTGCCTTCTACCTTTGAGCCAGTTCTGTATCCAAATGGCTAGTTGTCCCTGTATTCCATGAGATCTAACCTTGCTAACCAGTCACCCATGGGGAACCTTGTTGAACGTCTTACTGAAGTCCATACAGATCACATCCACCACTCTGCCCTCATCAATCCTCTTTGTTACTTCTTCAAAAAACTCAATCAAGTTTGTGAGACATAAAGCCAAGTTGACAATCTCTAATCAGTCCTTACCTTTCCCAATACATGGACGTCCCATCCCTCAGGATTCCCTTCAACAACTTGCCCACCACTGACGTCAGGCTCACTGGTCTATAGTTGCCTGGCTTGTCTTTACCACTTTTCTTAAACAGTGACACCACGTTAGCCAACCTCCAATCTTCTGGCACCTCACCTGTGACTATTGATGATACAAAAATCTCACTAAGAGGCCCAGCCATCATTTCCCAACTTCCCACAGAGTCCTAGGGTACACCTGATCAGGTCCTGGGGATGTATCCACCTTTATGCATTTCTAGACATCCAGCATTTCCGCCTCTGTAATATGGACATTTTTCAAGATGTCACCAACATTCCAACATTCTATATCTTCCATGTCCTTTTCAACAGTAAAAATCAAGAATCAAACCTATTGCTGCCTTGACTTAGAAGCTCTCTGTACAGTAACTCTCAAAGCCGATGTCTCCTTATCCCCATTGGATGGTGGGAGAAATGATTAATATTATTGCTTGGCTTTACTTCAGACTTTCCATTTGAATGATTCCATCATTTCCATCCTCAGCTTAAAGCTGCCAAGCGAGATGAGAGATATTTGTCACCAACACATGCAACCCAAAAGAAGCAGTCTGCTCACATTTTAAGCAAGCTTTGACACACCCTTGTGTATCCTTATCTGTTCTGTCCCTGATTAAATTTGAAGCCAGTTGAGGGGATGAGAAACTTTATGAGAAAGATACATCAAAGGGGATTATCACCAGGTCAATAAAGTTCATTTGGGAAGCCCCTGAATGAGAGCAATCTATGGTAAGACTGTTTTCTTTCAAACAGTCGCTTTTGTATGTTTTCCAGTTCCTGCAAGTACTAAAATACCAGAGCCCGGCGCTACCTTTTGGACATAACACACAAATTTAGACCAGAAATTGCACCCAACATTGCCAATGGCAAATTACATCCAAGTACCCTCACAATCTTATTGGAGTGCGCCCCACCTCAAAATGAGCAAAAATCAGCAGAAATTAGCAGAAATAATTACTCTCTGAGTAATGAACCTACCTCTGACGTCTGTCCTATATCTATCACCTCTCAAATTAAAGCTATGTCCCCACGTGCTAGCCATCACCATCTGAGGTGGTCGAAAGTGGACCTTGTATATCTCTGCTTTAAATATGAAAACTTATTTAACCATCATTCCCGCACCTCAGGTGCAATAAGTAAAAAAAACTTCTCAATTTTTAATGTGGGCGTTTCCTTCTGCCATTTATAAAATGTCAAATGGTTTGTTTGTTTGACTAAGTGTCAGCTTTGCTGAGTTTCATGGAGGGTTTCTGTCGAGGCTGAGTGAGGTTTCTCATCGTTTCCCTCCAGACTCACGCCGTTAACTACCCACCCTGCCCCTAGTCACCGCTCTCAGCTGATGCTAGCCTCCTTCTACCACTCGTTGTTCTCAGTACAACTCATCACTGCTGGCATATCCCAGAATGGACCAGCATCATAGCACCTTTAAAAGACCTTCCTGCTCCTGGACAAGCTCTGTTCATGCTGTGTTGAAGAAGCTTCAGCCATCTGGAGGAACACCCAGTGCTATATGAAGAAGATTAATGATCATCTCCATTTTGCTGGGATGAGTTCCACTACCTTCTCTCTGTTTCCTCACTCTGTTTCTGCTACAGCACCCAGCTCCCACCAAGGTTCATGCTCCATCTCTCCTACTGGTGCTTCCCTCGCTGACTCTCACCCATCCCAACACCCGTCCCTCTCAACACTGCATGCCCTTTGCATGGCACTAACGGCTGTGTCCACCCACTTCCACCACACTCAATCCCTCTCTTTCTGTAATTGCAGGAGAAAACAGTGCACTAAGAGTCAAGATGGGTGATGGGACTCCCGACATTTGGCTCCTCACCCCCTTTGAGGAGACCACCCTGATCCTGACTGGGCAAAGTGGCCAACTGCCTCCTCCCAATTGCCTGGACTGATATCGAAGGCTGCCCTTGAGTTGATGTGACTAAATGCTCAGAAAGGTGCCAACTGTCAGATGCCAGTGTCTGTGGACACTGGGTGGGTACACTGGTGCACTGGAGTGTGTTTTAAGATGTTGTTGGTGGGTGTCCAAGATGGTGGCACAGATGAACACTTTGACTTTCAAGTTGGGACTAGTTTCCTCACAGCAGGGTAGGAAACTGCATACCCATGAGGTGAGATTTGCAGCCAATGAGGCAGGCAACCAACAATAACCCCAATGTCAATCAGCAGCTCACTGCTTCCCAGTTAGAATCTCATCTTGACACCCGGAACTGTTTGAAAATGCAACAAGTTGCTCCCAGTGTTGACAAAGGCCTCGTCCAACTTCTGAAGTGATTTTCCAGGATTTCGCCCACGTCGTTCAAGCCCCTATTAGATCCACTCAAAGAAATTCAGGGTAGCATGGTGGCTCAGTGGTTAGCACTGATGCCTCATAGTGCCAGGGACCTGGGTTCGATTCCACCCATGGGTGACTGTCTGTGTGCAGTTTGCACATTCTCCCTCAGGGTGCTCCGGTTTCCTCCCATAGTCCAAAGGTATGCAGGCTAGGTGAACTGGCCATAGGAAATTGCCCATTGTGTTCAGGGATGTGTAGGTTAGGTGCATTAGTCAGGAGAAATGTAGAGTAATAGGTAGGGGAATGGGTCTAGGTGGGATACTCTTCGGAGGGTCAGTTGAGACTTGTTGGGCTGAATGGCCTGTTTCCACACTTTAGGGATTCAATGATATTGAAGTTACAAAGCAGCTGTCAGTGGGGTAAGAGTGGACAATGGCCTGCCACCATAGTGCTTTTCATCATCTCATGGATTCCAAAGCTCTCCACAGCCAGTGAAGTGCAAATGAAATACTGCTACAGTCACCACGTAGGAAACACGGCAGGCAATCTGAGCACAGCAAGATCCCACAAACAGCGATGTGGTAATAACTAAAGAGTAATGTTGGGGGAAGTGTAAATCACACTAGATGGGGTGCATGGCTATTCCTGATGAAGGGCTTTTGCCTGAAATGTCTATTTTCCTGCTCCTCGGATGCTGCCTGACCTGCTGTGCTTTTCCAGCACCATTCTGATCTAAACATTGCATGGTGAATTTTCCTGCTTTTCCTCAAGATAAGGTCAAGGAACCTTTTACATCTACCTCAGGGCACCAGATCCTTAACAAATGGATGTGGACCACGAGCTAGAAAACTGACTGACATTTCCACACCCATCCAGTGAAATTGATGCATTAATATTTTAGAATAAACCCAGCGCAGTACCAATATGGCAGACAAAGTATAAAACAATTGTCTGAACTTCCTGTGAAAACTGAGATTGGACTTTCATTTTGAACTGTCTTTGCTTCAGATCCACAGTGTGCATGATGATTGTCCTCCTGCTGTTGGCTTGTGTTTCCACACTGTAGGGATTCTATGATTCTATGATATTGAGGCTACAAAGCATGATGCAACTCGGTCAGTGTAGTAGACCAGCTGTGAATGTCATTGAGAAGGTCCTAGAGAGCTAATGACAGGATTCAACATTCTCATCCTCTCATGATATGATGCATAGAAAACCCTGCACAAAGAGACCGATGCAATGAATTCATTCGGGGTTAAGGAATAATATGATTTACTGTTCAGAGTGACTTCCTGATCTCTGCTGTGCTGATGGGACAGAAAACTGAGAAAAGACCAGGGGTGAGATAGAGATTGTTACTTTAAACCAAGCTTTGCGTTTCCTGGGTGGCTGATTCCAGAATGTAAAGAGCTGAAAATGTGTTGCTGGAAAAGCGCAGCAGGTCAGACAGCATCCAAGGAGCAGGGGAATCGACGTTTCGGGCATGAGCCCTTCTTCAGGAATGAGGAAAGTGTGTCCAGCAGGCTAAGATAAAAGGTAGGGAGGAGGGACTTGGGGGAGGGGTGTTGAAAATGCGATAGGTGGAAGGAGGTTCAGGTGAGGGTGATAGGCCGGAGAGGGGTAGGGGCGGAGAGGTCAGGAAGAAGATTGCAGGTTAGGAAGGTGGTACTGAGTTCGAGGGTTGGGACTGAGACAAGGTGGGGGGAGGGGAAATGAGGAAACTGGAGAAATCTGAGTTCATCCCTTGTGGTTGGAGGGTTCCTAGGCGGAAGATGAGGCGCTCTTCCTCCAGCCGTCGTGTTGCTATGGTCTGGCGATGGAGGAGTCCAAGGATTTGCATGTCCTTGGTGGAGTGGGAGGGGGAGTTGAAGTGTTGAGCCACGGGGTGGTTGGGTTGGTTGGTCCGGGTGTCCCAGAGGTGTTCTCTGAAACGTTCCGCAAGTAGGCGGCCTGTCTCCCCAATATAGAGGAGGCCACATCGGGTGCAGTGGATGCAGGAAATGATGTGTGTGGAGGTGCAGGTGAATTGGTGGTGGATATGGAAGGATCCCTTGGGGCCTTGGAGGGAAGTAAGTGGGGAGGTGTGGGCGCAACGTTTGCATTTCTTGCGGTTGCAGGGGAAGGTGCCGGGAGTGAAGGTTGGGTTGGTGGGGGGTGTGGACCTGACAAGGGAGTCACGGAGGAAGTGGTCTTTTCGAAACGCTGATAGGGGAGGGGAGGGAAATGTATCCCTGGTGGTGGGTCTGTTTGGAGGTGGCGGAAATGACGACGGATAATATGATGTATATGAAGGTTGGTGGGGTGATAGGTGAGGACCAGTGGGGTTCTGTCCTGGTGGCGATTGGAGGGGCAGGGCTCAAGGGTGGAGGAGTGGGAAGTGGAGGAGATGCGGTGGAGAGCATTGTCGATCACGTCTGGAGGGAAATTGCGGTCTTTGAAGAAGGAGGCCATCTGGGTTGTTCAGTATTGGAACTGGTCCTCCTGGGAGCAGATGCGGCGGAAATGAAGGAATTGGGAATATGGGATGGCGTTTTTACAGGGGGCAGGGTGGGAGGAGGTGTAGTCTAGGAGCTGTGGGAGTCGGTCGGTTTATAGTAAATGTCCGTGTTGATTCGGTCGCCCGAGATAGAAATGGAGAGGTCTAGGAAGGGGAGGGAGGAGTCTGAGATGGTCCAGGTAAATTTGAGGTCGGGGTGGAACGTGTTGGTAAAGTGGATGAACTGTTCAACCTCCTCGTGGGAGTACGAGGCAGCGCCGATACAGTCATCGATGTAGCGGAGGAAAAGGTGGGTGTGGTGCCAGTGTAGCTGCGGAAGATGGACTGTTCCACATATCCTACGAAGAGGCAGGCATAGCTGGGGCCCATGCGGGTACCCATGGCTACTCCTTTCGTTTGGAGGAAGTGGGAGGATTGGAAAGAGAAGTTGTTCAGAGTGATGACCAGTTCAGTCAGTCGAAGGAAGGTGTCAGTGGAAGGGTACAGGTTGGTACAGTGGGAAAGGAAGAAGCGGAGGGCTTTCAGTCCTTCGTGATGGGGGATGGAGGTGTACAGGGACTAGATGTCCATGGTGAAGATAAAGTGTTGGGGACCAGGGAAGCGAAAATCATGGAGAAGGTGGAGGGCGTGTAGTGTCCCGAACGTAGGTGGGGAGTTCTTGGACTAAGGGGGACAGGACCGTGTCGAGGTATGCAGAGATGAGTTCGGTGGGGCAGGAGCAGGCTGAGACAATGGGTCGGCCGGGGCAGTCAGGTTTGTGGATTTTGGTCAGGAGGTAGAAACGGGCGGTGCGGGGTTGTGGGACTATGAGGTTGGAGGCGGTGGATGGGAGATCTCCTGAGGTGATGAGGTTATGGATGGTCTGGGAGATGATGGTTTGGTGGTGGGAGGTGGGGGTCATGGTCAAGGGGGCAGTAGGAGGAGGTGTCCGCGAGCTGGCATTTAGCCTCAGCGGTGTAAAGGTCAGAATGTAATGGACAAGAACCAGGAAGCAAACTGTTATGCCACCATCTCTAACAGGATTGCCTGTCATGTTAGGACATAGCATGGAGGGAAAACAGCAAACAGGAAGTGAGCATTAAACAGAAAAGGCCAGGTGACTTCCAAATGCTGGTTAATGGGACTAGATTAATTTAGTATATCTGGTCAGCATGGACAAGTTGGACTGACGGCTTGGTTTCTATGCCGTATAGCTCTATGTCTCTATGAATCTATGATTTAAAATGATTCAAGTTCTTCCTGCACAGATGTTGGAAGGAAGCCTTTGAATATTTTAAGGCAGAAGTAGATAGATTCTCAATAAGCAAGAAGGGAAAGATTATCATGGGTAATGGAGCAGTGATCTTACTGAATGGCAGAACAAGTTTGAGGGGCTGAATGGCCTCCTTCTGTTCCGGATTCATATGATTAATGTCAAATTACATGGAGAGTGAAAACATTGTGCATTTTTACTGATATAGTGTGAACTGATTTGTGTTCTGATCTGTCACAGCCAAGCATTAGTGCTCAGTGCTTGCAATGAACCTGTAAATAAATTCTCGTCATAGTGAGGGAGGATTGTCACATTTGGAAACTACAGCTTGAAAGGCTATGGCCTGGCTACTAGCCACATGTGTTATAGGCAAACTGCACCAGCAGCAACATCAGATTTCACATTCACAGGTAACTGTCTGCAATCCGTGGCATGGTTTAACGTTGTATCAGCAGATTTTTCTGAATTTGAGATTTGCATGTCCAGTGGGCGGCACGGTGGCACAGTGGTTAGCACTGCTGCCTCACAGCGCCAGAGACCCGGGTTCAATTCCCGCCTCAGGCAACTGACTGTGTGGAGTTTGCACATTCTCCCCGTGTCTGCGTGGGTTTCCTCCGGGTGCTCCGGTTTCCTCCCACAGTCCAAAGATGTGCAGGTTAGGTGAATTGGCCATGCTAAATTGCCCGTAGTGTTAGGTAAGGGGTAAATGTAGGGGTATGGGTGGGTTGCGCTTCGGTGGGGTGGTGTAAACTTGTTGGGCCGAAGGGCCTGTTTCCACACTGTAAGTAATCTAAAACCTAACTGGGAATTGTGACCTAGGGAAGTGATCCGGTGTCATGTGCCTCAGAGCAGGTCCCAACACAAGACTCACACACAAGCCACTTCCAAAGGAAGAGGTGATTCTAATTGTCTTTTGTACAGTTTCTGTCAATGGAATACCTTCTCCGACACGAGCCACTTGCCCTTGCTGCTGAGAGTTTGAAGGACCAGCCACACCCATCAGCCGACACCCCCCCACTGGGCATCACTGACTAATTACAGGATACTAAGGGGGCCTCCAGAGTCTAGAATGGGGCCCACCCCAGAGGAGAAATACCAATGGTTACTCTGACCAGCAAAGTCAACCCAGTATTCGGAGAGCATATTCTATACTCCGTGCAGCACATCTGTTCGGAATGAGGTTCAAATGCAACTCAAAGTGGAAATACTGTGATATTTTCCGGGATAACAGCCCACAGTACCTTGTGGTTTCTGCCACCTCTACTAGTATGTGGTTCAAGTAAGGGTTATTTGAGGTAGTTGGATGCCACCAAGCACCTCCCACCCCCTTAGTCTTTGCTTTGTCTTGGACTTATGTTGCGCTTAATGGTAGAGGACACACCACTGTACAGTATCTACAAAAGAGGATTGTTTTTAGATAATAATGAAGTTTGTTGTGTTTTCCTCATTCATTCACTGGCTGGGGCAGCATTTATTGCTCATCTCCACTTGCTCTCCAGAAGGCAGCATGAAGTCTTGAATCGCTACAGTCTATCTGATGTCAGCAGACCCACAATGCCATTAGGAAGGGCGTTCCAGGATTTTGGCCCAGTGACACTGAAGGAACAATGACATATTTGTAAGTTAGGATGGTTAAAATCTTAGAGGGCATTCCAAATGGTACAGCCTTGTATCTTTGCCATTGCCTTTCTCAATACGATTGGTCGTGGTTTCGAAAGGTGCTGTTGAAGGAGAGGCATCCCTCCTGGTTCCCAATAAGTTCAAATTTCCTAGGATTCATTGATGCCACTTTCGATTAAATCCTGCCTGATGTTAGTGGCAGTGATTCTGAACTCACCGTTGGAATTCATCCTTTTACTCACGTTTGGACCCAGGCTATCATGAGGTTAGGAGTTGCATATGCATCAGTGAGTGGGTTATTGCAGAGTAAGTGCCACTAGCTATCATTGTAAAAGTGCTGTTGAGTCTTCAACATCAACTGCCTCAATCTGTGCGATAAAAGAGCTCCTACAAGGGGCGGGGGGGGGAGAGGGAAATAAAGCAGTCTATCTCCTGTGATGCCCACCTCTCTCTAGGGGCATGGAGAGCATTGATGGACTGTGTGTGCTCCCTCTCCAAGGACCCAGGCTCAGACATAACTGTGGAAGAGGGGCAGGCAGTCGGCGGAGATGACCCGCCTCCAATGCTTGGACCTGTTTATAGGCAGCCTGGCCAGGCCAAGGAGCAGATCCACGAGGAGGTCTTCCGGACTGCCCACACTGGGTGCCCAAAGATCAAAAGTGTGGGGCTGAAGTGCAACACAACAGAAGGCTTTTCAGATCACTAAAAAAGGCTCCAATCACCTTCGACCAATACTGGGTCTGCTTTATCTTTTTTCATATCCAGAAGTGCTTTCACACTCTCAACTGAGTGACTTTGCCGCCACCAAAATCACCGGAATCTTTTTATTCCTTTTTAGACACTAGCCATCATCAATAAAACACCCGTGTAGCCAATTAACTATTTACATGCAAAGCACGTTAAGGTCAATGCAAACTGTCAAAACTGGGAGGGGGGGCGAGGGTTTAGGGAGAGAGGGAAGGGACGAAATCAAAATGGAGTTGGAGGGGGAAGTAAAACACAAAATCCTTCACGGTGCCCACCTCTCTCTCGAGATGTGCCCCCCACACTCCGGTGATACATCTTTTCCTCAAATTCACTCTTAACCTTCTGCTCCTCATCTTAAAACTGTGTCCCTTGGTTATTGACTCCTCTACTGAGGCAAAAGGGTTTTCGTTATGTACCCTATCTAAGCCCCTCATAACTTTGTATGCCAGGTCTGTCCTTAGCTGTCTCTGTACTAACAAAAACGACTCCCGGCCTATCTCATCTCTCTTCCTAGAAGGGGAGCACTGGTGATAACAAACCACTCCAACATTTGCTGGTAGTGATTGGTTCCACAGCACATACAATACATTAAAAAAGAGAAAAGACACATTAATGTTTCTGGTATAACTGAACTGAAAACTGAAAATAAGTATGTTAGCATGGATGGGATAAAAGGTAAGAGAGAAACAAAGGACATTTAATTATTGAAAGGAAATTAATAGGTTGAATGACATGCAAGCTGCTTAATGGATACACACAGCATTGCGTACAAAAAGAACATCCTTTTATGTTACCATTCAGGTCTTTGAAGATAAGTCCTTAAAAGAGGAACTGTAGGCACATCAGAAACACAAGTCTTCGCAGTTAAACAAACCTTTTTTGCATATTCAAGATTTTCCTGACTGTACATACAGCTCTGTAGTCAGTACCTACCTTGAGGTCTCCCGTGGTGAATGACAAAGGTAGCAGGGACATGGAACACCAGCACCGGCAAGGTCCTCTCCGAGCCATGGCTCATCCCAAATTGGAATTGTGTCGCTATCCCTTCACCATCACTGAGTCAAAATGCCAGAACTCTCTTTTCTACAGCGCTGTGGATGTACCTGCGTATTTAATCGTGGTTAGCAATGCCCTGATAAATGAACAGCCCAGGTGTTCATGAAGAAAAGAAAGAATTGAATTGGTATAGCACCTTTCATGACATCAGGGCACCTCAAATCAGAAATTGGACCAGGACGTGCAGATTTAACCCACTCTTGGATGAAATTTTTTTACTGAACTCTGCTTATATTTCTGCTTGCAGTGCTCCTATATGTCAGAGTGCATGAGTTCTATCCCACATTTAGATTTTATAGTATGGACATAAGACAATAAGAACTAGGAGCAGGGGTAGGCCATCTGGCCCCTTGAGCCTGCTCCACTTTTCAATAAGATCATGGCTGACCTTTTCATGGCCTCAGCTCCACTTACCCATCCTCTCACTGTAACCCTTAATTCCCTTACTGTTCAAAACATTATCTATCTTAGCTTTAAAAACATCTACTGAGGAAGCCTCAGCATCTTCCCTGGGCAGGGAATTCCATAGATTCACAACCCTCTAGGTGAAGAAGTTCCATCTTAATTCAGTCCTAAATCTGCTACCCCTAATTTTCCTAGTTTCACCCGCCAGTGGAAACATCCTCTCTACTTCTATCTTATCTATTCACTTAATAATTTTGTATGTTTCCATAAGATCCTCTCTCATTATTCTTAAATTCCAATGAACATAATCCCAGTCTACTCAATCTCTCCTCATAAGCCAACCCCTCAACTCTGGAATCAACCTAGTGAACCTCCTCTGCACCCCCTCTAGTGCCAGTACATCCTTTCTCAAATAAGGTGACCAAAACTGCACACAGTACTCCAGATGTGGCCTCACCAGCACCCTGTACAGCAGCAACATAACCTCTCTGCTTTTAAACTCAATCCCTTTAGCAATGAAGGACAAAATTCCATTTGCCTTCTTAATTACCTGTTTCACCTTGTTTAAGCACAGGACCCCGGTATTGAATTTTATCTTTGCACTTCCCATCTGTATTCGAAATCCAACCATACTATGATTGCTCCTTCCAAGAGGATCCATAACTATGACATCATTAATTATTCTTTCTCATTACACAGAACCTGATCTAGGATAGCTTGCTCCCTCATCTCTTCCATGACATACTGTTAGAGAAACATCCGCGGTTACATTCAATTAACTCTTCCTCAAGGCTACCCTGACTGACCTGGTTCAAGCAATTGACATGTAGATTAAAATCCCCCATGATAATTGTTGTGCCACTTTTACAGGCATTAGTTATTTCTTTGTTTCTTGCCCACCCCAGTGGGATGTTATTATTCGGTAACTTATAGACTACGCCTATCAGAGACGTTTTCTTCTTAGAATTTCTAATTTCCAACTAAATGGATTCAAATCTAATCTCCATAGAACCTGTATCATCCCTCAGCACTGCCCTGATGTCGTCCTTAACTATCAGAGTTACACCACCTCCCTTACCTTCCTGTTTGTCCTTCCAAATAGTCTGATACCCCTGGATGTTTAACTCCCAGTCATGACCACATTGCAACCATGTCTCCTCAACGGTCAGTAAATCATATTCATTCTCAATGAATTGTGCCGTTAACTCATCTATCTTGTTACGAATGCTACGAGCATTCAGGTAAAGTGCTCTTATGCTAGCTTTTGTACCCTCTTTATGAATTCCAACATTTTCAATAAGAATATCTCCTGAGTTATCCTTCCCCATTGCTTCTTTCATTGTCTGCAATTCAATTAAATCCTCCTGCACACGTGCTAACCTGCCGTTTTCCTTTTTATTTACCATCATACTTTTTGTGGTTTTCCCTTTCCCTTTACCCCCAACTCACTAGTTTAAAGTCCCAGTAATGACCCTATTTATCTTTTTCCATAGAACACTGGTTCCAGATTGGTTCAAGGTGGAGATCATTCCATTGGTACAGGTCCCTCCTGTCCCTTTGCAGGATATGGGAATTTCTGGTTAGATCAGCACTTATTACCCATTCCAAATCACCCTTGACCTTCTTGAACCTCTGCAGTCATTGGGCTGCAGGTCAGACCCATTGTGCTGTTAGGGAGTTCCCGAATTTTGAGCCAGTGATGCTGCAGGAACTGCAATATGGTTCCACATCTGAATAGTGAATGGCAAGGAGAGGACATTGTAGCTGGTGATGTTCTCCTCTGTGCGCTGTCCTTCGCCATAGAGGTGGAAGTGGTTGTGGGTTTGCAAAATGCTGTCGAAAGAGTTTTGGTGAATTTCTGCAAGACATCTTGTAGATGGTGCTACTGTGCACTGGAGTGAATATATTATTTGGAGAGTCAATCAAGTGGGCTGCTTTTTATAAACACTTTTGGGCTTCTTGAGTGTTAGAGCATAGAGCAGTATAACACAGTACGGGCCCTCAAGTTTGTGAAAGGCCTTCTATTCTACTCTAAGATCAGACTAACCTACATACCCTTCATTGTACTATCTTCCATGTGCCTATTGCTTAAATGTCCCTAATGTATCTGACTCTACTATCACTGCTGGCAGTGCATTCCACGCACCCACCACTCTCTGAGTAAAGAACCTACCTCTAACATCTCCTCTAAGCCTTCCTCCAATCACCTTAACATTATGGCCCCTCATGATGAACATTTTCAGCATGGGAAAAAGACTCTGGCTATCCACTCTACGTCTCTCAACACCTTGTACACCTCTACCAAATCATTTCTCATCCTTCTTCACTCCAATGAGAAAAGCCCTAGCTCCCTCAACCTTCCTTCATAAGACATACCCTCCAGCCCAGGCAGCATCCTGGTCAATCTCCCCTGCACACTCTCTGAAGCTTCCACCTCTTTCCTATAACGAGGCGACCAGAACTGTATTGTCGAAGCAAATGGAGAGTATTCCATCATACTCCTGACCTGTGTCTTGTCAATGGGGAACAGGTTTTGGGGAGTCAGAAGATGAGTTACTCACTGCAGAATTCTCAGCCTCTGACCTGCCCTTGTAGCCACAGTAAGCTAATGTTCCAATGACACGGGTTCAAATAGACCATGCTGATGGGTGGAATTTGAATTCATCCCAGTAAATCTGGATTTTAGAGTTAGTGTCAGTGATGGTGGCTGGGAAATTGATATCGATTATTATAAAAGTCCAACTGGTTCACTGATGCCTTTCAGGGAAGGATATCTGCCTTCCTTTACTGGGTGTGCCCTACATGTGACTCCAAACCCCCAGCAATGTGGTTAACACTTAACTGCCCTCTGAAATGGCCAACAAATTCACTCTGTCCAAAGGGCAATTATGGATGGGTAACAAATGCAGAGCATACCAACAACACCCACACCCCATGAAAGAACAAAGAAAAATCATTGATCGTTCCATTTAAAAGGCATCTGGATGGGTATATAAATAGGATTGGAGAGATATGGGATAAAGGCTGGCAAATGGGACTAGATAAGGTTAGGATATCTAAGGAGCAGGAAAATCGACGTTTCTCAGGAAAGGGCTTTTGCCCGAAACATCAGTTCTCCTGCTGCTCAGATGCTGCCTGACCTGCTGTGCTTTTCCAGCTCCTCACTCTCGACTCTAATCTCTAGCATCATGCTGTCCTTACTTTCACCGAGGTTAGGATATCTGGTCGACATGGACGAGTTGAGCTGTAGAGTCTATTTCTGTGCTGTATGTCTTTATTACTCCATCGCCCTTTCCACCAACCAGTGGGCAGCAGCTCCAGATCATGATCACTCACTGTGCTAAAACCAAACTCTTGCTCCTGTCCCTCTTGTCCCCAAGCCTCGATTTTGCCTCCAATTTAATGCTTAACAAGGTCAGCTAATGGGAACAACCTTTCCTTGTTCACTTTCTCAAAGCCATCATCATCTTGTCCATCTCAATAAAACCTCCACCTGGGTGGCTGGTTTCATAGAATAGAAAAGAACCATAAAATCCCTACAGTGTGGAAGCAGGCCATTCGACCCATCGAGTTCACACACACTGACCCTCCAAAGAGCATCCCACTCACAAACCCACCCCCTCTACCCTATTCCCACAACCCTGCATTTCCCATGGCTAATCCACCGAACGTACACATCCTGGGACACTATGGGCAATTTGGCATGGCCGATCCACCTAACCTGCACATCGCTGGACTGTGGGAGGAAACCGGAGAACTCGGAGGAAACCCACGCGGACCCGGGGAGAATGTGCCACAGGGCACCGTGCCACCCGTTTACGATAGAGAGTGACACTAACACACAGGTTCGATTCCCACAGCAGCTAGGTTTACCATGAAGGACTCTCCTCAATCTTACCCCTTGGCTGAGATGTGGCGACTCCAGGTTAAACCACCACCACTAGTCGTCTCTCTGTAGTGAGAGAGCAGACCTGATATAGCTTCCCTGCATTGATGCTCAATTCTCCTACTCATATAGACCAAGGCATCACATGTTTTACTGACTAATCTCCCGGCCACCTTCAAAGGAAGCCCTGTGCCATCTTTAGCAATGTGCCTCTAAACTGTTATTGCCTGCCCCTTCTGCCAAGGTAAAGTCTGATGCAAATTCGTATCCTGCGCTTGTATTCGTCCAATAAAGGGCGTACTCCCTGTTATTTCTCTTCCCAAAATGTTTAGCCAGCAACTCACTCAGAGAGACGGGTCACCCCTGCAGCTCTGTCGACTGGTCTCTGAGCAGCAGCGAGTAGCTCAGGGAGAATTTGCTTGCTCGTATTTAACTCTAACCCATGGGTCTCTGACTGACTCCTTACTAAGTGGGTTTCTGACCTTGCCCTTGAAGTTTGCAGCTGCGCAATTGCGTCACGGTTCTCTGTGGTGACTTTCAAGGTGCCAGCCAGGGAGCTAAGTAACTGGGAACCACCAACAGCCTGCAGGAATCTGGGTGGCAGCATCCCCAGGGAATTGCACCAGGGTTTGAGAACCAGCTTTTCATTTGGTGCCACTGCGACCGAGGCTCGATTAGATATTCCGATATGAGGTCAGAAATGAGCTTGAACTGAAATGCGCAAGGAAAGAACTTGCATTTGCGTAGCGCCTGTCAAGCACTCTGTGCAACCAAAAGTGCATTGGAGTCAGTGGTCTGCAATGGGATCACACACTGTCGTGGTGTGGACGAGCCTCCCAACTCACTTAGGCACAGCAAGCTCCCACGATCCAATGAGCAGATAATCTGTCTCTAGGCGAAAGTGAGGACTGCAGATGCTGGAGACCAGAGTCGAGAGTGTGGTGCTGGAAAAGCACAGCAGGTCAGGCGGCATCCGAGGAGCAGGAGAATCGACATTTTGGGTGTAAGTCCTTCATCACCCCGGAACGTTGATTCTCCTGCTCTTTGGATAATCTCTCTCTGGCTTATGGATCAAATATACATTTTAACCATGCGGTCCCTTTTAAACTTCAATCCATTATGGCCACCTGAACAAATGGACGCCACCTCAAATCATTGTCTCATTGAGAAGTCAGCTCCTCCTAAAATGTAGTGTCCCCTCAGCAGTGCACTGTAGCATCACCCTGGATTGACGTGTCTAGATGTGAAATCAGAACCTCTTAAATTGAAGTCAAAAACAGATTGACTGATCATGCCCTCATTTCTGTTTGAGGGATCTTGCTGTGCACTTAGTGCTGTTTTTTCTACATGACAGCAGTGACATTACAGCCCTTCAACAGAACTTGATTGGCTGTGAAACAATTTGGGAAGTCTTACATTTGTGTAGATGTAACTCACAACTAAATTTAAGTTAAATTTATAAAGCACATTAATTGTAATTAAAGACTCTTCAAAGAACCAGGTAAAAGAAATAAAACACCAAACCCTCAATAAGATATTGGGTCAGATGACCAAAATTTTAGATGAAGAGGACGGCTTTAAGGAATGTTTTGGAGAAAGGGTAAAGAGGCAGTAAGGAAATCCCAGAGCTTACCTGTAGCATCCTTGAGTATTTCACTACATTTTGACCATCTCAAGAGCTTACAGTTATGTTCCAAACAGGATCAATCTTGGGAATGGTTAAGAAAGCGGGTTATAAGGTAGAAGACAATGGGTGCTTGTTAGAGGGGTTATGTGCGGAGGCGGGGAGGTGGGAAAACAGTGAATGGGATGCCCAGGGGCTCTGTGCTGGGACCACTACTGTTTCCAATTTACATCAAAGAGTTGGATTCAGAAACGCAGCACAAATTAGTCATGCTTGCAGATGATCTGAAACGAGGAGGGGCAGTGGAAATGAAGGAGGCAGCTCAGAAATCGTAGAAAGCGCTGGACAAAACATGTGTGTAGGCAGAACAATGGGAGATGTAATATAATGCAGGCAAGGGTAAAGAACAATGCAGATTGGATACTGTAATGTCGTGTTTACATTACTGAGCAGGTAATCTATAGGCTTGGGATGACAATCTGAGTTCAAATCCCACCACAGCAGCCTATAAATTTTAATTTAACGCGTTAAAAATAATTCTGGAAGCAAGCAGCTGTTAATAATAAAAGAAAAGTGACTGGGAAGCTGTTTGATTAATTGTAGATAAACCCAACTGGGTCAATGGCCCTGAGGGGAGGAAACCTCTGATTTTTGCTCAGTTCTTGCTCAGTCTGCTGCAGTCCCCTGTACACTGATGTGGTGGGGCCACTCTCCTGCATTGGGCATCAAGAACAAAATAATAGCAGATGGACACATGAGGGGAGTGCCCTCAATGTTGAAAATGACTCAGAAGTCTACCTGGCAATGCTGACTCTTATCTCTGGGTTTCAAATGACTGATAGTGAATCCACAATATGTTTTACACCCATTGGTTGGTTCTTTCAGCATCCCACACTCCCCCAAATGGGCTGAACGCTTCTATAACATTAGTTACCTTTGCATCTGACAGCTTTTCTATCACTGGTGGGACGTGGCCAGCAGTCCTATCTCATCGCTAATTACCCTGGGCTCGGTAATGGTGGTGAGCTGTTTGCTTGAAGAACTAAGATGGGGTTAAGGATGTATCCCACGTGGTGTAGAGGCACTCGGAATGCTGTTAGGAAGAAAGCTGCAGATACTCTTTGGTCTGCCTGAAACTCGTTGGTCTTCCAGAGCAAGGAGTTGACCCCAAGCAACTGCTGGAGACTGGCACATTCCAAGGGTCAAGACATCTGAGGGATGCACTGAAGCCTGGGGCAGCTTTATTGAAGGTCTACCTACTGAAAGTAAATGGGAGTCTGCTCAGTTAGGGGACCCTCCTATTGCCTCAAATGCATGTAGATATAGTTTTGTATGTGTAAGAGATGTCTTTGGTTTGTTTTGGATAGAGTCAAACTTCAATGTTTGTTTGTTTCTTTGATACGCTGCTGTACAGAACCGAACTGTGTTTGTGACTATGTATATACAAAGTTCTTTTTGTGAATAAAGTATATTTTTGAAATAATAAAACACGTCTCTTTTGCTGCAAACCCTCCCTGTGCACCCAGGTTGCTGACTGGTATCAATAGACATTGACTTGCCTGCACTAATCGCTGTGTTCTTTCAAAGACAACAAGATCTGGAATGGGACTCAAACTCCTGGTTCAGAGGCAGGAGAGCTACCCACTGAGCCACTACTGTCCTCTTTTCCTTGTCCATTGGCAAGAATTAAAATTACTCCTATTATGTTCAAACAATGCAGAGAACTATTACATACTCAATAGAGTGTTGAATCATATAGGAGAAAGTGAGGAGTGCAGATGCTGGAGATCAGAGTTGCGAATGTGGTGCTGGAAAAGCACAGTAAGTGCACATCAGGAATGATGAAGGGCTTATGCCCAAAACGTTGATTCTCTTGCTCCTCGGCTGTTGCCTGACCTATTGTGCTTTTCCAGCACCACCCTCACGACTGTTGAATCATATAGCCAAGGTAGTACAATATAAGTTAGAGAAAGTCATGGTCACGGTTAGATCCCGAAGTGCTCAGTCCAATTCTGGTTACTGGATAATAAGGAAGGCGGAGATGGGGCAGAGGGGAGCAACTGACAAAGTCTGAGATACAAAGATGGATGGAAGGACATGGGCCTGAAGGACACTTCCGGTCTGAAGAGAAAGACACTCAGGGGATGTGATGACATAAAAGGGATATAACAACAAATTATGGAGTGCCTTTAACACAACAACACACAATAAAGCACTTTGCAGGAGTTATTATTGAACAAACGTCAACTTGAAGCAACATAGGGAGACAGCAGGACAGATAACAAAAGGTAATGCCTTCACAGATGAGAGAAAGGTATAGGGAGATAAAGAGGCTCTGGGAAGGAATTTCAGAGTTCTGGAACAAGGCGGCTGAAGCATTGCCTCCAAACAGAATGGAAGAAAACAAAGGAGGGGGGAAAACTCAGATCTGCTTAAGATAACTAATGATATTGAAAAAGTAAACCTGTAGTGTTCAAATTAAATTATTGGAGGGTGAGTTATAGGGAGACGCTGAATAGGTTGGAGCTATTTTCCCTGAAGCGTCAGAGGCTAAGGGATGACTTTATAGAGGTTTATAAAATCATGAGGGGAATGGAGAGGGTGAATAGCCAAGGTCTTCTCCATGGGCTGTGTTTGTGTGGGGGGGGTTTGGGAGGGGAGTCCAAAACTAGAGGGCATAGGCTCAAGGCGAGAGGGGAAAGATACAAAAGGGGCTTAAGAGGCAAACTTTTCATGCTGAGTATGGTATATGTATGGAATGAACTGCCAGAGGAATTACAACATTTAAAAGGCATCTGGATGGGTATATGATTGGAAGGGTTTAAAGGGACATGGGCCAATTGCTGGCAAATGGGACTGGATAAATGTAGGATATCTGGTGGGCATGGACAAGTTAGATCAAAGTCTGTTTCCATGATATACATCTCTGTGACTCCATGACTCTGTAACTAGAGCAAGGAAATACAGATTCACAAAGTAAAAGGTAAATTTAGGGCTGACATGAGTTCTCCTTCACACAAAGAGTGATTAACAATTGAAATAGACTCCTAGAGAGCGGTGTACAGGTAAAACTCCTGGAATCATTTGAGAAACTGCTATGCTAAATGGAAGAAACTATAGGGGCCAAAACATCAATGGAGTCAGTGGCAAGCTTTCAGAGCTGTTAAACCCATTTCCTCTCAAAAAATGCCTGACCTTTTTCCTGTTGTCCTGCGGAGGCAGTAGAAAGATGGATGAGGGCCACTCACCTCAATGATGCTAGCCCACCTTAAAAGTTCTCCATCAATCCCCAATATCCCAGATGGGAAGACCTCAGGAACCATGTTTTTGAAATGGAGATGTAAATAGAATCAAGCTTCGAACAAATCTAATGGAGTTCTTACTCAACAAACATAATACTGAAAAAAAACTCTCATTCATAAAACTAATCAAAAAAATGTTAAATCCTCTCAAATGGTCAATCTGTTGTATAAGCAAGTTTTCTTTTAGCGGAATTGTAGCTCAGGTTGATGATAAGTATGTAAGTTTGCTCGGTGAGATTCTCATTGATGATGTTGCCTAGTGATGGTGATGAAACATCTGAAAACAAATCTTCCAGCTCAACAAGCTAATTTACACGCTTAAGCATTTATTTAGTTTACACTGCAAATGTCAGATAATCCCTTATGAATCTTTTAAAACTGTCACTTAAAATGTGAGCACAGTTTCCTGCTGAGTTGAGTGATTCTTGAGATTTTGAATTTCAGCCAAGTATTCATAATGAGCATTGCTGTAATAATAAACTGGGATTACTGTACAGAGTAAATTGTTTAGAGTGGGAACTCTAAGCAATGGAGTCTGTTGAAGCTGAAAAGAAAGTCCATTTTATGCTAAGCCAGATGTCCTGTCAATCAAAGCTGTCCAGGAGCAGATGAGAGCTTTTACCCCTTTGAATCTAAGCGGAAAACTCTTTTTTCAATTTAAAAAGAACTCTGGGCATTTATTTCACTACAGACTTTTAGAGTAGAGTTGCAAAACAATGTTTCTTCAGTTTTGAATGCAAAGGAGCATTTACACAATGATGACGAAAGTAATGATGATCTTACTTCTACAGAACTTAATTTTATAATTAATCACTTTAGCAAAAAAACACATCTAACTTACTTTTAACTCTTGAACCTAAAAAATGAGTTCTTTATTTTGAACTCCAAAGCTTGCCATAGAGTCAGCGATATCTACAACACAGAAAGGCCCTTCAGCCCATCAAATCTACACCAGTCAAAAAAAAACACCTAACTATTCTAATCCCATTTTCTAGCACAGCACCTATAGCTTTGGGATTACAAGTGAATATCTAAACACTTCTGAAGTGTTGTCAGGGTTTCTATCATTTTCAGGCAGTGAGTTCCAGACTTCCACCACCCTCTGAGTGAAATAAAAAAAATCATCACATCTCTCTAAACTTTCCATCCCTTACCTTAAATCTATGCCCCACTGGTCATTGATACACCACCAACAGGGTCATCTCCTTCCTGACTACGCTATTTATCACCTTCATAATTTTATATATTTCAGTCAGGTTACATCCCTCAATCTCCTCTGCTCTAAGGAAAACAATTTCAGTCTATCCAATTTCCTTTTGTAACTAACACCCTCCAGCCTAGGCAACATCCTGGTGAATCTCATCTGCATTTTCTCCAGGACAATCACATCCTTGCTATAATGTCTGAAGTGATTGAAACCAGAGCCAGGTAGATCTCATTGATGGTTGGATCCTTGTTTGGGGATGTTAACCTGCACTAATCAGGGAGCCCTGGCTTGCAGATATGAACAGGAGACTCAGAGGGTCTCCTCAGTCTAGGGACTAGCACTGAGCTGGCTGGTCAGAGCCCATGTACAGTGCACATATAAATAAAGGGGACTTGGTGACGGGATACTGGCCTCTGTGAGTATTTCAGTGGTGGTGAATGAATACCGGGAGTAAGTGACTGACTTCCTTTATGTGATCCCACTTTTGGGATGGAGGTTGTCTCAATGGTTTCTGGCTCTTTCTGAGATGTTATGACTTCTAACAAAACAGGCTCAATATTATAAAATTAAGGGGAGGGATTTGGTTTAACATGTGACCCCCCCCCCCCCCCCCCAACTACACTCTCCCACCTGCAAACAGTCAATAACCGGAATGCTGAATGCAGTGCTCTTATCATAAAAAGCCCACAGGATGGGATTGCGATTGAGGATCCCCATAACTGTTGCCACTTACCATTTTTAAAAGCTTCTCAGCTCCATTCTAACATGGAAAGACTCTTGAAATTCCAGGTCTACATTCTTGCCCAATGAATAAATTAAGATGGACTAAATATCCGTCCTCCTCTGTAATTATCTATAAAAAGATGGAATTTTCCCATCAAGACCCTTGCTCGCTCTTTCTTCTTATCATACAGGATACCTCTGGTCTATGTCTAGGAATTACTTGCATATACCACAGCCTAGTTCAGACACTGCAAAGTGTTGTGAACTGTACTGAAAAGAGAGACATGCTTTTGAATCTTTTTGTCTTGTCAGGACCAATACAAGAATGCCAAATTGCAAATACTCACCAGAATTTATACTATAGAAGAAAAAAGTGTTGAATGAAGTCCCTTTATTGAAGGTATCTGACAGTTTCAACCTCGAAGTTTCTGCACTGCTCTGTCCTATACATTGGTTAATTCAGGTTAATGGACCATTTAATTTCCTAATGGCGAATGAAGTGACTTTGAATGATCAGAGAGATACATTTTAGCCATTATTAACACCAATAATCCTGTTGCCTTTTTTTCAAATGCACACTAAATCTAACTTGCTTCCAGTTCTGCAAAACAGCCTTGATGTTTAATTACTGTCCAGAAATCTAGACATCGCTCAGTGAATTTCTTCACTGTCTCTGGAGGAACTTGTATAAGCATGTTCGTTAGCCTGTCAGAAACTAAACACTGCGCCTCTCACATGCTGATGTGTTGTATTCCATAACATTAATGACACACCTTCTCTTTGTTAAGCACAGCAGGTCTTCCATGCTATTTCCGGCAATGATGACATCAGTATTTCCTGTTGAAACAAAAATATACTGACTCATACTCTGGTTGCTAATTGAAGTTTTAAAGATTGCTTTTCAAGTGAGATAAAATGATGTCAAGGTAGGTATAGAATCATAAAATTTTACAGTACAGAAGGAGGCCATTCAACAGATCATGTCTGATGGTAATATCCTGTTAAAAAAAGGGACATTAAACCAAATGAGAATGTAAGTGTTGGGCTTTCTGGACATTCCATAGAAAACTTTCTCGGAGTCCTAGTGTTTATCATTGATCTGCTTTTCCTACTGGAATTGACATTTTCATCATTAGGCATCAAGATATTTGATCAAGAACAACAATCATAGCCAGGAAAGTAGAGAAATAGTGGCTGGTTTTTAAAGGGGATATTTAATAATTCTCAGCAAAGATTTCTCCCAGTAAGGAAGAAAAGTAAGGCAGGCAAGACATTTGACTGGTTCCCTCACTGGAAAACCTGGGCACCCTGCCTGCTAGTTTGGGGATCCCATTTACTGGTGCCGACCAAGGGCAGTGATGGCGGTGGAGGGGGTTTGGCAAGGGAGAGACCGCGAAAAGCCACACCTCTCTCCTTGCCCCAAAACCATTCTCCCTGCAACACCCCTCCAACCAAACAGACCTAAAAGTGAAACATCTCAGTGTAGGATCTGCTGAAGACTAGACTTGCAGCAATAATGTCCAAGCCCCAGATGGTACTGGCTTCTGATTGGCTAGCAGACTTTCTGGTCAGCTCTTAACAACTAGTTGATGGGAAGTCGATCCAGTAAGTCTCCTCCTGCCCCCACACTTTACTGCAAAATGGAAAATCTCAGCTACAATGTGAGGTAGAGGACAGTTTTGTTCACTGTGTTTGCAGAAGGATAAAACAGCATTAGAAGCAACTGAGCCACTGGACCCATTCCTCGGTTGAAGGGATTAGGGTATGAAACAAAGCTGGACAGTCTGAACTTCCACCCATTGAAGTTATGAAGAATCAGAAATGATCCCATCGAAACATATGTGATCTGAGCAGAGTTGAGAGGGTGGAATAGGCTTGTTCATTGGATTTGTTGCAGGCAGAGTTAGACACATTATTGATTGATAAGGGGGTCAATGGTAATGGTAGGCAGAGAGGAATGTGGACTGGGAACACAACCCAATTAACTATGATCTAATTGAATGATGGAACAGGCTGCTGCTCTGAAGTCTATGTTTCAGGTGGAATTGAAATCTAGCTAGTGCTTTTTGATTTGGTGGCAATTTGTTCCATAGAGGTTACAATTCTGTCTGTTTCAAGAGAAATGAATCTCATGGAGAGTATAACGAGGGTTAGATGGCACTTTGCACACAGAAAGACATCCCTAGAATGCTAGACGCAGATTGGTGGAAAGACTTATTTCTTTAGTAGCTTTCACAACATCGGACCATACCTTACAGTCAGTGATGCAGTTTCAAAGTCTAGTCACTGGCGATGTTGGTGACAGTGTAGTTAGACTGCGCATTACATATTTCCAAGAAACAGCAAGATCTGTGACCTGGTAATTTGTTTCAGTGATGTCGATAGAGGGACGAATGTTGGCCAGGACAACAGGCAGCACTCCCTTCTATTCTTTGAAATGATCTTTTACATCCACGTGAGAAAAAGTCTCAGTTTAGCGTCACATGCAAACCAAAAGAAAATTGAAACATCAGCTTTGAAATTTCTTTTATGAATATTCTGGAGCAGGACTCGAACCCAAACTTTCTGACTCATGGGCAAGAGCAACAGTTGACTCAGAAATATGTCTTCTGGGTCTGATACTGTCTACTGAACAGCCTCTCCCTTTGAGGTTTTAAATATATGCATTTTCATATGAGAATACCCTACCCTTATCTCTGCAACATTGACTTAATTCTAAAGAAAATGCATTATATTAATACGGCTCTGGCCTTGCACACAGGCAGTCTATTGAACTTCTTGTTCCATTGTAGGCTCTTTGACGACATCATACAGATAACTGCCCTGCTTAAAATGCAATTGATACATAAAAAGATTTTTTATAAAAATTATAAATTTAGATGAGAGCATAAGAAAATGATTGGCTGTAGTTTGTTTATATATGTGGTAGAACCATGATATTAACAGACTCTGCCACAAACCTTGCCCATTAACGAATCCCACTCCTTTGATTTTTTTCTCTCTGTCTCATATTTCAAACAGCTGCAAGATTGAATAGTTGCTGAAAGAACACTACATCAACCATAATTCCCACAACCGTGCAGTATTTTTTTCCCTTCAATCATCAAAGCTTGTTTTGTCTACAAGATATTTGTGTAGCTATGTCTTCAAATCAAAGGGTATTTTGTTGAGCTTGCTTCTTTAATACACGCTTTTATTTTAACCTGGATCAGGCACAATACTTAGAATTCCAATAACGATACAATTATTTACTTAAAAAAAACACACACATTGCAAGAAAACACATGCATTTTCAAAATGAGTATCTGTTGCAACTGAGAATGATTTGTAGCTTAATGTGTAATTGAGATTCAATGAGTTCCTAATTACATGAGTAATAATTAAATCTATTGACTAACACACCGGGGCCGTTATGTTTATGAATTCAATGGCAGGCAGCTGACAGAAGGCTATCTCAGAATACAGTGACTGGTTCCCTTTAGAGTGCACGTCTTCATGTTTTGGATATGTTTCATAAGACCAGGCGAAGTGCAGCTGGAAAATGAATCGCACACGAACTGGAATCATTTAAAATATTTTGAGCCTTTCAAAGCAAAAATGGGGAGCTGTTTGTCTTCATGTTTAATAACAAAAAGACAGCAAGTTCCCTTCTCCATCATAGTTCCTCCATTTCCACTTGTTCCAAAGACACCAATGTACTGGCAGCGTCTGATCATGCCAGTGTTGCATTCCATTTTGTATCCAATTAAGTCCTATTAGTGGACAATTCGATTGTGGAAGGTCTCACAAGTCCAGATTTTTCTGTACTAAAGACAGAAATTGCTGGAAAGGTTCAGCAGAATCTAAGGAGACAAATCAGAGTCAATGTTTTGGGAACCCAAAACATTAACTCTGATTTCTCTCCGCAGATGATGCGAAACCTGCTGAGCCTTTCCAGTAATTTCTGTCTTTGTTTCTGATTTCCAGCATCGGCAGTTCTTTCGCTTTTTATCCAGTCTTTTATGTAGCTAATGTCAGCACACAAGCAGTTTAATCATTGGCAAACTCGACACAAAACAATATTAGACTTGGGCTATCCTGATCTGTGGGACATCAAGCTACTGGGTGTTCAGCCTTAATGTAGTTGAGTACATGCACATTTGTGAGACAAACCATTGAGGACTCAATTCCCTCTTCACAAAATTGGGAAGTTATCCAGGCTAACAGTCCTGAAGGAGTACTGTACAGTTGGATGTGCTGTGCTTTTGATGAGAAGCAAACACTGACGCCCAGAGTGGAACTTAAACGATGCTAGGTGTTAGTTCAGGGAGAGGTGGTGATTTTACATGTTTGCATTAGCCAATGTTTGTTTTTCAACCAACATCTGAAAACAGATGGTAACACAAATTTATTTCATGGCTGTTGCAGGAACATCCTGTGTGGAAATTGGCTGTCACATTTCTTACATTATTATCACAGTCAGAGGGATTTAGTGGCATTTCATTGGCTACGAAGTGCTTTGGGGTATCCTAAGAACATAAAAATTCTTATATAAATTATGACATTAATTTATTTCTCTTGATTTTTTCTCTCTTTTTTATCTTTCTTTCTCTCTTTCTTACTTTCTTTCATTCTCTCTTTAAGAGACCTAAGGGCTGACTTTTTCATGTAGAGGGTGGTACGTGTATGGAATGAGCTGCCAGAAGAAGTGGTGGAGGCTGCTACGATTGCAACATTTAAAAGGCATTTGGATGGGTATGTGAATAGGAAAGATTTGGAGGGATATGGGCCGGGTGCTGGCAGGTGGGACTAGATTGGGCTGGGATATCTGGTCAGCATAAACAGGTTGGACCGAAGGGTCTGTTTCCGTGCTGTACATCTCTATGACTCTATGACTCTATTATGTAAGCAATTTGGGGTTGATTAATCAACATATATTGTATTTTCTGCTGAGTTAATTGTACCTATATGGGTGAGACTAAAGGTATTAGCCATGGTTCATTGAATACTTCTCAACTTCTGTTCAAGTCCTGACTGTTTTCTTGCACACACCCCTGCACTACTTTTGTGACAGCAAGTTGCTTGTCAAATATTGTAGCTTCGATCTGCAGGTTCCTCTAACTAAACATTTGGAAGGTCATCTGTTTTTGCCATTGCCACCAACCCTACAACCTTGGCAATCTCTCCATTCTCTCCCTGTCTACTAGATCCTGAGTGATCTTCTCATTTCATATCCTCTCCATTTCAAAGACCTTCAATATACATTATAGTATATTCATTGCTCTATTTTTTTCCTCAGCCCATTTGCTGTCTAATTTCATTCATTTTTTGCCACCTCCATACTTGACCACTCTGGTGTCCTCTCTGTAGTGATTGTAATGAGGTCAGCCAGGTGGACCTCATAGAATATGGGTTTCCTGGTTGGGGCTGTTAATCTGGTCCAATCAGGGAGTCCTAGCTGACAGATATAAACGTGAGTGTCAGAGGTTCTGCTCACTCTGAGAGCGGACTCTGAGGGAGCTGGAGCAGTGTCAAAGACTCTCCACATGCAAATAAAGGGTGACTTGGTGACAGGATACTGACCTCTGCGGATTTATTTCACTCTCACCCTGCATTCTATAGAAACTTTACCTCGTTCAAATATCTGCCGAATAAAACCTGGAACTAAAAGCTGGTCTCAGTAATGGCGGCCATGATATTATCATTGATTGTTGTTAAAATGCATCAGGTTCACGAATGTCCTTTGAGGAAGGATATTTGGTGCCCCTTAACAGGCCTGGCCATTGGGAAGTCCAGACTCTCAGCAATGTAGTTTGGCACTTACCTGGACTCCGAATTGGCCAGTCAGTTCAAGGGCAATTAGGAATGGACAACAAATGGCAGCAACACCCATAGAGTCGATCTACTCTCCCCTAACTAACAAAAGTTGACTCCTGAGCCCAAAATGTCTCAAGTTAAAATTTTCAATTTTCTTTTTAAGGGCTATCAATGGACTAGTCCATTTCCAATCTCCAATATCTCGTCCAAATGCACAGCCCACCTAAATTCCCTAACTCAGTCTTTTGTTCACCATTAATAGCAGTGCATTCTGTTGTCAAATGCCTTATTTTGATTGTTTTCCTTTAATCTCTCCTTAATTCATACCTCTTTAGCTAAACCATTGGTTGACCCTTTCAATTTATCACACCTCGGTTCTGCTTCCACATTCTTTGAATGATATCTTTGCAAAGTTCAGTGGGGTATTATTCCATTTGAAAACAGCAGGTTCCTTTTTATTTCTCGTTATAGCTGGAAGTGCTATCACACACAACCTACCGCCAATTCACCCACCGAAATTTTCATCTATTAACCACCACCAGCAAATCACTCATGTTTCCTGTTAATCAGTTTATATGTAGAACCCAGTAAGGGTAATGCAATCACACCAAAGGTGAGGGAGAGGTAGGGAGAGAGTGGGAGAGGGCTATAATGCACTCTATCCTCTGTGGTGCCCACATCTCTCAGTCCAACAATACCAGGGAACGAACACAGCCACAGAACATGGGCAGGCAATTGTCATCCATGACCCCCTCCATTGCCTGCAGCCTGGATCTACTAAAGACAACTTGACCACGCCCAAGAGCAAAGCCACAAATAGGTCTTCCGATCTGCCCACAACCTTCCGTATCAGACGGCCAAAGATCAGGAGCATGGGGGCAGAAGCATGATCAGAAGCACAGCAAAAGGGTTTCCAGTTAGCTAAAAAGAGGGGTGGAACTGCCCACAACCAATATATACACGGTCCACAGACTCCACAACATAAACAACTGGGGTTGGGAGCCCGTAAATCACCACAAATCTGTAGTTACATGGGACTGCTGTGTGCAATCCCCTCCACCCCAAGGTCACTGAAAAGAGCAGATTAATGTTGCTGGTTAACACAATTCAAATGGAGCAAGTAATTGGATGTAGGTTTGCTCGCTGAGCTGGAAGGTTCTTTTTCAGACGTTTCATCACCATACTAGGTAACATCATCACTGAAGATGTTACCTAGTATGGTGACAAAACATCTGAAAATGAACTTTCCAGTTCGGCAAGCAAACTTACATCCAGAATCTCAACCTGAGCTACAAATCTTCTCAAAACTCGGAGCAAGTAATGTCCTTTGAATGCTGCCTCACTTATAGAATCACACAATCATAGATCCATACAGCACCAAAACAGATCCTTTGGTACAACCAATCTGTGCCGAACATAATCCCAAACTAAATTGGTCTCATCTGCCTGCTCCTGGCCCATATCCCTCCAAACCTTTCCTATTCGTGTATTTATCTAAATGTCTTTTAAACACTGTAGCCATACTTGCATCCACAACTTCCTCAGGAAATTCATTCCACACACATACCACCTTCTGTGAAAAAAGTTTGCACCTCTTTTAATTCTCTCTCCTCTCATCTTAAGAGAATGCCCCCCCTCGTCTTGAAATCCCCCATTCTGGGGAAAAGACACCTGCCATTAACTCTATCTACACAGCTCATTATTTTATAAACCTCTGTACAGTCACCTCTCAACCTTCTATGCTCCAGTGAAAAAATGTCCCAGCCTTTCTTTATAACTCAAACCCTCCATACCTGGCAACATCCTGGTAAATCTCTTCTGAACCCTCTGTAGCTTAATAATGTCCTTTCTATAACAGGGTGAACTGGACACAGTACTCCAGAATCACCCTCACCCAAATCAACACGATGTCCTGCTGGTGATGTGCGGTTACAGAGTCTGATATTCTCTGAAATTCCAAGCCCAATGCACACAGCTACAACTATTGGCTTCACGAATGACGACTTGGAATGGGTAATGCTCCATGCTCTAGATGAAGCCAAAATTCCTAGGGCAGTAATTTTGCCTTCATGTAATAATTATGAATCAGAGTTAATTCCTTCTTGCTATTTTAAGCAGACCCACAGGAGGTCACAGGCTAACACACACCATGATTTGGAGTGAGAATGTGTTACAACTGTTGCACAACTTAACACTCAAAGCAAACCAGTAATGATGGTGGTGAATCACCCATTCACCCCATTAAAAGACGTGTGTGAATTATAAGTAAAACATTTGTCCATGAATCCAGTTCTACAATGTGAAAACTTTAACACTGTTGTGTTTGGCCAAGCTGTCAATACTCCTGCCTCTGAGTCAGAAACTTGTGGTTTCCAACTCCAGTCAAAAGACATGGAAGCAATATCTAAGCTGTCAAACTGAAGCTGCAACTTCACTGTCCCTGAAAAATAAAATTGTCTTCTATCATTGATTATACAATACTGCTCATAGGTACATGTTGTAGGTAAATTAGCTGCTATTAGATTTGCATCGCAATAGGGACTGTGCTCCAGTCATTGTTAATTGGGTCTGAAATGGTTTGCAACCTTGTGAAGTCAAGACAGGTGTTACATAAATACTTTTGGCTTCACTTAATTTCTCATTCTTACTTGCCTTCTGAACAATTTGGAGTTAGACGACTAACTTTGATAACACTTTGTGCTGACATGGATAAGACTTATTATGTCAGTTATTGTGAAAAGGAAACCTCCCCATGTTTGGCATGCACAAGCCAAGTTCTTGCAGCTTTTTGAATACTTCTCTCAATTCTCTCGCTGCTGTTGTGACATTGGATTGCTTGTCCATGATCTAAGCTTGAATGGTCTACAATTTAATCCAACTGAGCGTTTGGAAAACCTCAAGAATTTTTAAAATCTTTTTCCACAAACCCTATATCTTTACAAAGAACCAATTGTAATGGTAGGGGACTTTAACTTTCCAGACATAAACTGGGACTGTCACAGTGTGATGGGGTTAGATGAGGAATTTGTTGAGTATGCACAAGAAAACTTCCTTTTTCAATAGTGGATGTACCTACTAGAGAAGGACCTTCTGTTGGGAAACAAGACAAGGCAAGTGACTGAGGTGATAGTGGGGAAGCACTTTGGGGCAAGTGACTATAATTCTAATAATTTTAAAATAGTTATGGAAAAGGATAGAATTGATCAAAAAGTTGAATCTGTGTATTGCAGTAAGGCTAATTTTGACAGTATTAAACAGGCACTTTCAATAGTTGATTGGGGGATGCTAGTCACAGATAAAGGAACAGTTGGGATGAGGGAGGGCTTTAGAAATGAGATATTGAGAGTTCAGAGCAGTAGTTCGTATTAGTGTGATGGGCCAATGGGCCAAGGAATGGCATATGAAGTTTAATTGAGATCAATGTGAGGCATTGCACTTTGGTAAGGCAAACCAGGCCAGGACTTGTACAGTTGGGTCCTTGGGAGTGCTGCCAAAAAAAAGAGACATAGGATTCAGGTGCATAGTCCTTTGAAAGTGGAGCCGCAGATAGACAGAGTACTGAAGAAGGCATTTGGCATGCTTGCCTTTATTGGTAAGAACATTGAGTATAGGAGTTGGGATATCATGTTGCAGTTAGAGTTATAAAGTCATAGAGTCCTACAGCATGGAGACAGACCCTTTAGCCCCAACTGGTCCATGCCGACAAAATGTCCATCCATGCTAACCTAATTTCCCTGCACTTGGTCCATATCCTTATATTCCTTTCTTATCCATGTATTTGTCCAAATGCCTTTTAAGTGTTGTTAATGTACCCGCCTCAACCACTTCCGCTGGCAGCTCATGTCCAGGACACTGGTGAGACCACTATTAGAATACAGCGTACAATTCTGGTTGCCCTTCTATAGGAAGGATGGTGTTAAACTTGAGAGGGTGCAGAAAATATTTACAAGGATGTTGCCAGGACTGGAGGGTTTGAGTTATAAGGAGAGACTGAAGAGGCTGGCTGGGTGGGAAGCTGAGAGGTGACCTTATAGAGGTTTATTAAATCATGAGGGGCATGGATAGGATAAATAGCCAAGTCTTTTTCCTGAAGTGAGTGAGTCCAAAACTAGAGGGCATTGCTTTAAGGTGAGAAGGGAAAGATTTAAAAGGGACCTGAGGGGCAACCTTTTCATGCAGAAGGTGGTGTGTGTATGGAATGAGCTGCCAGAGGAAGTGGTGGAGACTGCTATAATTACAACATTTAAAAGGCATCTGGATGGGCATATGACTAGGAAGGGTTTAGAGGGATATGAACCAAATGCTGGCAAATGGGACTAGATTAATTTAGGATATCTGGTCGGCATGGATGAGTTGGTCTATTTGCATGCTGTACATCTCTGACTCTATGATTCTATGAATCCATTCCCACTCCGACTTTTATCTCAGCTGACCCTCAGTCATTTTTCAACCCCTCCAGCTTATTCTTTGACTCTGTGTTGCGTTTATGATTCTGAATCATCTCCACATTTGACTGAGCTATGTGATTAGCATTCCATTTCCAGATTCCTCTCTAAGCGGGGAATGTTGGAGCGATAGCATCCTTGCTGTGCCATTGCTTAGGTTCTGGACCCGACATGTGGTACACCTTTAAGGCAGTTAGACAGCATCGTGACATGTGACATTCCAGTTTCAAGGTATCTGCCCTGCTTTGATAGCCATTATTGTTGTTATTATTATTATTTAATCAGTCATCACAGCGCAAGCACTGAATCCACACTGTAATTTGTAGATCTTATAGCAATGTAAGCAATTAGTGTTGTAACAAACTTGAAGACATCTGTCTCTACAAGATTCCAGTCTTCATGCTCTACGTTATAAGGGCTAACACATAGAGAACACACCGACCATGTCATATTGGCAATTGTGTTGGACCCAAAAACCAGATCAATGCTAGATCTGTCAATGGAAGGGTAGTAAATGAGGAGGGACCAGTGAATGGTTTACAAGGGCTGTCCAGGACTTGTATTTCTGAGGCTACAGCAGCCTCAGCTATGGAGACAAGACCTGGGAAGTCTGACCTGAGGGTCACTCACTGTTAACTGGAGGTCCTGAAGTATCTTAAGGTCTACAGTGAGGTGAAGGATGGTAAGCAGTGGACAATGTCTCAGTCCACTCAGGCATGGCAGGAAATGGTCATGGATCTGGTTTTATGATAGAGACATGAAGACAGGGAGTGACTTTCCAATGACAGGTGCTTTGTCCATCATTGGCAATGCGTGCCCAGATCCTCGTCTGCAAGACAGCTCATTTCCAAGAGACTGCAATCGACCTGCCATAAAAACTGAGCTGCCGGAGGCACTGGTGCTTGGTCTTGTTGAGAGAGTTAATTGTCTGTCTGTAAACCCAGTGCTAGGGATAGTGGGGGTCTCACCTCCCTGGAACTGGATCTTAGTATCCATCCCCTCCAGCTGGGGGGTCACTGATGTGCCTTCAAGAAGTTGGCAAACACCCATCAAGCAAGGAAAGCAGTCTCTGCAAAGGAGTGCTGTGAACAATAGACTCTTGACTGGCCATATACGGAACTCTTCATTTTCACTTACCAAATGCTTCCTTATCTCTTAGTTTCACTTACTGGAGGGGTGTAGGGGGGTCACCTGCATATTTTCAATCCCACCTGTGGAAAACTTAGAAGAGGGCAAAACTCAAAGTCAATTTTAGGGCATTTAACTCCCCACACATCCCCCAAAGCCCTGCATTCATTACTGGTGGGAAATTCTCCAACAGCGGGGAACAGCAAAACTCCATGAGATAAGCACAAGAAATAAAGTAGGGAATTGGAAAGGACTTCACTACCAAGAGAGTGATGAGAATGTGAAATTCCTCTATCACGGAGAATACTTGAACCCAATAGTTTCAATGAACCTAAGGGGGAGCCAAAGCAGGATATGAGAGGGAAAGAAACAGGGAAATATTCAGGAGTTTAAGTGATGAATAAATACTGGTTTCTCTGTTACTGTAGTGGAATTCCATGCCAACGTTTGATTGATTTTCCTCAGCTACAGGGGTTTAATCCACCTGTTTGGACATGTTAATGCCCATTTCTGTGGCAGATGGGATTTAAACCCAACTGTTCTGATTGAGGAAGGGGCACTGTCACTGTCACTGCACCAAAAGAGTCCCCAACCCTCCTGATCTATCCAATGATTAGATAGCCCACAAACCCACCAACACACTAAAATAGCAGCTAATGAACTTGAAAGACCCTATACAGACAACAAGCAAATCTAATGCCATTTACAAAATACCGTGCAAGGACAGTAATAAATACATTGGACAAACAGGCAGAAAACTAGCTACCAGGATACATGAACACCAACTACCCACAAAACGACATGACTCTCTCTCACTAGTATCCTTACATACAGATGAGGAAGGACACCACTTCAACTGGGACAACACATCCATCCTAGGACAAGCCAAACAGAGGCATGCACAAGAATTCCTAGAAGCATGGCATTCAAACCAGAACACTATCAACAAGCACATCGAGTTAACCCTATCTACCACCACCTGAGAAAAAGAACAAGAAATGACATCACCACAGGAAATGAGGTCACCTCAGGAAATGCCATCACCAACCCAAAGAAACCCAAACATATAAATATAAAGAAGGAATTATCAACAGTGCTTTCCCGGGAGACCCACTGAAGATGTTACCTAGTAAGGTGATGAAACGTCTGGAAATGAACTTTGCAGCTCAGTGAGCAAGCCTACCTCCACATCCTATCCAATGGTTCTGAGTCCATTGTTTTTACTGAGTAGTTTGTAGAAGCTTATGAGGTATTATTTGACACTAAAGTGTCTATATGAAGACATTAACCTTGTCCAAAACAGCTCCACTGACTTGAAGCAATAAATGATGTCTAATGTGCCCTAAATATATATTATTAGACACTCTGCTGTTCTATGAGACACAGAGCACACTGTACACAGAGTTACAATGGCAAGCTCCATATAAGTCTACACAAGTTGGACAGTATTCCATGCTCTGGAAGAAGCCAAAATTCCTGGAGCATCAATTTGCCTTTTATGCAATGATTAAGACTTACATTGGAGTTAATTCTTTCTTTCTACTTTAAGAAGGCTCCCAGTAACACATCATTGGCAGACAGGCTGCTTTGTAATTAATGTCCAAATGTGGAGTCAACAAAATCAACAATAATGGCAATTCAATCATCTCCCCTCACGAAACAGGATGGGTGCATCTTCAACCAGTCAGATCGATAATCGTTGCATCGGAGCAAAAATAGGCCTCAGGAGCCAGCTCCTCCATTAGCTCATGGTCTCAAAGACCTGACTTTGTTCCAAATTCCATGGTATCCGTCACTAACAGAAAAAACTGTTAATCGCAGCCTTTAACATATTGATTAACCTGTGTGATCAAACAGTCTCGTTTCCCTTGGATAGTCCTGGCTTTTCATTACACATCCTGACATCCTGACGGGTTTTCTCCAAACTACTCAAATTTTTGACTTTGGAAAAGATGCCCAGCCAATGATTGTCCAGTTTCCATGGCTCCTTGGGGAGGCAGGGTGCATCGTGGGTGGGGTGTATGGGGTGGAGAGATTCAGATTTGTGTGAAATTGTGCTTCCAAATTTCATGGCATGTATCTATCATTAAGATTGTTTCCCTCTGTTCTGGATTGCCCCACAAGAGGAAGTATTTCTCTGCATCCAGGAAGAGATGAGAATGGGATTTGGGAGCAGTTGTAGATCATTCAGCACTTGTCTCACCATTCAACGGGAATGCTCCTTTCCTGCTTGCTACTCTCATGACCCTTGACTCTTTCCTCTATTATTAGATGATCCGAATCAGTCATGGATAAATTCAATGATCCAACATCCACAATTTTTATAGTGAAGAGATTTTCACTAATGGAATGGCCCATTGGAAGAAGACATTTCTCCACATCTCTGCCTTAAAACGGAAACATCTTATTCTTAAACTGTGTCTTCTACTTGTAGTCTCTCCTAGAAAGCGTTATACCTTCTCAGAATCCAGCTTGTCAAGTCCACTTGGGATCTTCTATATCTCTATACCGTCAACTCTCATTCTTCTGAAGCTCCAATGGATACAAATTCCGACTTTCTGGATAAGCCCTTCAACCCCGGAATGAGTCAAGTGAACATTTTTCTGAAGTGCTTCTAATTCAATTACATTCTTTTCCAAAATTAGAGACCAAAGTTTTACACTGAGCTCCCAATGTTATCTCACCAAGGCCTTGTACAGCTGCAGTAGAGCATCTCTACTGTTGTGTTCCATTCCTTTTGCTATAAACATCAACCTTCCATATACCTGCTCTACCTGCATCCTAACTTTTGAAATTCCTGAACAACAGATCTCTTTGGGCCTCAAAGTTCTGCAAATACTCTCAATTTAAACAATATGCTGCCTTTCTCCTCTTCCTGCCAAACCGGACAAGATCACATTTTGCCACATTACACTCCCTCTATCAAATGTTTTATCTACTCACCTAGCTATATCCCTTTGAAGACTTTCTACCTCCTCTTGTAACTTACTTTCTTACCTAACTTGATATCATTGGCAAATGTAGCCAGTTTACACTTAATCTCCACATCCAAGTCATCAATACAAATCCTAAGCTGTTTACACCCCACCACTGATCACTATTGTACTCCACTATCAATATCTTGCCAATGTGAAGAAGACTCATTTGTCCATACTCTCTGCTACTTATCAGCTAACTAATCCTTTGCACACACTGATGTGCTACACAATACACCACCAGCTCTATTTTTTTGTATTCATGTATGAAGCAGCATCTTACCCAATGGCTTTTGAAAATCCACAGGTTCCCCTTTGTCCACCTTGCTGGTTGCTTCCTCTAATAACTTAACTACACACAGTTTCCCTTTCACAAAACCATGTTGACCCTGCCTGGCCACATTATGATTTTCTAAAGTATTTGTTGTGAATGACCAAGAAGCGGGTTAAAATGACTTGAGCCATATGACCCCTCCTCACATGATCACAAAAGAGGAGTGAATAAAACAGTGAAAAGAGCAACAAAGGTTGTGTATAACTGACATAAGAGAACTCAGTGAGTTGGGCTTTGTGACAGATAACCCAGTCATGGATAATTTCGTGGAAAGGTGCAGAAACAGCAGTTCCAGTTCACAACAAACATTTTCATTTATCCTAATACAACAGCTATTATTCTTCATTTAAAGCAGAATACTTGACAAATTTAAGAATCCAGTGACAAGATTTTCTTTTCAACAAAAGACAGCTTTTTAAACTTACTAACCCTGAGGAAATAATAAAAAGCAAACTCAAACACGCACACACAAAAATACATGTGTCAGGTCTTGAAAAAGAGGCAGTGTCTGATACAGACAGGAAGGGTAAGGGCACATAGCTTAAAGGCCATTAGAGGCATAGAGTCATAGAGGTGTACAGCACGGAAACAGACGCTTGGGGGCCAACTCGTCCATGCCGACCAGATATCCTAACCCAATCTAGACCTATTTGCCAGCTCCTGGCGCATTTCCCTCTAAACCCTTCCTATTCACATACCCATCTAGGTGCCTTTTAAATGTTGTAATTGTACCAGCCTCCACCATTTCTGCTGGCAGCTCATTCCATGCACCATCCTCTGTATGGAAAAGTTGCCCCTTAGATCTCTTTTATACCTTTCCCCTCTCACCCTAAATCTATGTTCTCTAGTTCTGGACTACCCCACCTCAGGGAAAATACCTTGTCTATTTATCCTATCCATGCCCCTCATGATTTTATAAACCTTTATGAGGTCACCCCTCAGTCTTCGACGCTCCAGGGAAAACAGCCCCAGCCTATTCAGCCTCTCCCGAGAGCTCAAATCCTCCAACCCTGGCAACATCCTTGTAAATCTTTTCTGAACCCTTTCAAGTTTCACAACATTCTTCCGATAGGAAGGAGACCAGAACTGCACGCAATATTCCAACAGTGGCCTAACCAATATCCTGTACAACTGCAACATGACCTCCCAACTCCTGTACTCAATACTCTGACTAATAAAGGAAAGCATACCAAATGCCTTCTTCACTATCCTATCTACCTGCGACTCCACTTTCAAGGATCTATGCGCCTGCACTCCAAGGTCTCTTTGTTCAACAACATACCCCAGGACCTTACCATTAAGTGTATAAGTCTTGCTAAGATTTGCTTTCCCAAAATGTAGCACCTCATATTTATCTAAATTAAACTCCATCTGCCACTCCTCAACTCAGTGGCCCATCTCGTCAAGATCCCGTTGAAATTTGAGGTAACCTTCTTCATTGTCCACTACACCTCCAATTTTGGTATCATCTGCAAACTTACTGACTATATCTCTTACACTCACATCCAAATCATTTATGTAAATGACAAAAAGTAGTGGACCCAGCACCGATCCTTGTGGCACTACACTGGTCATAGGCCTCCAGTCTGAAAAACAACCCTCTACCACCACCCTCTGTCTTCTATCTTCGAGTCATGTCTGTCTACATAGGCTAGGTCTCCCTGTATTCCATGAGATCTAACCTTGCTAACCAGCCTAGTCCTTGAGGTGTTAGATTTTAACATCAGATTACAAAAGTTGAAGGCTTGACATATATTCTCAGCAGTTGCAAAATTGCAGTTATCTTTGAGTTCTCAGGAAATGGTTGTTTTTCCAACTTGCTTTTTCAGCAGACATTGTCTTCAGGAGGGCAGTAAGGCAGGACAGGGAGTCAGAGAGGGACTTCCATTCCTCACAGTTACCAATCCATAGTTTGTTCTACTTTCGGCTGATCAAAATCAGCTGCTGAATTCGGATTCATTTTTATATTCCCACATCTGGTCCCATTGTCTCCCCAAGTTGAACATTTTGCATGCAATCTTTTATGTCCAATTTGTGCTACTTATCAGAGATATGCAAATTGAAACAGGAGATGCGAGTTTCTTGATGCATGACTCGGCGACTAGTTACAATGTCTTTGGATAAAAAGGCAATTTCATAGAGTCATAGAATCACACAGCATGGAAGCAGACCCTTCCTTCCACCAGTCCAGGCCAACCCTGTTCCCAAATTAAACTAGTCCTACCTGTCTGCACATGGTCCATATCCCCCCAAACTGTCCCTATTTATGAACTTACCCAAATGTATTTTAAGCATTATAATTGTAAATGGATCCATCACTTTTCCTGGCAGTTCATTCCACTCATTAGCTACTCTGTGCGTAAAAAAATTGGCCCTTGTGTCCTTTTTAAATCTTTCTCCTCTCATGTTAAAAATATGTCTGCTAGGTTTGAACTCCCCCACCCAAGGGAAAAGTCACTTGTCATTCACCTTATCTATGTCTCTCAAGATTTTGTAAATTATTCTCAATAAATTACTCCAAGTTGAACCTGCCTCACTCTGTGATCAGATAAGTCAGTTTTTATCATCTTAAAATTATTTTAGCCTTTAAAAGGTCTCAGATATTAAAATCAGAGAACAGAAGTTAGAAAATGGAAGATAAGCCATGTTTTACCACTATCCTGACATTGCTTCCAACTTTGCTTTTCATCCAGTTTTGTAGAATTTACCTGATGGATGAATAGAGCAAATCCTGAATCTATTCACGTGGGACTATGTTTCCTCACTATATCTCCTGAGAGTTAAAATAACTCATATCTCAAATATATCCCCTGTCCACCTATGCTAAACTTGCCACTAGCTAATATCTTCACTTTATGACTGGTGAGATCAGAAACAAGGGTCACAGTCTAAGGATACAGGGTTTTAACTGAGATGTGGAAAATGTCTTTCTCCCTGAGAGAGTGGTGAGCCTATGGAACTCTGTGCCACAGAAGCAGCTGAGGCCAAAAACATTGAATGTTTTCAAGAAAGAGTTGGATATAATTAATAGAACATAGAACGTAGAAAAGTACAGCACAGAACAGGCCCTTTGGCCCACAATGTTGTGCCAAGGATTAATCTTAATCTAAAATAAAATAACCTTACCTACGCATCCAACAATTCACAGCTGTCCATGTGCATGTCCAGCAGTCGCTTAAATCTCCCTAATGACTCCGCTTCCACCACCACCACTGGCAACGCATTCCATGTATTCACAACTCTGCATAAGGAACCTTCCTCTGATGTCCCCTCAATACCTTTGTCCTAATATCTTAAAACTATGACCCCTCATGCCAGTCAATCCTACCATGGGGAAAAGTCTCTGGCTATTGACTCTATCCATGCCTCTCATTACCTTGTATACCTCGATCAGGTCACCTCTCTTCCTCCTTGTCTCCAGAGAGAAAGGTTCTTCGAGCTAAAGGGATCAAAGGGTATGGGGAGGATAGAGGAAAGGGGGATTGAATTAGATGATCAGCCACAAGCACATTGGATGGACTGTGTAGGCTTGAAGGGCTGAATGGCCTTCTCCTGTTCCTGTTTTCTCTGTTTCTACCCTGATGTCCACATTCTGGTTCATACAACCAGGATATAAAAGTCTTGTGTTCAAAGTTGATCTTCAGAGGAGAAATGCAAACTGGTCAATCCTGCATGCCATTTAATGTGAGGAAATTTTCTATAATCTTGTCTTCTTTCTTCCAAAGTCAAAATGTTTTATGGAAGAACTTTAAAAATTAGTTATGCCAGAGTGTTACAAAAACTGGTTCAGTGACTGCACTGTAAATAAATCCCTTTATTCTCATTATGTGCTTGCGTTTTGAAAAGTAAGAGCTAAAGTTTGCAGTGTGTTCCTTTATCACGAGAGTCCATTGTTTCTGCTGGGGACCTCTTGACCTTTTTTTGCTGCAGATGAATTTTTGAGCCACGCTATATAGGCCTGTGGTTCACACGCCCTAGATCCTGAAGTCAACATAACTTTGTTGTAAACACCACATCCTTTATGCTTTGTTTAACCCCCATGAATGGCACATTTCCTCTCTAGTTTTCTAGCTTTCAAAATAAACACTGCTAACAAAACGTGGTGTCAGGAAATGTTTTACTCTTAACCTAGAAATACTCCAAAGCAAAGCTAGAGAGATTTCTTTTGTGCCCCAATTGGATTGTCATTTGGACTTGAGTGTTTGAGGTCAATTGTGTGTTGAATTAGTTTTCAATATCATAGCCTATTATGCAAGAATTAAGTTGGACTAAGATATTAAAGGCTGTACTAAGAACCAGCGTTGTCCTCATAAAATCTTATAACTTTAAGAGGTTGCTAAAATTTAATGTTGACATCCTGGCCTTCAGTTATCCGATTTCTCCCTCTCTTCCTTTTGGAAAAGTGCTGCATGGGCTATCATAGACTCAGCCAGCACAAAAGGAGACCATTTGGTCTATTCATCCTATACTAGCTCTTTGAAATATCCTCTTTCTCCTCTGTCCTGCAAGCTCTTTCTTTTGAAGCATTTATCTAACTTCATTTTGAAACTTGCTGTTGAATCTTCATGCATTGCCCTTTCAGGTGGCGAATTCCAGATCATAACACGTTCACCGCATAAAATATTCTGTTCATTTCCTCCCTGGATCTTTAGGCAAGTTGAAAAAAATTGGCCTCTAGTTACAAGTCCTTCTACCAATAAAATAATTCCTTCCCTCTTTATCAAAACATGTAATGATTTTGGACAGCACAATTGAATCTTCCCTGAATTTTCTCAGCCCCTAAGGAGGCCAGCCCCAGTTATAATGATGGCTCCTTATCTCTGATATAATTCTAATAAATCCCTTTTACACCTCTTCAAGATCATAATAGTCTTCATGAAGTGGGATGCGCAGAATTGACACAATAATCAGCTGAGACCCGGCTGGAGATTTATAGAAGTTTGATCATCTTCTTGCGTTTGAACTCTGTATCCAGCTCTGATTTTACTAGCTCCTTAAAGAAGGCTGGAGAATGGCAGAGAAAGGGATGGAGTAAAATCTGACATCTTTATGCCACAGCTGGTTAAATTGATTAATTCTCAGACATTTTATTAGCATTGGAATGCAGCACTTGTTGCACAGAGAGTCTTCCAGTTACAGTCATAGAGTCTTACAACACAGAAACAGTCCCTTCAGCCCAACTCGTCCACACCAACCAGACATCCCAATCTGACCTAGTCCCATTTGCCGACAATTATCCCATTTCCCGGTAAACCCTTCTTATTCATGTACCCATCCAGAATGTCTTTTAAATGTTGTCATTGTACCCTCCTCCACCACTTCATCTGGCAGTTCAATCCATACACACACTGCATGGAAATGTTCCCCTTCAGGTCTTTTTAAAATATTTCCCCTCTCACCTTAAACCTATCCCCTCTAGTTTTAGGCTCCTCCACTGCAGGGAAAAGACTTTGACTCTTCACCCTATCCATGTGCTTCTTGATTTCACAAGCCTCTATAAGATCACCCCTCAGCCTCTGACGGTCAAGGGAAAATCACCCCAGCCTATTTAGCCTCTCCCTATAACTTAAAGCCTCCATTCCTGGCAACATCCTTGTAAATCTTTTCTGCAGCCTCTCAGGTTTAACAACATGCTTTCTATAGAAGGGCGACCAGAATTGTATGCAGTATTCTAAAGGTTTCCTCATTGATGTCTTGTAGAGCCACAACATGACATCCCAACTCCTGCACTCAAATGTCCTGACCAATGAAGGCAAGCGTGCAAAATGCCTTCTTCACTACCCTATCTACCTGCGACTCCATTTTCAAAGAATTATGCACCTGCACCCCTGGGTACAAAGAACAAAGAACAATACAGTACAGGAACACACATCTGAGACTGCGCCAATACATTTTGCCCTTCCATACTAAAACTGTCTTCATTTACAAGATCCGTATCCCTCTATTCCTTTCCTATTCATGTATTCATCCAGGTTTTTCTCGAATGCTGCTGTTGTGACTGCTTTCACCATTTGCTCTGGCAGCGCGTTCCAGGCTCTCACCACCCTTTGTGTGAAAAACTTGCTTCACTCATCTCTTTTATCAACCCTTGCACCTTGAACATGTGTCCCCTAGTAATTGACCCTCCACACTGGGAAAAAGCCTCATTCTTTCCACTCTATCCATGCCATACACAATCTTCTAAACTTTTATCAGGTCTCCCCCCTCAACCTCCTGCATTCCAGTGAAAGCAAACCCAGTCTATCCAACCCTTCTTCATAGCTAAAACCCCCCATACCAAGCTACATCCTGGTAAATCTTTTCTGTACCCTCTCCAAAGCATCCACATCCTTCTGGTAGTCTGGTGACCAGAACTGTACCCAATATTCCAAGTGCAACCTAACTACACTTCTATAAAACTGCAGCATAACTTGTCTAACCTTGTACACAATGCCCCTTCCAATGAAGGCAAGCATGCCATAGGCCTTTTTTAACTACCTTATCCATCTGCCCCACCACCTTCAGTGATCTGTGGACCTGCACACCCAGACCCCTTGGCATATTAATACTCCTAAGGGTTCTGCCTTTCACTTTATAATTTCCACCTGTACATCAGCTTCCAAATGCATCACCTCACATTTGTCCGGATTAAACTCTTTGTTCAACACTCCCCAGAATCCTACCATTAACTCTATAACTCCTGCTCTGATTTGCCTTACCAAAATGCAACATCTCACATTTATCTAAACTCAACTCCATCTGCTTCTCCTCAATCCATTGGCCGAATTGCTTTGAAAAGTCTTCTAGAGTGTGGACCTGAGTTTCTAAGGTGTATGCCTACCCCACAGAGGGAAACCAACAGTGACCAACCTGTGACCTATAAAACCATATGCCATAGGAACAGAAGTAGGCCATTCAGCCCTTTGACTCGGTTCTGCCTTTCAATGAGATCATGGCTGATTTGATCACCCTCAATTTCACTTACCTGCCTTTTCCCTCAGAGAAGAACTTCCTCCTCACATCTGTTTTAAATGTGCAACCTCATATTCTGTGATTATGCCCTCTGATTATACCCTCTGGACTCTCCCACAATGTGAGAGAAGCAATCTTTCTGCATCTAAACTATCAAATCCCCCGAGAATCTGTGCTTCAATAGGTCACCTGTCATTCTTCGAAACTGCAATGAGTACAGGCCCAATCTACTCAACTTTTCCTCACAAGACAGTCCCTCCATACCTGAAAATGTGTTGCTGGAAAAGCGCAGCAGGTCAGGCAGCATCCGAGGAGCAGGAGAATCGACGTTTCGGGCATGAGCCCTTCTCCAGGAATGAGGAGAGTGTGCCAAGCAGGCTAAGATAAAAGGTAGGGAGGAGGGACTTGGGGGAGGGGCGTTGGAAATGCGATAGGTGGAAGGAGGTTAAGGTGAGGGTGATAGGCCGGAGTGGGGGTGGGGGGCGGAGAGGTCAGGAAGAAGATTGCAGGTTAGGAAGGTGAGTTCAACTCAGATTTCTCCAGTTTCCTCATTTCCCCTCCCCCCACCTTGTCTCAGTCCCAACCCTCTAACTCAGTACCACCTTCCTAACCTGCAATCTTCTTCCTGACCTCTCCGCCCCCCACCCCACTCCGGCCTATCACCCTCACCTTAACCTCCTTCCATCTATCGCATTTCCAACGCCCCTCCCCCAAGTCCCTCCTCCCTACCTTTTATCTTAGCCTGCTGGGCACACTTTCCTCATTCCTGAAGAAGGGCTCATGCCCGAAACGTCGATTCTCCTGTTCCTTGGATGCTGCCTGACCTGCTGAGCTTTTCCAGCAACACATTTTCAGCTCTGATCTCCAGCATCTGCAGTCCTCACTTTCTCTTAGTCCCTCCATACCCAAGAGCATCCGAGTGAATCTTCTCTGGACTGCCTCCAATGCCAATATATCTTTCCTGAGGTAAGGGGCCCAAAACTGTTCACAGTATTCCAGCTGTGGTCTGACAAATACCTTGCAATTCTTTCTTTCGCAAAACCCCTCTACTTTTATACCCAACTCCCTTTGAAATAACGGTCAACATTACATCTGCCTTCCCTCTTGCCTGCTGAATGTGGATGCTAGCTTTTTGTAATTCATGGAAAGGATACCCAAATCCTCCTGTTCCGCAGCTTTTTCCATTCTTTCTTCACCTGAGTATTATCCAGCTCCTCTAACCTTCTGTGTCAAAATGTGTAACCTCACCTTTCCATGCATTATTTTCCGTCTGCCAAGCTTTTGCCCACTCACTTGACTCGGACACATCCACTGGAGAGCAGGAGCTTCCCATCTGGTCTCAACACAACTCAAAACAGTCCTTACCCTACACCAAACTCGAGATGCCCTCCCCTTCACCTTGGAGCCTCAGCAAGGACCATTGCCCTCTGTGGCACTGTGGCATTCATAATTAGTGGATTAGTGGGTCTTTTCATTGGCTGCAAACAGTAAAGTAACCATCCATGTTCCCAATCCCCTCTGGCCCAGGTTCAGCCCATAGACTTCATCCCAACCTCACTGTTGCCAGGACAATTCTGGCCTTTGTATCCATTTATAATACTAACGATCCCTAATGTTTTTTCAATAATTTTATTGACTTGCACTGCCACCTTCAAAGGTTTGTGCACGAGAGTCCCCAGGTCAGTTTGTCCCTGGGCCCTCTTCAATCTCCGTTGATTCTATTCCAAATAGTGGATTGTAAAGTCTCCGATATCAATACCATTCTTTTTGCTCTTTGATCAAACAGTATTACAGAGCAGGACATTTTCAAGTTGGCTGAAGATTTTGTGAAGGACATCAATGCCAGATTCAGGACTATAGGGCACAAGAGACACAGTGCTGTATGCTTTATTCCAAGTGAATTGTCAAGACGTTTCTGTCCAACAATGTTTATTTCTTCCTCAGGAGGGTCCAGTAGTGTTCAAGCAGGCAGCTCTGTGTGATATCTCTCTGTGCTGCACCAGTTTTGGCAGATCTTCACAGGAGTACAATGTCAATCCTGATTGAGCATCCAGAACACATCTTCAAACAGAATAGACTAAAGTTGTGGACCAATAAACCTGGTCTCATCAAAAGTCAGTGTGTGCTAAAGCTCCAGAAAGATGGTACAAATTCAAGACGTCTGGGAATATAGCGCCAATTATCTTTGGAGAAGGAAGTCTCTTTGAAATTGCCCGAAATGAAAACTTTTTGCAAAAGGAAGATAAATCATGGCTGTTTCCCAAGGAAGGGATAAACCTAATGGTGCTCACGCATTGGAATAATAAAAGATGCCCACATTGCTATGATGCAATCAGCAATATTCATACCCAGGGACAAAGTATTGTTTCTTATGAGTGCTTATCTCAAGGGTTTACTTTCTGGGTTTTTATGGGTTTTCATTTTCACTCTCACTCTTATTTATTAGTTGGTGCAGTCACATAGTAACAATATCTTCTGTATTTATGTTGACACATAGAATAGTTGAACTCACCTGGAAGCAATATTCAAACGATTCATCAATATCTCCAATAATGAACCACTTTACTGAACTTAAAACTACAATACACAAGGACAACATTGATTTCCGAGAAACCAAAATAGTTTAATTAGTAAAAGACTGCAGGTAGAAATTAACAAAAGTTTTTTCAAATTATCTGAGACACACTTCTATATACAAAAAGCCATCAACATAAATATGCCTTCTACAGATTGGTAAGATCGGCAAATGTTTTACCATCACACATGGCTGGAAGATTTTATATTTGTTGTTACAACCCTATTGACTGCAATTTGGTTCTCAGATTTCAATTGACAATTGACAAAGTGTGAAACTTTATTGCTGGAACAGCACAGCAGGTCAGGCAGCATCTAGGGAACAGAAGATTCGACGTTTCGGGCACATGCCCTTCTTCAGGAATCCTGAAGAAGGGCATGTGCCCGAAACGTCAAATCTTCTGTTCCCTAGATGCTGCCTGACCTGCTGTGCTGTTCCAGCAATAAAGTTTCAGCTTTGATCTCCAGCGTCTGCAGACCTCACTTTCTCCTCCAATTGACAGTGTTCATTACACTCGGATTCACAACACTATTTCCAAATATAGTAACTCCTCAACTTACAAAATCTTAAACTAAAGATTCCACATCAATTTTCAGCTAAGTAATTCCCTCAGTGATTTAAAGTTTGCTTGGATCCCAGTAAGCTGAGTTTTTACAATTTATAATTGTTCTCTTTTTTGCAGTTTCCCTGTCCTCCACTACCCCCTTGCAGCTTCTTTCTTCCCAGCATTTCACCCTCACAGCAACAATATGCAACCTCTTTTCTCACCCTCCCAGGTCAGACACCCCACTCCAGACTGGGGACATAGAACCCTCCCACTGACTCTCTGTTTTCCTAACTACTGGCTTCTGATCCAATCACAGTCCAGTTCCTTCCCACATTTGCTGCTGCCAATTCACCAGTGGGCCTATCAGCAACAAGCACGGGAGAGAACCAGTCTGTGATTGGATGAGTAGCTCATCTTAATTTCCTTCCATTCTATGTGATAGTGGGAGGAATTGTTTTGTTGCCTTTGGGTATGAATCCTCTGGAAGGTTTTGGGGACCTTTGGGATGGATTCACCTGCCAACTCTATGTATTTTTGCTGTTCACACCCTTGCATTTGAAGGTTGGGCATTTGCATGGGTTTCTGTGCTATCTTACAGATTGGAAGCAGTATGCATGGCTCAGTTGGTAGCATTCTGACCTCTGAATCCAAAAGTTCAAGACCCATTCTGGAAACATGAGCACATGATCGGAGTTGGTTCTTCAGTACAACATGGAGAGCGAGCTGCAGTATCAGAGGTACAGTCTGTCAGATGTGGCATTAAACCAAGATCCCATCTGTCCCCTCAGATCCCAAAGCATACATTGGAAAAGCAGTTGGTGAGTTCTCTCCTGAATTCTGCTTAATATTTATCTCTCAACCAACACTACTGAAATAAATTATCTTGTCTTATTCACACTGCGCTTTATAAGACTTTGATGTTTGCAAATTTGCTGCCACATTCCTTACATTATAAAAGTGATTACACTTCAAGTGCTTTTAATTGGCTACAAAATGCTTTGGGATGGTTTGAGGCGCTATAGAAATGTATTAGGTTGATTATTGCGGCAGCTATATTTATGGGTGGAAATTGCTACTATTCGAGAAGACATGAGTTTAAATTCCTACGGTGTACAAATTTGACTTAAACAAAGCTGGATTAAAAACTGGTAACCAACAAATCGATTTCATCTGGGGGGAAGCACCATGGCTAGTGAGTATACAGATTATGCCTGGGAGAATTCAATGTTCATTATTAACACTAACTCAGTAGTGCCACTACCGATTGAGCTGGCCAAACCCTGTAGGACATAGCTGCCTGACTGAGTTTCCAATTGTGCCACCACAAGGAAATAACTTAGCTTTCCTTTTTGTTCTCACCAATCTACCTGACTATGACAACATTGGCAGGAATAGTTACCTCTCAGCCAAGCTACACCTACACACTGGGGACATCAGCACGGTGGCACAGTGGTTAGCACTGCTGCCTCACAGTGCCAGAGACCCGGGTTCAATTCCCGCCTCAGGCGACTGACTGTGTGGAGTTTGCACATTCTCCCCGTGTCTGCGTGGGTTTCCTCCGGGTGCTCCGGTTTCCTCCCACAGTCCAAAGATGTGCAGGTCAGGTGAATTGGCCATGCTAAATTGCCCGTAGTGTTAGGTAAGGGGTAAATGTAGGGGTATGGGTGGGTTACGCTTCGGCGGGTCGGTGTGGACTTGTTGGGCCGAAGGGCCTGTTTCCACACTGTAATGTAATGTAATCTAATCTAATCCTCCATGATGATGTTAAGTGGGATTAATTATGAACTGAGCATTCACTGGCAAAATGTGTCAACTCATGGCCAACATATCCCTCCCTCTATCACTACCATCAAGCCAATGACCAACCCTGGTTCAATGCTGAGTATAGGAGACTTTAATTCAGTGGGGATCGCAAGGGGAAGCTCTCCACTGATTAGGGTCATCTCTGGCATAAAACATGGTGTTTGTGATTGTTGACAGACAATAACCTTAGTGTAAGGACATCAATGTCGGAACTCCTAGAGTAAAATAAATGCCGGCAATGAGAAGACTGATCACTAACTGACACACTTCATCTGATTGAAACTGCATATAGACAATATAAAATGAACTAATTATTCCTTCTTTCATCATTATCCAAATATTGACTAGATGGAGGCATTTCTTTTATTTTATGACTTCACAAAGGCAACCATATCTTTACAGCAGTCTTCATTGATCTCTCTGGACTTAATTGGATGCATATAATAAAACACACTATCTCCTTTTAGACAGACGTGGTGACTATCCAGCAAACACTTGTTTCCCAAGGTGCTTTATTCCCACACAGTAAAGCCATGGTGACGTGGTTTCGTTTTCTTAAAACCATTCCTAAATTGTATCTCAACCAGGTCAAAGTTGGACTTAGGCCATTCAGGAGTGCAATTGGAAATAACTCTCTCCCACATAGAACAGTGTCTAAGCACCATCGGTACTGAATCCATTGTAATCAGTTACCTAATTAATGTAGTGAGTGGTAAAGAGAGAGTATGGGAATAGAATGGCAGTTGACGTAAAAGGTTGTGGAAGGGCTTAATATAATTTTCCAATCTTCCCTAGAGAAGGAGAGGTGCCAGGAAAGGTCAGTGGCAAATATAACTCCCTTAAAGGATAAGCCTAGTGACTAAAGAATGGTTAGTGGGGAGGAAGGTTTTCAAGGAGAAAGTGAGGTCTGCAGATTCTGGAGATCAGAGCTGAAAATGTGTTGCTGGAAAAGCGCAGCAGGTCAGGCAGCATCCAAGGAGCAGTAGAATCGACGTTTCGAGCATGAGCCCTTCTTCAGGAAACCCGAAGGAAACCCACGCAGACACGGGGAGAATGTATAGATTCCACACAGATAGTGGCCTGAGGCTGGAATTGAACCCAAGACCCCAGCGATGGAAGCAGCGGTGCTTCCTGAAGCTTCAGGCTTTCCTGAAGAAGGACTCATGCCCGAAATGTCGATTCTACTGCTCCTTGGATGCTGCCTGACCTGCTGCGCTTTTCCAGGAAGGTTTTCAAAGCAATATCAATGAAAAAATATCAATGAGCACTTGGGAGGCTTTTGTTGATTAAGTATTCCTAGCAGTAATTTCTAAAAAAAACACATTGTGCTGGACTAACCTTTTAATGAAATAAAACTAAAGTTTGGTGAGGGTAATGCAATGGATGTTGTGTGTATGGATTTTAAAAGTGTGTTTGTCAAAGTACTACATCAAAGGCTAAATAACAAATGGAGTAGACTTATGGAGTAGGAGACAGTGAGGTCTGCAGATGCTGGAGATCAGAGTTGAGAGTGGGTTGCTGGAAAAGCACAGTAGTTCAGGCAGCATCCGAGGAGCAGGAAAATTGACATTCATCAGGATGATGAAGGGCTCCGGCCCGAAATGTCGATTTTCCTGCTCCTCGGATGCTTTATGGAGGAGGAGACCAGTGTGAACTTAGATGAAAAAGTGGCATGAGGAGAGAGATAGCGAATCGTGATAAATTAGTATTTTACAGATTGGAAGATAATAGACAGGGTGCTGCCCAAGTGTCAGCACTCAGGATATTGCTTTGTTTGTTTCAATGACTTGGATATTGTAAAGTAAGTGAAATTTCAAATCTTGCCAATAGCCCAAATTTGGAGGAGCATAAACAATGGGTATGATACCAATTGGTTGCAACAGAAGGTGGTCTAATGGATTGAGCAGACAAATGGCAAGTGTAATTTAATACAGGACAGTATAAGGTGATATATTTTGGCAGAAAGGATAAAGAGAGAGGCAACGTAGATTTAAGGGGTGGCACTGCTGCTTCCAGCCCTAGGGTCTTGGGTTCAATTCCAGCCTCAGGCAACTATCTGTGTGGAATTTTTACATTCTCCCCGTGTCTGCGTGGGTTTCCTCCGGGTGCTCCCGTTTCCTCCCACAGTCCAAAGATGTGCAGGTCAGGTGGATTGGCCATAATAAAATGTCCATAGGATGTAAGCTAGGTGGATTAGTCATGGTCAATGCAGGGTTACAGGGATAGGGTGGGGGAGTGGGTCAGGATGGAATGCTCTTCAGAGGGTCAGTGTGGACTCACTAGGCCGAAAAGCCTGCTTCCACACTGTAAGGATACTATTCTATGGAGTGTTTTAATAGCACTGTTGTAAAGAGTGTGCAGGGACAGAGAATTGGGGGGAGCATGGTGCATTAATCTTAGAAGGTAGCATGAATATATAGACAGGCTTGTCAGATGGGCAGAACAGTGGCAATTGGAGTTTAATCCTTAAAGGTGCGAAGTAACACATTTTTGGAGAACTAATGAAGCCAGGGAGTACATGACGAAGTGTCGCACTCTGGAAAGCATTGAGGATCAGGGATCTACATGTACCTAGATCATTGAAGACAAGCATGGTTAAGAAGCAGATGGGTTACTTGCCTTTATCGGTCGTGCCACAGAATACAGAACTGGGAGGTTATGATGGAGCTCCATGGGACATTTTTTAGGCCACAACTGGGGTATTGTGTGCAGTTCTGAACACCACATGACATGATTGCACTGGAGAGGATGCAAAAGAGATATACCAGAATAGGCCCAGGCTGCAGAATTTCAACCATGAAGAGAGACTTCACAGGCTAGCGTTGTTTTCCTTCGCAGAGAATTCAGAGGCAGGAGTCCTGATGGAGGTGTACATGATCATGAAGGACATATGTATATTGGTCAATAGGAATCAACTTTTCCCTTTGGTGGAGGGGTCGTTACCAATGAGCATAGGTTGAAGGTAAAGAGTAGGAAGTTTAGAAGGGATTTAAAGAGAATTGTTTTCACCCTAAATGTAATGGGTCTCTGGAACACACTGCCTCAAAGGGTGGTCAAGGCTGGAGCCATCACAATGGTTAAGAAGTAGTTAGATGAACACTTGAAATGTCATATAATGAGATGCTATGGGCCACGTGTTGGGAAATGGGAAGGTGTTGGATAGGTACATGATGTCTGGCATGGACATGATGGGTTGAGTGGTCTTATTCTATGCTGTAATATCCTTTGATAATTTTGGAACTCTGCGTTCTGTTCTGGTCTCTCTGCTACCGGAAGGATGTTGCGAAATTTGAGAGGATTCAGAAAAGATTTACAAGGATGTTGCCAGGAATGGACAGTTTGAGCTATAGGGAGAGGCTGAATAGGCTGGGGCTCTTTTCCCTGGAGTGTCAGAGGTTGAGGGGTGAGCTTATAGAAAGTTATTAAATCATGAGGGGCATGGATATGATAAATAGACAAGGTATTTTCCCTGAGGTGTGGTAGTCCAGAACTAGAGGGCATAGGTTTAGGGTGAGATGGGAAAGGTATAAAAGCGGCCTAAGGGACAACTTTTCCATGCAGAGGGTGGTGCATGGAATGAGCTGCCAAAGAATGTGGTGGAGACTGGTACAATTACATTTAAAAGGCATCTGGATGGGTATGTGAATAGGAAGGGTTGAGAGGGATATGCGCGAGGTGCTGGCAAATAGGTCTAGATTGGGTTAGGATATCTGGTCGGCATGGACGAGTTGGCCCCCAAGCGTCTGTTTCCGTGCTGTACACCTCTATGACTCTATGACTCTAATGGCCTTTAAGCTATGTGCCCTTACCCTTCCTGTCTGTACCAGACACTGCCTCTTTTTCAAGACCTGATACATGTATTTTTGTGTGTGCGTGTTTGAGTTTGCTTTTTATTATTTCCTCCAGGTTTAATAAGTTTAAAAAGCTGTCTTTTGATGAAAAAAATCTTGTCACTGGATTCTTAAATTTGTCAAGTATTCTGCTTTAAATGAAGAATAATAGCTGTTGTATTAGGATAAATGAAAATGTTTGTTGTGAACAGGAACTGCTGTTTCTGCACCTTTCCATGAAGTTATTCACGACTGGGTTATCTGTCACAAAGCCCAACTCACTGAGTTCTCTTATGTCAGTTATACACAACCATTTGCTCTTTTCACCGTTTTTATTCACTCCTCTTTTGTGATCATGTGAGGAGGGGTCATATGGCTCAAGTCATTTTAACCCGCTTCTTGGTCATTCACAACAAATTCTTAGAAAATCATAATGTGGCCAGGCAGGGTCAACATGGTTTTGTGAAAGGGAAACTGTGTGTAGTTAAGTTATTAAAGGAGCAACCAGCAAGGTGGACAAAAGGGAACCTGTGGATTTTCAAAAGCCATTGGGTAAGATGCTGCTTCACACATGAATACAAAAAAATAGAGCTGGTGGTGTATTGTGTAGCACATCAGTGTGTGCAAAGGATTGGTTAGCTGATAAGTAGCAGAGAGTATGGACAAATGGGTCTTCTTTACATTGGCAAGATATTGATAGTGGAGTACAATAGTGATCAGTGGTGGGGCATAAACAGATTAGGGTTTGCATTCATGACTTGGATGTGGAGATTAAGTGTAAACTGGCTACATTTGCCAATGATACCAAGTTAGGTAAGAAAGTAAGTTACAAGAGGAGGTAGAAAGTCTTCAAAGGGATATAGCTAGGTGAGTAGATAAAACATTTGATAGAGGGAGTGTAATGTGGCAAAATGTGATCTTGTCCGGTTTGGCAGGAAGAGGAGAAAGGCAGCATATTGTTTAAATTGAGAGTATTTGCAGAACTTTGAGGCCCAAAGAGATCTGTTGTTCAGGAATTTCAAAAGTTAGGATGCAGGTAGAGCAGGTATATGGAAGGTTGATGTTTATAGCAAAAGGAATGGAACACAACAGTAGAGATGCTCTACTGCAGCTGTTCAAGGCCTTGGTGAGATAACATTGGGAGCTCAGTGTAAAACATTGGTATCTAATTTTGGAAAAGAATGTAATTGAATTAGAAGCACTTCAGAAAAATGTTCACTTGACTCATTCCGGGGTTGAAGGGCTTATCCAGAAAGTCGGAATTTGTATCCATTGGAGCTTCAGAAGAATGAGAGTTGACGGTATAGAGATATAGAAGATCCCAAGTGGACTTGACAAGCTGGATTCTGAGAAGGTATAACGCTTTCTAGGAGAGACTACAAGTAGAAGACACAGTTTAAGAATAAGATGTTTCCGTTTTAAGGCAGAGATGTGGAGAAATGTCTTCTTCCAATGGGCCATTCCATTAGTGAAAATCTCTTCACCATAAAAATTGTGGATGTTGGATCAATGAATTTATCCATAACTGAGTCGGATCATCTAATAATCGAGGAAAGAGTCAAGGGTCATGAGAGTAGCAAGCAGGAAAGGAGCATTCCCGTTGAATGGTGAGACAAGTGCTGAATGAACCACAACTGTTCCCAAATCCCATTCTCATCTCTTCCTGGATGCAAAGAAATACTTCCTCTTGTGGGGCAATCCAGAACAGAGGGAAACAATCTTAATGATGAAATTTGGAAGCACAATTTCACACAAATCTGAATCTCTCCACCCCATACACCCGACCCACGACCCACCCTGCCTCCCCAAGGGGCCATGGAAACTGGACAATCATTGGCTGGGCAGCTTTTCCAAAGTGAGAAATTTGAGTAGTTTGGAGAAAACCCATCAGGATGTCAGGATGTGTAATGAAAAACCAGGACTATCTGAAGGAAACAAGACTGTTTGATCATACAAGTTAGTCAATATGTTAAAGGCTGCGATTAACAGTTTTTTAACAGACCTCCACAACCCAGGGAAAAGACTTTGTCCATTTAGCCTATTCATGCCCCTCATGATTTTATAAACCTCTATAAGGTCACCTCTCAACCTCCAACACTCCAGGGAAAACAGCCCCAACCTACTCAGCCTCTCCATATAGTTTCAATCCTCCAACCCTGGAAACATCCTTGTAAATCTTTTCGTAACCCTTTCATGTCCACAACATCCTTCTGATAGGAAGGAGACTAGAATTGCATGTAATATTCCAAAAGTGGCCTAACCAATGCCATGTACATCCACAACATAACCTCCCAACTCCTGTACTCAATACTCTGACCAATAAAGGAAAGCATACCAAACGCCTTCTTCACTATCCTATCCACCTGCGACTCTACTTTCAAGGAACTATTAACCTGCACTCCAAGGTCTCTTTGTTCAGCAACACTCCCTAGGCCTTTACCATTAAGTGTATAAGTCCTGCTTAGATTTGCTTTCCCAAAATGCAGCACCTCACATTTATCTAAAATCAGCCATTCCTGAGCTCATTGGCTCATCTGATCAAGATCACTTTGTAATCTGAGGTAACCTTCTTCGCTGTCCGCTACACCTCCAATTTTGGTGTCATCTGCAAACTTACTGACTATACCTCTTATGCTCACATTCAAGTCATTTATATAAATGACAAAAAGTAGTGGGCCCAGCACCAATCCTTGTGACACTCCAGTGGCCATAGGCCTCCAGTCTGAAAAAGAACCCTCCACCACCACCCTCTGTCTTACCTTCGAGCCAGTTCTGTATCCAGATGGCTAGTTCTCCCTGTGTTCCATGATCAATGATTTCAAAATAAAATTGGATTTGTGCTGAGAGGAAATAAATTTGTAGGGCCACAGAGATTGAGTGGGGAATAAGGACTGTCTAGATTGCTCTGTGAAGAACTAGGAAAGACTTGGTGGGCTGATTGGCCTCCATGCAACCCTGTGATCCCAATGTTGGTTTTACTGACGTTACAAATCAAAGTTTCCTGCAGTCTCTTTGACAAGCTCTGTGCCCATAATTGCTTCTTTAGATGCACTGAGTATCTTATTTTTATGGTTGTTGACTTACATTGCCTCATATAATAGATGAGGCCTGCAGCAAGAAAATAACATTTTCCTCTGATCTATTCAAGGACCTATGGCAGACATGAATCTGAGTCTAGGGGATGGAAACCTTCCATTTCCAGGGAGATTTGGCTTAAATCCACTGACCTCAGTCTTCAGGAGACAATACAGCCCCTTCAAAGGCTGCATCTGAAATTTCATTCAGCTGATCAGGAGGGCCCCACTCAATATAGTGAGGGAAAGAAACTTGCAAATTCTAGGTAAAAATCAATGCACAAAAATAACCTGTACCTGTACAGTGTCTTTAATGTAGAAAAGCAATCTAAAGCACATTGCAGGAACAAAATAGACAGAATCAAACCAAATCAAAGAAGGAAATGTTTGCACTGGTGACTATAGGCTTGGTCAAAAGGGGTAGCTTTATTCTTGGCAGGATTTCAAAGTAGGACTGAGAGATGAAGCAATGGTACAATTTATGAAGAAAACTTCAGAGAGTGGAGTCAAAAGAGGCCAAAGTTGTAGCTTGGAAGAGTTCCCTGAGTGTTAAGGGTTGGGGGACGTTATGTAGGGAGAGATCAGGGAGATGTTTGAACACAGGGCTACAAGTTATATGTTCAACGTCTTAGAGGACCAGGTGTCAAGGTAAGCCAGCAAACACATGATGAATCCTTGACTTTTCACTTCATGGATTTAGGCCAAAGCAGCAACATGTTGAAAGGACAGGCGTTTCTGGAGGAGGTGAGACTGACGGAAGAATACTGGAAGTAGTCAAATCTGGAGATGGTGAAGAAATCTGGCAAAATGTGATAACCTGCATCATGCAATTATCTTACTGTGAGTCAGTGTACATGGTAACCTCACCATGGGAGCACTTCAAGAATATTAGGTGATTTTTAAAAGTATAAAATAATGTAACCAATCTGTACTGGAGAGAATTAAGTTTGAGAAACATATGAAACAGAATTTTTAAGAAGTGAATTCTGACTCCTGTAATGCCTGAAGGGGATCTCACTTGTATCATTCAGGGGATAGTCTCTGAATTCTAATTTATTGTACTTTGATGAATATTTCAGTATTTTCAGTTTTAGGACAGAGTTCCATACAGGGTTGGTTAGTAGTTGGATGGCAGTGTTTGTATTTGTTGAGCTGTGAGAGTCAACATAAAACATGGAATTAGAAAGTATCCTTTGACCCATGAGTATCTCTTCCTGCTGCTGCTTCTTTGACCATAATTAATTTCTTTTCGAACTTATTTCTCCAGCCCCTCCAGTGATCTCCAAGATATCAGTCTGAATCATACCTACATATTATCTATCCTGACTGCTTTAATTCCCAGAGAGACATATTAATGGTCTCAGGAGGGCTGTAACTAGACCTTTCTATAGGTTACTCAATTATTTATTTCTATGTTTACCCCATCTACCATGTGGTCTTTCATATGACTTCTTTACACAATTTTGATGTTGGTCTGTGATTCACATTAATTTTTTAATGAGGTAATTGAATATTCAGGTTTAATTGCACATTTTAATTAGACCATACATTCCTGACTTTACTTGATGGGGTTACCAGCATCCTGAAGCGTGGTGCTAACTGGAGGAATATATTTGGCTGTCTGCATGGGAGAAATGCTGGCATGGAATCTGAGGTTTATTCACCAAAAGGGAAATGGAAAAAGCAACTGTCTCTAAACCGTGAACATTGGGTCAATTGAAACTTTCAAGAGAGCTATCAAAAGCTTTTTTGTGAGGTAAATGAGATAATTTTCTTTATTCATTCAGACAATACTGGTTAAGCTGGTATTTATTATCCATCCCTAATTGCCTTCCAGAGAGTAATGATTTGCTGCTTCTTGACCTGCTGCTGCCCTTAGATATAGGGACATTCACCTTTAGGAAGGGAGGTCCAGGATTTTGACCAAAGTATGGGTTAAAAGTGAGGAAGTAGGTTGAGGTTACGAATTAACCACAGTCCAATGGAATGGTTGAACAGGCTTAAGGGGCTGAATTGAGAGTGTGGTGCTGGAAAAACACAGCAGGTCAGGCAACATCCGAGGTGCAGGAGAATCTACATTTCAGGCATAAGCCCTCCTCGGAGGCTGACTGACCTGCTGTGCTTTTCCAGCACCACACTCTCAACTCTGATCTCCACAATCTGCCGTGCTCACTTTCTCCGAGCTGATTTCAACCCTACTGCGAAGCCTACTGCAAAGCCTCTTCCAAGGATGCCTACCTTGAAGAAGTTTTCCTTCAGATGCTGCCTGATCTGCTGTGCTTTTCCAGCACTACACTCTCAAGTGACATATAATTTTGTCACACAAATGCCAGAAAGAATCTGCCCACTGCTATTTAACATTCAATAACATTATCATCCCTTTTATCAACAATCCTGGGAGTTACCATCGACCAGAAACTTAACTGGACTCACCACACAAATACAGTGACTACAAGAGCAGGTCAGAGGATAGGAATACTGCCATGCGTAACTCACCTCCTTACTCTCAAAAGCCTGTCCGTCATCTACAAAGCACAAATCAGGAGTGTGAAGGAATACTCCACAATTGCCTGGATGGGTGCAGCTCCAACAACACTCAAGGAGCTCGACACCATCCAGGACTAAGCAGACCACTTGTTTGGCACCACATCCACATAACTTCACCACCGACACTCAGTGTCAACAGTGTGTACTATCTATAATATGCACCGCAGAAATTCACAAAACACCTTGAGATAGCACTTTTCAAATCCACATCCATCTAGAAGGACAATGGCAACAGATACCTGTAACACCACACTCCAAGCCAGTCACCATCCTGATTTGGAAATATATTGTGGTTCCTTCATTGTCGCTAGATCAGAATCCTGAAATTCCCTCACTAACAGCATTGTGGGTGTACCTACAGTACATGGACTGGGAGTCCATGGTTGTTAAAGAAGGCAGCTCACTACCAGCTTCTCAAGGACCACTTGGACAGGCAATAAATGCTGGTACAGCCAGCAATGCTCACGACTAATGAAGTTAAAAAACATTTGGTGGCTATAATCAATTTATCAGACTCCTACCATCCTCTGCAGTTAATGTTTTTCTTCTTATCAATATCCAACTGTTCCAATACTAGTCTTCACTTAAGGCTATGCATTTCGAGCCGGTGTAACCACAAAGGCTATGTTTCCCCTGTATAAAGACACAGATGATCAGGGGCATTCAGCATCGTGCTAACCTTTACTGATACCAGGTTTATTATTTCAAGGTTTACTCTGAACCTGAGTTCAGACACTCAAAAGGTGCCTCAGTGGGACTCAAACACACATACACTGGATTATTAAACCACACACCTCTGGATTACCTCATACAGCACAAGAAAAAAAAAATCCACCAAAGGGGATGGCAAGATATTTGTCAGAGCAATAGATTTTAATGATGATCCTGAAGATGAAGAGGCAGAGAAATTGAGGGAAGGAATTCCAGAAGAGAAGGCAGGATCACTATGGGGGTGATGAAAGGAGTTAAAGGATTGACAATAGATCACATGGGTCAGAGGTTTTAAGGCATTGGTGATAAGGCAGAGGATTATAGGGCAACTGGGTTGGAGATAGATAAAAAAGGCCACATAAGAAAATTCATTTCCTTAGTTTAACTGCTGGATTAAAGCATATTGTGAATTCTCTCAACTCGAGTCACTCGGATCTTCAGCAATTCTTCTCGGTATATCTATCTTGTCTGTGCACGTTACATTCGCTAGTCAATATTGAATTACTGCATACAATGTGATCATTGCAGCTCCTGATTGACTGACTGAAGCAGGTCAGGTAGTATTGTAACCATCGCAGAGCTGATCATCAAAAATGATTAAATCCCACTTTGATGAAAAGCATGCATTAATCTAGCAAATGTCTTGCTTCCCTCAGCCTGTGATAACATACATGACTGTGCTTTGTTCTGATAAAGTCATGCGTTAATCCAAAATCTTCAAACAGTTGAATTCAGGCTAAACAATTACTTCACTGAATATTTATATGAGGTGTTTCCCATGAATAACAATCTTGTTCCTTTTGCTCCGGAGGGGGTGGGGCTGGGTGGTCACTTGTTCCTCTGCTGTACAGTTTCAGCTGGATGTAAAATTTAAGGATGGTGTGCAAACAAATGTGAAAACCTGCTTGAACACATCTTGTCATTTAGTGATGTCCTGCATCTGCTTGGTGCGTGGTGTAAAGTAGTTTTGATTTTGATGTTACCCTAATTTGCTGCACAGACACAGCGGTTTGAAAAGTCTTCTTCCACTCCATGTTGTAAATCCTTAGGATTCTATGATAAAGGAAAACATTTTATCAAAGTGCATCTTCTTGCACTCATCAGGACATTTGCAAGAATACCAATATAAAGAAAAAAACACAACAATTACACGATATAAGAGGAAAACATTGGTTGGTTAACAAGTCGACTCAGATTGGTTGACGCATTGTCATGGAGAATGCACCAGTTGGTAATGACCAACAACTAACTGCAAATCCTTCTTTAAACCAATCAGCATACTTTACTTATACATAAATGTTGTTTTCGCTTTCTGTCATTCTTGTGAATTGTCCTGATGTGTGCTAGACAAAAAAACTTCAATAGAATGTGTCTTTTCAAGTAACACTCATATTCAAGATGAGTAATTTGATTTTACAATAACTGATACATCAATTTCCGTTTGGCCAGTTCATCTTGAAATTGTCATTCCACTTGAATTGGTCTGTGAATCTTCAAAAATAGCTTTAAAAATATGTTTGGGCTAGTCAACGTTAATATCTTTTGCCTTTTGAGATCTCGGTTCCATGAATAATCTTCCTACCTTGACTAAAAACAAAAACTGCTGAAGATCGCAGTGAGTCAGACAGCATCCATGGAGAGAGAGCAAGCTAACATTTCGAGCCTAGATAACTCTTCATCAGAGCTGTTGTTCCTTCCTTGACTACCTTCTTATAGTCATCCGACCTTCCCTACTTGGCTTAATTGGCACTCTGACTTTGGGCTTTCTATTCTTTTTTTCATTTCTCATGACGTGATAAGAGTAAAGACTTGCTTGCCGCATTAATACCAAGTGTTCAGGACACCTATTTCAAAATTGTAGTGTACAAGTGGTAGTGTCCTGCCTTTGGAATACAAAGTCTCAGGCTCACATTCCACCTGTACAGGAAATGTGTCACAACATGTTTGAGCAGGTTGGTTGAAAGTACTTACCTCAAAATACTTAACTTGTAATTTTCTGTTTCCCAAACCCAATTGATTGGAAAATGTTTGTTGAGCAAGTATTAATGAAACTATTCTCTTACTTATGGAGTCGTAGAGTCATACAGCATGGAAATAGACACTTTAGTCCAACGTGTCTATGCCAGCCAGGTTTCCCAAACTAAACCAGTCCCATTTGCCTGCTGTTGGCCAGGTCCCTCGAAACATTTCCTATTCATGTACCTGTCCAAGTGCCTGTTAAATACTGTAATTGTATCTGCCTCCTCTACCACTTCCTCTGGTAGTTCATTCCATATACGCACCACCCACTGCATGAAAAGTTGCCCCACAGTTTCCCTTCTCACCTTACACTTTTTAGTTTTAAAAAGAGGAAAAAGACTTTGGCAATTCACCCCCTATCCACGTCCCTCATGATTTTAAAAGCCTCTGTAAGGTCACCCCCTCAGCCTCTTACGCTCAGGGAATAAAGTCCCAGCCTAGCTGGCCTCTCCTTATAATTCAAACTTTTTCATCCTGGTAGCACCCTTGTAAATCTTCCCAGTTGAATAATATCCTTCCCATAGTAGGGCAACCGAACTGTACGTAGTATCCAAAAGCGGCCTTACCAATGTCTTGTACAGCTGCAACATCCAACCAATTAGGGCAAGCATGCTAAATACCTCCTTCACCATCCTGTCTACCTGTACTGCATATAGATACTTATGAGAATAAAATGCTCATAAGAAGCTCATAAGAGCTTCTCCCATTCCAACACTGTAGCTTCAGTGTCATCCCCTAATGCATAGGTAACTGAGTTTTCTACCAATGTTACAGGGAAATCCATCTCCATCTCTTCACATTGGCCCTAAAGTCCTCAAAGCAATTCACAAGACTGCCATCACAAGAATAACAGGTCATATGGGTGGTGGGGTAAGATCCCAATCACAGGTTTCAATGTTAGTGCTGCTGCTCCAAGATGGCTTGGCACATAATTCAGATTGCATTCCCACCTGGAAGTGGCCAAACTTGATAAATCACCATTCACTATCTGTCTGCTCTATCTGGACTTAAGGCTGAAAATGAATGAGAAATATAATGCATTGGTGTATAAACCTTTCCTTAGGCCAAGCCCTGCTGAAAACTTGTAGATGTATTTCATCACAATTATCATGAGACACTATTCTCACTCATATTGACTTTCAATCAATCCAGCATTAGATGCAACTTCTATCTTTTTTGTGGTTCTCCAACATTGACACAACAAATGGCAAATTGAGTCAGAATTGATTTAATTGAAATCTATAAGATTCTGAGAGGACTTACCCAGGTGGATGTCGAAGGGGTGCTTTCCTTTCGTGGGAGAACCTAGAACTAGGGGTTATAGTTAAAAAAAAAGGAGTCACCATTTAAAGCAGAGATAAGGAAATGTTCTTTTTCTCTCAGAGACTTGTGTGTCTTTGGAATTCCCTTCCTTAAAAGCCAGTGGATGCAGAATCTTTCAATATTTTTAATGCAGAGTGTCGTGATTGGAACTAGGTTGACCTTGTCGACTATGAGGTCTTTAACCTGGGCCAATCGGGAAACGCCTGGCTGACTGATATAACCAGGAGATGCTTTATTCCCCCTCCAACTCTATTTTGATTTATCCCTGCCCTCCCCTTCACTTTGTTGATCATGCAGCATTGCCATTTGATGAGAAGGGCACTGCTTGTCACTGGCTACTCTGGCGTTGCCTTGCTCCTCGGTGGTGGGAAATGAATAAAGATTCGTACACCTTGTGTCTTTCACTGTGTCTCACACCTGCACACACTCAACATGGGTACGGGGTGGGGGGGGGGGGGGGGGGGGGGGATGGGAAATAAGCACTATCGCAGTTAGGTGGTAGTGTGGGGGTATTAGAAAGAGAAAAAAAGTTACCAGGAGAGCATGCGAAAAAAAAGTATAAATAAAGCAGGAGATGCTTTATTTCCCCCTCCAACTCTATTTTGATTTAATTCCTGCCCTCCCCTTCACTGTTTGATCACACAGCATTGCCCTCTGAGAAGGGCACTGCTTGTCACTGGCCACTCTGGAGTTTCCTTTCTTCCTGGTGGTGGGGAACGAATAAAGATTTGTGCACCTTGTGTCTTTCACTGTGTCTCACACACAACATGGGCGCTGGGGAAAAATAAGCACTGTCGCAGTTAGGCGGTAGTGTGGGGGTAAAAGAAAAATATATATAAACGGAGAAGTCAGAATCTCCTCAGATAAAAAATATAACCAGGAGATTAGAATCTCCACAGTGAAAAAAAATATAATCAGGAGATTTAGAATTGCCTCAGTCTAGGGGACTGACTCTGTGCTGACTGGGCCACAGTCAGTGTGCACTGTTAAACTGGGACAATCAGGAAAGCCCTGGCTGACTGACATAACCAGGAGATGCTTTATTTCCCGCTCCAATTCTATTTTGATTAATTCCCTATCCTCCCCTTCACCTTTTCTCACGCAAGTATTGCTTGCTTTGTGCGCTGCTAGTCGCTGGTTCATTGGCCTCACGGATGTTTTTAACATTGGTGGACTGTTAATAAAGTTATTTTCACTTGGCGCTTTCACTGTATCTTGCACCGACACACACACACACACACACATGCACACACAAACGTGGGTGCTGAGAAATAGAAGCACTCCTGCTGTATGGTAGTATTAGGCAGGGGGTGGGGTGAGGAGAAAATAGGTTAAAAAAAAGAAAAAAATAGCCAGGAGATTAGAATCTTCTCAGTTGAGCCAACTGACTCTGCAGCCAGTATACTATGCACAAGTGAATAAAGGGTGACTTTGTGATGAGATACCGGTTTCTGTACAGTTATTTCAGTGACTATTAGAGAAAACAGGACACGTCTGAAGAACATTTGCTTTCAACAGGCATCTTGGAGTGAGGGTAAGCATTTCTGGCATCCTGCCTTTATTTGGCAAACTTGACTCATTTGATCCTGCCGTCGAAGACTGGGCCCAGTATGTGGAAAGAATGTGCTATTTTTTCTGTGCAAATGATATTGGGGCAGATGAAAAGCAAAGATTAATCTTTCTGACTGCCTGCAGACCCGCAGCATTCTCGGTTATAAGGGGCTTAACTTTCCCAGAGATACTGGACGCTGAAACTTTCCAAGAGTTGGTAAAGTTGGTTAGGGAATATTGCAACCCCAAACCTCTAGTAATTCTGAAAAACTACGGGTTTTATTTGGCTGTTAGAGAACTGGGGGAGCCCGTATCAGGATTTTTGACAAGGTTGAGACAACTGGCAGAGTCAAGTGATTTTGGGTTAACTCTGAATGAGCTGCTGAGAGACTGTTTGGTATGAGGGATTAATGACATAATCCAACTGGACTTTAAACAGGCACTGCAATTGGCAGTGTCATTAGAAAATGTGGCAAGTGAAATATGGGAACTATAGGGCATCCCAATAGAAGTCGACTCCTTCACCTGAGTGGAGGCAATCATAGAGCCTCATGCAGGGCATATCCTGAGCAGATGGATCCTAGGCCAGCCCACAGCAGGACACCACAACAAAGCCGGGCCTCGGACTGTGGCTAAAAAGTTCTTCAGGATCTGGGTTGGCAAGCTATTGTAGTTGCTGTCAGTATGCAGACCTGAGGCAGTAAAAGAGTCCTACAAGGCCTGACTTGGCTAAGAAAACTCATAGGCTGGTACCCAGGTGGGTGCACACCCTGGAAAATCCCCCTGCATGCGGGTTGGACCAATTAAATTGCTTAGTATCACACAAATCAGAACCAATTACAATTAATGTTTGGTTAAATGGTCACCCAGTTCCCTTGGAGGCTGATACCAGCACATCTGTGTGGTTACAGAATTTATCCTGAACAAGATTCACTTGGGACTCCAATCCTTAAGTTTGCACAAGACCTCAGCCAGACTGAGAACATACACTGGGGAACTGTTGCAGATTAAGGGTACGGCTTCGGGTCCAAATTCTGTGAGGAGCAGTTGGTGGAGTTACCACTGATGGTAGTAAGGGGCTCGGGCCCAAGCCTATTGGGGTAGAATTGGTTGAGAAAGATTCACCTGAATTGGCTCAATATGTTTCATTTGGAAAATGGCTGCCTCAGTGAAGTCATGGTGAAATACCCAGGAGTATTTCAAGAAGGGCTAAGGGCTATCAAAGGGGCCAAAATCACTTTACATGTTGACCAGGAAGCAATCCTGAGATTTCGCAAGGCCTGCCTGGAGCCACTTACCTTGCAGGCAAAAGTAAAGGCATAAACCAAGAGGCTGGAGAGTCAAAGGAATCATCAAACTGGTGCAGTTTGCAGGATGGACAACACCGGTCATACCGATTATGAAGTCTGATGGCTTGGACCACCTTTGTGGGGATTTTAAGCAAACAGTAAACCACGTCTCACAGCCAGGTACTGGTTGAACTCCACCAGGGTCATCCAGGGGTTTCCAAAATGAAGAAGCTATGTCTGGTGGCTGAGATTGGATGCTGGCATAGCTGAGTTGGTGGGGCAGAGCCTAGAGTGCCAACAAGGACAAATATTGCCACCAGCAGCACTTCCGCATTCATGGGAATGGACAGATAAACCCTGGACTCAATTACATGTTGACTATGCTAGTCCTTTCATGGGCTAAATGTTCCTGGTCATTATGGATACCCATTCAAATTGGTTGGACATGCATAAAATTAATTCGGCAAACTGAGATGACAATTGAGAAGCTGTGAGCATCGTTCATGATACACGGTCTCTCGGATATATTAGTCACGGACAATTACCAGTAGGGAATTTGAATATTTCCGAAAGTCAAACAGCATTTGGCACATAAGGACAGCTCCATACCATCAATCTTCCAATGGTCTAGTGGAAAGGACGATCCAAAAGTTGAAGGCAGGCTTAAAGAAGCAGCCTACAGTGTCAACTGATACCAAACTGTCCCTATTTGATTAGAGGACCACTCCACACACAACAACAGGGAAAGCTCTGGCAGAGTTGCTGATGGAAAGGAGACTATGCTCCAGGTTAAACCTGGTGTTCCCAGACTTGGGGAGGGAGGGGGCACAGGGTGAAACAGCAGTAGTATCACCAATGCCAGCCTCATGCCTCCTCTAAGTGACAGAGACAATTTCATTCGGGGAACAGAGTTTGCTGCTGGAACCAAAGACACGGCCCTGTGCAGGTATGAGGTGAGGTTGATGCAAGGTTAGATGGGCTTCAGATTGTTTTCACAGGTAAGAGCAACATTGAGGGCCAAAGGGCCTGTACTATGTTGTAATGTTCTATGAGGTCAGGTCCCGTGACTCACAAGGTAGGTGACACAGTCCTGAACAAACATGTGGATCACCTGAAAGCTATCACCTCACAAATGGGGCGGGGCAAAACACACCTGGCCTCTCAGAACAGCCAGATGGCCTGTCAGAAACCATACGTTCACCCCCTCCGAATGGAGCCGAGGAAACCTCAGAGTCAGAGATGAATGTAGTTCTGATAGCATTACTGCTGAAAGAAGAGAAGGAGACTCTCCCAAGATGCTCTGGACAAGAGACAAGTTACGGTCTGGTACATGCCTCCTGTGTCAGAGTCTGAGTTAGAGGAACGGGACCTGGGTGAAAATGTTGCAGGAAAACCTTCAAGCCAAAGACCAGGCCTACATCCCCGGACTTAGTCGGGGAGAGGTGTGGAGATTGGAATCACGTTGACTTTGTTGACTATGAGGTAATTGTTTGGCCGGGGTTAACAACCCCAATCAAGAAAGCCCTGGCTGACCAATATAACCAGGAGATTAGAATCTCCTCAGTAGAGGACTGACTGCGAGCTGGCTGGCCACAGCCAGTGTCATACTGGGGAAAAGTCCGTTTGATCTGAAACATTGCCTTCCTTTTCTTTGTGTTTTTGTTTTAATTCTTTGGGCTATGTTCAGCTGCAAAAAAAAAACAGTTGATTAGAATCTCCTCAGTTAAGGACTGACTCTGAGATGGCTGGCCACAACCAGTGTACTATGCACAAGTAAATAAAGAGTGACTTGGTGACAGGATACCAGCATCTGTGCAGTTATTTCACAGAGGTAAATGGATTTTGCTTACCAAAGGGGGATGAAAGATTATGAGGGATATGCAGGAATGTAGAGTTGTGATTCAAATTAAATCAGCCGCGATCCCATTGACTGGTGAAGCAGGCTAGAAGGGTGGAGTGGTCTGCTCTTGTTCCTTGTTCAGATGTTCATAACTTGGCAGGCAGGGACTGGGAGGTTGTTTACTGTGGCTGGAGAGCTTAGAATTGAGGGTCTCAAGATAAGGGGTTGGCCATTTAAGACTGAAGCTGAGAAATTCCTTTACTCAGAAGTTTGTGAATCCCACTCCTGAAGGCTGTGGAACATCAGCCATTGAATAGATTCAAAGAAATTGGTGATAGACTTTGATGCTGTAGTAAAGGTGAGATAAACTGAGAAAGTGGGATTGATGTAGAAAATTAGCCATGATCTTGTTGAATGGCACAGCATGTTCCAAGGGCCAAATCATATACTCCTGCTGCAGTTTCTTATGTTCTTATGATGATAACTGATGTTTTAAAAACATTTTTCAAGATGCCATCTCCAGTTGCCAGCTGCTTTATTCATAACTAGAGGCTGTAGTTATTGAGGTGAAGGGAGACTTTCATCTTGTTTCAATCTGCAAAGGCTCTGCACATCTTTATCATAACAGTCTTTAATTACACCAAAATATTACACTTAAAAAATTGACTTTATAGTCAAGACAATATGCAAATCTAGGAAGAGCTATTAATTTCAAGGTGTGGTTAGCTGACAAATTTCATTGCTTTAACTCATAAATTAATTGCATCAGGAATTCCTGTGTGCTGTTACCATGTTAAATCCGTAAGAAAGTTACGTATACCTGCCTGACCCTTCAGGATTGTTCGTGGAATCAAGCTGTTTGATATGCAAGTCAGGTGTCAAGAAATAAACGAGACCAACACACAGCCAGGGGCTACAGTTCATATTCTGGAATTGTGAAATTAATCAATAACATGTTTGCATGCCTAGTGGGAAAAAAAACCTGCTTTGATCTAGGGTGTTCTTCAAAGAAGCCAACTTCAACTTCAAAGGAAGCCATGAATATATCTGGACAGCAGAGTTAGGATGCTCATTTCCCTATGTGACTGTCTATATCTTTACTGTGGCACTGACAGCATCCATGACACTCACACATTCATGCTACATCCATCCAAACAATCTGTAATGAAGACTTTGGATTTTATTTATTATTTGGGGACAATTTAAATTTAGTATTTAAATCAAGCATTATGTTGGTTGTTATTTGTTGTATTTTGTTGCTTCTGTGTAATCTCCTTCCTCACAAATAAATGTTGCTGGTGAAATTAGCCTACAAAACCAGATCTGTACGTATAGCATTTTTCACTCATTTGGATTGGGCAGGAGTATGTTCTATAGAGAAAATGAGAAATAGAGATAATATATATAATGAACTGAAACCTGCAACCCATTCTAAAAGATGAAAGGCTTAACAGCAATCTAGGTTTGTTCAAGATTATCGTTTCAGTTGCACGACACTGAGATCTCCAAATTCTGTGTCTTATGATCCTGCTCCACAGCTACCTGATGAAGGAGCAGTGGTATTTCTTCCAAATAAACCTGTTGGACTATAACCTGGTGTTGTGTGATTTTTTTTAAACTCTATAGAGACTATGTAGTGTCTGGTGAAAATCTTTCTAAAGGAATAATCTCTTTGCATAATATGTCTACTCGTGGCACAGATAAGTTCAGAAGTTTCACATTACATATGACATCAGGTTGCTTTGGATAGCTGTCTTTTGGACTGAACGGCCAGTTTCCGAGCTGATTGACTCTAAAGTAATGAGAATCTGAATTGTGTTTGTGCGCTCTTTATTGTCAATGACAACCTGGGTGGGCTAATCTGAGGTCAAATCTCTCAGTGGTCATCATGCTTATTGTTTAATTTAGAGAGATGTAATAGGCTCAGGGGAGTGTCAATGACTATCTTCATATTACCTTCCTAATAACTTAGGGATTTACTTTTCCAATGTCAATCGCAAAGTAAGAGGTGTCTTCAGGACCTCAATATCAAATCCCAAATTCCAATTCTTTAGGGGCTAAAGGACCACGGTTCATCATTTAGAACAGATAGGAAATATTGGATGCAAAGAAGACCAAGGTTTGTCAAGTTCACCTCCTACAAATCTGTTTATCACACGATACTGGGATCTTTTCCATTCAGCCAGATGGGGTTTCAATATAACAACTCAGTCAGAAGACTGCCAATCTGATCGTGTAGCATTCCCTCAGTAGTGTGTAGGGAACCTCGATTTTTCTTTTGAATGCTCACATCCTGGAGTCAATCTTGACCTCAGGTTCTTACGATTCAGAGATGAGGTGCTCCCAATTAAGCCAGATTCAAGAAAAACCTACCACTTACTGTTCAATTCTGTTGAAGGGAGTTTGAACACACCATTGTTCTTTAGAAGGATTACGGGAGTAATAGATTCCCTACAGTGTGGAAACAGGCCCTTTGGCCTAACAAGTCCACATCGGCACTCCAAAGAGTAACCCACCCACACTCAGTCCCCTATTACTCTACATTTACCCTGACTAATGCAGCTAACCTACACATTCCCAAACACTATGGGCAATTTAACATGGCCAATTCACCTAACCTGCACATTTTTAGATTGTTGGAGGGAACCAGAGCACCCAGAGGAAACCCACACAGACACAGGGAGAATGTGCAAACTCCACGCAGACAATTGCCCGAGGCTGGAATTGAACCCAGGTCCCTGGGGCTATGAGGAAGCAGTGCTAACCACTGAATCGCCATGCCGCCCCTTAGTATGTTGAAATGTGCCGGCTTCAGGACTGTGGGACAAATTTGTCGTGATGTAATGGAAGTGCACATCACTGAGCATAAATATCACAGCATAGCAGAGTTAAAATAACTTGAGTTAAAATACTTTAAAAGACAAACTGGAATGAAACTGTCTGGGTGAAGCATAGAGAACACGTAGATATGAACACATGAAGAAAATAGTGTAGCCCTTGCCGATCTACTGATAAGTCAGAGCTTGGTATAGCTTAGTTTGCCATGCATAACAGCATTTAGTGTGAAGGATTACTAAATTGTCTCATTCTTCCTAAGCCTGAAGACTGTCCTTCACTTTGCCTTGGGGTGGCGTGGTGGCTCAGTAGTTATCACTGCTGCCTCTCAGTGCCAGGGACCCGAATTCTATTCCAGTCTCAGGTGACTGTCTGTATGGCATTTGCATATTTTCCCCATATGTCTGCGTGGGTTTCATCTGAATGCTGTGGTTTCCTCCCACAGTCCAAAGACATGCTGGTTAGATGGATAGGCCCTGCTAAATAGCCCATGGTGTCCAGGGTTATGCAAGCTAGATGGATGAGCAATGGAAGTTGCAGGATTACAGGGTTGGGTCAGGGTGGGATACTCTTCAGAGTGTCAGTGCGGACTCAAATGGGCCAAATGGCTTGCTCCTGCACTGTAGGGATTCTATGATTCTCCTCTTCCAGTCTCTCTTGAACCCAAATTCAGAGTAGTATGACAAAGATATGCAGCAAAACCTACATCTACAGTCATCTTTAAAATGGGTCCTCTAACCTTTAAGGTGCACAGGTTTCATCAGTTTGGCTCAGTGTCACTCCAGAGACTGGAGCTGTCATTTCAATGAAGTACCTTCTCAAATGCATGGAAAGATCCCACAACGCTGTTCAAACAAATATAGGGGAGATATTCCAGTGCCATGAACAACATCTACTCTTCAACCAACACCAGTGACTTGAATCAATCATCTCTTTGGTTGTGGAAGATCATAGTCAATAAATCAGCAATGACCATGTTGCTGAGACAGAAGTGTTATATAAATGCAAGCTCATGCAAGCTTTTTCCTTCATATATGCCATTAGTGTTCAACTAGAATTTGTAATCAACATAAAATATTATGGGTTCCAAATTATCAAAACCAATTACATTGAGGTAGGCTACATGGCTAACACTTTGTCAAAGGGCAGACAGCTTCTTGAGTTATTCCATCAGTTATCGCCCTCAGAAAGGCAGAGAAATAATGTTGAAGCCTTGTAGTCTCAACCATGTTCAGCACTTTGTGGTTTAAGAATGAACTGTAGATTGTGTAAACTACTAAAATCTTTTAGATACTTTTGAATACTTCTTCATACAATTAGTGGAACAACATGCAATTAGAAATTTGAACTGTTAGATGTAATGGTTTATATTAGATGATAGCCACAATGATTAAAGTGCAGTCATTGATTACAGCACTTCTAAAAGTAACCAACTCCCACCATAATTATTGATACGATGCAGCATAATATCTTTCATCTTGCACTTCTTGCTTTGCGTTTAATTCTTTTTGCAGATGAAGAGTTTCTTTTTGGTGTGTGGAATGATTTCATTTCATAGATTAGAACCAGCTGAATATTGTGGTATTTGTGGCAAGCGACCCCAGCGGTTCTCGATCTCACTAGTAAACATGACTGAAGCAATTTCACACAAATTGGAAGGAGAAAAATCCAAAGTCATACTCCATTCTTTTACTTGTATATAGCTACATGGATAAATATTTGTTCACAGCTTTTGAACTTGTACATAAAAATTATATCACCATGTGCAATTCTCGTAACTGTCTTTATGTGAAAATTCGAGTTGTAAAACATAGCTTCTGATTGTGAAGAATCTTTGACGCTGAGCATGGGATTAAAAGCTGATTTTATCACCTGTCAGCCTTTAATACTGAGCCTGGATTAAAATAAATCCCGTCTCGTTTTCATATTGCCTGTTCATGATGAGCCCTGAATTAAAGTGCTGGCTGTGAACCTAATAGCTCGTTAGGTTCTCAAGTCACAAACGGAGCAATGTCCTGGAGGTACTCCAAAGACCAGTGATAAACTGTGTCAGTCAGCTGTCTGCTGCCTATATCCTACTGTGAACAATGTCCTGCTCTCGGTCTCCCAAAGACTTACATTTCAGAAATCTCATCCTTGCGTTGAAATGCCTTTGTAGTCTTACCCTTCTTCATCTCAATAACTGACTCGAGTTCCTCAACCTGCAACCCCAAAAGTCAATATCTGGTTAACTACATTGTTACATTTTATAATGTCTTTATTTAGGGTTAAGAAGAAACAGGTGGTGGCTATTCATTGTCTGAGCACATACATGTAGGGCAGGAATCATTTGATGCAAAGGTTGTGCCCCTACCTTTGAACCAGGAGGCATGTGTTCATGTTCCAGCTGCTCTAGAGGTGTATAATAGCATCTATGAATAGGTTTGTATAGAATATACCTGGGGTTACTTTTCCCTGGAGGAGTGGTAATCTCATGGGACTGTTACTCTGGGTAGTGTCCTGGGGTTCAAATTCTGCCACAGCAGATGGTGGCATTTGAATTTAATTTTAAAAATCTGGAATTAAGAGTCCAATGATGACCATGAATCCGTTGCCAAGTGTTGGAAAAACCACTACAAGTAGGGTAAGGGCTCTTGTGATGGAACAGAAGCGTGTTCAAGTTTCAACTGCTTTACAGGTGTGTAATAGCATCTCTGGATAAAGTCATTTGATTAAAAATATCCATGCATGACTGAGAGGGTTAAGACCAAGGAAGTCAAACTCTGGCCACAAAAGGACTGACATATTACATATCTTGACTTCAATCTTTCTCGCTAACTTAGAATCTATCAACATCCAGACACTTCAGTGTTCTGATTTCATCTCTTCTATCTTTATCTCCTTGCCCCTATTGAGGGTTATGCGTTCAGTTAGCAGGGTGACATACCAGCTTCTTTATGTCCTCCTTTGTACAATGGTTTGGATCATTCCTCCGAATGGCTCAATGGCAGCGTTAAAGCCTACCCCTTTCTCCATCTAAGCGATCAAAACTTCCTTAAATTACTTCCTCCCTGTCTTCTTGTGAATACATGCATGTGAACCATCTCTTCTCTTTGATGATGAGTTCCATATGCTAATAACTTTCAGGATAAAGAGGTTTCACCTTCATTTCCTTTTGGATTCATTAATGACAATCCAGTACTTATGGGTCCAAGTTCTGATCTCACTCACAAATCCAAGTATCTTTCCTGTGTCTACTTGATCAAATCCTACAGAGCCTTGAAAACCACTGCCAGGTCAATTCTCAATATTTTCTTTCTGAGCTAAAACACAGCCTGTTCCATCTTTCTGCTGGGCCGCATAGTGATTCAGTGGTCAGCACTGCTGCCTCAAAGCATCATGGTTCTGGGTTTGCTTCCAGACTGTCTGTGTGGAGTTTGCACATTGTCTGCACGGGTTTCCTCTGGGTGCTCTGGTTTCTTCCCACTGTCTATAGATGTGCAGGCTAGGTGGATTAGCCATGAGAAATATGGAAATAAGATGGGTCTGCATGGGATGGTCTTCGGAGGGTAAGTGTGGATTCAATGGGCCAGATGGTCTGCTTCCACACTGGAGGGATTCTATTATGAGTCCTTCCAGCTCTGACATCATTCCTCTTTGCCTTTATGTTAGTTTTATCATATGGAAAACAGAATTGGCCAACATATTCCACGTGTGATCTAATGAAAGTTCCAGACATTTTGTTTAAATATAACTTCACTTGTTTACAATTTTATCCCCTAGAAATGAACCCCAGGGATTTGATTGCTATTTTTATGGTTTTATTAACCTGTATCAATACATTTAGGGACAACTGATGAAGGGCTTTTGCCCGAAATGTCAATTTTCCTACTGCTCGGATACTGCCTGACTTGCTGTGCTTGTCCAGCACCCACTCTAATCTTGAGTCTAATCTCTAGCATCAGCAGTATCCACTTCTGCGTAGTGGTACCCTTGGTCACCCTTAACACAATTAAACCCTTAGACCATGGGAGATGGTAGCATAGTGATAATGAAGCTAGGCAGGTAATCTTGAACCCCAGGTTAATATACCTGGGGCATGGGTTCAACGCCCCCTATGGCAGATGGCAATGAAAATTAAAAGCTGGAAATCACAGTGGGTCAGTATAGATGACTTAATCAAAAGAATCATCTAGACTTGAACCGTGAATTAGCCCTCTCTCTCTTGATGCTGTCCGGCCCACTGTGATTTCCAGCATTTTTTGTTTTCAGGACAGATTCCAACATCTACAGAAATTTGCTCCTACAATGAAAATTAAAAGCTAGCCTAGTGGTGACCATATCAATTCTTTTAAAAAACCCACCTGGTTCACTGCTATCCTTCAGGGAAGGAATCCACTGTAGGTCTTCCCTATATAACTGCAGACCCACAGAAATGTAGGACTCTTAAGGGCTCTCTGGGAATAGATAGTGGTATAGCCAGTGAAGCTCATATCCCATGGATGAATAAAAAATAAGATTTTCACTGCAACAAGACAATGCATTTTATTTAGCATGGTGGCTCCGTGTTTAGCAACACTGCCTCACAGCACCAGGGATCCAGGTTTGATTCCATCCTCAGGCGACTGTCTGTGTGGAGTTTGCACGTTCTCCCTGTGTCTTTGTGGATTGTCTCCGGGTGCTCCGGTTTCCTTCCACAGTCTAAAGATGTGCAGGTTAGTGGATTGGACATGCTAAATTGCCCATAGTGTCAAGGAATGTGTAGGTTAGGTGGATTAGTCATGGGAAATGCAGGATTACATTGAATAAGGTTAGGAAGGATCTAGGTGGGATGCTCTGTGGAAGGTTGGTGCAGACTTAACAGGCCGAATGGCCTGTTTCCGCACTGTAGGGATTCTATGATTCTAACTTGAGGTTAAACAATTCACCAGCTCTCTGACTGGACAAACATGTTTCTAATTGAGAAGTTTTTGTCTTCATATCCTGATACTGAAGAGTCATACCAGACTCAAAACAGTAACTCTGTTTCTCACTCCACAGTGCTTGAGATTCTCCAGCACTCTCTATGCCTGTTCCAGTTACTTCCTCTGTTTCAGAAAGAGAGCATTGCTTTTAAATGCTTCTAGCTGCTGTGGTTGAGGATCCAGGGTCAGTGAGACATCAGATCTTCAGGACGAACATTATGAATTCTCTTTTATCATGTGGTTTGATGCTACATCATGAGTCTGGGTTTGATGCAGCTGGGTTATCAAGGAGGCAAAGTCAAGGATTGACTGCAGGCCTACACTTCAAAATAACACTACTTATTACACATTAATATGAAAAATATTAAAACTCGCTAATCATAGATAGACCAAGCTCTGATCTTATAGTTAGATTAGGTAAGGATCTACATTCCCTGGAACTTGTCCTGGTGCTCTGCAGATGTATGAGGTCAATGTGCATGTTCCATGATGTGTCTGGAAGCCATTTCGTGTACTCATAGTATGCGCAGTTTGAGGGAACATTGGAAAAGATGAAGCTCATCTTCATGTGTTGATGTCCATGTGCTTGGGTGAGTCTTCCAGTCTGAAGAGGTAGTATTGTGTGGCCTACTAAAATTTTCCAGAATGTTCTAACTCCACCCACATCAGTATATTTATGCCCCAGCAATGTGCAGCTCCATGACATCATTGCAAAGTTGCTCCACAGTTCTGAATCCCTCGCACAACAAACTCCAGTGCCTTTTTTTTCTGCAGGTCCCCTCAACCGCTGTTACACATATTTATTTCTTGATTCACAATGGCAAAATGGTCAAGAGGGGAGAACTTGAAATTCCATTGCAGGAAGGGAGGATGCAGGCTGGATGTCTACCAACTGTCTGTCAGAGCTCCAGCCAACGAGTCACAGGAACCTCAGAAAAATAGATAAGGTACTGTGACAGAAATTCCTCCCTGAATCCTGACCTACTATTGAGGAGAAAATGTTCCTGGAAATATCTCTCCACTCTGCTTCACTCAGGCCTGGTCACCCTGCATACTTAGTGGGGTGTATGGACATCATTGGCTGCATCAGCATTCATTGCCCATCTCTCATTGTCATGACAAGCTGCCTTCTTGAACATCTGGTTTGGAATATCTAAGTGATTTTGTGAGGTCATTTCAGAGAGAAGTTCAGAATCATTTACATAAAACATAAAACATAGGACATGATAGCATAGTACAGGCCTTTCAGCCCTCGATGTTGCACCGACCTTTGAAGCCCAGGTTGCTGTGGGTCTGGAGTCACACATTGCCCAGAGTGGGTAAGTATGGCAGATTTCCTTCCCTAAAGGACATTAGTGAACCTGAGGGCTTTTCATTTTAAAGAATCAATGATAATTCCATCAGGTAGGTAATTTTTAAGCTTCGTCCACATTCCCAACCCTCCAACGAGAGTTTACAAGTCAGGCCTACAAATATACCTACTAAGTCCAGGCTCCTTTCGTCACCTCCTGGGGGCTGTATATAGTCTGAGCGATGGTCATCATTTGACCCTGACATTGATTAGTGGGCAGCTTTCCTTGGCGGGGGTGGAGAGTTTGGAAGGGGGTGAATCTTCCACCCACCCCATTAAAGTTGCTCCCAGCATGATATCTCCACATGTCTGACAACCTAGGTTTCAGTCAGGAGACAGGTGCCAGATGCTTGGAATAGAGTGCTCTATAAAATGCAGCCCATTTTCACCTTGACTGAAATTAGCGTTCAATTCCAGGTTTTTATTGATGGACAGAACCTATGAATTAAATTCCACCCCCTACCATGCTGGGGAATGCAATCATGTTGGAGGCTGAGGGGTGAACTTACAGAGGTTTATAAAATCATGAGGGGCATGGACAAGATGAATAGCCATGGTCTTTTTCCTGGGGTGGGGGAGTCCCAAACTAGAGGGCATATTTAAAAGGGACCTAAGAGGCAACCTCTTCACATGGTGCATGCATGAAATGAGCTGCCAGAGGAAGTACTGGAGGCTGGTACAATTATAACATATAAAAGGCATCTAGATAGGTACTTGATTAGGAAGGGTTTAGAGGGACATGGGCCAAATGCTGGCAAATGGGGCTAGATTAATTTAGGATATCTGGTTGGCATTGACGTATTTCCTTGCTGTATGACTCTACACTCCCGACAATCACCCTGGGACCATATATTACTATTTCTGTGACATTATTATTATCTGAGGCAATCATGTTATTATCATTGAAACATTAATCTGGGGTCCTGGGTTCAAATCCTGCCACAGTAAATCTGGAATTAAGAGTCTAACAATGATCATGAAACCACTGTAGATTGTCAGGAAAAACCCAAATGGTTCATTACTGTCCTTCAGGGAAGGAAACTGGTGTCCTTCTTTGATCTGAGCTTAGAAGTGTGTTGCTGGAAAAGCGCAGCAGGTCAGGTAGCATCCAAGGAACAGGAGAATCGACGTTTCGGGCATAAGCCCTTCTTCAGGGCTTATGCCCGAAACGTCGATTCTCCTGTTCCTTGGATGCTGCCTGACCTGCTGCGCTTTTCCAGCAACACATTTTTAAGTTCTCATCTCTAGCATCTGCAGTCCCCACTTTCTCCTTCTTTGATCTGGCCAATACGTGACTCCAGATTCACAGCAATGTGGTTGACTCTTAACTGCCTGATGGACAATAAATGCATCCCCTGAATGAATAAATAAAAAATTCCATCATACAATCATCTCCTCATCATCCAGGATGATGTTTCAAAAGTACCTTGATGCTGCAAAGCACTTTGGGACATCCTGTGCCATTGAAAGATGCTGTAACAATCCAATCCCATTCTTCCATATACTCAGCATGCAACAACGGGACATATTCTCTCTTCCCTTCTTGTTGGAGATAATTTAAGTCAGAAATATTGAAGCTGCCACATGAAGAGTAAATTAGACCCCTCCTGTTGAATATTTTAATGCATACCTCATTTGCAACTTCCATATTCAGTTACAATGAAGTTCATCAACAGTAGGAAAGATAAATATATTTGCGCTAAAACTCTTAATTGATTACAGATGGAACGTTTATAAAAAGGGAAGATGTTACCACAGCGTTTTCTTTGAAGAGACAAATTAATTCCTGCTCCATCATGTCACTTGAGCATATGTTACTAAGATTATACAAACATATTTGGAATAATATATTTTACTTTTCCATTAGACATTGTGCAAGAATTGAGTTTGAGGGTAACAGCCACAATCAGTACATTCAGTCAGAGGGACACATTAGTTGCACAGTTGGACAATTCACCAGCATCTAAAAAGGGGCATTGTGACACGCCCAAAGAAGCAGGAATTAGTTGTCGCTGGATTAATTTAAGCAGCAATGACAATGACCAGACTTTCAGCACATACGTGATCCTCTGTATCTTTGGGGTTAGCTGTGACTTGTTTTGAAATCTCCTTGGGCCTATCCTTCCTGTACCAGATTCGATCATTACTCAGTCTCAATTGATTTGATTTGTTATTGTCACGTACACGAGGTACAGTAAAAAGCATTGTCTTATGTACTTTACAGACAGAGCGGACTGCACAAGTGCATCAGGGTAACAGTACAGGGGGCAGGATACAATGTTACAGCCACAGAAAAGGTGCAGAGATAGATCAACATTAATATTAAAGAGGTACATTCAAAAATCTCATGGCAGCAGGGAAGAAGCTATTCTTGAATCTGTTTGTATGCATATTCAAACTTTTATATCTTCTGCCTGATGAAAGAGAGTGGAAGAGGGTACAACTGGGGTGGGAGGGGTCTTTGATTATGTTGTCTCATAGTTTCATAGAAGCAGGAGTAGGCCATTCAGCCCATCAAGCCTGCGCTGCCATTCAATACGATCACGGCTGCTCAAACATTTCCATGCCTTTTACTCAGCCCATCCCTATACTTCTGTATGGTGCAGGTAATCGGAAAGCTATCAATTTCAACCTTAAATATGCTCAAAGACTGAGCTTCCACAGTCCTTTGTGGTAGAGAATTCCAAAGGGTCACAACCCTCTGAGTAAAAAACATCTCCTTATCTCAGACCTAACTGCAGTAGGCGTGATCTATATGGACTTCAATAAGGCGTTTGGCAAGGATCCCCATGGGAGACTGGTTAGCAAGGTTAGATCTCTTGGAATACTGGTAGAAATAACCATTTGGATACAGAATTGGCTCAGAGGTAGAAGACAGAGGGTGGTGGTGGAGGGTTGTTTTTCAGACTAGAGGCCTGTGACCAGTGGAGTGCCACAAGGATCAGTGCTAGGTCCATTACTTCTCATCATTTATATATATTACATCAAAGGCAGTGATTAAAAGTGAACTCTGCTTACTGAAACGCTGCCGAGAACAGTCCTGAACTGATGGGAGCCCAGGCACTGTCTCCAAATGACTGACCTCCTGCCCTCTCTCTCTCCCCTCAACACTTTCCTTGGAGTTCTACACAAAGGTGTACCCTAAACGCCCCTTGCCCAGATAATCTCTCCAACATTGCCTTGTACAGGGCAAAGATGGAATCTGTCAAAAAGTTGCGATAAAAAGGTGTGTGTGTATGTGTGTGTGTGCGTGTGTGCGTGTGCATGCGTGCATACACGCTATTTGGAGACTCACCACCCCCTTCCTGCCCCCCAAAGGCAGCAGCAACAGGAGCAGCAGTCTTGTTGATGTCTAGTCTGGCTGCCCGGGAGAGGGGGGGTGTGTGGACGGGGTTGCAAGGGGTGGGGGGAAGGGTGTCGGTGTTGGATGGGTTTGGGGTGAGGGTGAGGGGGACGGGGATGGTGTTGGCTTGAACAGGGTTGGGGGGACCGGTGGGGGGGACAGGAATGGTGTTGGGTTGGACGGGGTTGGGGGTCCAGCGGGGGGGATGGGGATGGTGTTGGCTTGGACGGGGTTGAGGGGACCGGCGAGGGGGACGGGGATGGTGTTGGGTTGGACGGGGTTGGGGGGACGAGGATGGTGTTGGATTGGACGGGGTTGGGGGGACTGGTGGGGGGAACGGGGATGGTGTTGAGTTGGACGGGCTTGGGGGGAACTGGCGGGGGGAGCGGGAGGATGGTGTTGGATGGTGGGGTTAGACTGGGTTGGGGGCGGTGTTGGGTATGGTGTTGTACGGTGGGGTTAGACTGGGTTGGGAGCGGTGTTGGGTATGGTGTTGGACGGTGGGGTTAGACTGGGATGGGGGTGAGGTTGGGTATGGTGTTGGACGGTGGGGTTAGACTGGGATGGGGGCAGGGTTGGGTATGGTGTTGGACGGTAGGGTTAGATTGGGTTGGAGGGCAGACGGGGTTAGACAGGGTTGGGAGTGAGTGGGGGTGCAGTGTTGGACTGTGTTGGGGGGCGGGGTTGAATAGGCTGGGGCTGTTTTCCCTGGAGCATCGGAGGCTGAGGGGTGCTCACCAAGACATTGACTATCTCTATAACCACTAGGAGAAAGTGAGGACTGCAGATGCTGGAGATCAGAGCTGAAAATGTGTTGCTGGAAAAGCGCAGCAGGTCAGGCAGCATCCAAGGAGCAGGAGAATCGACATTTCAGCCACGAGCCCTACTTCCCATTCCTGAAGAAGGGGTCATACCCGAAACGTCGATTCTCCTGCTCCTTGGATGTTGCCTGACCTGCTGCATTTTTGCAGCAACACATTTTCAGCTTTTATCTCTATAACCACGCCTTTCAACACTGACCAGTTCCTAAACTCTGAGATTTATCATCTCTCAGCCCCGTTATTTCTTCCACTACAATCTTCTTGCGAATGCTAATTTCCTTCATTCACCCAAGTCACTCGCACCATTAATCCTGTGAGTTTTCTAGTCTCTTCCTCAGTGAAAACATTTAGCTTATCTGCCATTTTGCTCGTGCCCATTATAAATCCCCTGTAATGGAGACCACTGCACCCCCCCCCCATTTATTTTAACCAATGTTTCCTTGTTATTTGCCAGTGGAAGCTTTTACAGTGGCAGGTCCTTGGACTCCTCCATCGCCAGACCATAGCAACATGACGGTTGGAGGAAGAGCGCCTCATCTTCCGCCTAGGAACCCTCCAACCACAAGAGATGAACTCAGATTTCTCCAGTTTCCTCATTTCCCCTCCCCCCACCTTGTCTCAATCAAATACCTTGAACTCAGCACCGCCTTCCTAACCTTCAATCTTCTTCCTGACCTCTCCGCGCCCACCCCCACTCCGGCCTATCACTCTCACCTTGACCTCCATCCACCTATCGCATTTCCAACGCCCCTCCCCCCAAGTCCCTCCTCCCTACCTTTTATCTTAGCCTGCTGGACACACTTTCCTCATTCCTGGAGAAGGGCTCATGTCCGAAACGTCGATTCTCCTGCTCCTTGGATGCTGCCTGACCTGCTGTGCTTTTCCAGCAACACATTTTCAGCTCAATTCTTGCCAAAAGCAAGAATGGACTAAAAAAAAATATTGTGCAACTGCACCTTAGTGTGGAATAATGTTTGACTTATCCTGAGGAGGCAGTGGTCTATTTTAGAATCCTCTTGCTCATCAAGTCTGTTCCAGATATTGAATGACACATGCATCGGTGAGAGAGTTGGGAGAATCACGTGAGATTGGCAGTCAGGAGTGCCACTCCAATGATAACAGCAAGTCCCAATTTCCAACCAAGGACAGGATTCTCATTGGTGAGAGAATATATTAAGTATGCATTAACATCCTCATGACTGCATGACCTCACCTCTCTGATGCGCGATGTCCCATTCTCCCAGCCACTGGATAGAAACTAGGCAACGACAGCTCCTGGCATGGAAACCAGAATAGTAACTTGATGACTTGTCTTGTCACTTGCTCTTAGTTCAGTCACCAATGCCCCAGGGCACGGTCCATAGGCAGCAATTGCTCATTCTCCCACTCCCCCACCCCCACCCCCACCAGTACAACCTCCAGATCTCCATTGGCAGAGCAGGTGGCATTTATCCTCTGTCTGATTGCCCATGACAAATACAATGACTTGTGCACTGAGCTGCAGACTGGCAGTGCTTGACTGGGTGCCCGGCTGGGCTTTAAAGATGGCACTAGTGCCAGGAATCCTGGGAGGTCCTGGCAGTGGCCTCAACCACAGCCTACAGTGAGCAGGTGATCAGGACAAGTGGGGGCACCATGATGAGGGGAGGGTGGGGATGGGTGACAGTGATGGTGGTGGTGGTGTATAAATAATGAGGAGAGATTGGGAAAATACTGCGAGAAAGCTAGGGTGCCATGGTGACTCAGTGGTTAGCACGGCTGCCTCACAGCACCAGGGGTTCGACTTCGCCCTCGGGCGACTGTGTGGAGTTTGCACATTCTCCCCATGTCTGCGTGGGTTTCCTCCGGGTGCGCTAGTTTGCTCCCACAGTCCAAAGATGTGCAGGTTATGTAAACTGGCCGTGCTATAGTGTCCAGGGGTGTGCAGGTGTATTGGCCATGGAAAATACAGGATTATGAGGGGTGGGTCTGGATGGGAAGCTCTTCAGAGTGTCGGCATGAGCTTGATGGACCGAATGGCATGCTTCCAAAATGTAGGGATTCGATGAAAACTCACTCTCTCGCTTATGGAGAGGAAACCTGCCAAAAAGACAATTGAATGATTCTTTGTAGGGTTCAGCCAAAGTTATACATTCCCTACCCTCCTCAGAATCATTGAATGCCTGGGAGAAACCCATGTTCATATTTAATTTCTCACAGCTCTTTTCAGAGGGTTCACAATCTCATAAAATTGGTTCATGTTTCCTGGACTGAAGGACATTTATCAATTCACTCTCTTTGGAAAGGAGCCCTGTGATTTTACTCCTGTTGAAGAGGAGGTGTTTTACAGACTTGCGTACCACTATTGACTCAGCTTTTGGGAGGCTGATTCCGGTCTAACGCTGCCACTAATATAAGCAGAGATTCACTCACAGCCAACTGGTGCATTGCGTCCTGTTCTGGTGGCAGCATTTCATGAGAAATAGATAAAGCCAAACACCCCCCCCCGAATGATGCAAGCACTTAAAAGGTTAAATTATGAATTCAGGTTGTATGAACTTGCCTCGTGTTTCCATTAGGTTCGAAGGTTGAGCCCTGATCTAGTTGAGGTGTTCTAAATTATATTCTTATATTTAGATGCAGAGAAATTATTTTCTCTGTTGGAAGCCAGGCCAATCTCCCATTCCCCACATTCCAAAGACTTACACTTGTGTGAAATTCTGCTACTTGTATTCTATTTTAAACTGTGCCATTCAGTCAGCTCAGCCAAATTTGGGCTCCAGGGTAAGCAATGCTTCAACCTTAAAATTCTCTTCCTCATTTTCAAATCCCTCTACTGCCTTTCTCCTTCCTATCCCTTTAATCTCCTACAACCAGCGACATACCTGCAAAACATTAATTCGGGTTTTCCTAACATTGACAATAGTTTTTGCTCTACCGTTGATGATCATGCCTTCAGTTGCCTTAGCCCTAACATCTGTAACTTCTTCCCTGCAACCTGAAACCTTGTTAACACACATGTGCACACACATATACATACATAAACACACACACAAAGCACACATACATATGCACACATACACACACATAAACACACACACATACATGCACACAACATATGCGCACACACTAACTCACACACTCAGACAGACACACACAAAGATGATCCTGTAAAATTGCCTCTTTTATTGAGTTTTATTAATTTCTCTGAATATCTTGTTACCTGCTAACCTTTAGCTGAATAATGCTTCGCTGATATGTCTTGGGGTTTGTACTATATTAAAGGAGCTATATAAATGTAAGTTGTTATTGTTAAAATCTGGAACAAAGGGCTTTAATCTTCAAATTAGACTATTTAAGAACGACATCAGGTGGCACCCTTTCATGTGAAGGGCAGAGTAAATACTTTGTAGGAGGCAGGGAAGGAAAGATGGGCATTTTAAGATAATGGTTAGATCAACCATGTCGTGTTAGAGTGACAGAAGGGGCATTACGATCTTCTACTCATCCCCAACTACAAGAGATGCTGCTGCTAATGCCTCACACAGTGCTAGAACTAATTTAAAATCGATTGTAAACAGCTTACATATTACTATACAAAAAGGGTTAACCCAACGAGAAAGGGTTTGACATGTTTACTAATCAAAGAGCTTTTTCCATTTCATGGGAACCCCAAAGTCAGTGAGTCACTCAAATAGCATTTAGATAAAGGGATCTCTGTGTACAATGATTGGGGTGGGAATTCCTTTCAAATGTCCAAAACTGGCCTGACTGTACTGCATAGCTATCAGAATCATATGTTCCAGATTGTGTGCCTGCCCATTGCCAGAATGTTATATTCGCTGTTGACATTTGCCAACTCTACACAAATTCTTTTAATGGTTTCGGGTTTGCATCACCATAGTTCACGACCTTGTGGCGATTCCTGAGCTGGATCTTTCTGTAGCTATTGAAAAGTTTGCCAAGAGACAGAAAACCCTGTCAGAGTTTGTTCAAGAATTCTCCCAGAACACGGGAATGGTCAGACAGAAACCTAATGTTTATATTGCACCTTTCATGTCGTCAACATACCCCACTCTGCTCCATTGGCACCGAAATACCTTTCGAAGAGCAGTTGTTATGTCAGCAAGTGTTGCAGCCAATTATCACACCACAAGGAGCCACAAGCAGCAAAATAAATGATCAGATAAAATCTGCTTCAATGGGGTTGGGAGAGGGATAAATGTTGATAAGGACAACACACTTGTTTTTCTTCAAATTGTGCCATCCAAAAGGGTATCTCAGTCTACATTTTCATCAAAACCATTTTGACGATGTCACATTTACTCAACGTCCTTGGTGGCAACATAAATTATACCTTGTCATCACTGGAGTGGGTCTTGAACTCCTGAACCTCTCATAACTTGGAAGGGCTATCCATTGAGGCAAGGATGGCGGCTAGAGCAAGATTTTCAAGAAGCAATGTTTGGAATGACACTAGTACGCTTCCATTAGGTAATGTGAGAGAAGTTCATTTGAAAGATCGATAATGTGGAAATCAGTACATGTACGTATGATGGTCAGATCCTCCACTCACTCATTCAAGCAAAGAAAGCTCCTTGGCATTTCGCAACAGTTTATAGCAGAACATACAATGAAACGTACAATAAACAAAATTCGTCCTATCTGGGGTGAACTTTGTTTATATATGATGTGGAGGTGCCACTGTTGGACTGGGGTGCACAAAGTTAAAAATCAAACAACACCAGGTTATAGTCCAACAGGTTTATTTGGAAGCATTAGCTTTTGGAGCGCTGCTCCTTCATCAGGTAGCTAGTGGGGCAGGATCATAGGATACAGAATTTATAGTAAAAGATCAAAGCGTCAATACATTGCATCAGTTGTATGACACTTTTATCTGCAGCAAGGCAGTTTACAGCTAACCTTTAGCGTAATAAGGCAATGCTCTCAACATTTGAGGTGTGGTCACTGTTGCGTTGCATTTAATTGGTGTGAAGGACTTTTAAGGCATCTCAAAGTCATAAATAGTGCTGCATGAATTGCATATTCTTTCTGACTTCTTTCTCTCAACTTTTCCATATCTGCTTCTTTAGTACCAGTGACAAACATGTTATAAATTTGCAAGCCAGGATGTCGAAAACAGAGGGCAGAAGAATTGTTCAGCAGGGTTTCCCTCCTTGCTCACTGAAAAATAACAGTAATTTGACAACTTTCCCATGTGGTGGGATTTCTGAATGGACAGAGATGGCACAGCTATACCCTTCTTGGAACCAGTGAAGAAGGTGGTAAGGGCAAATAATTAAGCAAGTTGGCCTTGGAGAGATACATGCATCCCTCTCATTAATTCAGCAGTTCAGTGTTGGGCAAGAGAGCCTAAAGGACTTTCTTAACTCAATACCAACTAAAGACCTAAAGAAATCAATGAACAGCTTCTTAAGGGCTTCAACTATCTGTGGGTCTGAATATCTACTTCACGCCAGGTGAGAGAGAACTGCCTGGAGAGAAAAGCATTACGATCTGCCTGCAAGGTGCAGATGGAGTGGGGCAGGGATGGAGAAACAATGAATGGCCACTGAAAACCAAACCCCTGCCCTTGCCTTCAAACTCCTGGACCCCTTTCTCCTCCCAACTGCCCATGCTGCGAAACTGAAAGAAAATGGCTAGCTCACTCACCATTGAAGACAAAAGCCTCGAGTGACAATCTCCAGGACCTTGGCGCTGGCAGCCTCCAATTCACTAGCGGCTTCTGGCAAGGCAAGGTTTCAATGTCGAGACTTGTGATTTGCCAAGAAGCTAGTAACAACCTGATTGGAGCTTGATCCAGTGAGCCTTCTCAATGGTGGAGGTAGACGGCTGAAAGGTTAGTAACCTTGAAACACACTTTGTGCTTTGAGCATCACATGCAAACCAGAGTCTCTCCCAGCACTGCTGTGGCTACAACACACTGGGTTAAAACTTCCACAAATTGTGGCCAAGTCTGAGTTATGATTTTTTTTTCAGGTTTCTCACAGCGAGGCCCAGCGTGCTTTACAACCATACCTTACCCAATAGGCCTCGTTAATCATCTGCCACACCCCAGTGGCACGCCTCATGTCCAAATTCTGCCCCACCTCACCATGCACCATTCCTGGAACAACTCACCACAGCCAGAATGTCCCAGAATTCACTGGAATCCATTGTACTCAAAGCATCTTTAAAAGCTGTGGTTGGGCGGCATGGTGGCCCAGTGGTTAGCCCTGCTGCCTCGCAGTGCCAGGGACCCGGTTTGATTCCAGCCTTGAGCAACTGTCTGTGCGGAGTTTGCACGTTCTCCCCATGTCCGCATGGGTTTCCTCCAAGGATGTGTAGGTTAGGTGGATTAACCATGGAAAATGTAATGTTACAGGGATAAGGTAGGGGGATAAGTCTGGGTAGGAAGCTCTTTGGAGGGTCAGTGTGAACTCGATGGGCCGAATAGCTTGTTTGTACACTGTAAGGTTTCTATGATTTCTATGAAGCATTCTCAGCCTGGAGCTGCTTTGCACGGTTGCTAATATTTGCCTGGTGTTTAGCCAACCCAGGGGAAATCACACCCTTTCTGGGCAGAAGCCTCAAGGTCCTGCAGGACAGTGTGGGGGGAGGGGTGAACAGATGAGACATCCTCCTCCCCCAGGACCAGCAGTGGAGGCCGTACCGCCAGACTGGCTTATGGTTGCCACCTGCGTCATTGCAGTCTCAGTCATCTGAAGGAATGCCTGTCTCTCCTGCCCAGCTTCGACCCTGCACATTTCCCACTGAGCCATGGTCCTGTCTTGAATCAATGCTTCACCGTCGTAGCATCCCTATAAATGTGGAAGCAGGCCATTTGGCCCATCAGGTCCAAACTGAACCCCTGAACGGCTTCCCATCGCCAACTGTAACCTTGCATTTCCCATGGCTAATCCACCTAGCCTGGATACTACGGGCAATTACCCATGGCCAATCCACCTGACCTGCACATCTTTGGACTGTGGGAGGAAACCGGAGCACCCGGAGAAACCCACATAGACACGGGGAGAATGTGCAAACTCCACACAGTCAGTCGCCTGAGAGTGGAATTGGACCCGGATTCCTGGCACTGTGAGGCAGTAGTGTTAACAACTGACCCCCCCCCCCCCTCCACAGCCCTGTGTCGTGGGGGTAAAATCCTGAAAATCCTTTCCTAAGGCCCCTGCAGGCGCAGCTACAGCAGAACGACTGCAGTAATTCAGGAAGGCAGCACCTTCTCTGGGGCAATTAGGGAGGGCCAACAAATGCTGGCCCAGCCAGCAGACCCCCACAGCCGTGAACAATTAGCTATTGAGAAAAGATCCTGCCTCGGGTCCGTGGTTTGGCAGTTTCAGTCAAAGGACATACTGTACAACAGATGTTAAAGGGCGGTTGCTTGCTACTTAAAGAGATGGGATGTTGAATGATGACATTTCAGCACATGGAAGATATGAGTAAAGGCGGCTCATCTCCTGCTGAAAATGCCATTCTCAATGTGATTGTGCTGTACGTGCTGCAGAGACCATTCAGCCCCTCTGGGATAACAGTGCACTGTCCTCACTCTCCTCACAGCTATCTGCACCCAAGGCTGGAGGGAGGTGACAATCTATTATATTTGCAGGTCATCAGAGGAGAAATTGTGAACATTCGTTGTCAGCTAGAAGGTGGCTAAGGTGCCCAGCTGGTAATACACTTACCTCTCTGTCGCTAGACTCTGGGTTACCATCCAAATGAAGGCTGACACTCCAGTGGAGTACTAAAGGACTGCTGTGTTGTCGAAAGAGCCATTTTCCACTCAAGGCCCTCTTTGCCTGCATGTGGATATAATGGATTACTACTTCAGTGAAGAGCTAGGGAGTAACCCCTGGTTTTCTGAGCAGTATTTATCCCCTCAAGCCACCTGATTTAAAATAGGTTATTTGCAGATTGCACTTTCCTCTAGGGGGGACTTTCTGTGTGAAAATTGGTTACCGAGTTTTCTACAACACAAGGATGAATAACACTTCAAAATGTATTTCATTGGTTGTAAGATGCTGTAAGACATCCAGTGGTCATGAGAGGTGCTATATGAATGCAAATAACTTTTTTTAAACCTCATATATCTGGCTATAGACTGCACGACACAGATTACTCTCAATTTGCTAAGCTTGACTGAGGCCGTGCGCAATCCACTCAGACAACTCTTCATGTTTTTGCACACTTGCGTGCATTCAGATATAGCCAGAGGGAAAACTTTGTAGTTGGCACTGAAATATGTGACTATTGTTCAACTCTTTCAAGTGGAATCCTTAAAGCTGTGCCCACATTGCTAGCTTCCAAGAAAATTTGTGTGCATGTGCATGGTTATCGCTAAAAGACGGAAAGAAATTATGTTTATAAACAGCCTCTTAAGACCTAGCGAAAGTCTGAAGTACAGTATAGCCAATGGAGAAGTTTTAAGATATAGAAACAAAACGTGCTCAGCAGGCCTGGCAGTGTCCATGGAGAGAGAAACAGAGAAGTAATGTTTTGATATGACAATCCTTCAGAACTGGATAAATATTTGTCAGGACATTGGGTAAATTCTGTTCCTTCTCAAATAGCACAATGGAATCTTCGATGTCCACTGGAGAGGGTAATAAGGGATTTATGGTCTCATCTGAAAGATGGTATCTTTGACAGGATGGCACTCCCTCAGTACTGCATATGGAGTGTCAGTCTCATTATGTGTGCAAATTTCTCGAATTTTCCTTTTCAAGTCTACATCCAAAATCGCCTTTTGATTCATTGATTTTGCTATCACTAGCCTTTGTGGCAGTTTGTTCCAACAACTCACCATGCTAGAATCAATTTCTCCCCATCTCCTCTCTGGCTGCTTTATGAATTATCTAAAGTCAGTGTCCTTTGGTTACCGACCCTTCTGTCAATGCAAGTTCCTCTTTTTCGTTTCACTGACCCTGTCCACTGTCCACAACTCCCTCATAATTCCTGAACACTAAACGTACCTCTCCTCCAGTCCTGAGGAGAACTATCCCAGCTTCGATAAGGAACTCAGCAAAAGAAAACCCAAAGAAATCTCCAAAATAACTGTTCCCAGGGATCCTTCTAGGTATTCAAAGATTTAGTATTCCTGCATACGTCCTTTCTGTAGAGATCATGAACACACCAACAGGAAAAAGGAGTGAGCCATTCAACCACTTTCACCATTCAATAAGATCATGGCTGATCTAATTGTACCCACACTCCTGCCGACCCTCCTCTATGTACCTATGTACCTCGGTCTTAAAAATATTTAAGGAATCTACTGCCACTGCCTTTTGAGGAATAGAATTCCAAATCCTCCGAAAGGAAAGAATCACTTCTCTGTTTTAAATGGGCAACTCTTGGTTTTAAACAGTGATCCCTCAGTGATTCTAGATTCTTGCACATTCTCTCCATTAAGACCCTCTGGAATCCTCGATACTTTAATCAAATCACCTCTTACTCTTCTAAACTCCAGCAGAGTTTACAAACCTAACCTGTCCTACACTTCCTCATAAGACAACTCACTCATTCCAGGCATGAGTTTGGAATACCCTTTGCAGAACTGAATCCATCACATTTAGAATCCCTACAGTGTGGGAACAGTGGGTATGCACTGACCCTCTGAAGAGCATCCCACCCAGATCCTATGGGTAACCCTGCATTCCCTATGGCTAATCAACCTTACCTACATATCCTTGGATACCACAGCAGTTTATCATGGCCAAACCATCTTACCTGCATATTTTTGGACTGTGGGAGGAAACTGGAGCACCACACAGACACAGGTAGAAAGTGCAAACTCCACACAGACTGCTACCTGAGAATGGAATCGAACCCAGGTCTCTGGCACTGTGAGGCAGCAGTGCTAACCACTAAGTCACCATGCCAGGCATCTGCAGCCTTCCTGAAATAAGGTCACCAATGCTGTGAACATGACTCTCAGTGTAGTCTCAGCTGTGCTCGTATAAATACCTTTGCATTTGCTTCCACTCTCCATAAATAATATCATTCTATTAGATTTCCTAGTTACTCGCTGTAGCTGCATACCAACCTTTTGTTATTCATGCACTAGGACACCCAGATCCCTCTGAATTTCAGATCTCTGCATGCTCTCACCATTTAGATTAAATTCTTCTTCATTTTCCCACATTATATTCCATTTGCCGTATCTTTGTCCCACTCTTTTAATCCATTATATCCCTCCAAAGTATCCTTTATTGCTCTTCACAACTTGCTTTCCTACTGTTTTTTTTGTGTGATGAACAAATTTAGTGATCAAACCTTCTATCCATTCATCCAACTCATTTACATAATTTGTAAACCGTTAGGTTCCAGCACCAATCCCTGTGGCACATCACTCATTGAATATTGCCAACCTGAAAAATACCGATGCCCCATTTTCTGCTGCAATGGGTTAAGGTGACTGCCTTTCCACTCACATCTCTTGGGCTTATCCCATTACAAAGCTACAGTGGAAACTAGGAAGTGGTGTTTTTAAAAGCAAGCACAACTTGTACAGACTGGTAACTCAGTCAAGATGACATAAGGCTTTACAGTGAGTCTTCAGAAGATTTGTAGCTTAGGTTGAGGTTCTGGTTGTAGGTTTGCTTGTTGGGATGGAAGGCTCATCAGCGAGCAAACTTCCACCCAAAAGGACTTTACAGCTTAAGGCAATGTGTTAGAGAAGGGAAAATCAGGAAGCGAAAAGGTAAGATGTTGGACAGTGGCCTCAGGACTTCCTCAGGACTGTATGACATGGAACTCCTTATGTGTCAACATTATTATAGCACATCTGCATAAAGTCTGCAATAGTACATGCTACTTATATATTTAATTGCACTTAATTGAATATGTGTCTTTATAGACAGGGACAAACTGAAACCCAGTGTTCGTGTTGGGAGGTACAGTATATGCTTGTAATGCGTACCTCCATAACTACAAATTGATAAAAGTGCATAAAGATTAGTTTCAGTTCTATCCTTCAACACCATGCTTCCTGGATTAGATCTCAAAGAGAAGGCCAGCTCCATCTTTGCGGATAATCAGAGATGGGCTGTCAGGGTTGTCCACTTTCCAATCCCACCCCCAATCCCAGCACCCACATATCAACCTTAAAACCTCACTGCTAATGGCTGATTTACATTGCACTTGTTGAGAGATGATCTGTTCAAAGTGTTTAAAATGACAAAGGTATCTTCACCTGGGTTACTAAAGAAGTAGATGGAGGTGTAGTGAATATACTGGTAGCAAACTGTGAATTACAGGGATGAAGTCCCAAAGGATTGGAAAACGGCCAATGTAACATTCCCCCTTCAAAATAGAATGGAGACATAAAACAATGTCAGTTATCAGAGCATCCATCATTGGGAAAATGTTAGAATCTACTATAGAAGATTAAATGGAGAGCATTTAGAATTACATTATCTAGTCAGTGAAGTCGGCACAGTGGCTCAGTGGTTAGCACTGCTGCCTCACAGTGCTAGGGACCCAGGTTCAATTCCATCGTTGGGCAACTGTCTGTGTGGAGTTTGCACATTCTCCCTGCGTCGATGTGGATTTTGCCTCACAGTCCAAAGATGTGCAGGTTAGGTGGATTGGCCATGCTAAATTGCTCATAGTATCTAGGGAAGTGGTGGTTAGGTGGCTTAGCCATGGGAAATGCAGGGTTAAAGGGATAAGTTGAGATGATCTTTGGAGGGTTGGTCAGGATCTGATGGGCAGAATAGCCTGCTCCCACAGTGTAGGGACTCCATGGAGCCAACGTGGCTTCATGAAGAGAAAAACACATCTGATAAATTTATTAAAATTATTTGAGGAGGTAACAGGCAGGATCGATAAGGGAGAAGTAGTGGACATATTATTTGTTTTCCAGAGTTGCTGGGTCAAAATCCTGGAATTCCCTCCTTAAGGGCATTGTGGGCCAACCTGCAGTGGTGGACTGCAGTGGTTTAAGAAAGCACTCACCACCAACTTCTCAATGGCAAATAAGGCCGGGGAATAAATTCTGGCCCAGCCAGACACCCATGTCCCATCAGTGAATTATAAAAAGCTGTGGAATGGAGAGATTTGGAAGCCGTTGTCCATGAATAACAAAAAGCTAGCATCTGGATTCAGAGGATGAGAGGGACAGCAAATGGAATTTAGGCCTTTATTTCAAAGGGAATGGTGTATAAAAATGAGGACGCCTTACTAAAACTATGCAAGGCACCAGTCAGACACTTGGATTAGCGGAAAACGTTTTGGTCTTCTCTTTTAAAAAAGCAGAGACTGGAAGTGGAGTTGATCCACAAGATGATCACTGGGTTGATCCGAGGGATGGAGGGATTTGGGGAAACAAGTAAAATTTGCAAAATGATGCAGACAGGTCTGAGTTGTTTCTATAACGCAGAACAGTGGTCCAGTATGACTAAAATGGGCATTTTCAAGTGTTATTGTTTTTACAATTCGTTTCCCCCTGTGGGTTCTTATGAGGAGAGGTTGTATCGGTTGGGCATATATTCATTGGAGTTTAGAAGAATGAGAAGAGACTTTATTGAAACATATAAGATTATGAGGAGGTGTGGATAATTATGGGACAGTCCAGAACCAAAGGGTATAATCTCAGAATAATGGGTCACCCATTTAAGATAAAGATAAGGGTGATTTTCTTTTATTTCTGAGAGTAGTGAATCTGTGAAATTCTTTACTACTGAGGGATGTAGAGGTTGTGATGTTGAATATATTCCAAACTGAGGTCAATTTTTATGTAGTTAGGGAGTCAAGGATTATGGGATAAGGCAGGAAAGTGGAGTTAGGGATGATCAGCAATGATTTTATTGAACGGAGAAATAGACTTGATGGGTAAAATAACATATTTCTGCTCTTATGTCTTATGGTCTTGCGGTAGATGTGGAGAAAGTATTTGTGTTGGTGGGTTCTGGATTAGTGGTGCTGGAAGAGGGGGAAGGTTTAAAGGAGATGTGCAAGGCAAGCTTTTTATACATAGGGTGGTAGCTACCTGAAACACACTGTCAGGGGGGGTGATAGAAGTAGATATAACAGCAAAGTTTAAGAGGCATTTGGACAGACACGTGAACAGGCAGAGAAATAGGGGGATACAGACAATGTGCTGTCAGATAGTTAATTCTGCATTCTCCCCATAGATGCTGCCAGACCCGCTGAATTTCATGAACAATAAGTATTTTTGTTTCAGATCTTCAGCATCTGCAGTATTTTGTTTTATTTTTGCAGGTGGATTGGATTTGATTAGAATGACATCCGTTCTATATTCTTCGTAATTGGAGCTCTCAAGGAGGAGGCAAAATTTTGTTAGTTATGCATTAAAGAACATGAATCATAGAAGTTGTGGAACACATTAGCCATGGTCTCATTGACAGACTTCAGGGGCTGGATGGCCTACTCCTCTTCCTACATTAATCAAAGCACTTGAAGATCTAAAAGCTCTCACTTGGTGTTGAATGAGGGGTGGGGCAATGTGTTGAGAAGTGGGAAGAAAAGTTAGCTCAAGCAGATGTAAACAAAAATGCATTGCAAAGACTTTAGAACTTTTCCAAGTACATCGTCACCTGGATTCGGGAGTGAATAAAATCCTACACTATTTTAAGGATGGCGTCAGGTTCTACAGGAGTATATCTCACAACACGGTTAAAGGACGAATGATGTTGTTGTGCTGCCTTTGAGCTGCCTGAGGAAGGAGAAGGGGCTCCAGAAGTTTGCGGTTTCAAATAAACCTGTTGGACAATAACCCGGTGTCGTGTGAGGCTGGGGCCCCCTTAAGAAGTGCCTGTGGGGTGGTGGGGGTGGGTGTGGGGGGTCTTGCAGAGTTGACTGCGGGTGAACATCAGAAGGGCACAGCATGTACCCGTCCTTACTGATGTGTGCTTCATGCACCCATCCCACTGCTTCTCAACACTCCCCGCACATAATACCCACAGCACCACATGTGGCTGCAAGGTGACAGCAAGAGGGGTACGATCTGGAGACCATATGCCTCTCTCTGAAAGGCGGCGGGGGGGGGGGGGGGGGGGTGGGGGTGGGGTGGGGGGTGCGGTGGGATTAGCTGGCTCCCTGTGAGAAGCAGCAACAGATGGGGGAAGCAGTTACTCTCATCCTGTCCCTTCCCTATGTTTATACAGGTCTTGGCGAGCTGTTTGCTTACAGTAGTCCCAGTGTAAATATTTAAGAGGGGGACAAATTCATGGTGAATGATTGGTAAGAGCCAGCAGCCTCTAGGAAAATAATGTGTCTCTAAAACAAGAAGCAACAGGAGCTTAAAAGGGAGGCTCGTGCCTTTGTGTTCCTCCTCCTTTTGTTGTCTTTTTATTGATGCCAGGTATTGTTTTTGAAGTGGCTTTTAATGGCCTTCCTTTCTGAGCTGTGCAGCTTACCAGTGGTGGAGTGGTGCCAACATCTGGTGCATACTGCACTCTGTGCTGGTGTATGACTGACTGCATTTTAACAAAGCTGCACTGATCCCTACTGGCTGCCAAGACTGAACCAAACCCATATTCTAAATAATCCTTACAAGGCCACTTCAGAGCTTCAAGAGGACAATTCAAAACAAGAGTGGGAACTGGAGGATAGGAAGCACGCTTCAGAAACGATAGATACAGCAACACTTTGGGCCTCTATTTTTATTGCTGATGACATCACTGTAATTGCAGTTCAAGAGAGTCCAGCCATGGAGTGAATTCACCAGAAAGATGCCAGGATTAAAGGGTTCAGTGCTGTCACTGTGACTCAGATACACAGAGATCGGCATGAATCCTGCCAAAAACTCTCACGACAAAACAAAGAAATGGCAGCAGAGAAACAGACCCAAGTTCCATTCTGTGATGCTGTATGGGACTTGGAGCTGGGTCCAGTGCTGTACAGAAGGAGGTCAGAGTAAACTTGGCCTGTGCCTCATTGAGCTCAAAAGATTGATGGACGATTTAACCAAAGGCCTTTAATGTGATGACAGGATTTGATACAGTAGGTATTACTGAGAAGTGAGATGCATTGTCGAAGCATTTCATCTTACTCTCATCAGGACAAATGCAAGAATGCCAAATTTTGAAAAAAATATCACAATTGATACTACAGGAGGAAAGGGTGTTGATAGGTCGTCAGTGAATTCAGATTGGCTGAGAGGTTGCTATGGAGAAAGTGATGGAGAACTATAAATTTCCTAAGTTCTCATGCATTTCAAAAAGAATGCAATGTTTCAACTGATTGCTTTTGCTTACATGGAATGGTTTCCTGTGAATGATTAGAGATTAGAATCCCTACAGTGTAGAAACAGGCCCTTTGGCCCAACAAGTCCACACTGACCCTCCAAAGAGCAACCCACCCAGACCCATTCTCCTACATTTACCTCTGACCAATGTACCTAACACAACGGGCAATTCAGCATGGCCAATTCACCTGACCTGCACATCTTTGGACTGTGAGAGGAAACTGGAGCACCTGGAGGAAATCCACGCAGACACGGGGAGAATGTGCAAACTCCACACAGACAGTTGCCCGAGACAGGAATTGAACCCGGGTTCCTGGTGCTGTGAGGCAGCAGTGCTAACTACTGAGCCATCGTGCCGCCCCACTGTGCCCATTATTTCCATTGTACAAACCAATAGTTCCAAAAGGGTTTGCATTGGAGACTGTATTAAGCTTCACCTGATCTGATATAGTTCAGAGGGGCTGGGGCATGTTGGGAGGAGCATATTTCCAAGGTGAGGCAGAAACTGGGCTTTTGGGATCACCGCTCCCTTTCCATTGCGGGTAAAAACCTAATCATCAGGTGTGAGACACTATCTCTGTTGTTGTACGTGATGTAGGTCTGGCCCATTCCCCGAACCTGTGGTGAAAAGTTAGCTCTGTGGAATCTGATTGACCAAGACCTGCTAGAGGTATACGAAAGTATGTTTCTGGTGGGTGGACTGTGCGAATCCCTGAGGGGAGAGGGAGGAAATTAGAAATTGATTACCAATGTCACTGCAGATTACAAAATCCTGTCTAAGACCATGGCCAACTGGGTCAGGTCTGCTCTGGGATCGGTGATTCTCCCCGACCAAACCTTGGCAGGATAATCTCTGAGAACCTCGCACTCCTCAGGGATATGATCGCCTACATGTAGGATAGGGGGGTGGACGCCTGTCTCATCAGCCTGAACCAGGAAAAAGCCTTCCACAGGATATCACACACCTGAGAGATGCTCTCTCCAAAATGGGCTTTGGGGAGGGAATCTGCAATTGGATCAGACTGCTCTACACCAACATGGTTAGTGCGGTCTCAATCAACGGGTGCAAATCAGATAGCTTCCTGATCAGATCCGAAGTCAGGCAGGCCTGCCCACTCTCTCTCCTGCCTTGTGTGTGTGTTGTATAGAGCCATTTGCTGAGTCCATCAGGAAGGATGTGAGCCTGACAGGAGTGACTATTCCTGGAAGTGAGGGCCTACAGGTTAAGGCCTCTCTGTACATGGATGACGTTGCCATTTTCTGCTCAGATCCACTGACAGTGCGCAGACTCAAGCATTGGTGACCAGTTTGAACTGGCCTTGGGAGTCAAGGTAAATCAAAGCAAGAGCGTGGCCATGTTTTTTGGGAATTAGGCTGATCGATCCTTTATCCCCTTCACCGTTCGGACAGGTTACGTGGGAATATAGTTGAGAGGGGCTGGGGCATGTACAAAAACTTGGGAGGAGCATGTCATCAAGGTGAGGCAGCAACTGGGCTTTTGGGAGCATCGCTCCCCCTCCATTTCAGGTGAAAACCTGGTTATCAAGTGTGAAATACTCTCTCTGTTGTAGTACCCGGTGTGTGTCTGGCCCATTCCCAGAACCTGCACCATTGCAGTCACCCGTGCCATCTTCCACTTCATTGGGAGGTCAATGCTGGACCGTGTCCACAGGGACACCATGTGCACAGCTCTGGATAAGGGGAGAAGAATATAGCCAATACAGCCTTCATCCTGATGGCCACCTTTGTGAGTGGCTGCATCAAGCTGTGTGTAGGCCCTCTGTGTGCAAACACCAAGTTTCAGTACATACTGAGGTTCTACCTGTCCCTGGGTGTTGTGAAGGATGGGACCGGCCTTGTTGCCACGGATCGCTCCAAGTAGTTGGACTGTTCTGTACCACCTGTCCTTCTTGAAGAAATTTGCAAAGAGAAGCACCTTTGACCTGTATGCAAATTGGCTGCCATGTCTCCTGCATTGCTAATCTGACTTTGATTCTAAACTGGCTGTAAAGCACTCTGGGACATATCGGAGTCATGAAAGACGCTATTTAAATGAAAGCTGCCCTTTTATCTTCAATCCTCCATCAACAGCAACATTGTTGTTTATGGGACGTTGCAGTATGGAAACTGGGTACCATGCTCTTCATTCTAATACTGCACCAATTAATTTTATATGTGCCACTTCAGGGCATCGTGAGGATGTGACAGTTGCTACATAAATTTTAAGTTGTTTTTCCCAAACATTTCTGAACGTTTCTTCATCCTCTGCACCACAACTGACAAGCACACTTCCTACTTTCCCCGTAAGATTTAGTTTTCTTTCTTGGTTGACTTTCGGATGCCTGGTTTCAGCCCAGTTTGAGTCTTGGTGAGAATGTAAACCTGAATCTTTGAAACTTTGTCTCATTTCAATGACCGTGGATCTGACAGAATCGCTCATTGTCGATCCCAGAAAACCACTGGCTGCCAAAACACTGAGCTGATCACCAGCCTCTTGCTGTCACCTTGGTTTGCAATAAAGCAGGAAAATCACTGCATGTAGGATGAGAGTCACAGAAAGGAATTCACAGGGAATATTTCCTGGGATGAAAGATTTCAGTAATGTGATGGTGAAGGTTGAGAGATGTGATCGTGGTGTTTAAAAACATGGAAGACCCAGAGGCACTAGCTTGATGGAAGATTTGAGAACCAGAGGATAATATTGAAACATGGAAAATAGGAACAGCAGTAGGCCATTCAGCCCTTCAAGCCTATTCCCCCATTCAAAATGATTATGGCTGGTCTTCCAATTTAGTATCCTGTTCCTGGTTTCTCCCTGTTCTCTTGATCACTTTAGCCCTAAGAAACGAGCACTGATAATAACAACGCTGATTTAGGGTGATTGGGAGTAGAAACTGGATGGCTTGTGAACAATCCCTTTTACAGATTGAGTTCTTAGGATCCGAATGACTGAGGCCGACTCAATCATGGGCTTCAAAAGGGAATTGTAACACATCTGGGAGAAGGAAAAGGGAGAGAGAGTTTGGGGCAGGGGGGTGGGGGTTGGAATTGAAGGAGGGCTGCAGATGCTAAGTTGGGTAAGTGGGACCAGCCATGTAGACCATACAGAAACACAATGGGCTCATCCTGTGCTGTTTTCTTTCCATGATTCCGAGAAGTTGATTTCAAAATCGAAACCAAAGCCCGGACGTTTCCTGGGTCCCCATCCCGGGCCACGACTGAAGCAAGTTTGAAATGTGAACTTCTTGATTGGCCCGGGGGAGGGTGGAGGGGGGTGATCTCAGTGACACCGAGTCCTCTCAGTGGTGAGAGCCACCTGCAAGGTGTGTGCAGAGGAAGCAGCTGGCAGCCATGTTGGAGCCTGCTGCCTAGAGCAGGAAGTGTCTCACAAGGGCAGCACTGCGCTCGGAAATGACCAAACTGACAAAAGAAAGATCGTGCGCATGATCCAACGCAAGACTCCATAATTAGTCTGCCTTATGAAGGAAAAGCTGACTCCTTCCAGTGTACAGCCTCACACCCAGATTGTGTACGCTCATCAAGTTGTACATTGGAAGTCTCCACCTCACCAGCTGTTTAAAAATTCCTCAAGGAACCTTAATGATTACGCCACAGAGAGAGACCACTTGGCCCATCATGTTCAGGCAGACTCTCTGTATGAGCTACTCAGCTAGTCCCACGTCCCAGCCTTTCCCCCTTTAGTTTTGCAATCTTTCTCTCTACAGATGATTTTCTAATTCCATTCTGAAAGCCACAAGTGCAAACCTCACCCTCAAACGGTGCATTCAGTTATTAACCACTCAATGGCATAGATAAGTCTTTACATTATAATTACCTGTCATTCTTTTGTCAATCTCTTTAACCAAGTGAACTGGAGACAAGGGGGATCTCCGTTCCCAACCTCACGCTCAAAACCGAAGCACACATCAGGATTCAGAGACCCTTGCTGTGAAAGCAATTTTTAAATCATGCCGACCCCTGTTCCCAACTTTGCTGGCCATTGAAATCCTTTTAAGCTACATTTTCTGGAAAACAGGCCAACATTCTTCTTACATAACGGTCAAACTTATACCTAGTTTGACAAGGGGATATGGGTGCAGGTGGGATGGTGTTGTGAAATTAGGGCACTCCAATTTGTTTTCATGTTTCGGCTGTGGGGTGGGGGCTAGGGAAGTTTACTATTGCTGTTTGTATTATTACCAGAGAGTGTGGACAATGGACAAGGCTACGGTCAGGCTTGAGAGTTGAAGCTTGTTTTCACTGATGTGAGAAAGTGGAAAACAGCTGTGTAAACGTTTGGTCCTGTTTCAATTAGTTTTCAACCTCAAGCTGACTAACGGCTGAGAGTCTCTCACTTTGGGACTTTTCAAAAACCAATATTTGAATACAAAGAATCTTTACGCCCACACAGGTACAGATCTTGTCCCAAATTTTCTGATGAGTTTGCCGAAGAAATGACTAAAACTCCCTTGAGAGATACCCACTCCTCAAGCTCTGCCCTATTCACAACATGCCTTAGCAGCCTCTCATTAGTTTGACAATGTCTGTGTCTATCAAATGGGCTTCAGTTATGTCAGCTTTATAATTTAGAAACTATTTATCTCATCTTCTCAGGGGAAGGTAAGGGAATTAATTCCTTTCATGCTCTGAGACATGACTTCCAGCTTGAGGCTACCCTACTGCTGAGGTGTTTAACCTTTGCTCCCTTGACATGTGTTTATTGGTCTGTCCCTCTATTCATCCCAAGTTCCTGTCCTCTGGGATGTGTTAACATATGTGATCTGATCAAGGTGTAGTTTAACTTTCGTCTCTCTGGGCTTATATTTCTTCACATCCACATCCTCTTTCAAATTAATTGATCTGTCATTCCCAAACCTCTTAGATCCCGAGTGCACATCAGATTCCAAAGCCATTGCTACTTTGGCAGCTCATGCCGGCACAGAGATGTTTTATGTGTAATGGACTGTTTCCCCCTCATAAAAAAAAGCATGGGATATTCATTGCAACAAAACAGTGAAGTGGTTGAGGTCAGGGACTTGCCAATTCTTATTTCCTGCAGTTTCTTTTCCCCTTACCCTTTCCCAGTTCCTATCACAGTAATGTACATATCAAATGCATGGAATATTTTATAACAACTAGGATTTTCTTGTGGATTTGCACAGGGACCTATAATCAAGACTTTCTGCTGAAGTGCGTTTAGAAGGCAGGATGGCCAAAAGGAATTCAGTCCTCATGTTTTAGAGCCGAGAGTTTTTATCGTACCCACCTGTTTCAAAGATAGATTCCTTTCATTTATTCATTCTGAGGATAAAGACACCTCTGGCACGTTTGGCCTTAAGAAAGTGTGAGTTGGATTTTCTTAAACCACTTCAATTACTTTGTGTCAACTAAGTGAGGGCAGATCCTATTAGCTTGAGACAAAGTGTCGAAAAGTATGGTGCTGGAAAAGCACAGTAGGTCAGGCAGCACCGAGGAGCAGGAGAGTCAACGTTTCAGCATAAACCCTTCATCAAAAATCAGGATAAAGGACTTATGCCTGAAATGTCAGCTCTCCTGCTCCTCGCTGTACTTTTCCAGTGTCAGACTTTTCAACTCTGACTCTCCAGCATTTGCAGTCCTCGCTTTCTCCTTGAAACAAAGAGACCAGACCAGGTAAAGATTGTAGGTTTACTTGTCTAAAGGGCATTAGGATCGAATTCAATTCATAGAGGCATAGGGCTCAACAGCATGGAAAAAGACCTTCAGTCCAATTCATCCATGCAGACAAGATATCCTAAATTAATGTAGTCCCATTTGCCAGCATTTGGCCCATATCCCTCAAATCCCTTCCTATTCGTATACCCACTCAGTTGCTTTTTAAATGTTGTCATTGTACCAGCCTCCACCACTTCCTCTGGCAGCTCATTCCATATACGTACCACCCTCTTAGGTCCATTTTAAATCTTTCCCCTCTCACCTTAAACTTATGGCCTCTAATTTTGAACTCACCCACCCCAGGGAAAAGACCTTGGCTAGCTACCTTATCCTTGTCCCTCATGATTTTACAAACCTCTGTAAGGTCACCCCGAGCCTCCAACGCTCTAGTGAAAACAGCCCCAGCATATTCAGCCTCTCCCTATAGCTCAAACCCTTCACACCTGGCAACATCCTTGTAAATCTTTTGTGAACCCTTTCAATTTTCACAACATCTTTCCAATAGGAGGGAGACCAGTTTTGCATACAGTATTCCAAACGTGGCCTAACCAATGCCCTGTAGAGCCACAACATGACCTCCCAACTCCAATACTCAATGATCTGACCAATAAAGGGAAGCATACTAAACACCTTCCTCACTATCCTGTCTACCAGTGACGTCACTTTGAAGGAACTGCGAACCTACACTCCAAGGTCTCTTTGACTCCTTTATTATAAATTGCATTCAGATTCTCAAAGTGATATGGAAGGTCTAGATTCTCTGGATTATTGATCTAAGCTTCTGGTTTATAAACACAGTAACTTAGCCACTATGTGACTTGCCAACATTGATAATGGAAACTGCCTGTGTAAACATTTCATATCATAATTCACGCCTCTTTGAATGATAATACTATAGCATTTCAGCAAAGAGGAGAAACATAATTCCCGTTCTCCACTTTACTTTAGAAATGTCTGATATAATTGTGATTAGAGGAACTATTAGGAGGAAAAGACGGCCAGAAATGGTGAAAATGAAATGTACGTTTAGAAAAGTACATTCTGAATGGATTCCAACAAATGATGTTGCAACAATGAACAGAAATCAGTAATGTCGTTTGGTCTGGGTGAAGATGGGAGGCCTGAATGAACATTCTAAGTTTTGTTTTATTGTCATTGATGAATAGGAGGTATTTAGGTGAACGGCAGAGCCAGACGAGGATGGACAGCACAGGATTTGTGAAACAATGGGGGTTAATGGTCCAACTGCTATTGCTGATCCCACACATCATCAAATCACACAACACACGGTGCCAATCCTACCTCTGTTTTATCTTAGTAATACATCAGGAATTGATTTGAAACCATTCCCTTGTAAGGAGGGATATATAAATGTGCAAAATTGTAGTGAACAAAAGGGTTTGAAGCTTAAAATCAGTACAGGGTCCTGTCAGTTAACAATGGAAAATGGAAACATCTGATTTACAATGATTATGTAGTCCAGGTATGGTCCGTCCGCTCTCTACTCTCCATGAACCTCTGCACATTTAACTCGAAAAGTATAATTTTTAATATTCACTTTTCCCTCACAGGAACTTAAGAGTAGGAATAGGCCATTCAGCCCATCATGCCTGCTTACCATTCAAGTAGAGCAAGGCTGATCATGTAATGTAATGCATTTTCTTAGACTAAACCCATATTGCTTGACATTACTTTTTCCCATTGAAACCTATCAATTTCTGTCTTGAACATGCTCAGTGATTGAGCTCCCAAAATCCTCTGGGTTAGCAAATTCCAAAGGTCTACCAGCTTTTTAGTGAGTGAAGAAATTTTCCTCATCTCTATTTTCACAAGGTCTATCCTTACTTAATCTTGAGATTATGACCCCTGGTCTTAAACTCATTAGCCAGCGAAAAACATTTTATACCCTGTCACAAACTGTAAGAATTTTGTAAGTTTTAATGAGGTCACCCTTCCTTTTTTGAACATCTAGAGAATACGAACTCAGTGTCCTCAATCTCCCCTCATAAGACAAGCCTGCCATTCCAAGGATTAATGGTGAACCTCCATTGCACTTCTCTACAGCAAGTACATCCTCCTCTGATAAAGGGCCCAGTTTTGTGTACAATGATCCTGGTGAGATCCCCTCAATGCATCCACACTACTTGATTCAACCACTTCCCGCAGAAATAAGTTCTACATTCTCACACTTGATGACGTTGAACTTGAATTCTCTCTTTAGTTTCTCAGTGGTTATCTTATACTGATGACCAAGAACCTTCTCACACCTAGAGTCACTCTCTGTGTGTGTGTCTAGTTCATCAACACCTTCAATGAATTTAAAAACTTCTGTCACATCAGTTTCTTTTACAAGAGCAAAGAGATCCAACCTGATCATCCTTTCCCAATGGGCATCACCTCGCAGTTCCGGTATTATTCTCACACATCATGTTATCATGTACCTCTATATCATTTTATAATGTGAGAGCTGGAACTGTACACTATAAGTTAAGTGTACTTTTATTTATTTATTTATTTATTGTGTGAGAATGTTGCTGGCTAGGGACATTTATTGCCCATTTCTAATTGGCCTGGAGTGATTTGCCCTGAAGAAAGACTCTGATTATACACCCTATTCATGCCTCTCATGATGTTATATTCATCTATCAGGTCATCCCCCAGCCTCCAACACTCTAATGAAAACTATCCAAATTTGTCCAAACTTTCCTTATAGCTAATACATTCCAATCCAGACAACATCCTGGTAAACCTCTTTCTCACACCCAAGATCCTTCTGTATGTCAATACTCTTAAGGGTCCTGCTATTTAATGTATATAACTCCATCTACTATTTCTCTGCCAAACTTTCCTACTGACCTATATTCTTTTGTATCCTTTGATAACCTTCCCCACTATCCACAATTTCATTAATTTTTGAGTCAGGGTTTAGAGGGATTAGGGCGAAATGCTAGCAAGTAAGATATCTGGTCAGCATTGACCGAAGGATCTGTTGCTGTGCTGTACATCTCTAGTACTCTATGATTCTATGAGTCATCTGCAAAGTTATGAATCAGGCCACCTACATTTTCATCCAAATCATTTATATAAATTACAAACAACAGAGGTCCCAGCACTGAGCCTTATGGAACATCATTGATCACACCCCTCAAGTCAGAAAAACACTCCCCCACAACTACCTATGATTAAGCCACTTTTGTATCCAAGTTACCAGCTCACAGTTGTGCCCATGTGACTTAATCTTCTAGACCAGCATACCTTGAAGGACCTTATCAAATGCTTTAGTAAAGTCCATTGACTCAACATCCACTGCCCTATCCTCATCAATCATCTTTGTCAGTTCCTCAAAAAACCTTAGTCAAATTTGTAAGAGAAGACCTTGGCTATTAAGACAACATTGACTATTCTGCACTCTTCTGGGACCTCACCTGTGGCTAAAGAGGATACAAAGATTTCAGTCAAGATTCCAGCAATCTCTTCTCTTGCCTCCCTCAATATCCTAGGATGGATCTCTTCAGGCCGAGGGGACCTGTCTACCTTAACATTTTTCAAGATACCCTTCCTTCTTAATATCGCCATGCCCCAGAACATCAACCTACCCCTCCCTAATCTCACCATCATCCATGCCCTTCTCCTTGGTGAATACCAATGTGAAGTTCTCATTAAGGACCTCACCCAGGTCCTCTGGATCCACTCATAAATTCACTCCTTTGTCCTTGATTGGACTTACCCTTTCCCTAACTAATCTCTTGCTGTTAATATACGTATAAGATGCTTTGGAGTTCTCTTAATGCTACTTACCAAAGGTGCTTCACAGCCTCTTTTAGCCCTTCTGATTCCTAGTTTAAGTTCTTTCCTACTTCTTTCATATCCCTCAAGGGCCTTATTTGATTTCAGTTTGTTAAATCTCACATATGCTTAATTTTACATTTTGGCTAAACTTCCAATATCTCTTTTCGAATCTTGCCGTCCTTACCTCCAACCCCTACAGGAACATGCTGCTCTAGAACTCTGATCAAATGGCCTTGAAAAGACTCCCACACATCAGATGTGAATTTACCCTCAAACAGCCGCCACCAATCTAATTTCTCCAGTCCCATTGTAATTAGCTTTCCCCCAGTTTGGCACTTTCACTTGAGAATCAGTTTTATCCTAACCCATAATTATCTTAAAACTAATGGAATTATGAATACTATTCCAAAAACGCTCCTACACTGAAACTTCAATCACCTGGTTAGGCTCATTCCCCAACAGAAAGTCTTGGAACAACCCCTTTCCTAATTGGACTATCCACATATTTTTTCAAGAAACCCTCCTGGGCACATATAACAAAGTCTGTTCCATCTAAGGCGCTGGCATTAAGGAAGCCCCAGTCAACACTGGTGAAGTTACATCGCCCACAACATCAATCCTGTTGGTTTTACATCTTTCCATGATCTGCTAACATATCTTTCCCCCTATCTCCTGCTGACTATTGGGAGGCCTATAGTATAAACCACCCCACCTTAGGAAACCAATTTTTCCCCATTGATTTCTTTACAGCAATATCTCACCCTATCAGAGTTGGGTTGCCTATCAATTAGAGTCAAGATTAGAGTGTTGCTGGAAAAGCACAGCTGGTCAGGCAGCATCCGAGGAGCAGGAAAATCGACGTTTCGGGTAAAAGCCTTTCATCAGGAATTAGATCAATTAGAGTCCCTTCCTCCGCCAGTATAAATTTAAAATTTGGCATTCTTGCATTTGGCATGATGAGTGCCAGACAAAATGATTTGGCAACACAGACAGAAGGTGGTGGTCGAGTGTTGTCTTTTGGACTGGAGGCCTGTGACCAATGGTGTTCCACAGGGGTAGATGCTGGGTTCACTATTGTTAGTCATTTACATAAATAATTTGAAAGAGAACATAGGAAGCATGATTAGTACGTTTGCAGATGAAATCAAAATTGGTGGGAGAGCGGACAGTGAGGAAGGTTATCTACGATTAAAAAGAAATCTTGACCAGATAGGAAAATGGCCTGAGGACTGGCAGATGGAGTATAGTTTAGAAAAATGTGAGGTGTTTCATTTTGGCAAAGCGCACAAGGGGAGGACTTACACAGTGAATGTAGGCCCTTGGGTGTGTCGTACAACATTGAAAGTTGCATCACAGGTAGATCGAGTCGTAAAGAAGACATTTGGAATGCTTGCCTTCATTGCTCTGCCCATTGAGCTTAGGAGTTGGGATATCATATTGTGGTTGTACAGAACATTAGTGAGGCCACATTTGGAGTTGTGTGTCCAATTCTGGTCACCCTGCTATAGGAAGTATATTATAAAATTGGAGAGGGTGCAGAAAAGATTGTTATTGAGATTGGAGGGTTTGAGTTATCAGCAGAGGTGGAATAAGCTGGGATGTTTTCACTGGAGTGTAGGAGATAGAGGTTTATAAAATCATGATGGATATAGATAAGGTGAATTACAAAGGTCTTTTCTCTAGGACTAGGATGTTCAAAACTAGACAGCATAACTTTAAGGTGCGAGGACAAAGATATAAAAGTGATCTGAGGGGCACCTTTTTCACACAGATCATGGTTTGTATACGGAATGAATTACAAAAGGAAGTGGTAGATGCAGGTACAGTTACAATATTTAAGAGACATTTAGATAGATATATGAATAGGAGAAAGTGAGGACTGCAGATGCTGGAAAAGCACAGCCGGTCAGGGAGCATCCGAGGAGCAGGAGAATCGACGTTTCGGGCATAGACCTTCATCAGGGATGAGGTTTGTGGCCTGGGGCCAAGAGATAAATGGGAGGAGGGTGGGGTTGGGGGAAAGTAGCTGAGAATGCGATAGGTAGATGAAGGTGAGGAAGAAGGTGATAGGTCGGAGAGGAGGGTGGAGCGGATAGATGGGAAAGGTGATGGACATGTCAGGACGGCTTTGGGACTGCCATAATGTTGGGGGAGGGGTAGTGAGGAAACTGTTGAAATCCTCATTGATCCCGTATGATTGCAGGGTCCCAAGGTGGAGTATGAGGCGTTCTTCCTCCAGGCAACTAGTGGTAATTGTTTGGTGGTGGATAAGGCCTATGATCTGCATGTCCTTGATGGAGTGGGAGGGGGAGTTGAAGTGTTCAGCCACAGAGCACTGGGGTTGATTGGTGCAAGTGTCCCAGAGAAGTTCTCTGAAACGATTCGCAAGAAGGCGTCCTGTCTCCGTGATGTAGAGGAGACACATTGGGTGCAACGGATACAGTAGATGACATTGGTAGAGGTACAGGTAAATTTCTGATGGATGTGGAAGGATCCTATGGGGCCTTGGATGCAGGTGAAGGGAGTGGTTTGGGCACAGGCTTTGCACTTCCAGCGGTGGCAGGGGAAGGTGCCAGGAGTGGGCTGTGGGCTGGTGGGGGGCGTGGACCTGACGAGGGAGTCACGGAGGAATGGTCTCTCCAGAACACTAATAAGTGTGGGAAGGGAAATATATCTCTGGTGGTGGGGTCCATTTGGAAGTGGCAAAAGTGGCGGAGGATGATGCGATATATACAGAGGTTGGTGGAGTGGAAGGTGAGGACCGGGGGGGGGTTTAGTCCTTGTTGCGTTGGGAGGGGTGGGGTTCAAGGGTGGTGGTGCGGGAAGTGGAGGAGATGCACTGGAGGGCATCGTCAACCATGTGGGAAGGGCAATCGTGATCTTGGAAAAAGGAGGCCATCTGGGATTTTCGAAAGTGGAATTGGTCATCCTGGGAACAGATGTGGCAGAGGCGAAGGAATTGGGAATAAGGGATGGCATTTTTAGAGGAGGTAGGGTGAGAGGAGGTATAGTCTTGGTAGTTGTGGAAGTTGAGGGGCTTGAGGTAGATGTCTGTGGTTAGTCAGTTGCCGGAGATGGAGATGGAGAGGTCCAGGAAGGGGTGAGAGGTGTGTGGGATGGTCCAAGTGAATTTGAGGTTGGGGTGGAAGGTGTTGGTAAAGTTGATGAGTTGTTCAACCTCCTCGTGGGAGCATAAGGTAGCGCCGATACAGTCATCGATATCGCGGAAGAACAGATTGGGGGTGGTGCTGAAGTAACTATGGAAGATGGACTGTTCCACATACACGACAAAGAGGCAGGCATAGCTGGGTCCCACGCGGGTACCCATGGCTACCCCTTTAATTTGGAAGAAATGGGAGGATTGGAACGAGAAGTTGTTGAGGGTGAGGACCAGTTCAGCCAGGTGGATGAGGGTGTCGGTGGAAGGGTACTGGTTGGGACAGAGTGAGAGGAAGAACTGGAGGGTGTGGATGCCTTCGTCATGGTGGATCGATGTGTACAGGGACTGGATGGTCATGGTGAAGAAGAGGCGGTAGGAGCCAGAGAATCAAAAACCTTGGAGGAGGTGAAGAGCGTGTATGGTGTCACGATCTTAGGTGGGGAGTTCCTCGACTAAGGAGGACAGGACGGTGTTGAGGTAGGAAGAGATGAGTTCGGTGGGACAGGCGCAGGCTGAGACAATGGGTCAACCGGGGAAGTGTGGTTTGTGAATCTTTAGTAGGAGGTAGAATAAGGTGGTGTGGGATTCACGGACAATGAGGTTGGAGGCTGTGGACAGGAGATCCCAGAGGTGATGAGGTTGTGGATAGTCTGGGAGATGATTGTTCGGTGACGGGAGGTGAAGTGAGGCACAGATTGATTGCCACATTTTCTGTATTTCAGCAGACTATACTTTCAAAGTATTTCATTACCTGTAATACATTTTGGGACATCCCAAGGTTGAGAAAAGCACTACATCAATGCAAGTGGGTGACACGGTGACTCAGTGGTTTGCACTACTGTCTCATGGCACCAGGGATCCGCGTTCCATTCTAGCCTCGGGCAACTGTGTGGAGATGCACATTATCCTTGTGTCTGTATGGGTTTCCCCTGGGTAATGTGGTTTCCTCCCACAGTCCAAAGATGTGCAATGTAGTTGGATTCTAAATTGCCCATAGTGTCCAGGGATCTACAGGCTAGGTGGATTAGCCATGGGAAATGCAGGGTTACCGGGATAGAGTGCGGGCTGGGTCTGGGAGGGATTCTCTTCAGAGGGTTGGTGAGGGCTGAATGGCCTGCTTCCACATTGTAAGGTTCTATTCTCAGTCTTTTTCCATTCTCAGCACTGACATCCCAACGAGAAGAACTAGCTTTTCCTTATTCATTGCATGGAAAATCTTCACAACTTAAAAAACCCTTAACTAAACTTTCTGGGTGGCATGGTGACTCAGTGGTTAGCACTGCTGCCTCACAGCACCAGGGTCCTAGGTTCGATTCCAGCCTTGGGCGACTGTCTGTGTGGAGTTGGCACATTCTCCCTGTATCTGCGTGGGTTTCTCTGGGTGCTCCGGTTTCCTCCCACAGTCCAACGATGTGCAGGTTAGGTGAATTGACCATGTTAAATTGCCCATAGTGCTAGGTGCATTAAACAGAGGGAAATGGTCTGGGTGGGTTACTCTTCAGAGGGTTGGTGTGGACAGGTTGGGCCAAGGGCCTGTTACTGCACTGTAAGGAATCTAATCTAAACCTGCTGTTCACCTTCAACTGTCCCTTGGCAGTTTTTCTCTATAATCACATCAATTAGGATCCATAGTTTTTAAATGGAAGACTGTTGGCTGTTCCAGGGTTCCTGCTGTGGGAACAGGGGCTGCTTTTGGTGCCCATATCCTTTTCCTCCTCACAACTATCATTGGTGACTCATTGGTATCACTGGTGAAACTCTGAGTAGACCTCCAACACCTTAATTACTTTGAAACGTTTACTGCTACCACAGAGAATGGTTGAGGTGAATATGAAGCTAGATAAGAACATGAGAGAGAAAGGATGCAAGGTTATATTGATGGCATGAGATACATAAGGAGGAAGAAAGCTCACAAGATCATAAATGCCAGCATAGACCTGTTGGGCTAAATAGCCTAAGCCACAGAGAGTTGGTGAGCATCATTGGCTGGTTTGCAGAGCAAAGTGATGCCAACAGCACAGGTTCAAATCCCACTCCAGCTGAGGTTGCTATGAAGGACTCCTTCTTCTTCTCAATCTCCCCCGATGCCTGAGATTTGGTGACCCTTAGGTTAAACTGCACCTGGTTGTCTCTCTCTAATGAGCAGCCCAATGGGGGTTAACCACCTATTAGAACGATGGTGACTTTACCGTGCTGGGTAATATACGTGTGGTATATCCATTCCTTCAAGCCTGAAGTGGTCCAGGATTAAAAAGGATAGCCACCTTTCTGATCTAATGAAGGGTCTTGTTGAGTGAACAATATGAAGCTTAGTGCAATTATTTGCACGTTAAAGGAATATGTTTTATAGAGTCATAGTGCCATAGAAATGTACACCACGGAAACAGACCCTTCCGTCCAACTCATCCATGCCGACTGCATATCCCAATCCAATCTAGTCCCACCTGCCACCACTTGGCCCATATCCCTCCAAACCCTTCCTATTCATATACCCAAAGAGGTCTTTCTGCAGCTGAACAGGGCCCTGGTGAAACCGCACCTGGAGTATTGTGTGCAGTTTTGGTCTCCAAATTTGAAGAAAGACATTCTGGCTATTGAGGGAGTGCAGCATAGGTTCACGAAGTCAATTCCCGGAATGGGGGAGGTTTTATCATATGTTGAAAGATTGGAGTGACTGGGCTTGTATACACCGGAGTTTAGAAGGATGAGAGGGAATCTGATTGAGGCGTATAAGATTATTAAAGGATTGGACACTGTGGAGGCAGGAAGTATGTTTCCGCTGATGGGTGAGTCCAAAACCAGCGGACACAGTTTAAAAATAAGGGGTAGGCCACTTAGGACAGAGTTGAGGAGAAACCTCTTCACCCAGAGAGTGGTGGGTGTGTGGAATGCTCTGCTCCAGAAGGCAGTGGAGGCCAAGTCTCTGGATACTTTCAAGAAAGAGATGGATAGAGCTCTTAGAGATAGTGGAATCAAGGGTTTTGGGGATAAGGCAGGAACAGGCTACTGATTGTGGATGATCAACCATTTTGGTGGTGCTGGCTCGAAGGGCCAAATGACCTATTGCTGCACCTATTGTCTATTGATTTGACAGGTGTGCAGTACCAGACATTTGATTTCAAGTCACATTACAAGATGTTAGATCAAGTAGGCAAAAGCTTAATTAAGTTTTAAGTGGAATTTTAAAGAGAGGAGACTGGGGCAGATAGCAGTCGCGAGTGTGGTGCTGGAAAAGCACAGCAGGCCAGGCAGCATCCAAGGAGCAGGAGAATCAATGTTTCGAGCATAAGGCCTTCATCAGGAATGGCAGATGGAACAGATGTGTAAAGTGGAATTTCAATATGTCAGACATTGGGAACTGAAGACGCAGCTATCAGTGATAAGATGAAGGATATTGGGGATCGACAAGAGGTCAGAAATGGAGACAGACTCAGAGTTTTTGGAGGCTTATAGGGCTGAAGGAGATTAGAAAGATTACAAGGAAGGAGGTGAAAACCGGGATGAAAGTTTTATTATCGATGCCTTGCCAGACCAATAGTCAGCGTAGGTTCACAAATATCAGCTAATGGGGTCCACGGAGAACATGAGGTGTCATTGGTTTAAATGATTGACTCACACTAATCTGTCAAGCTAACAGCCTAGGCCTTATTAATATAACAAGACCTTAATCTTGATCATTCTCAGTGGGAATGACACGAACATTGCAGAGTCAGGCAAGCATGGGAGGAGGTGAATGACAGTTGCCAGAAATCAGGTTAGTGTTTTAAATGAATGTCTTCAGAAAGGGTTGAGGGGCCCAGAGGGAGGTTGGTGCAGAGGGCGAGGCCCTCTTTCTCTTTATAGAACACACAGAGGTGGCTCGGCCAATGCCAGAAGCCGATAGATGACTACATGTTAAAATGGCGCCAGTATCTAAATCCAGTGAAATCTGTATCTGTCCTGTCTGAGTCAGTTTCTGAGTAAATAGCATCATTCATGATTTTATGGTCACTCTTTACTTTTTGATAGACTTTATTTTTCTTTTCCAATTATTTGGAATCAGTTGTGGTTCAGCTGGTAACACTCTTGCCTTTGAGTCAGAAGGCCTGAGGGTTGCAAAGCTTCTCGAGAGCCTTGAGGAAGTAGCCAAAGTGATCACTCCCAGAGCGAGCACTGAGAGCAAGTTGGAGAGCTCTCAGCAGAGATATCAAACAGAGGTCCACTCCACCCTTTCAGGTCGACAGAAAAGGCCTGGGAGTAGAACCAATGCTTATCCCTCAACAATGCTGGTGGCAACACCTTGGCCACTGCATCTCCTACATTGCAACAATGATTTCAAGACATTCTAGAGTTCTTCACTACAAAGATGCACATTCTCTTATTAACCACTAGCATCAAGTTGCACAGCTCGTGTCTCTAGGTCCAACAGTGAGGTTGCAACCCTTCCAGTTGCATGCATGAGAAGACCACCTGCTGACAGGAAAGGCCACGTGAGAACTATTCAGTGAGAACGCTGGGACTGACGAAGGTTTATACCCATCAGCTCTGTACCTGCTCTAATGAGCTCCATTGGGAAGGACGGTTGTCAATCACGCCTCCTCACTGCAGTACTGTATTCCATATTAGCAGCTCATGTCCAGTCATCAAACAACCACAGGGCATAAAATAATTGGGACGCATAAAGATCCTGCTTTCCATATCGCGCACAATAAAAACAAATCAGAAGTCGGGTTTCACTCTGCTCTGTCGCAGCCAATTATCATTGCAATTGGGAATCCATTTCATTAAAGGTCTTTGCATTCATTCTGTTTGTAACAGGGAAGCTGGTGCTTTGTAATAGATTGGTTGAATCAGTCACCCCTCTCTTTTCTCTCCCGTTCTTTACCATAGCCTGCTGCAATGGTATCAGTTTCAACGTGGACTCGTCTCCTTCATTCAGAAATGAAGCACTTACATCAAGGTCATTTTTGAGGGAATTCACTGTGGGGGAAGGGTAATAGAAGTGCCAATATCTAAAGAATAATCAAAATATTTGATATGAAATATTTATCAGTGATCTGTGGATGTTGCTAATTGCACTGAATCTGAAGCATTGACTGCGGTCTTTCTCTCCTCAAAGGCTTACATTTTAATTTGGATGTTATAATTGCAATGAAGATGCATTGGAACGATAGTGAATAGAAAACTGCATTTTAAATCTTGGTTTCTATGGCAGTAATAACTCTCTCCAACTGGAACATAAGGACCAGCAGAATATACCTTACAACTAGACTGTCAAGTGTACACAAAGCCACAATCTCAGAAAGATAGCATTCTGCAGTATTGTGACAATGTTGGATATTTATTTATTAATTGGCTTGGGTGCACCGATTGAAATTCAAATACTAATTTCACTGGCAGTGTGCAGATCCAATGTGCCACTTCGAAACTGGAACCAATTCATTAGCATTGAAGCTAAGATTACAGAAGGAGGCCAGTCAGCCTTCCTGCCCTGTGCTAGCTCCTTTGAATGATATACCCATTTAATCCAATCCAGTGTGATGTAGATCATTCATCCCAACAACTGGCAGACCCTATCAAAACTGCACATCCTGATACCTATTCACAGTGGGCTGCTCTCTACTTGTACATAACCAGCTTGTGTTTGCATGCCTCAGGACATCACGTCCAACTTTAGATGTGATTCTGCTATTGAACAGCAATTATTAAATAATCCAGACTTATATTAGAAGCTAATTATGGTTTATCAATCTGGCTTTTATTATGATGAATTTACTTGTACCAGAAACTAGATACATTAATAGACATGTAGGAAAGTGCAGTTTGTACATATATAGCACCTTTATCTAAAAAAACCACATTGTCATGGAGATTGTCGATCTCTAATGTGCGACCAGTCTGAGAGCTAAAAGTGACAGTTAACTATTCCTGCTGCATCTCCATGCCAATGACAGCACAGCCAATCAGCAACCTCTTTCCATAGTGTATAGATTGGTATCCCCCTTTTCAAGTCTGCTTCTTGCATCCTAGTTCTGATGAGTGCAAGATGAAAAGCTTCAATGCTTTGTCTCCTTTCCACAACGTTTACATACCCACATCCTGCAATCCTATCCCACTCATTTTTCTTTTAATTTCAAGTACGTATATGCTTGTGTAAAAGTCGAATTGTTTAGAATACTTTTGAAGATTCAATTTATAGGGTCGACTATTACATGGGCATTAGTTTTGAGGGGCTGAAAATCATGCTGCAGTTCGAAATACTGTATTATTAGCAGAAGTCGATTTGATCGCTCAACTAATCCCGGGTAAAGAAGAAAAACGCAATGAATTACGGTAAATACCGAATAAAAACGAGAGCAACAAGAATGAGTTACTAGTACTAAATTTTATTTATATACACCAGTACAAAAATTTAACATGTCAAAGATTCATTGAAATCCTGAAAAATCACACTGTCCAACATCATCATGACCTGGTATAATGGCACGTTTAAAATGAAACATTTATTCAATTCTGACTGTGTAAACGTCTCGAACTTTCCCGCCAAATTCTTCCGTTTCCCTCCCATTTACTCTCGTATGTAATGAACCTCAGCAACATTAACAAATTTGACAAAGAATTAAAGATATACGTAGCTAATATGTCTCGCTTTTATTCAGATATAATGACACAATTAAAATGATTAACTTTTTAACAATATTAACTTTTGGTTGTATAGTGAACAAAGTGCAATAAGTACCGATAGACTTCGTACCGGTCTGAATGAATGAATGAATCAAAACGTTCTGTCGTAAACCAAGTGGACTAACTAGAGGAATGAATGAATGAATGAATGAATAGAGACGCAATATAATAAACAACGAGTAATGAGTCGAGTTACTGGTATGAATAAATGAATGTGATTTCATTTAAGTGGGTTAATGGGAAGATGCAGTTTCCTTTGTAAGAAGTTTATAATGCGATATAGTAGGGTCTACCTTTACATGAGTTTTATGGAAAATACAAGGCTTTTTGGACAAAAATAAGGGGTCAACGTTTATTAGAGATCGACTTTTACATAATTATATATGATATATATCCAAATTCCTCTGGGATGTTACCATTGAATCTGCTACCATTATCCTTCAAATCATCACATCCCAGACCACAAGAAAATTCTCCCCATTTCCCCCCTGCATTTTTGTGTCAGATGTCCATAATGTCCTCAGGTTACTGATCCTGATGGTTACTCTAACAAAAGCTTCCATAACATTGAACACGTTTCAAGTCTCCCATTAAACTACTGCATTCCACAAAGAAGAATCCCAGTTTTGTTAGTATTTCTCTCTCAATGTCCCTCAGCACTGATTCCATTCTGTACTGTCTTCAAGGATTTGACATCCACCTTATGTTGAGATGCCCACGCATCACTCATCAATACTTGCTTCATTCATGACATCACCGTTGCTGAGGATTGAGACTGGGGTCTGGCCATTACAGAAGCCTTGGCTATGATCTCAGTACTCTGCAAACTTGAAGCAGCTTTGATAATGCATGAGTTTCAGTTTTGTTTTCAACTACTGGTTGATGACCCTTGACATTGCTCACAGCTGGCTTATATGAACTACAGGCGTAGTCTACTGTATAACCCGCAATCTGTTACACTTGCTGCTAAGGTGACGCAGAGTCCTGGGAAGACTACACAGTCTGTAGAAAGGTCCTTCAGAGGTCAGCCGATGAATAACTCCTCACATGACTGTCCTGAAATCAGTTATACAGGATGATTGCCCCTCTGTCAATCCCTCACTCCTCCTTTACGTCAGCAACAAAACAACTCTAAATGATTTTGCTCTCTTCTGAGATTCTTTTGCATTTGTAGCTATCGTTTTAAGAAACAAATTTCAACTAAACACACGTTATGTCCGCCCAACCCTGTTCTGGTTTGTTGTATATTTTCAACATCTCACAGCAAGATAGAGATGACAGTAGTTTCTATGTGTGCAACAGGTTTATTTACAAGAGTTTTAAAATATCTCTGCAATCACAAAATGTCTGCATTCATTCTTGGCTTCTAGAACATTCTGGTAGTGTCTCTTTAGTTTCATACTGAGCCCACACGTAGACTCAACCGATCAGGAACAATGACCATAATTAGATGCTGGCTTATGTAATTAAATACAGAAGAATTGAATACAAGGCTTTGGAAATATGAGTGATTTATTGCTGGTGATTTATAAATAATAAAAATACCATGGGTGATTCAGGGATGGCAAAAATCAATGTTCAATTGCGTGTAAGAGCATCTCTGGATGTAAAAAAATTGAATAGAGTGCTTGGGGTGTCGCAATGAAGTGCAACACAGTTCCTTTGTTGGTCAGTATACTGAGTACAGGAGTTGGGAGGTCATGTTGCAGCTGTACAGGACATTGGTTAGGCCACTGTCGGAATATTGCGTGCAATTCTAGTCTCCTTCCTATTGGAAAGATGTTGTGAAACTTGAAAAGATTTACAAGGATATTGCCAGGGTTGGAGGATCTGAGCTACAGGGAGAGGTTGAATAGGCTGGGGTGTCAGAGGCTGAGGGGTGACCTTATAGAGGTTTACAAAATTATGAGAGGCATGGATAGGATAAATAGACAAAGTATTCTCCCTGGGCTGGGGGAGTCCAAAACTAGAGGGCGTAGGTTTAGAGTGAGAGGGGAAAGATATAAAAGGGACCTATGGGGCAACTTTTTCACACAGAGGGTGGTACGTGTATGGAATGAGCTGCCAGAGGATGTGGTGGAGGCTGGTACAATTGCAACATTTAAGAGGCATTTGGATGGGTTTATGAATAGGAAGGGTTTGGAAGGATATGGGCAGGTGCTGGCAGGTGGGACTAGATTGGGTTGGGATATCTGGTCGGCATGGATGGGTTGGACTGAAGGGTCTGTTTCCATGCTATACATCTCTATGACTCTATGACTGTAAGTGGTAGTGTCACTCCCTCTGAACCAGGACACTGGGTTCAAGTCCAACCTGCTTCAGATGTGTGCTCTATATCTTAACAGGTTGATTAAACTAATCTAAGAAAAAAGGAATATTTCCTGAAACTGTGGTCTGGTTGGGTTGAGCAGTATACGCTTGTGGTATTTCACAAGGCAATTAAATATAACACTGAGGCAAAAACCAACAAAGAACTGCAGAAATTGGAAATCAGAAACAAAATCAGAAATTGCTGGGAAAACTCAGCAGGTTTGGCAGCATTTGTGGAGTGAAAGGAGAGTGAACATTTTGGGTCGAGTGCTACCTGTCTTCAGGAATGGAATAAAGATTGGTTTCAGTATCACTCTTCATCAACCGGCTTTCCGAAATGAATCATTGAACACTACAACATTTTGAAATTATCTCTTTTTTCACTAAGTGCAAGTTGTGTCATTTGCGCAGTGACTCTCGCTGCAAAGCTCAGGGAGTTGTTTCTCTGTATCGTACCAACCTTGCTTCCTTAATTACCTATGACACCCCTTTAACATCTCCTGGGTCTGATCTTTGTCTCATTATACCGTGTGCTGTTCCTGGAATAACTCACTGCTCAGTGGATACACCGGAATGTCCATGCCATTGTTAAAAGCTGCTGTGCAAGCTCTGTCATTCCAGAGCTGCACTGCACAATTCCTGACATTTGCACCAGACAAGGAATCAAAGAATCCCTACAGTGGAGACAGAGGCCCTTCAGCCCATTGAGTATACACTGGCCCTCCAAAGACCATCCCACCCAAACACGCCCTTCCCCTGTAACCTTGCATTTCCCACGGCCAATCCACCTAGCCTACATCTCTGAACATTATGGGTAATTTAGCATGGCAAATCCACCTAATCTGCACACCTTTGGACTGTGGGAGGGAACTGGAAAACCCGTTGGAAATTCCTCTTTTGTGGGTAGGGTTGTGGAGGTCCCGCTGGTTGGTATGATGCCAGTGAAGGCCTTCCTCCTCTCCCAGGGCCAGCAGTGGAAGTCATGATACAAGACCATGCCAACTTGTCTGAGGTTGCACCTGGGTCAATGCAGTGACAGTCATCTGAAGAAGTCAATGTCCTTGTTCACTTTGCCAGCATGTCACTGTCTTCTCTCTGATACCTCACACTATATCTCCACTGCTGCACCCACCTCCCACCAAGGCTCTTTCTGTACCGCTCTCACTATGGCCTACAGCATCGTCCCTCAGTCGCCTCACCCACCCTAACCTGTGATAGCACCATCCCTGAATGCCCTCTCTGTTACTCACTCTCACCCACTCCAGATGCCTCCCTGCCTGCACCAACAGTAATGCTGTGCCAAAGATTTCCATCCTGGGTAACACCGCCCTCTCTCTCTGTCGTTCAAGGATGCAAACAGCCCACAACAGGGCAGAAAGCGTCAAGTGTCTGTCAAGTGATGGGCTTTCAGACTTTCAACTCCTCACCCATTATGAGGAGAGGAAATTGTCTCCGACCTACCTGAGCAGAGTCTGGACGGGTATCAGAGGTTACCCTTGACATAGTGTGCAGGGTCCCCCTGACCGAAGGCTCAACTTGACCATGGACTGCTGACCAGCTTCCCGTCTTTGTTCTGTGCTGGACAGTACAGCAAGACAGCAGCATTGTGAGCCTGGTATCTCTGGTTAAGGGGGCAACAGGCAATGCAAGGCAGGGATGCTGCGAGCATCCAGGTGGGGCCAGAGAACTGCCCACTGTAACAGTGAGTGAAGAGCCTGGGGATGCTGCCTGGTCCAGTCCAGGAGCTGAGAACACAGTGTCCTTGCTGTACCATCATATAGATAATTACCAGGCAAGACTGAGGTGCAGCATTGAAGTACAGATGCATCTCCTGAAAGAGGATCAGAGATGTGCCATGAAGGTTCTTACAGTCTGGCACATATCAGATGCCAATGCCAGTGGATGTGGGATGCTTGTGACTGGTGCTCATAGAATGTACCCTGAAATACCAGTTCCTGACTTCCGAGGCAAAGGTCATTTGGCGCAGCCAGGTACTGTTCTCATCTCAGGTTTTCCCAACATTGAGTTCATTAAAATCAGAACCTTACTATAAATGACACAAGTTGGGACACGGAAAAGGAGCTTGAGGAGCATCAGTCACCTCACCGCATCACATCTGAAAAGATGGAGCAAGATATCCTCAACATTGAAATGGATCTTAAAGCATTTCTGATCAAGTCCTGCCACCCGTCTCACTTTAACCGATGTTGCCAGATCCCTTATAAGATTTCACTTTTGATATCTGATCTTGTGAGTTTGGAGAAACATTTTTCATGAATTCCTTGTTCAGCAAGGTGATGTCACACACTTCTACAGCACAAATATTCTACTAAATTTCCTCTATATCAACATTAAGACAACATAACTGGAGATCCGATATAAAGAAAAGTTTCTGTCCTCTGACTCTAAATTGTGACTAAAAAAACATTGCGTCATTCTTTTCTCTCATCTGAATCCTGTCTGATTCTGTGTGGCATTGCCAATTTGGTGGCAAATTGTGAGGAATTCTGTGGTATGGACTGATGCCCATTAAAGTTGGATTGCAACATTCCAAATGTCACTGGGGACCCTTAGAGGCAGCATAGAAGGGGAGATTTTAATCTCAAAAGTCTGGTTCCAGAGATGAAAGGGGTGCGTGCTAATGTATTGCACCACATAGTCTCCTTAAACCATTATTCTAAATGGAGACTGTGGTGGTTTATTAAACTCATATGGGCCAGTGGGGAAATACAAACTGCACAAAGTAAAATGGTCCTAAATAGTGGTAGCAAAATAACTTTGTATTATTCCAGCAAAGAACTGGATGGAGGAACTACTGCAAGTGCCACGTGTCAATTAGCAAGCTAGGAGATATATAAGATAAGAGGCAGGTTAGAATAGGAGGTTATGGTGAAGGGCCAGACAAAGTAGGCCACAAGGACATCATGGGGAGCACATAAACACCAGCATTGACCAAATGACCGAATCCTGTGCCGCATATTCTATGTGATTTTTGTTACTCACTTGTGGGACATGGGTGTCGTTGGCTGGGCCAGCATTTATTGCATGTCCCTAGTAGCCTTTGAGAAGGTGGGAGGGAGCTGCCTCCTTGAACTGCTGAAGTCCACATATTGTGGGTTGACTCACAATGGACTTGGGAATATTGATATTGATCCAGCAACACGAAAGGAGCAGTGATATATTTCCAAGACAGGATGGTGAGTGGCTTGGAGGGGAACTTGAAGGTAGTGGTGTTCCCATGTATCTGCTGCCTTTGTCCTTCTAGATGGAAATTATTGTGGGTTTGGAAGGTGCTATCTGAGAATATTTGGTGAATTTCTGCAGTGCTTTTTGTGGATAGGACAAACTGCTACTCTTGACTGTTGGTAGTGGAGGGAATGGATGCTTGTGGCTGTAATGCCAATCAAGTGGGCTGCTGTCAAGCTTCTTAAAGTGTTGTTGGAGCTGCATCCATCCAAGCAAGTTGGGAGTTTTCCATCACAATCCTGACTTGTGCCTTGTAGATAAGCTTTGGGGAGTCCGGAGGTGAGTTACTCGTGGCTGACCTGCTCTTGTAGCCACTGTATTAATGTGGTGAGTCCAGTTGAGTTTCTGGTCAATGGTAACCCAAAGGATGTTGATAGTGGGGGATGCAGTGATGGTAATACTAATGAATGTCAAGGGGTGTTGGTTGGATTCTCTCTTATTGGTGATAGTCTTTGCCTGGACGTTTGTGTGGCACAAATATAACTTGTCACTCATCAGCCCAAGCCTGGTTATTGTCCAGATCTTGATGCTTTTGAACATGGGCTGCTTTGATATTTGAGGAATCACAAATGGTGCTGACCATTGTGCAATTATCGACGATAAACCTCACTACTGACCTTATGATAGAGGGATGGTCATTTGATGAAACAGCTGAAGATGGTAGGGCCGAGGTCACTCTGAGAGTTGGTTCTGAGGGAGCTGGATCAGTGTCAAGGACTCTCCACAGTGTAATTTAAGGGGGACTTGGTAAAGGCCTCTGTGGAGTTATTTCACTGGGGACCACTGGAGGATGTTCAGATGGATCATCCTCTTGGGCACTTCAGTTGAAGATTAGTACAAATGGTTCAGCCTTATCTTTTGCACTGATGGGCTGGGATCTCCATCTTTGAGGACAGGGGTATTTGTGAAACCTTCTCCTCCTGTAGTGAGTTGGTTAATTGTCCACCACCATTCACGACTGGATGTGGCAGGACTGCAGAGCTTAGATCTGATCTGTTGGATACAGGATCACATTAGCTCCATCCATCACCGACTGTTTATGCTGTTTAGCATACACTAAACAATCCTGTTTGGTAGCTTCACCAGGTTGATAACTCATTTTTAGGTATGCCTGATGCTGCTCTTGGCATGCCCTCCTGAACTCTCCATTGAGTTGCAATCGGATGTTCTCATTCAAAATATTTTTTGAATCTATCTTTCTTCTCCATTTTCCTTCCCTCTTCTCAGCAATATATCCCTATGTTCCTGGTCTTCAGGTGAGAGGGCTCTACAGTTTGTGCCACTAATACAACTCTATGGCCAACCAACAGGAGGCACTGTTTGAGCACTGCTTGAGAGCCCAGTGAAATTTTTACTCTCAGTTTTCCAAATGCTATTTCTTTTGCCTCCAGCTCCCTTCCCCTTTCTTCCCTATGGATTAATCTCCATCTTGAAGAAGATCATAATCCTCACGTGCGAGTGCATTGGCTGAATCGTCCTTTGATTTGTCACCTCTCCAGTAAAATGTTTGAGCTTCACTCATCATCTTTTCCACATACACCACCTCCTGCTCTTCCTCACTTCAGTACGTGTCTATGAAGGATTGGAGCCTTCCTGGGTTGTGCAGGATTTAAAGATAAATCTCTCTCACATTGCTGACAACAATTTTGGACAAGGATCTTTGGGGTAATTTAAAAAAGCCTAAGCTAGATCAAGAAAGGTTATTTGGCTTCAGTCAAGCTGTCAAGACAGCTCACAAACAGTTTATTTTCCAATGAAGGGAGACATGGACTGGTTGGACCAAAGAGTTTGTTTCCATGCTATATGAATCAATGACTCTATGAGTGTGGACACATCAAATGGCCAATGGCTGACGTGAGAGGGGGCAATTGGGAATGAGGGACAGTTGGGGAGTAGGCAGCCCATGAAGAAACCTATTAACAATTATATTGATGATCTAAACTTTGCGTCGTGTTGAATTTAACAGCTTCATTTGTTGATCAAGTGTTATCAGGAAAACATAGCAAAGTTGACATGGGAGGCGTCAGATCAGCCATGATCTTATTGAATGATATAGCAAATTTGAGGGGCTGAATGGCCTACTCCTAGTCTTATGGTCTCACCTGTCACTAAACACAACTTTCAGGAGTGACAAAGCAAAAGTGAAAAACCGTAGGTTTCTAGCCATACTTATTAAAGCACATACGTTGTAATTGTACCATGGTTCAACACCCACTTCATTTCGAATGCCAATAATGTCTTAACTTATCCAAAACCTAAAGCGTGTGAAAGGCAATGTTACAAAAATGCTCCTAATTATTAAAATCAAGCAACTTGAAGCATATATTTTCCCTTTTACTTTGCAGAGGCTGTAATCACGTCAGCCCCCTGTTTACTGAGGGTGGTGGAGTATTGAACTAGGAGGCACGGGTTAAAAACCAGAGTTGCTCATTTGAAACAGAAATGAAGGGAGTTTGTTTCTCACAGGAGATAGTGAGAATTTGGAACTCTCTTCATCAAGAGATTCCTTCCAGGCTCTCTCCAATGAGTCATACTCGATCTCGGAGAATAGTATTGTAACATCTACTATCAACACATCCTTCTCTTTTTGGATTATCACATCCGGTTTCTATAACTTGCCTGCCTCCTCTCATAGTCAAGGTTTTAAAAATATCTTCCATCCATGTTTAAGGAAAAGGTAGATAGATTCTTGATAAGCAAGGTTATGAGGGTAGACAGAAATGTGGAATAATCATATTAGCTACAATCGCATTGAATAGGAGAACAGGCTTGAGGCCTACTCCTTCTCCTAATCCATATGTTTGCATTTAGTTTATTCTAATGGGAGATTTTAATTTTCATATTGATTTCTAATATCAAACTTCTTAAGATGCAGGTAGTGATTCTTCTGAATGGAGAGATAAGCAGAACTCTTTCGTTGTTGGGTTGAGTCTTTAGAACTGGATTCCTCAAGAGGTTAGAACAGATGGAATCATTGGATACTGTTAAGCAGAGGTGGATAGATTTGTGAGAAGCAATGAGGGAAGGGTTATCGGGGGTCAGCAGGAATGTGGGGTTGAGGCTAAAATCAAATCTGCCATGACTTTATTGAACAGTGGAACAGCCTCGAAGGGCCAAGTTGCCTATTTCTACCCTTTAATCCTTATGTTCATTTGCTTGAGGAAGTTTTCTGGACCTTTATGTTTTTGAGCTAGCAGGCTATGTCAGATTTAACAATGAGTAGTAACACTTAAATGCATGGGCTTGCTGCTTATCCCCATTTTTAACTCTTACAACGCAAAGACAAAAGGTTCAATTGATTGAGTTTCTATGAGATCTGCTGCTGCCCCAATCATGCAACAACAGCTTGCATTTACATAGCAGTTTTAACATAATGGAACGTCCCAAGGACATTTCACTGAGGCATGATTAAGCAAAATACGACACCAAGGAAAGAAGCTGCAAAAGCTTGATCTAAGAATTACGTTTTAACAATTGTCTTCTTTAGCAAGAAAGATAAAGAAACAAAAACAGAAATTGCTGGAGACAGCAGGTCTGGCAGCATCTGTGGAGAAAAGGCAGAGTTAATGTTTTGGGTTTGGTGACCCTTCTTCAGATATAACCCTGCTTTCACTTCACAGATGCTACCAGACCTGCTGAGTTTCTCCAACAATTTCTGTTTTGGTTTCAAATCTACAGTTCTTTGGTTTTACTGTTAAGACACAGAAAGAGATGGAATGCAGTAGGGTGAAAATTCCTCAGCTTGGGGTTTAGGCAACTGAAAGCACACTACCAGGGATGGAGCAATTAAAACTCAGAAGGCCAGATTCAGCAGGGAACAGATACTCAAAGGCATTTTGGGCTGGAGAAGACCTCATAGATCTTAGATCATAAGCGAGGACACAGAAATATTTGAACACTGGGATGATCTATCATAAATCATAGGCAGGAACTCAGAAATATTTGAATACTGGGATGAGAATTTTAAAATCAAGAGGTTGTTTGTCTGGGAGCTAAATTGGGTCACTGAACACAGAGTGATGGGTCATTTACATTTTGATCTTGTTTCAGACAGAAAAGAAATGAAACAAGCCCTTTGCAAAATCAGACTGGGATTTCTTTTCTCTCGTTGCCTGTTTCTGCAGGACATCTGGGAAATTGATGGGAACAACCATGCTTTTCCAGGCTTCCCCCGCCCCCGCAGAGGTACTTGAGGCCGGCACATTTTATTAACACAGATGCAAGTACCTCTCTGAAAACACATGGGGTCTGAGGCAAATAATGAGATTGCAGCTTTTCAACATTTCCAGACCCATCCCCGACTGCAGATCTCGATTTAATTTTTGAAATATATCGTTTCAAAAAAGCGAGTGTAAAATAAAAAAAACTAGATAACGCCAAAAATAAAAAAAAGTATATAAAATCACAGAACAGGGTTCACAGCTGGCGGTCTCTTTGATCTGACTGCCAGAACAGTCAAGTTTGGGAACAGCAATGATGAGGGAGAAAGATAAAGGAGTGGTTTATAAAGAAAATCAAAGCTGTAGACACTGTGAATTTCTCTTAAATGTACAATGGATGTTCTCACATTTTGGCCCATGTTTACGTGTGGAACATACTCTGTGCCATCTACTAAATTAGGATCAAATCAATGTAGGTCAGTTCTGGTTGTAGTTAACCAGACGAGTGACCCCTGTTAAAGACCACAGGCCAATGTCGCACAGAAGCTATTCTACTCTAAAATACAAGCTGTTGAACCAAGTATTTTCAACAAACTGCAGATTTTAGTCAAACATTTTAATCATGGATCTTGAATTCTGACCCTGCATTGCTCAGCTCCCAAGGTCCCTTGTATATTTTGCTTAATGCCTGAATATCCACCTTCTGGCAACTTATGTTTTGTTTTGATGGGGAAAAAAAAGATCAAAATCTATTTTTCTTGTGTCCATGCTTATAGCAGAATTATTCATGATGTGGAGGAGTCATTATTGGACTGGGATGGACAAAGTTTAAAAAAAATCACAGAATTATTCATATCACTTTCCCTTGTAACCAATGCCCTAACTTTCTAATCTATCATTCATCCAGAACATACAAATCTGAAGCAGAAGTTGGCCATTCAGCCCTTTGAGCCTCTTCTGCCATTCAATAAGATCATAGTTGATCTGATCATGGCCTCAGATCCAAATGCTCCAAACTCCTGTGTTAGTCAATGGTCAGCCTTAAACATATTCTAGGACCCTGCATCCACCGTTCTCTGGGGAAGAGAATTACAAAGCCACACTGAAAAGAAAAAAAAACCTTCATCTCCATCATAATGGGAGACCTCTTATTTTAAAGCTGTGCCCCCCTAGTTGTACACCAGTCTCAGAATCCCTACAGGACATTCAGCCCATCCAATCCACACTGACCCTCTGAAGATCTTCCTGCTCATACGTGCTCTGCTACCCCATCCCTGTAACCCTGCATTTCCCAAGGCTAACCCACATAGACTGCACGTCCCTGGACACTATGGGCCATTTTAGCATGGCAAATCTACCTGACCTTCACATCTTTGGACTATGGGAGATCTAAGCTCTCCTGGAAGGAGAAATACCCTTTCTATATCTACCTTGTCGACTTAATGAAATATTGACATGTGGTAGCCACAATTTTGCTGTGTTATTCCTTACAACTTTGCAGAAGTAGTAAGAGAGGGTGTAGGGGAAGGGAAAGCAATCAGCAGAGGTTGCATGGTTGGAATTGAGAAATTTGGGATGACTTTGAACAGGAATTGTAACACAACCCTAAATGTCCAATGTGGATCGTAGAGATACAAGGTGGCAGAGCTTAAACATAATAGAGTCCTGAATGAGACTTGAGTGCAATATTGAAAAGCTGTTATCTTTCAGGTGAGACATTAAATTGTAGCCCCTTCTTCCTACTCAAGTGGACATAAAAGATCCCATGGTACTACACTGAAGAGCAACTGGATACTTCTCTCTGGTGTCCTTGCTTTAATCCACCCGTGACTCAATGTTATAAGAAATTAGATAATCTGATCATTATTACTTTCTTAACTAAAGTAATAAATGTCGCTGGAATTCGGTGATGCGGATGCAACCAGTGCAGAAGACCAGAGGAAAATCTTGATTGTGGCAGCATAGTGGCTTAGTGGTTAGCATGCTGTCTTAGAATGCCAGGGACCCAAGTTTGATTCCAGCCTCGGGCAACTGTCAGTGTGGAGTTTGCACATTCTCCCTGCGTCTGTGTGGGTTTTCTCCAGGTGTTCCAGTTTCCTCCTACAGTCCAAAGATGTGTAGGTTAGGTAGATTGGCCATGCTAAATTACACAAAGTGTTCAGGCATGAGTAGGTTAGGTGTGTTAGCGATGGGAAATGCAGGTTTACAGGGATAGGGTAGGGGGATGAGTCTGGGTGGGATGCTCATCAGAGGGTCGGTGTGGACTCATTGAGCTGAATGGCATGTTTTCGCACTGTAAGGATTGTTAAGGTCACATTGTATTCAGTAGGACTCAACAGATAATCAAACTATTATCAGTTGTTGTGGATACAAAACCAGAGGGATTATTCTTAAGTTATACAAAATACTGGGTAAGCCACATCTGAAATGTAGTGCTCAGAATTATTTAAGGAATGACATAAATGCATTGGAAGCAGTTCAGAGACCAATTCCTGAAATGGGGGAAGGTTGGATTCTAACTACTGGAGTTTAGAAGAGTAAGAGGACACATGATTAAAACATTGAGAATCCCAAGGGGTTTCATCAAGGTGGATGCAGAGAGAATGTTTCATCCTGTGGGAGGAACTCGAATTAGGATCACTGTTTAAAAATAAGGGGTCAGAAGACAGAGATTAGAAGAATTCCCTTTGTTAAAAAAAATCTTTAAAATACTCTTTCTTAAAAATGGTGGAAGAAGAACCATGGACTATCTTTAAGACAGAGGTAGGTGGATTCCTGATAAGCAAAAGTTGGAAGTCAATTTGGCATAGGCAGAAATATGGACCAATATGACCACCTATGATCTCATTGAATGGACAGCAGACTCAAGAGCAGTTGAGTGGCCTACTCCTGATCCTAATTAGCATGTTTATATGTTTGAATCTACACAGAAAAGCACAGTTGTTTTTAAAAAAGATTTGAATTTCCATCTAGATTAATAACAGCAGAACATATCAAGGCTGCAGATTGTGATTTTTTTTTCAAAGTGTTCAAAATAATTTTTCTGGAGCATTACATTTTAGAGCCAGAAAAGCAGCAGGCTATGTCAGATTTAGCACTGAGTAATGAGTCAGACTTAATAATCATCTTACAGTAAGAGAATATTTATCTAACATTGTTGAAAAAGACACATTTTGTCAAAGCTTCTCATCTTGCACTTATCAGGACAATTCACAAGAAATGCCAGTCACAAGGAAAAAAACTAACAATAGTTGAAGCTCTTATGAAGTTTAACTGTTAGTTTTCCCCTTAAATTGGTATTTCTTATGAATTGCCTTAATGAGGGCAAGACAAAAGGATTCAAAGAATGTCTTTCTTTTCAGGAATACTCAAGTGCTGCACCACCTAGCAACTATTTATCCAACAGAGATTATAATGTGATTGAATTCAATGTTAGGTTCAATGAAGGAGAAAATAACAGTTGATAAGTGTTTAACTTTCAGCAAGACTAACTTTAACTGGATGAGACAGAAACTGTTAAAACTATTATTTGATGAAATGTCACATGAACCGTGAGAAGTGTTTATTGTAAAGAATTTAGGTTAATAAGGAGGAAAAGAGTTATAAATTATCAAAGAAAAAAGCCAGGAATGATGAAAGAAGTGACAGATAACATACAAGGGAAAATGATATTTTTTATTATTCCTCTCATCGGGCATGGGCATCACTGGCTAGCCAGCATTAGTGCCCATCCCCAGTTGTCCTTTGAGAAGATGGTGTCTTGCAGTCCACGTGCCATAGGTAGGCGCACAATACCATTAGGGAGGGAATTCCAGGATTTTGACCCAGAGAAGGAACAGTGACATTGTTTCAAGTCAGGTTGGTGAGTGGCTTGGAGGGTAAGTTGCAGGTGGTAGCATTCCCATGTATCTGCTGCCCTTGTCCTTCAAGATGGTAGTGGTCAGGAGTTTGGAATTTGTTGTCTAAGGAGCCTTGATGAATTTCTGTAGTGAATTTTGCAGATGGTACACATTGTTGCTACTGAGCAGGGAGTAGGTGTTTGCGGATGTGGTGCCAATCAAACAGGCTGCTTTGTCCTGGATGGTGTTGTGCTTCTTGAGTCTTGTTGGAGCTGTACTCATCCAGGCAAGTGGGAAGTATTCCATCACTCTCCTATGTTGTACATTGTAGATGGTGGACAGGCTTTGGGGAGACAGGAGGTATGTTACTCATGGCAAGATCTCGAACCTTGGACCGACTCTTGTACAGTTTCTGGTCAATAGTAATCCCCAGGATGTTGATAATGGGGGAATTCAGTGATGGTAATACCATTGAATACAAAGGTGAGATTGTCTCTTATTGGAATTAGGCACTGTCTGGCATTTGTGTGGCACAAATGTTATTTGCTACTTGTTAGCCAAGGCCTAGATATTATCCAGGTAATGTTGCATTTGGGCATGGAATATTTCAGTATCTGAGGAGTTGCAAATGGAGCTGAATATTATGTACTTAGCAATATCATCAAAGAAAGCATAAAGAACAGTGGAGATTTAGGGAATACAGAGGATACTTGGAACAGGAGAGGAAGTTTTTTTTAAATACAGCAAAACATGAATACAGAAAGAAGACTACAAGTGATGACAAGGTTAATATCAAATGTATTTATATATTAGGTGAAAAATGGTAGTTAAGCATAATATGAGACATATATATGGCACCTCTGGGTTTCTTTATACCACTCTAAGCTGGAAGATTTTATATTCAAGCCCCTCGCTAGGATTTGAACAATTGTACTTAGCAAAACTAACACACATTCAGCTGCAAATAGCCAAAACTAACTTCATTTACCCCTCCTCAACAGAGAGGACAGCAGAGAGCACTCTACAAAAAAAACCTCCCTTCCCACTTATTTAAAAAAAAACTTTTATATCAAAATGGAAAACAGTGCACATACGTAGTCTCATAGAACAGAACATGGCTAAACCACTATCCACAATAGCTCAAATGTAAATTTCTTTTACTGTATTCACAATCAAAAAACATATCTGAGCAATATTACTAGAGTAATTGGTAAGATACTGATTTTGAAATATTAACTGGAAAAATATTAACTTGGATCGCTTTGTGGCAGAAGATGGAACCAGTTTTATTTGTAAATCAAAGCAAAGTGTAGCCATGTGGTCACTTAATTTTTAAACAATAGCATATAAACTTGCTAGAAGCTGGATTTTCATATTTTTGTCGTGGCACCAGGTGCCTTTGGGGGAAAAAAATCACTACCCAGCACAATGTTTATTGATTTAACTCTGCATTTTGACACTGAACTGAGAGGAAAGAAAGCAGTTGGGACACAAACCTCTAGAAAGCTTTAAGCAAGCCACGTCCTTATCTCTTTTCATTAGCAAAGAAATAACACTCAAAGATATTGCAAAACCAAATAAAACTTCATATTCGAGCCAAGACCTAGGACGAACTGATCAGCTACTGAATTGAGGATCGCTGTGAAAGAAAAGAAAAAAAATTGTGAATTCAAACCAAAACCTAAGTCCAACTGACCGGTTACCAAATTCATCATAGTGACCATCGGCAACAGCATAATATCATCACCAAAATTCAATTGTGAGGAAAGTCACCATATTTAGATTGGACCCGGATCCAAGAAGTTGTGCCTTTTCCTGCCTATATTTTCCCCTCACAATATTCCTAAAAACACTGTTTGTCTCATCTGTCTATCCATCCTATGTGTGAACGAACGTGTGTTCTTAAAATTAAAGTGGGTATGATCACTTTTGTATTAGCAAATAACATTTTTTGCAAAATGTCAGAAGATAAGTTTGTATTAACAAAAAAATCTTTTGATTTTCTTGTTCATTGATGAAACCTGGTATGAGTTTCTATTAGTTGTAACAAGCAGGCATTACCCATTCGAGTGTCCAAATTGGTCACATTCCACATTTGTGACAACTTCAGGAATTGAGGCTTGATTTCCAGAACATTCTTCCCACTACAGTCATGACAAAATCACATATGTAAATAATTTCTTTTTCTTAACAAAAGCATGTATTTAACAAAATTTAATCAGTTGACAAGGAATAATGGAAGTGGTAGCTTTTTTTCCCTTTCTTTCTACATTTTCAATTCACCTATCTAGCTTATTCCTCTTTTTGTCTTGGTAGCTTCTTTCATTTCCATTAGCTTCACCCACTTCTTTTAACTTCATGGACTCTGTTAAATTTAAGCTTTGACTTTAACTATTGATCCCATTTATCAGTTTAGAATGTGACGTTGATTGATTTGTCTTAATCGAAGACCCTGATTTACTCTGTTCCATCGGTGGATTGAACAATTCTGGCAAAACTTCTGTTTCTTTTTTACCTTCACTTTCTTTCAGGCATTCGCTTTGGGTTTTGGATGAATTTGGACTATAGGAGGTTTCTCATGCTCTCCCAATGTCAGGTCTCCTCTTTGAAGCAAATGATCTACATGACACTGATGGAGTCTTTCCAACTTTCACAAGGCATGTGAATGCATGACGTCTCTTTACAACTTCTTCTTATTACACATAGTGCTGATTACCTCTATGGCTTCCCCCCAATCTTCTGACCAGTACTGAACCCTCTAACTTTCACTGTTATATTGTCTTGCTTTCCTCTTATGTTCTACTAACATTGATTTTAAGCAATCCACAACTCGCCACTAACTTGTCAGAGGAGCAGTCTGGAAGTCTGTCCGTAGACTTCCAATACCGGATTAATTCAGGAATTGTCCCTTTCAATTGAGAAACTGAAAATGTAACACCATGTAAACCAGCATTTACAGAAAAGTCACACACACTGACCAGATACTCAACCACAGGAGCAACCATTCCAACACTCACAAACAGAGCTGCATCATATTTCAATGAGTCACAACACACTGCAGCACCCCAGAACTACGAGAAGCTGAGGAGAAACACTGATACAACATATTCAGGAACAACGGTTACCTGACGATTCCTACACAATAGACCTAAACGGGAAGACACAACATGCTCTAGTCACCCAACCACGTATCAAAGACATTTCAGAGATGACCACCAGGCTACTCTAGCAGCTGGCATCATGGTAGCCCACAAATTTACTACCATGCTAAAACAGCTACTGATGAATTAGGAGGAAGTTTCCTGATGAAGAGCTTATGCCCGAAATGTCGATTCTCCTGCTCTTCGGATGCTGCCTGATCAGCTGTGATTTTCCAGCACCACGCTCTCGACTCTGGTGAATCTAAAGGACTCCCATACCCAGAGCCAGCAGAACGAAAATAATATACAAAATACTCTGCAAGGACTGCAATAAAAACTACATTGGACAAACCAGCAGGAAACTAGCCAGCAGGATGCATGAGCACCAACTAGCCACCAAAGGACATGACCAACTATCACTGGTATCCATACACACAGACGAACAGGGACACCAGTTTGACTGGGACAATGCATCTATCCTAGCACAGGCCAAACAAAGACACGCGCAGGTATTCCGAGAGGCCTGGCATTCAAACCAGAATTCCATCAACAAACACATAGATTTGGACCCCATTTACCAACCTCTCAGAAACTGAACCAGAAATGATATCACCCACCATAACAGATCAAGACCCATAAATAGCAAGCGAGACAGAACAACAGTGCTTCACCAGAGGCTCACTGATGATGTTACCTTGCATGGTGATGAAACATCTGAAAACAAACCCACCAGCTTAGTGAGCAAACCTACATCCCGGTCCACAACCTGAGCTACAAATCTCCAAAATCTCATGTAACACCGTTATTTGATAAAAACGCAAGGACAAGATAAACCAGGAGGTTATAGGCCCATTAGTCCAACATCTGTCTTGGAGTCATTGAGTCATACAGCACAAAAAAAACAGACCCTTCAGTCCAACCAGTCCATGCTGAATATAGTCCCAAACGAAATTAGTCCCACCTGCCTGCTCCTGACCCATATCCCTGTAAACCTTTCCTATTCATGTATCAATCCAAATGTCTTTTAAACGTTGTAATTGTACCCACATCCACCATTTCCTCAGGAGCTTCATTCCACACACGAAACACCCTCTATGTAAATAATTTACCTCTTATATCTTTTTAAAATTTCTCTCCTCTCACTTTAATAATGTGCCCCTCGTTGTAGAGAAGTTACAATTAAAGAACAAAGGACTGAGCATTCGGAGAATTTTGAGTTGATTAAAAAGAATGAGGATTTGTCTGTTGAAAAAATCTAAAGGAAACCAACTTGAAAATGGCACGTATTGGTCTGACAAAGCTTATAGATGTCAAAATAAAGTTCCATTACAACCAATGCATTTATTTCCAAACGTCACTGGCTTGTTTCTGTTATTTCCCTTTTGTTTTGGAAGATGGTGGAGATGGCATTGCAGCGATGATTGTAACTCTTGTGAAGTCCAAGTATAGCTCTCCTGGCTCCACAGAAACATCTCTTGGAGAGAAATGTCACTTTGAACGAAAACAGAAGATCATGGAAATGCTCAAGAAAGTCAGACGGCTTCCATTGAGAGAGAAACAAGAGTTACCATTCCTGAGTAGTTTTTGCTGAGAGGTTACAGACCTGAAACATGAACTCTTGTTTTCCTCTCTGTCTGTCTGTCTGTCTCTCTCTCTCTCCCTCTCTGCATCCAGAGTCACAGAGGTCTACAGCATTGAGAAAGACTATGCTGGTCTGACCCGCTGAACATGTTTAATTCAGAGCTCTCCCAGATCCACAGTTGCTTTTGACTTTTGCTTTTACATCTTTTCACCTTTTCTGGAAGTCTGCCTCACACAGCACTGGCTCATTTTCCGAATGGTCTTCCAATGGCCATTCAGCCCCCCCTAATTCTACCAAAGACAGTGTGGCAAGTTAGAATGAGATGTTCTTTTACAATTAAATGTCCTTGAGACACAATAACTCTACCTCATTAGCCTGGTTGGTAATATATTCACATAGTGTATACTTTCGAGGACTGATAATTAATCACACTTTTTTTAGTTGGACACCCACTTCTAGTTTTCCTGTTCCAATCTGCATATCCTTACATTTGGCTACATTCACATCCATCTGCTGTAAGTAAGTACTTTAAAATAATCACTTCAGTTCCTTTGAGTGCTATCAGTGCCCTTAAACTCATCACCTGGTCACATATCAAAAGCAAATCCTATAAACATTATAAACCATGCTCTGTGTTATTTATGAATCATGCAAATGGCACTGAATCCCACAACAACTGTTTGATGAACTTTGCTTCTCCCCATCCCCAGCCAGAGCTTTAAACATTTTATTTCTCCTCACCTTCTGCCTTCCTTTTCCAAGCCAATCGTCAATCCAGTTGGTTAATTTGCCAATAATTGCACAGGCTTTAATCATCTTTATCAACCTCTTATACATTATCAAGAATCTTCTTAAAATCCAGACAGGTTATAATCATTTTAGCGGTTAACTTCCCCATGTGGATTTTCATGGATTTGTGAAACATTTCAAAATCTACATCTCTAGACTCTTCGGGAAGGATGTTAGCATACAGGAAAACATTCTCAAGCATATGTACAATGTGAATATTGGGATAAGTCCTAGTTTGAACTGCCTTCCTCTTTCTTTCTGATTATCTGGTTAGCATTCACAACACAACAAGTCCTTTGTTTAAAGCATTCATATTTATGGTATTTCTAAAATATTAAACAGAGCATTATTTATTTATTTCCTCACTTCCTTGAGGGTTCCAGGAGGGATGCCATCTGGTTTATTTCCTCAAATTTCTCGACAACAGATTTACTGTTGTCTCTCAAACGTACAGGTCTAGAAAATAACTGTGTCTGGAATTTGTCAATGGTCTTTATTAAGATTGGTATTAAGAGAGAAAAAAAGGTTTTTGTTCGTCCTCAGGTTATATGTACCGTTTCCAAGACTGGCATAAAGCCAAAGGATCATGGGCCGGTCTCTCCATGACAGAGAGTCGATTGGTTATGTATGGCTCGAGGGTAACCACTCCACAGGCAAGGTTGGGACTCTACTCATTGGAACTTAGAACAATGAGAGTCAATCTCGTTGAAATATGTAGCATTCTTAAAGGGTTTGAACGGCTAAATGGTGAGAAAATGTTTCCCCTCATGGGAGAGTCTGGGACCATGGGCATACTCTCAGAATTAGGAGGCGCCAATTTGAAGGCGAGATGAGGAGGTATCTCTTCTGTCAGAGGGTTGTGAGTCTTTGGAACTTCTTGACACAGAGAACTGTGGGAGTAGAGTCCTTGTGCATATTCAAGGCCAAGATAGTCGGGGACTCAAGGGTTATGGGAAAAAGGCAGGAAGGTGGATTGAGGAATGTCAGATCAGCCATGATCCTAATGAAAAGGCCCGAATAGTTTACTCCAGTTCCTATTTCTTATGGATGGTCTTATGGGTAAGGGAGGAGGTAGAGCCTCCACTAATGACTTCTACCAGAACAAGAATCGAAGCCATGCAAGTTGGCTTTATTCTATACAACAATTCAATCATCGAGCCAACGGAGCTAACAAACACCACACCAACAGCCCCATCACCACCAAAGATTGGCATTCAATTGCCACTTACTTCCTGCTCCAGTTGCCTGACACAAGGTAGAGATGTGTCTGTTTTCTGAGCCCCTGCTGTCATTGTGCTGAAAATCTTCCCTTAAATTGTGAGGCAACGAATAGCAGGATCATAGCCCAGCAACAATGAAGGAATGGTGCTACGTGTCTGGGTCCATTTGTGGTTCGGACATGACACGTTTTTCAGGAACCTACTCCCTTTGTTCTTCCAAGTGAGTGCAGGAGAGAGAGAGAGAGAAAACCTGCACAGTTACCACCTTTACTGTTTGAATTCGTGTATCGCTGGACATCGGAGTGCATCTGGGAAAATTAACAAACAGTGAAATTCACAACTAATCTTGAAGGAACTGTTGGGCGAAGTTCACAGCACAGAATCAGATAAGTTAATTGTTGTTTTAAGTCTGTCCAAGAGAAAGGCTGCAGTAGTGGGTACAGTGGATTCTTTCTTGATTATATGTTTTTGGAGATAAGTCTCTTGATTAAACTTAAAATATAAGCCATAGCTATTAATTTAACTTGGGGCAGTGTTTGTAGAGGAATAAGACAGTGTTATTTTCTGGGTCTGTAGATTTTGAAGGAGCAAAAATGGCCTTTGCAGTGATATGTACTTCTTGTCAGATGTGGGAGTTTAAAGAAAGTTTAAGGGTTACTGCGGATTATATCTGCCATAAATGCTGTTGGATGTGATTCTTATCAGATCGAGTGGATCAGTTGGACAGACAAATAGAAGCGATGAGGAATTTGCAACAGCAACAGTATGTGATAGATGGCAGTTATAGGAAGGGGGGAAAGTCTCAGATACAGTCACATAGATGGGTTAACTCCAGGAAGGGTAAGAGAGGTAGGCAGCTAGAGCAGGAGTCTTTTGTGGATATACCCATTTCAAACAAGTATGCTGTTTTGGAAAATGTATGGGGTGATGTATTCTCAGGGGAACGTAGCACAAACAGCCAAGTTTCTGGTATTGAGACTGGCTCTAATGCAACGAGGGGTACATCGGTTTCCAAGAGATCAACTGTATTAGGGGAATCTGTAGTCTGAGGTACAGACAGACATTTCTGTGGCCAGCAGAGAAAAAGCAGAATGGTGTGTTGTTTCCCTGGTGCCAGGATCAAGGATGCCTCAGAGAGGGTGTAGAATGTTCTCAAGGGGGAGAGGGGCCAGCAGGAGGTCACTGTCCACATTGGAACCAACGACATAGGAATGGAAAAGGATGAGACTCTGACGGGAGATTACAGAGAGTTAGGCAGAAATTTAAAAAGGAGGTCCTCAAGAGTAGTAATATCTGGATTACTCCCAGTGCTACGATCTAGTGAGGGCAGGAATAGGAGGATAGAGCAGATGAATGCATGGTTGAGGAGCTGGTGTATGGGAGAAGGATTCACATTTTTGGATCATTGGAATCTCTTTTGGGGTAGAAGTGACCTGTACAAGAAGGACAGATTGCACCTAAATTGGAAGGGGACTAAAATACTGGTAGGGAAATTTGCTAGAACTGCTTGGGAGGATTTAAACTAGTAAGGTGGGGGCGTGGGACCCAGGGAGATAGTGAGGAAAGAGATCGATCTGAGACGGGTACAGCTGAGAACAGAAGTGAGTCAAACAAACAGTCAGGGCAGGCAGGGACAAGGTAGGACTAATAAATTAAACTGCATTTATTTCAATGCAAGGGGCCTAACAGGGAAGGCAGATGAACTCAGGGCATGGTTAGGAACATGGGACTGGGATATGATAGCAATTATGGAAACATGGCTCAGGGACGGGCGGGACTGGCAGCTGAATGTTCCAGGATACAAATGCTACAGGAAGGATAGAAAGGGAGGTAAAAGAGGAGGGGAAGTGGCATTTTTGATAAGGGACAGCATTACAGCTGTGCTGAGAGAGGATATTCCCGGAAATACATCCAGGGAAGTTATTTGGATGGAACTGAGAAATAAGAAAGGGATGATCACCTTATTGGGATTGTATTATAGACCCCCCCAATAGTCAGAGGGAAATTGAGAAACAAACTTGTAAGGAGATCTCAGCTATCTGTAAGAATAATAGGGTAGTTATGGTAGGGGATTTTAACTTTCCAAACATCGACTGGGACTGCCATAGTGTTAAAGGTTTAGATGGAGAGGAACTAGTTAAGTGTGTACAAGACAATTTTCTGATTCAGTATGTGGATGTACCTACTAGAGAAGGTGCAAAACTTGACCTACTCTTGGGAAATAAAGGGAGGGCAGGCGACTGAAGTGTCAGTGGGAGAGCACTTTGGGGCCAGCGACCATAATTCTATTCGTTTTAAAATAGTGATGGAAAAGGATAGACCAGATCTAAAAGTTGAAGTTCTAAATTAGAGAAAGGCCAATTTTGACGGTATTAGGCAAGAGCTTTCAAAAGCTGATTGGAGGCAGATGTTCGCAGGTAAGGGGACGGCTGGAAAATGGGAAGCATTCAGAAATGAGATAACAAGAATCCAGAGAAAGTATATTTCTGTCAGGGTGAAAGGGAAGGCTGGTAGGTATAGGGAATGCCGGATGACTAAAGAAATTGAGGGTTTGAATAAGAAAAAGAAGGAAGCATATGTCAGGTACAGACAGGATAAATCGACTGAATCCTTAGAAGTGTATAAAGAAAGTAGCAGTATACTTAAGAGGGAAATCGGGAGGGCAAAATGGGGACATGAGATAGCTTTGGCAAATAGAATTAAGGAGAATCCAAAGGGGTTTTACAAATATATTAAGGACAAAAGGGTAACTAGGGAGAGAATAGGGCCCCTCAAAGATCAGCAAGGCAGCCTTTGTGTGGAGCCACAGAAAATGGGGGAGATACTAAATGAATATTTTGCATCAGTATGTATTGTGGAAAAGGATATGTAAGATATAGACTGTAGGGAAATAGATGGTGACATCTTGCAAAATGTCCACATTACAGAGGAGGAAGTGCCGGATGTCTTGAAACGCATAAAGGTGGATAAATCCCCAGGACCTGATCAGGTGTACCCGAGAACTCTGTGGGAAGCTAGAGAAGTGATTGCTGGGCCTCTTGCTGAGATATTTGTATCATCAATAGTCACAGTGAGGTGCCAGAAGACTGGAGGTTGGCAAATGTTGTGCCCCTGTTTAAGAAGGGTGGTAAGGACAAGCCAGGGAACTATAGACCAGTGAGCCTGACCTCGGTGGTGGGCAAGTTGTCGGAGGGAATCCTGAGGGACAGGATGTACATGTATTTGGAAAGGCAAGGACTGATTCGGGATAGTCAACATGGCTTTGTGCATGGGAAATCATGTCTCACAAACTTGATTGAGTTTTTTGATGAAGTAACAAAGAAGATTGATGAGGGCAGAGCAGTAGATGTGATCTATATGGACTTCAGTAAGGCGTTCGACAAGGTACCCCATGGAAGACTGATTAGCAAGGTTAGATCTCATGGAATACAGGGAGAACTAGCCATTTGGATACAGAACTGGCTCAAAGGTAGAAGACAGAGGGTGGTGGTGGAGGGTTGTTTTTCAGACTGGAGGCCTGTGACCAGTGGAGTGCCACAAGGATCGGTGCTGGGCCCTCTACTTTTTGTCATTTACATAAATGATTTGGATGTGAGCATAAGAGGTACAGTTAGTAAGTTTGCAGATGACACCAAAATTGGAGGTGTAGTGGACAGCGAAGAGGGTTACCTCAGATTACAACAGGATCTTGACCAGATGGGCCAATGGGCAGAGAAGTGGCAGATGGAGTTTAATTCAGATGAATGCGAGGTGCTGCATTTTGGGAAAGCAAATCTTAGCAGGACTTATACACTTAATGGTAAGGTCCTAGTGAGTATTGCTGAACAAAGAGACCTTGGAGTGCAGGTTCATAGCTCCTTGAAAGTGGAGTCGCAGGTAGATAGGATAGTGAAGAAGGCTTTTGGTATGCTTTCCTTTATTGGTCAGAGTATTGAGTACAGGAGTTGGGAGGTCATGTTGCGGCTGTACAGGACATTGGTTAGGCCACTCTTGGAATATTGCGTGCAATTCTGGTCTCCTTACTAATGGAAAGATGTTCTGAAACTTGAAAGGGTTCAGAAAAGATTTACAAGGATGTTGCCAGGGTTGGAGTTTCTGAGCTACAGGGAGAGGCTGAACAGGCTGGGACTGTTTTCCCTGGAGCGTCGGAGGCTGAGGGGTGACCTTATAGAGGTTTACAAAATTATAAGGGGCATAGATAGGATAAATCGGCAAAGTCTTTTCCCTGGGGTCGGGGAGTCCAGAACTAGAGGGCGTAGGTTTAGGGTGAGAGGGGAAAGATATAAAAGAGACCTAAGGGGCAACGTTTTTACGCAGAGGGTGGTACGTGTATGGAATGAGCTGCCAGAGGATGTGGTGGAAGCTGGTACAATTGCAACATTTAAGAGGCATTTGGATGGGCATATGAATAGGAAGGGTTTGGAGGGATATGGGCCGGGTGCTGGCAGGTGGGACTAGATTGGGTTGGGATATCTGGTCGGCATGGACGGGTTGGACCGAAGGGCCTGTTTCCGTGCTGTACATCTCTATGACTCTATGACTCTAAGCGGTTGAGGTTGAGGGTTTGCAAAGTGTTTTCAAAGAAGCCCTGAGCAAGTTGCTGTCATTGTAGATGGTATGCCGTGTGACAGAGAGAGTGGACATTTAAAGAGTTGCGGATCAAATTGATTGCTTTGCCCCAGATGATGACTTCACATAACAGATGGTTATCGATACCTAAATTGACATAGGAGGCATAGGTTCCAGCTCAACAGGAATGTGATATAATTGAAATATTTGCTATTAATAGAATAAGAAGTAGGAGTTCTGAAGGAGGGTCGGCCTGAAAGGTTAACTCTGATTTCTCTCCACAGATGCTGCCAGAGCTGCTGAGCTTTTCCAGCAATTTCTGTTTTATTATATACGAGAAAGGAACAGGAGTTAAGAGTATACAACCACTTGAGCGTGCTCTGCCAATTAATCATCTATCTTAAATCCACTTTGCCGCTGCCCGTTCCCATTTCCCTCGATTCCCTGATAGATTGAGCAAAGTTTGATTTATCCTGGGCTTCCCATGATTTGGATGATGTTACCACTTGACACTTCCGATGTTTAAACAGGCTGGCTGTTAATTTTGAAGTTGGCACCAGCACTCAGGTGGACTTGCCAACTTGTAAGCCAGTGCAGAGTGAGCCTGTCTAAGCCGAGTCCTGTGCCGGAGGAGCAGAGTCTGTGTTGAATGAGATCCAGCTGGTGCAGCTTATTCATCACGCACTTGACTCACTGGCATCTAGCCCGATCCCAAGGCAATTTCTGATGGTGCTGGGAGCAAGCTGACTACAAAACCATCCAGAAGGGGCTAAGACCCAGGGGAGCTCCAAACTTTTGCCTATTTATTTAAGAACAATCAAAAGGACAAACTGGTGGTGAGGATGGCCTTTACACTCCTTCATCGACAGGTTTGAAAATCAATTGCTGGCGGGGATGGTGGTATGGTATATGTGGGGTGCACTTGAAGGGGTATTTAGGAGCAGTATTTTGGGGCAGTTTTTGGGAGAGTGGTATTTGGGAGGCCATATTGGATGGGTAGTCTTGGGTGGCAGGATTAGGAGAGTGTTATTTGGGGTGTAATAATAAGCAGTATTTGGGTTTGTATGCTGGGGTCATATTTAGTGGGCTGGTAGTATTCGGGAGGGATGATGAGTTTAGGGATGGTGTTAGGAGGTGTATTTTGGGGTCGGTTTTGGGGGTGGTTTCGCGGTTGTTTTTGGGGATGAAGTATTTAGTGGTGCACTATTGGGGGTTAGTATAGGTGATATATTTGGGGAGTGGTATTTGGGGACCAGTGTTTTGGGGTGGTTTTGGAAGCAGTATCGGTTGCAGTATTGGGGGTGTAGTGGTATTTGGGAGTGGCAGTATCTAATGGGTGGTCTTCTCATTGCCAACAGCCCCTCGTCCTGACCTGTTGGAAATGTTATGGAGGGGTGCACGGTGGGCAACCCAAATTTCCAGCCTACCAACCTCCACCCCCACCAAGACCTATTGAGACTTTTTAGTGACTAATTAATGGCCACCTATAGGCCTCATCCCATCAGCATTGCACCTTCATTGGCAGGAGGCCCAGGCATTGTGGGAAACCTGGCACCGTTAACTCCATGGCTGGTATCAGGCAAAAGGAGGGGTGTTGAACCAGCCATATTAATAATGTAACTATTATGACAGGTCACAACCTCTACAATCTAGAAGGACAAGGTCATCAGACTCACAAGAAACACCACCACCTGCACCTCTCCCCCACATGCTACTCACCATTCAGACTCACAACTAAATCTGCAATCCTTTACAGACGCTGGGTCAAAATCTTTCAACTCCTCCCCACCACCCCACCACCCCAAGATCTGTGTGTGTGTCCTTTCACCACAAGGATTGAAGTAGCTGTGAAAGCAGCTCCCCACTACCTTTTCGAGGGCAAATAGAGATGGCAGTACATGCTAGCCCAGACAGCATCACCTCCATCATGCGAATAAATGAAAACAATTGGCATCTGTGTTCTAGCCTATTGGCACTGGGTGGTTGTTTTTGTATCTGTTGCCGTTGTCCTTCTAGATGGTAGTGGTTGTGGTTTCAGAAGGTACTGTCAAAGGAGCCTTGGTCAATTAGCATACCATATCGTGTAGATGGTGCACACTGCTGCGACTGTGTAACAGAGATGCAGCGACATACTGTTGGAAGTGGTGGATGTGATGTCAATCAAGCGGGCTGCTTTATCCTAGATGGTTGAGGTTTCCTGAATGTTGTTGGAGCTGCACCAATTCAGGGAAGTGGGGAATGTTCCATCACACTCCTGACTTGCACCTTCTATACAGTGACATTGAAGTCAGAAAGTGAGTTACTCACTGCAGAATAACCAGCCTCCGACCTGCTCTTATGGCCACAATATTTATATGGCTGGTTCAATACCCAGGATTTTGAGAGTAGGGCTCTGTGATGTGTTGGTGATTGTATTCTCTCTTGTTGGAGCTGCTCATTGCCAGATGAGCTTTGTTTAGCATCAATGTTATTTGCCATTTGTCAGCCCAAGCCTTAATATTTTACAGGTCTTGCTGCATTTGGTAAAAATCACACATCACCAGGTTATAATCCGACAGGTTTATTTGGAAGCATGAGCTTTGGAAGCACCGCTCCTTCATCGGGTGGTTGTGTACTCCACAATGAAGAAGCAATGCTCCGAAAGCTGGTGTTTCCAAATAAACCTGTTGGACTATAACCTGGTATTATGTGATTTTTAACTTTGTGCACTCCAATCCAACACTGGCACATCCACATCATTGCTGTATTTGGACACAGACTGCTTTAGTAACTGGGAGTGATGAATGATGCTGAATATTGTGCAAGGTTCTGACCTTATGATGGAGGGATAGTTGTTGATGACGCAGTTGAAGATGGTTAGACCTGAGGAATTCCTGCAGAGATGTCCTGTGGCTGAGATGACTGACATTCAGCAACTACAACCATCTTCCTTTGTGCTACGTATGACTCCAATAATCAGAGAGTTTTTCCCACATTATGTTAACCCCATAAAAATCAAAAGAACTATGGATGCTGTAAATCAAGAACAAAAACAGAAGTTGCTGGAAAAGCTCAGCAGATCTGGCAGCTCCTATGCAGAGAAATCAAAGTTAATGCTTCGGGTCCCGTGACTTATCCTCAGAATTTTTGCTGAGCTTTTCCAGCAACTTCTGTTTTTGTTACATTAACTCCAGTTTTGTTAGGGCTCCTTGATGCTGCGTTGATGTCAAAGGCAATCATTGTCACCCCCACCCCACCCCCTGCCCCGTGGGGTTCAGTTCTGTTGTCCATGTTTGGACTAAGGCTGTAATGAGGTCAGGAGCTGAGTTGCCCTTTTACAACCCAAATTGAGCATTACTGAACAGGCTATTCCTTTCCAAGTGCCAATTGTTAGCATCATCGATAACATTTTCTGTCACTTTTTTGAAAAATAGAATTGCAATAGGTAGATCATTGGTTTTGATCAGTACAGACACAATAGGCCAAATGGCCTTTCTCTACGCTGTAGATCTTTATAAGTCTATGGCTAAGTATGGTCATGAGACAGTAATTAGCCAAGTTGGATATGTTCTACTTTTTGTTGACAGGATATACCTGGCCGATTTTCTGCACTGCTGGATAGATGTAAAGGAACAAATTGACTTGGGTACAATTTCTTCTGGAGTACAAGTCTTCCATACTATTTCTGGAGTGGAGTCAAGACCCATAGCCTTTGCAGTATCCAATGCCTTTAGCCATTTCTTGATATAACCTGGAGAGAATTGAACTGGCTGTTCACTAACACCTTCAATAGTGATGACTTCATGAGGAAATCAGCACTTAGAATCAGAGAGAGTCACAGAGATGTACAGCACAGAAACAAACCCTTTGGTCCATGCCGACCAGATATCCCAACCCAACCTAGTCCCACCTGCCAGCACCCAGCACATATCCCTCCAAACCCTTCCTCTTCATATACCCATCCAGATGCCTTTTTAATGCTGTAATTGTACCAGACTCCACCACTTCCTCTGGCAGCCCATTCCATACGCGTGCCACCCTCTATGTGAAAAAGTTGCCCCTTAGGTCTCTTTTATATCTTTCCCCTCTCACCCTAAACATATGCCCTCTAGTTCTAGATACCCCACCTCAGGGGAAAGACTTTGTCTATTTATCCTATTCGTGCCCCTCATAATTTTAAAAAACCTCGATAAGGTCACCCTTCAGCCTCCGATGCTTCAGGGAAAACAGCCTCAATCTATTCAACCTCTTCCTGTAGCTCAAATCCTCCAACCCTGGCAACATCCTTCTAAATCTTTTCTGAACTCTTTCAAGTTTCAAAACATCCTTCTGATAGACCAGAATTGCACGCAATATTCCAAAAAGGCATTACCAATGTCCTGTACAACCGCAGCATGGCCTCCCAACTCCTGTACTCAATACTCTGACCAATAAAGAAAAGCATACCAAACGCCTTCTTCACTATCCTATCTACCTGTGACTCTACTTTCAAGGAGCTATGAACCTGCACTCCAAGGTCTCTTTGTTCAGCAATACTCACTAGGACCTTACCATTAAGCGTATAAGTCCTGCTAAGATTTGCTTTCCCAAAATGCAGCACCTCGCATTTATCTAAATTAAATTCCATTTGCCACTTCTCAGCCCATTGGCTCATCTGATCAAGATCCCGTTGTAGTCTGAGGTAACCCTCTTCGCTGTTCACTCCACCTCCAATTTTGGTGTCATCTGTAAACTTACTAACTGTACCTCTTATGCTCACATCCAAATAATTCATGTAAGTTATAAAACATAATGGACCCAGCACCGATCCTTGTGGCACTCCACTGGTCACAGGCCTCCAGTCTGAAAAACAACCCTCCACCACCATCCTCTGTCTTCTAACTTTGAGCCAGTTCTGTATCCAAATGGCTAGTTCTCCCTGCATTCCATGAGATCTAACCTTACTAATCGGTCTCCCATGGGGAACCTAGTCGAACGCCTTACTGAAATCCATATCAATTTTGTCTACTGCTCTGCCCTCATCAATCCTCTTTGTTTGTGAGACATGATTTCTCATGCACAAAGCCGTGTTGACTATCCTAATCAGTCCAAATACAAGTACCTAATGCGGTCAAAATTGGCCTTTCTCCAATTTAGAACTTCAACTTTTAGATCTGGTCTATCCTTTTCCATCACTATTTTAAAACTAATGGAATTATGGTTGCTACTCCCAAAGTGTTCCCCACTGATACCTCAGTCACCTTCCCTGCCTTATTTCCCAAGAGTAGGTCATTTTGCATCTTCTCTAGTAGGTACATCCACATCCTGGATCAGAACAGTTTCTTGTACATGCTTAACAAATTCCTCTCCATCTAAACCCTTAACACTATGGCAGTCCCAGTCTATGTTTGGTAAGTTAAAATCCCCTACCATAACCACCCTACTATTCTTACAAATAACTGAGATCTCCTTACAAATGTGTTTCTCAATTTCCCTCTGACTATTAGATGGTCTATAATACAATCCCAATAAGGTGACCATCCCTTTCTTATTTCTCAGTTCTACCCGATTAACTTCCCTGGATGTATTTCCGGGGATATCCTTTCCAATTTCAGCTGTAATGCTATCCCTTATCAAAAACATCACTTCCCTTCCTCTCTTGCCTTCCTTTCTGTCCTTCCTGTAGGATTTGTATCCTGGAATATTAAGCTGCCAGTCCTGCCCATGCCTGAGCCATGTTTCTGTAATTGCTATGATATCCCAGTCCCATGTTCCTAACCATGCCCTGAGTTTATCTGCCTTCCCTGTTAGGCCCCTTGCATTGAAATAAATGCAGTTTAATTTATCAGTCTTACCTTGTTCTTTGCTTTGTCCCTGCCTGCCCTGACTGTTTGACTCGCCTTTGTTCTCAACTGTACAAGTCACAGATTGATCTCTTTCCTCACTATCTCCCTGGGTCCCATCCCCCTCACCTTACTAGTTTAAATCCTCTCAAGCAGTTCTAGCAAATCTCCCTGCCAGTATATTTGTCCCCTTCCAATTTAGATGCAATCTGTCCTTCTTGTACAGGTCACTTCTACCCCAGAAGAGATTCCAATGATCCAAAAATGTGAATCCTTTTCCCATACACCAGCTCCTCAGCCATACATTCATCTGCTCTATTCTCCTATTCCTGCCCTCACTAGCTCGTAGCACTGGGAGTAATTCAGATATTACTACTCTCGACAACCTCCTTTTTTAGTTTCTGCCTAACTCTCTGTAATCTCCCTTCAGAATCACAACTTTTTCCCTTCTTATGTCATTGGTTCCAATGTGTATGATGACCTACTGGTTCCGTTCCCCTTTGAGAATATTCTTCACCCTCTCTGAGACATCCTTGATCCTGGCACCAGGGAGGCAACACACCATTCTGATTTTTCGCTGCTGGCCACAGAAACGTCTGTCTGTGCCTCAGACTAGACAGTTCCCTAACACAATCAATCGCTTGGAACCCGACGTACCCCTCATTGCATTAGAGCCAGTCTTAATACCAGAAACTTGGCTGTTTGTGCTATGTTCCACTGAAAACCCATCTCCCCCCTACATTTTCCAAAACAGCATACTTGTTTGAAATGGGATAGCCACAGATGACTCCTGCATTAGCTGCCTACCTCTTATACCTTTCCTGGAGTTAACCTAGTTATGTGACTGTATCTGTAACATTTCTCCCTACCTATAACTGCCATCCATCACACCCCCTTGCTCTTGTAAATTCCTCATTGCCTCTAACTGTCGCTCCAACCGTTCCATTCAATCTGATAGGATTCACAACCAACAGCATTAATTGCAGATATAATTCTCAGTAATACGTAAACTCTCCCTAAACTTCCACTTCCGACAAGAGCATTTTTGCTTCATTCAATCTGCAGACCCAGAAAATAGCCCTGTCTTATTTCTCCACAAAACACTGCTCCAGGCTAACTTTATACTCATGGCTTATATTTTTAAGTTTAATCAAGAGATATATCTCAATAAAACATATAATCAAGAAAGAACCCACTCTATTCACTACTGCAGACTTCCAGCTAGGCCCCAAGGTTCTGGCTGAAGTTGGATGCAAATGCTTCAGCCTTGTATTTTTGCACTGTTGTGATGGACTCTTTCATCTTTCAGGATGGGGATACTTATGGAACTTCCTCATCTTCTTACTTCTGTACTGCTATTCATGACCAGACGTGATCGAGCTTGGACCTGATCTATTGATTCATGGGATCACTTAGCCCTGAATATGGCTTGGAAAAGCACAGCAGGTCAGGCAGCATTCGAGGAGCAACAAAATCGATGTTTCGGGCCAGAGCCCTTCATCAGGAATGAGGTAGCTGAGAGCTCCCTAGCCCCAAACTCCTCCCATTTATCTCTCCACCCCCGAGGTTCCCAGCCTCATTCCTGATGAAGGGCTCTGGCCCAAAATGTTGATTTTCCTGCTCCTTGGATGCTGCCTGACCTGCTGTGTTTTTCCAGCGCCACATTCTCAACTCTGATCCCTAGCGACTGCAGACCCCACTGACTCCTGTTTATGGCTTGCTACTTGCACTGTTTGCCATGCAGGTAGTCCTGTGTTGTAGCTTCACTGTGTTGACATCGCGTTTTCAGATCTGCTTTGTGGAATGCCTGACATGCCCTCCTGTACTCTTCATTGAACCCAGGGTTCATCTCCCGGCTTGATGGTAATGGTAGAGTGGGAAATACGCCAGACAATGAGGTGGCAGATTCCAAATGATTTTTTAAAATGGAAAGAAAAAACATATTTTGGTCAGAGCTGCTGACAATTTCTTTCTCATTCGTCAGGATGTGTGCATAACCGGCAAGGCCAATATTTATTGCCCCTCCATAGTTGCCCATAAGAAAACTGTAGGTCTACACTGTGGACCACAGTGGTGAGCGTGCTCCTACTAGTTTCTCACACAGGACCATATTGTAACCTTTTCCCTGCGTAATTCATCAAACCTTTAAAAGTAAGGCCAAGGGATCAGTTTCAAACCAGATCACTGCCAGAACCTGACCTTTCTTTGATATGTATTCTGAGAACATGGGTCCCATTGAAAGGACAGGACATTATTTAGTTATACTTTCTGCTGTCCTTGAGAAATTGTTGGGACTCATTCCTGAGTTGCTCTATCCCATGCAGAGAAGTGGCTCCCCAGCTTATTAGCTAGGGGGGGTTCCAAGATTTTTAACCAGTTTAATGAAGGAACAGAGATATATGTCCAAGTCAGGATGGTGTGTGACTTGGAGGTGATGGCACTCCCCTGCAGAAATCAACTTTCCAAACCCGAAGCGAAATTGGGTGCGATTTGCTCTTAGTTCATTTGGCACGGTTTAAATGGATTGTTGACAAATCCCACATCCTGTCACTCCGTGGCACAGATGCCACCGCTCTTGGTACTGGGCGCAAATGCCAACATTTTTTGAAAAGTTATTTGAAGTGGAGCAAAGGACGGATTTAAGCTGGGCCTAGCTCAACCACAGTTACTTTCACTGGGACGAGGGGCTAGCAGTTAGGAAGACTGTTGCCTGGAATTGTACCAGGCTTGAAGGGGGTGACCTTTTCTAATCTCTAATGAGAATCACAAAGGACATCAAGCTGATGGCTCTTGGACAAGGCTGGTAAAGGAGGCAAAGACTTTGTGCACCACCAAACATGGCTTGATTGGTGCAGAGAACACACTGGCAGGAGACATTAAGAAACAGAGTACTGTATAGTGCATTTCCAAAAGCATTCTACTCACAACACGGAAGTGGGAAGGCTGGAGGGTTTCTTGAACAAAAATTAAGTCAGTTCCAACTTGTAAACGCCAGAAAATCCAGGTGCATAAATTTGGCAGGAAAATGACAGAGTGAGAAACATCAAAGTATCAATCGGTGGTAAATACATTTTTTTCTCTGAAAATGGGTGAACTTCGTGCTTAGTAAGGGGGGGAGAAGCATGTAATGGGTTGATAATTTTCTTCCAGAAAGCTCTGGGCCAACAGTGCAGATTTTATCTCAGTCTTTTGCCTTCCTGGGGAAATTTAACACCAAAATGGCCGAAGGAAGATGAAAATGTTCGCATACTGGTAGGTGAAAATCTTGAGTAGTGAACATAGAATAAATTAATGGACGAGGTGGTGGAACTACTTATGGAGGTTAGGATACTGTACCTTGAACCGATGAGGCTCGTGTGTGTGGTGCAAGTTCCTGACCCAAAATCCTCAACTGAGGCAGTTCTGTAGGAGGGTCATACCAAACTCAAGATGTTAACTCTGTTTCTCTTTCCTCAGATGCTGCCAGACCTAATGAGTTTCTCTGGCACTTTCTGCTCTTATGTCAATTCAGCCTGTTGTTTTTGTATCTCCTCCTGGCTGAGTATTACATTGGCACTGAGTTTGAATGGACTCACATAACTTGGCTGGAGTGTCAAGGAGTTTCTGACAGACAGCAAAGTCAGCGAGGACGGGTTGGCAGGGAGTCCACCCTGAAACTGACACATTGCAAAAACATTCAGACCAACTTCCATTGCTGCCATGAGGAACAAGGATTTTAGCAAATTCGTTTCTGCTAAACTGTCCATTTGCATGTGTGCTTAGAAGGATTTGTTCCAAACTGTACACACTGGAGAAACAGTCTCTGCACAGAAATTGTCAAAGGAACAAAGTCAGAAAGTGCTGGAAAAGCTCAGCAGAACTGGGAGCATCTATGGAGAGAAATCAGAGTTAACATTTTGGGGTCCAGTGACCCTTCCTCAGAACTAGTGGTAGCTAGAAAAATGTTGGCTTTTGTGCAGTAGGGTGGAGGAGGGAATGAGGAGTAAATGATAGGTGGAGACAGAGCCGAAAGAGTGATAGGCAAAAGAGTGGATAACAATCAGCCAAGGACAATGAATAGCTACTAATGGGGTGAGTTAGCAGCTAACAATGGGTTTTACGTAATACCAGACCATGTGATAACAAAGTACAGATGCAGGAGGCTGGAAGAACACAGCAAGCCAGGCAACATCAGGAGGTGGGGAAGTCAACATTTCGGGTATAGGCAGAAGTGGGTTCTGCAGATGCTGGAGATGAGAGTCAAGATTAGAGCGGTGCTGGAAAAGCACAGCGGCTCAGGCAGCATCCTAGGAGCAGGAAAATCAATGTTTTGAGCAAAAGCCCTTCATCAGGAATTTGGGGGTATAACCCTGTTCTTCCAACCTCCCGCTTGTCTACTTTGGATTCCAGCATCTGCAGATTTTTTGTCTCTCATGTGATAACAAGGCCTGGTGTGTGGGGGTTGGGGTAAGGACATGGAAGAAGGCAACTCAAGCCCTAAAATTGTTGAGCACGACATTGAGTCCAGAGGCTGTAGAATTCCCAAGTGTAACATGTCAAAGGAACTTTGGTTATGAGTTTTGACTGCCTTGCCTCTGAATCACAAGGTTGAAATCCCACTCCAAGGCTGGAATATACTAATCAAGGGTGATACTCCAGTGAGGTGCACTGTTAGACATGGCTTCTTTCAGGATTCTGGATTAGTGGTGCTGGAAGAGCACAGCAGTTCAGGCAGCATCCGAGGAACTGCTGTGCTCTTCCAGCACCACTAATCCAGAATCTGGTTTCTAGCATCTGCAGTCATTGTTTTTACCTCATGGCTTCTTTCAGATTAGACATCAAACCAAGGAGCCAACTGTTCTCTCAAGTGAATGCAATGGATCCCAGTATCCCAAAGTCCTGGCCAATATGTATCCCTCAATCATCGACATGAAAATGGGCTGTTTCACAGAACCAAATTGCTCCAGACCAGATGAAGGCCATTCAGCCCATTAGGTACACACTTGGTCATGACCACACTGCCGATGATGCATATTTTCTGGGTGCACACTGGCTGCGATGTTCCCTACATCACAACAGTGACTCCACCTTCCAACATCAAGTACTTATTATGCTGTAAAGTGCCATGAAATGTCCGGTGGCTGCAAAAGGCACTACGTAAATGCATTTTTTGTTGAATAAAGAAATTGTTCTGATCTGGTCTTGGGTGAGAAGCTAGTGGAATTCCCTCTGTTTTGAGTCTGAACAGAGAAAATGTTTAGATCTTCCAGCAATAATTGTGTAAATGTTTAGGCAGCAGCAAATGGCTGTGTAGCAGACTCAAGGAAACCCTGGAGGGAAAGTGAGCCATCAGTATTTAAGTTATTAGACGGCTTTTAGATTAAAGGTAAAAGATGACAGAAACAGAAAGGAAAAGAGGCTATTATGTTTTACCAATGCAATTATAAGTGACTCTAATAGTTCCATTAGGCTTTTCACTCAAAGCATTTAAAAACAAATGTTCATCTGTCAGTACAAATACAGTCAAGGATTTCCCTTCACAGTGGTTCACAACACATTTGACTGTATTTCTCCCATTCCTCGTTGTTCTGCTCTCTTCCCCTGTCTGTCTCTCCTTATCTACGAAAGCGGTCTCCTCCTTGACACCTTTCACCCCACCAGTCTCCACACTCAACGCATCATCCTCTACCATTTTACCATCTGTGGTATGATACCACCACCCAAACCTATCAACCCTTCATCATTTGCCTATGTCACGTTGCCCCTTACCTTCTGCGTCCACTCTAATGACAGCGAACAACCAGTCCAGCAAAACCTAACACTGCAAGCATAGGTTGATGCAAAATTTTCCCTTTTATCCCCCCTTCTCACCCTGGGCCCTCATACCCTGCTTGGAGGTGTAACAGTGCTTCTCCTGTACCTCTTTAGATGGCGTGTACCATACTCGCTACTAATTCTGGTGTCTCCTCTACATTGGACAGAAGAAACATAGATCAGGAGATTGTTTTGCTGAACACCTCTGTTCAGTCTATAAACATGGCCCTGAGTTCCCAGTTGCCTGACATTTAATCCTCTACAGTGTAGATTAGAGTGGTGCTGGAGAAGCACAGCAGGTTCAGGCAGCATCCAAGAAGCAGGAAAATCGACATTTCGGCCAAAAGTCCTTCATCAGGAATTTAATACGCTACCTCCAGCCCACCTTGTCCTTTCTCTTTTGTTTTTTTTCTGTTCTAATGAGGTGTCACAGAAACCTGAGGATCTGCATATCACGCTTCAACTGGCCACTTTCCAGCCTGCCCCAAACTCAACAGAGAGCTCAACAATTTCAGATCATCACCATGGTTTCTGTTTAATCAAACTGTAGGATGCTTTGACAACTTGCATGAGACCTCATCTAAATCTATCTTTTGTTGCTTATCCCATGACCACCTCCTTTTGCTTTGTGCCATTATTCCACCTGTCAATTAAAGTTTTTCCATTCACCCTCTTTCCTTCCTCTCCTTTCCTTCTTTCCCTGCCTCTGTCCTTCCTTTAACCATGTGACAATAAAAGGATATTCTATCCTATTCTATATTCTAAACTTGTGATGGGGAGCCAGTGGCATATGGGGAGTCACTGGACGAGCAATCCATAATCCCAGGTTCATGTTCTGGGGCCACAGAACAAATCCCACCAGCGCAGATGGTGGAAATTGAGTTTGACAGATATCTCAGATGAAAACCTAGCTTAATGGTGACCACATAACCACCATCACTTGTTGTAAGAGCCCCTCTGGCTCACTAATGTACTTTCGGCAGCGAAATCTGCCACACTCACTTGGTGTGGTTTACAAGTGACTCCAGACCCTGGTGGCAGCAGGCATCAGGATAGGGGAGGAACATCACACAGGCCCAGCAGAAGTGTCCTGTCAGGGCACTCCTGAAGCCTGTCCACCTGTGTCCATCCTGTCATTTCCCCAATCTTATGAAAGTTGCGACTGAGGAGGGTGACCAGGAAGGCTCACAGCATGATCTGGGCTGTCTAGCCACAAATGTCCCCAGGGTAACTGAACCAAACCTTCCAGGCTAACAAAGTCCACCACAGATTTGGCTCTCCCCATCGAGCTGTGGAGCTCAGGTCTGTTCCTAGATGTAGTGGGAGGGCAAGGGGACAAAAGCCCCTTGCTCAGAGGGCATATAAATGACATGGGTGATACTTCATTGTAAATACATTCACAGCTGTAAAGTATTAATGCACTTGAAATCATAATTTGTCTGATTGACTGTCATTTTAATTGGAGACTAGATTCCATGGCTACCATGTCAGAGTTCAGCAGCCTGTCCGCCCTCCGAAAAGCATGTTCCCCTCTGAGGGGCATCCAATAGATTTCACACATACCTCAACCTTAATGTTATTGAATGCTCTCAAGAATTAGCACTTTGTTGAGAAGAGCACATGATGTGAACATTTTGTTATAGGTCTTTATCCCCACTCATGTTCCACACTATGTGACCGCTTGATCATTGAAGAGCACACCCCTCTTTGGGGACAAGGTGTACTCTGCCTGTGTGTTCTACTGAGGAGTGCACACTCATTGAAAGATAAATGTTGCTCAATTAACTTCCAAACTCTGCCAATCTAAACGTGTCCACCCCGTCCCTCTGACAAAAAAAAACCTAATCCACCCACTGCAAATGTTTATCTTTTATTTTTATTATGATTTGGTGGATGAAGGCAGTCTAACCAGTTCAAGATACTGAGAGTAAGTTCCAGGCACCACCTGAAAGTCATGATTTCCTACCGCTTTTCATCTGCCCTACTCTGCAGCAGTCCCGGCCAATGCCAACAGCTTTAAGGACCCCACGTTCCCATCCAACCCTTTTGCTGAACTGTCAATACCCCCTGTTTACCCCCTCAGCTGTGGGCCTCCCATTTTGTCATGTCCACTGTCTCTATCTGCGGTGGGTCCTGATTGTGACCAGGCATTGTGATCAGAATCAAGGAAGCAAGAATTTAATAACCCACTGGCTGTGACCCAGGGTCGGCCTCTGGCTGTGACCCAGAGGATTTCCCATTCTTGCTTTCGAAATACCTCACCTCGTTGGGTATCATCTGGCCCTGAATTGGCAGCAGGAGGTTTGGCTTGACAAGGGGAAACCATAATTCAGCCCAGGTCAAACCTCCAAATAACAATTAGAGCCCAGGTCCTTCCTCTTGACACCCGAAGGGAGGACATACAAATTGGGGTGCATCAGAAAGGCAAAGGGACCTGAAATGGCTGGCCTCATTTTAATCCCCCACCCCCCTTTCCCATTTAAGCAGGAAGCTGAAGTTAAACTTCATCATGGCTGATAAGTTTCTCAACCTTATTACTTCACAGAGTAAACGGGATGACATTTTTAAGTATAACTTCTGAGCTTGTGCAGAGTAATATCTGATCAGGAGGAGCTGAAGCATGCGTCTGTGGGGTTCCAGACAAATGCACTGTGTTACTATCCTTCTCTCTATAGATAGGTTCAAAAAAGCCTAGTGCTATTGACTCACAAGAGAGCAGCGATCATCCTCAGCAAACATAGAAGTTACAGTTTCGAGCAAAGTGCAACAATATCAAGTTACGCCCACAGCTGCCGTCAAACATGGGCTGGGTGACAGGTCACTTGCAAAGACAGGTTGGAGTTATACTGCAGGCAGCAAGTGGCATGAAAGTAACATCTGTTCAGAAAGCTACAAGGCTGACGGAACCCAGCAAGAATTGTCCATGCTGTATTTTTCTGTGGCAGGTTAAAGTTGAGCTCATGGACATGGAGTTCCACCCACTGCTGTTCCAAAGGCAGTTTACAATTTAATTAAATACAATCAACTAAAATGTGTGCAAAGGTGGGAAAGTCAGAGCCTCAGAAAAGGTTGGAACTTAGAATTTTTGGATGGACTGAATGAACAGGGGAATGTCTGAGAATTTACTTTGCGTAGACTTGGGTTAAATTCAGAGACATCCTCGCACCTTCCCTGTTTCCAATGGTAACTCTTTTATTGCTAAGAGGCCAAACCAGTTGAAAGTCTTCCACGATTAAGAAGCATAGCCTGCAGAGTGGAGACTGGTGAGTGGTCAGGATATGGCAAAATACTTCCACGTCACACTGAGTGAAGATGGATTCCACTGTCATTTCGAGTCATCTCAAAGTAGGCAAAGCTGTGATTTGCAATAACCAATTACAAATGCCACAACTGTAGTCGATGCTGGAGGCGGGGATGGAGGAATTATAAACAAATTGAATAAGTAGGTGGACAAAAAGATAAATTAAAATAATTTACCTCATAGATAAATAAACGGGGCTGTTACTGAAGCCAGTTCACCCCTTAGTAGTGTCTCTGCACTGAAAATCTCAAAAGATAGAGTGGACTTGCAAATGTGGAGGTAACAAACATCAAGGACCATCACTGCTGGACATACTTTAAGAAGTTTTTCAAATATACATCAATTTAAAAATGCAGCTAGAATTATTGCAAATATTCAAAAATGAGGCACTAAGGAGCTTTAATATTTGAAAGAAGTTTGACTAGGTAGGATAAGGGAATAGGGTGTTTATGTGAGGTGATAATTAAGGAAAGAGGTTGGAAGTACAAGCTCAATGATTATATGTCAAAACCGCCCGAGGCAATGTAATAGAAGATACAATTGATTAGACGGGAAGATATATTGGCATTAATTAATTTGCTCTCCTTTGGCTCTTCTTTAAACAGGAATCAGATTGGAAAGTCCTTAAACATGTGTGGGCCAGTTCACATAAATCAGAGAAAGATTTGCCACAACAGCAGAGTGTCTCAAAATACTTCAATAGGTGCTTTCAAAATAAATGTAGTTCAATACAAATGATGAATGATTGCAACACGTCAAAACAGATCTCAATTATTTCAGATTTTTAAAGCTTTTCAATGAAGTACGTTTGCTAAACTTGCGAACAGCCCCCTACTTTCATGTTGACTGTATCGCAATGTTCAACTGCAACAGAAAATGCTGAAAATATGCAGAAGGTCGAGCAGTATCTGTGGAGAGGGAAACAGGAGTAAATGTTTTGTCACATGTTCCTTTCACCTGAGGAGAATCAACAGCTTCAACAATGCCAGGAATACAAACAATGATCTATCTTTCCCTTCACTTCCTACTAACCCCAACTCTTCTTTCTGACTGATATGCTACCATTTCAGATCTGTCTTTTGTTTCACTTTCTATCTAGCTACCTTTCTCCAAAATCCATAATATCTCTGACATTCTCATAGAATCCTTACAGAGACGAAGCAGGCCATTCGGCTCATTGAGCCCATACCAGCCCTCAAGACAACATCCCATCCCTGTAACTCCGCATCCACCCAGCCTGCACATCTTTGGACTGTGGGAGGAAACCGGTACACCCGGAAGAAACCCACGCAGACACAGGAAGAATGTGCAAACTCCACACAGACACAGGAAGAATGTGCAAACTCCACACAGACACAGGAAGAATGCGCAAACTCCACACAGACACAGGAAGAATGCGCAAACTCCACACAGACAGTCGGCTGAGGGCGGAATTGAACTTGGGTCCCTGAAGCTGCAAGGCAGCACTACTAGCCACCGAGCCACCCTGTACATGTACTCACTTTAATAGTTTCAGCTTCCTGACCCTGTCTTTTTTATCATCATGGATGACCAATCCGTTTAAACCTCTGTCCCCTGCCAGGATAGCCAGAGAGCTCCATGAATGGAAACCTAATTGCTCCCCTCAACACCTCCCTCTTCGGCCTGTCTGTCATATTGAGCAGCCCCTTCAACTCATCTACTCCAAATCAAAGTTGGGTGGCCATATGCTAACAACGTTTACTTTTTGTTGAATTTGGACACATATCTTTGAGTTCAGTCCTTCTCAGACCACCTCCTTCAACCTGACCACACAAAGCATTGTCATTTCTGGCTCTCACAATGAACTAGAACATTTCATTCACTTGGCTTCCACTTCCCACCATCAACTTGGCCCATTTCTGATTCCCTCTTCCCTTCCCTTCTTTCTCTTCTCTGTCTCTGTTTGTGGGGGGGGTACAGTATCAACTAATATTCACTCTAAGTCGATGGACTCTCACAGCTACAACACATTCTCACTCCTCATGGCTTATAACGCCTCTAGTCCATTCTTCCAGTTTCTCCGTTTACATTGTTTCTGTTCTGATGATGAAGTTTCCAGACTTGTGTTTCCACTATGTTTTCTGTTTCTCCCAATGAAGGCTCGCTCCCCCAGCTATCATGGTTGACAGAGCCCTGAGAACGTAGAACATAGGACATTAAAGCGCAGTACAGGCCCTTCAGCCCTTGATGTTGCGCTGCCCTGTGAAACCAATATAAAGCCTACCTAACCTACACTATTCCATTCTCGTCCATATGCCTATCCATTTAAATGCCCGTAAAGTTGGTGAGTCTACAACTATTGCTGGCAGCGCGTTCCATGCCCCTACCACCCTCTGAGTAAAGAAACTACTTCTGACCTCTGTCCTCTATCTATTACCCTTCAATTTAAAGCTATGCCCCCTCATGCTAGCCGTCACTGTCCACCCGATTTAACCCTCTGATTATCTTACATGTCTCAATGAAGTCACCTCTCAACCTTCTTCTCTCTAACAAAAACAGCCTCAAGTTCCTCAACCTTTCCTCATAAGACCTTACCTCCATACCAGGCAACATCCTAGTAAGTCTCCTCTGAACCTGTTCCAAAGCTTCCACATCCTTCCAATAATGTAGTGACCAGAACCGGACACAAGTGTACCCTTGACGATATTCATTCTATTTCATGCACTTCCCATTTCTCCTCTCTCCAGAATGCTATTCCCCTTGCCCCATTGATCTCTTCCACTTCCTGCACCTCCAGCTGGATGCCAGCACCAAATGCAACTCCACACCCCCACCTCTTCCACCTCCTACTTTTCAGCATTTGGAAAAACTCTACTTTCCCCCATATCCCATTCCACTCCTCAATCATCCACTTCCCTTTTCCACAGCAGCTTACCTCTCAAAGCCACAAGACCTCATGATAAAGGGGTAGAATTAGGCCATTTGGCCCATCGAGTCTGCTCTGCCATTTGATCGTGGCTGATATGCTTCTCAAACCCATTCTCCTGCCTTCTCTCTGTAACCCTTGATCCCCTTACTAATCAAGAACCTAGCAATATTTGTCTTAAATTTATTTAATGACTTGGCATCCACAGCCTTCCAATGCTACGAGGTCCACAGATTAACCACCTTCTGGGTGAAGAAATTCCTTCTCCTCTCAGTTCTAAAAAGTTGTCCCTTCACTCTGAGGCTGCGCCCTCCAGTCGTAGTCTCTCCTATTAGTCGAAACCTTGCTATGTCCATTCTATCCAGGTCTCTTAGTATTCTGTAAGGTTCCATGAGATCCCTCTTCATCCTTCTAAACTTCATTGAGTACAGACCCAGAGTGCTCAAGCCCAGTCAATATAACACCTTTCCTTGTACCACCTCCCATCTTGGTATCCAAGAGCCCAGACGTGCTTTCCAGGAGGAAAGCAATTGATTTGTACTTCCTTCAATCTAGTCAACTTTATTTACTGCTGAAGGTGGAGTCTCCTCAAAACTGCAGAAACTAAACCACTGAGCAGAACACTTCTAATCAACCCACAAGCATGACCCCAAGCTTCCAATCTCCCATCCTCTTTCCAACTTGTTCCAAATCTGACCTTTTTCTGTAAGACTCCTGTAGTTCCAGTGAAACTCAGAATGAGATCGAAGAAAGCACTCACATTTCTTCACTTTAAAGTTTTCTGAGCTCAGAATTGAGTCAGTAATTTTAGATTATTACCATTGACCCCACATTATTTCCTTTTCTTTTCCTTGTTTGTTCATTTTCTCTTTATTGACTGTTTCCTTTTTCCTCTTCCTTTCTACTTGATGGCACTCTTCCTGCCATTCACATCTCCTCTAAATACATTTTTCACTTCTCTAGTCACCTGTGACCACTTCCCCACGCTGTTTTCATCCCTTTTTACTTTTTAACTCTTCATCTAGTGCAGTTGCTAAAACCTTCTCATAGAACCATACAGTACAGAAAAGGTCCTTCGGCCCATCAAGTCTGTACTGACAAAAAAACTCTAAAACTACACTGGTCCAACGTTCCAACACTTGCCCCATAGCCTTGAATGTTATGACATTCCAAGTGCTTTTTAAAGGTTGTGAGGTGTCCTGCCTCAACTACCCTTTCAGACAGTCAGTTCGAGACATCCCCCCCCCACCACCCTCTAGGTGATCACAAATTTCTCAAAACCTCTTTAAGCCCCTTGCCTTTCGCTTTAAAATTATGCTCCTTCAACTTTGGAACACAGCTATCCACTGTGTCCATGCCTCTGATAATGTTATAGACCTCAATCAGGGCCCCCCCTCTCAGCCTTCTTGGCTCAAAAGCACACAACCTACACCTATCCAGCCTTGCTTCATAGCTAAACTTCTGAACATTTCTTAGTTCTGATGAAAGCACAAATCTGGAACCATGAGCAGAACGGACTTGAATCCTTGGTCCCACAATCTCAGGCACTCTGTGCTCGATCAAGACACCCAGGATGCACACACACCTCTTTCCAGGGATCTGAGTGCAATACCAACAGTGACCACCGCTCCTGGTTGGTGCTGCCGATGCTGGCAAGTTGCTGGTCTCCGATTGGCTAGTATCCATTTGGGGTAGGCCCTCCCCCCTTAGTGGGGCTTCATTTGAAGGAGGCTTATTTAGCTTGGAATAACATTGGGCCTCCCAGAGAAATGTGATGTATGATTCTCACTGGATTACTGTTCAACATGCAAACCATCTCTATAATCAACATTAAATTTCACCTTTTAAAGCTCTTTCTCTCTCCAGCAGTACTGCCAAATACTTCCAGCACTTTTGGCTTTTCAGCAAAATGTGGATGCTGAACATAATCCAACAAAGCTATTGAATGGATTCTCTCTGAGGTTTATTCTCATTGGGATGTAATGTCTGTATAAACCTGTATCAAAAACCCTTTAATCTTTTTCATTAGACCATAAAACTATTTAGTGCAGTCATATGATCCTAACTAAAGGCCTGCTGCAGAAGCCAGGTGCTTTGAAAAGGCAGTTTTCGGTTTGTGGTTTGGTTACACTTTGAATGCGACTCAGATGTGTCTTCGGGTAACTTGTAGCCCGTTGTGGATTGAGAAGATTTCCTCTGTCTATGAATGCCTTGGGTCCAAATCATGTAGTTGGTTTTTGTTCAAAACTCCTTTACTGCACCCTGTACTGCATCCTATAGATCTAGATAAGTGCACCTTTCCCTGGTACAGAAAATATCACTTCTCTTCTCGGACTCTTGTGTACATCATAGAATCTCTACAGCGCAGAAGGCGGCTATTTGGTCCATCGAGTCTGCACTGATCCTCCCTTATTAAGAGTTCTATTCCAACTTTTGTTGTCCTGTTCACCCCATCCTTTCTACATCATGTGCATGCTTGAATATTCAGTCTTGGCTTGGTCACCTTGTAGCCATATCTTTGTAAAGACAATTAAATCATACCTGGTTATTTGTATTTATACCCTCAAATCATCAGCAAATGCTGCAGGCATTCATGAGTGCATAGAGTGCCCTTAACTTTGCCTTTTTCACATTATTCTGCTCTCCAAACCTATTTGTCTTCATTTGGTCTGTCTTCTAATTTTGCTACCGTCTTTTTTGTTTCTTGTTAGCAGTTTGACTGATGTCCAAAGCAAGCTCCCTCTCAAGTTGCCATCCTCCTGCTGATTTGGCTTCAACCCGACCCCAACAGCACTAGCTTGAGATGCATTCCAACATAGTGGCCCTCCAATTCTATCTGCTAGCCCCTTCCTCAGCCCCTGCCAATCACTCACCTTCTTTCATGGCCCCACGCCCTCTGCTTTCACCATTCCTCACCCTCTGTCTGTTGCAACCTAACTCTAAGGTGTCCATTGTCGCGAGGGACAATTCAGTTCCGTACATTGCTCCTTGTGGCCAGCCCAGAAACACATCTCTTTCTGTGGTATCCTTTTAAATGTTTTGTTTCCTGGCCAGAATTTGGGACCGGCGACTTGCCAACTTGTAAGTCTGTCTTGGTGCATGTGTTACTCAGAGGCAAAGGAGCGAGATGGCTTTCAATCACATCATTTTGGGTAGGCTACAATAGAAGCACACACTTTCAGCTTTTCGTTTTGCCAGATAGTCTTTGTTCCCTTCAATCCCTTGAGTGGGATCTTGCTGTCCCCAGGCTACAATAGCAGAGGTTCGCACTTAAAGTGTTCCCCCTGAAGGAGGGGGAAGTTCCTCTTCATTGTGGTAGATTGCAGTCTCCACTTTTAAATTAACCCATCAACATTTTATTGACCAGCTGTGCTATCCCCACCTATACTTAAACGAACAAAGACCTGTTTTTAAAACTTTAAAGAGAAAAAATAGTGCCTTAAGGATCATAAAAACCACTTTACCTTGAGCTTGAAATCTCATCAATTGGTTCAAGTTTCTATCCGTGCCACATTTGCAGTTGAAATTCAACATGAAAGAGGTGAAGTTCAGCAAGTACGTTTAATCACTTTCTATATCAGCAGCATCGTGAAAATCACGGGGTGAAAGCTTGTCTCCACTCGCTCTCGTGTTCAGGTTTCGGCAGCTCCTAAAGAGAACTTCCAAAACCTGGCACCTCTACTCCATCTTTGGGGATGATGGCCACCATGAAGTTTGTCCTGTTCCTCTCAGGTCCTTTCCAGGAGGGAGATTGGAATGTGGCAATGGGGATGGGAGTTGGTGGGAAGGGAGGGAGGTACAAATCCACAGCATCGTGAAGTGAAGAGTCTGGGGGTGTCCAGAGAGAGGGAGCACGTGAGGAATTCCAGTAGCCCAGCAGCATCCTGCCCCTCCCAATATCACATATCAATTATTTGTAAAACATTGACCCAGGACAAATGTTGTTCCTCTCCACATAGAATCATGGAGTTGTACAGAACTGAAACAGACCCTTCATCCATGCCGACCAGATATCCAAATTAATGTAGTCCCATTTTCTAGCATTTAGCTCAATTCCCTCTAAACCCTTCTTATTCATATGCCTATCCATATGCCTTTTAAATGTTATAATTGCACCAGACTCCACCATTTCCTCTGGCAGCTCATGCCATACATCCACCACCCTCTGTGTGAAAATGTTGCCCTTTTGGTCTCTTTTAAATCTTTACCCTCTCACCTTAAACCTATGGCCTCTAGTTTTGGACTCCCTTACCCTGGGGAAAAGACCTGACAATTCACCCTATCAATAGCCCTCATGATTTTATAAACTTCTATAAGGTCACCCCCTCAGCCTCCGACGCTCAAGGGCAAACAGTCCTAGCCCATACAGCCTCTCCCTGTAGCTCAAACCCTCCAATGCTGACAACATCATTGTAAATCTTTTCTGCTCCCTTTCAAGTGCATTGCGTCATTGGGTCTTTCAGTCAGCTGAACATGGTAGGTTTAAAGTAATGGAACTTATGATAATGTGACTGGTCACATGATTCCAATATCAATAAGAGGGAAGACACCAGTCTCGAGTGAGCGTGTGAAAGAGACATCTTAAACTCTGAACGCGAGAACTGCACTTGGCAATCTGTTATATACAGATGCAAGTAATGGAGTGTTACAGGAGGAGATAAGCAGTCTCAAGGATAATGTATGTGCAGTTACCCATTGCTGAAGACACCAAACCCTAATCTCAATATACAGGCCACAGCTTTGGTTTTAAGCACAAACAAAAAAACAGGGGGACTGAAAGTTTATTGAGACTGTCTCCACTGAGGAAGATATTGAAAATCTCCCAGAAATACTAGGGGTGGGGGAGAGCTTGTGAAAATGAGGATCTGAAAAATATTAATATTAATGAAGAGGCAGTACTCAAAATATTAACTGGATTTAAGACTGATAAGATCACTGAACTAGATGTACCAAATCCCAGAGCATTAACAGAAGTGGCTGTGGAGATAACACAGTCCATCAAAATATTAACTTTGCTCCCTTCGCCAGACATCTACAGAGTTACTCCAGCATTTTCTGTTTTTTTTTAATTTCAGATTTCCAGCATCCACAGTATTTTGCTTCTACTTGAGACTTCAGTGGGAGTTGGAGAAGCTAAGTGAGTAGGCAAGTATGTGGCAGATGGAATATAATTTAAAACAATTCATTCACAAGACGTTGCTATATAGGCCATTGCTTATCAAATAGACTTAAAGTGATGTGTAAACAAAGTGAGGGTGATGGAAGAAAATTAAAACTTTTCCAAACAGTGAATAGTTAAGGTTTTTTCATTTATTCTCCTGTGATATGTGGGCCTCACTGGCTGGGTCAGCATTTTTTGCTTGTCCCTAATTTCCCTTGAGAAGGTAGTGGTGAGCTGCCTTCTTGAACTGCTGCAGTTCACGTGTATGTCCGTGCCCCAAAGCCCTTAGGGAGGGAGTTCCAGGAGTTTGACCCAGGAACACTGAAGGAACAGCGATATATTTCCAAGTCAGGATAATGAGTGGCTTGCAGCGGAACCTGCAGGTGGTGAATGTTGGCCAGATCTTGTTGCATTTGACCACAAGACTGCTTCAGTATCAGAGGAATTGTGAATGGTGCTGAACATTGTGCAATCATCGGCGAACATCCCGACTGCTGGCTTTATGGACGGAAGGTCATTGATGAGGCAGCTGAAGATGGTTGGGCCTAGGACACCCCCCTAAGAAGCTCCTGCACAGATGTCCTGAAGCTGAGACAATGGACCTCCAACAACCACAACCATCTTCCCATGTGCCACAGACACCAATGGAACACACTGCCTGGAAGTGTGGTGGAGGCAGGTTCAATTGAGGCATTCAAGAGAGATTGGATTTTTTTGAATAGGAATAGTAGGGCAAAATTACAGAACAGGGACAGGCTGAAGGGGCTGAATGGCCTCCTTGTGCACCATAATAATTCTATGACAGTGCTCACCACACTGGGACACGGCTCACATTTTGTGAAAGTTGTGAAGCTGAACTGGTTGGGCTTGATGTATTTTACATCTCCCACCTTTGTATTATTTCAGCTCATCTCTCCAATCATCTTCTCCTGAGTATTTTTGCTTCCTGTTTCGCAATCTCTGAAATCATCAAGCCGTGTATCCTTTATTCTCCCCCTTAAACGACCGTCACATTCTCAGGCACCAGCTGGAGTGTGGTAAGAAGATAAAAGACTATTCGTGCATAAACACAAATCTTCCAAAATCCTCTTCAGTGGAGGATGGCAGAGTTTGGAATTTGTGAAGCTGTCTCTCAGAAAATGGATTCACATCAAAGACCAGAGCAGAGAGTGGAGCTAGTGTGCAAGGGAAAATCAAATACTTGTGTGATAACCACACCAACTGTGGAGCTGATGGCAAAGAACGTGGCAGATGTTTCATGCTAAGAAAAATATTTGCCTGGCTTAATGAGTTCAGAAATCTTGAGAGGGAGAGTCAAATCAACAGAAAAAAAATTAAAGTTCCTGAGGTCAATGCTTCACACCAAAGGCAAATGATGGAATGATAGTCATGAAATGGCTTCTAACTTGGGTCTGAAAAAGGTCTGCACTGGATATTAATGCTGGTGGGATCAAAGGAGGTAATTGGGTAGGGGGTTACTAATCCTCCCAGAATGGGTGGGACTCTACTGGAATTGGCAACTGGTGGTCAAAAGAAGCATTTGGGAAGACGTATAAGATTATTAACGGATTGGACACTCTGGAGGCAGGAAACATGTTTCCGCTGATGGGTGAGTCCCGAACCAGAGGACCCCTTAAAAATAAGGGGTAGGCCACTTAGGACAGAGATGAGGAGAAACCTCTTCACCCAGAGAGTGGTGGGTGTGTGGAATACTCTGCCCCAGAAGGCAGTGGAGGCCCAGTCTCTGGATTCATTTAAGAAAGAGTTAGATAGAGCTCGCAAGGATAGTGGAATCAAGGGTTATGGAGATAAGGCAGGAACAGGATACTGATTGAGGATGATCAGCCATGATCATAATGAATGGTGGTGCAGACTCAAAGGGCAGAATGGCCTACTCCTGCACCTATTGTCTATTATAACAGTATTTTACATTGAACGCCAGTGAGGTCCACAGTAGGCAGTGATGGTCCCAGTAACCAGGAAAGACAAACCCATGGTTACCAGCTGGGAAATGTAGTCTCTGTCTAACCTTGCACTGCAGATAGCAATGAACATGGTGGAACAGATTACAACTCATGGAGGATACTGGAGCCATGGGGTAGCAGTGAGAGGAATTGTGAGTGAAATAGTAAGGTAAAGGGAGGGAGTAGTGGCTAGATATGGGTGGGACAGAAGCTGAGTTCATTGAGGGGACAGCAAGCAACCAGGAGTGGAATGGAATGTTGAATGGTTACACTGCATTCCGATCCCAGTTCCATCAGAACATCAGGATTCCAATATGGAATGCCTCCATCTGTATCAATTCACAGCTGTAACTACATTCAAAGTGCAGTCAAAACATAGCCAATGGCTTTATGCCTCCATCCTTGAGATAGTGATTGACTTCTTGCTGATGAATCTAGTAGCTCTCCTCTCTTCCCCATTCACCCATCAATCCCAGTTATAGCAAACTGACAGCAGTAAGAGGAGGTAGGGCATTTATACTGTTCATACATCCAATGCAAATCTAGAACTGCTATGTTACTAGTTCTGCCACTTCACTTCCACTGACATTGCCTAGAATATGTCCAGACAGAGTGTGCTACAAGGAACAGGAATAGGTCGTTCAGCCAATCTATTATTCAATATGAAAATGGCTGATCGGACAGTTTAATTTTTTTTAGCTACCACACCTCCATAGCTCTGTACACCATTCATAACCAGAATTGGATAAATCTCAGCTTTCAACACACTCAAAGACTGAGCTTCTATAGTCTCTGTGGTAGAGAATGCCAAAGATTCACAATCCTCTGAGTTAAAAAAAAGTCCTCACTTCAGACTGTTTCTAAATTGTGGCCCCTGGTTCTAGATTTCCCAACCAGGGGAAACATCTTACCTGTGTCTGCTCCATTCTATCCTTTTGACCATTTCTTTAAGCTTCAATGCATCACCTCTCATTCTCTGAAACTTTAGAGAATACAGGCCCAGACAGTCCTAAGACAGTCCCATCATCCCAGGAATAATTCTGATGAACTATCATTGCATTCCCCCTACTGCAGTGATATAATCCCTGAGATAAGGAGACCAAACTGCACACAGTATTCCAGGAGCAGCCTAATCAAGTTCCTATACAATCGAAGCAAGACTTCACTACTCCTGTACTCAAATCCTTCTGCAAGAAAGGCTAACATTCCATTAGCCTTCCTAATATCTTGCATGTTAACATTCAGTGACTTAGTGACAAGGATACCTAGTTTGAATATGCACACTTTCCAATCTCGTACTATTTACTTTTGGTGCTGGTGGTGGGGTCTTCCAAATATCTCAGAAATGGTGAAGGACCTGTAATCTCCTTAATATCACAAACCTTGACACAAGCTGAAGAGGGGAGCAATACTCAGTCCTGCATTTTTAGAAAACAATATAGAGCCGGTGGAAAATTAACATAATCGGATTTCAGCCCTGGACACCCATCTCTGAGCAGTGCTAACCAAGCAATGTGGCCGTCAGTATTTTGCTGTTTCACTTCATTTGTAGCGTAATCTTCAAAACTTCCTGTTGTGAAGAGCAGGTACTGACTTTCTAATTTTACCATGTGCTGAGCCTCAATGTGAAGATTTCTCCATAGGTTCTTAATCAGCTCAGCACTCCCTCTTTGAGTTCAACATAAGTCATCTCATCCAAGAATTGGATCACAAACTTGGCTGCTCAACTTTTCCCATTGTGTCTTCATGTTTCTCCTTGGACAAGTCGTTCCAGATAGTCCTATTAGAACATAGAACATAGAAAAGTACTGGACAGGAACAGGCCCTTCAGCCCACGATGTTGTACCAAGCATGATGCTAAATTAAACTAATTCTTTCTGTCTGCCCATGGTCCATATCCCCCTATTTCTTGCTTATTCATGTGCTTATCTATAAGCCCCTTAAATGCTCCTATCATATCTGCCTCCCCCGCTACCTCCTACAGTGCGTTCTAGACATCTACCACTTTCTGTGTAAAAAACTTGCCACTCTCATCTCCTTTGAACTTTACCCTCTTAGTTTAAATGCATGCTCTCTAGTATGAGGCATTTCAACTCAGGGAAAAAGATTCTCACCATGAACCCTATTTATCCTTCTCATAATTTTATAAACTCCTATCAGGTCCCCCTTCAGTCTTCACTACTCCAGAGAAAACAACCCCAGCCTCTCCTTCAGTTTCTGCCTGTGCTTTCTGTTTCTTCCTGCTTATTAACTCAATCTGACTTCTAACATTTATCATAAGCCTCCCAGTTCTGTTTCTCTTTAACTGTTATTTCCTTTGTGAACACCACAGCAAAGGAAGATATCGAGATTGCACCTGCTCGATCTCCTCCCTGAACACTCTTCATTGCTCAATTACTATTTTTCCTTGAAATTACCTTTTTCCAGGAATTACATTTTCCAATCTACTTGCTTAAGTCGATTGAAAAGACGAACAAAATTTCTACCACCACAGTTGAACATTATTGCCTTTGATATTTTCTCATTCCCATTCATAATTATTTTCAAGCAGAACATGTGTTCATTGCTCAATGCTCTATAGCAACACTTTCCCTTCACCATGTTTCATTTCCCAGGATTCAACACAGCTTCCTTCCTTGTTTTGGAGATGCTGGTGTTGGACTGGGGTGTACAAAATTACAAATCACACAACACCAGGTTATAGTCCAACAGGTTTAATTGGAAGCACTAGCTTTCGGAGCGAAGCTCCTTCATCAGGTGGTGGTGGAAGACACAACCTTCCTTGTTGAACAAGGGCATTCTCAAGTCCAAAAATCCAAAATCCTTCTCTTTGCATCCCAACAACAGTATGTTTCTTTCCCAGCCATTATTGGGATGACTGATGTCCAGTATTGCTACTCAATTTTTGGCCTTTGAAATTACTCAACAAATTTGTCCATCTATTAATCCTTCTCCCTGTTTGGAGCTTAAACTAAAAACAAAACGCCAAACAGTGGAGCGGCTTTCCTTCTTTTCTTTAGCTCAACTCAAACAGAGTCAGTCCTTGAACAATCTTCTGGATCAGTGGTGCTGGAAGAGCACAGCAATTCAGGCAGCATCCGACGAGCAGCAAAATTGCTGTGCTCTTCCAGCACCACTGATCCAGAATCTGGTTTCCAGCATCTGCAGTCATTGTTTTTACCCCCTTGAACAATCTTGTCTATCCTTTCGATTTAGAGCAGTAATGTCAAATCTAATCAATTCAGCCAACACGATGACCAAGAATATGAAGAACCCTTTGTTGGCCTTCCTTGAATCAAGCCACTTCATAATCCCATGTAGCAATTTGGGTCTGCAGCTCATCAATCCTCATTCTCCACTACGAACTTAGATGTACAAACCATTTAATAATTCTTGTTCTTTTCTCTCAAGCCTGTATCTCTTCCATTTATCGCTTCAGTGGTTGCTTGGTTTCCTGCTTGAGTTCTTTCACTAGAACATCATTTTTTTCGCTTTCCTCAATCTGATCACTGCACTACAAATTCATAAAAACATATGTCCACAAAACCTGTAGGTGTAAAGCTTTCATCAAACAAAGGTTCATTGCTACATCAGCTACTGCAGGCATGTTAGCACTATTCATCATCCATGGAAACTCAACCAAACCTATATCTAGGCAAAAGTGAGGACTGCAGATGCTGGAGATTAGAGTCAAGAATGTGGTGCTGGGAAAGCACAGCTGGTCAGCCAGCATCCGAGGAGCAGGAAAATCGATGTTTCAGGTAAAATCCCTTCATCAGGAATACCCTTCCTGATGAAGGACTTTTGCCCGAACCATTGATTTACCTGCTCCTCGGATGCTAAAACCAACAGCTGACCATTCAATAAACACTTGAATATGAAAGAACAGAACAATTCATTTCCTCCTGAATTAGTGGAGCAAAGATCTCAGCTCTCTGCTGTGGTCAGAATTAGGAAATTTCAAGGAGGAAAGGTTGAAAAGCTAGCTCAGGATACATCCCAGATTTGAGCAGGCCAATTCTGAGATAATAAAGAATTTAGGGGATATCTCTGCTGATCTCATAAAGATAGATGAAGAGCTGGAAGAAAAATGAAAAAAGCAGATTAAATTACAAGCTCTGTATCATCAGTCCAATGAATCATTTGCTGGTTTACAGGACTACCTGGAGCAAGTCGCTCATCAAACAGATCAGACTCAGCAGGAACAGCTACAGAAACAACATATTGAGCTCCAAGCAATGATAGAGAAAGTGATAGATGAGCAAAAATAGGTGGAGGTGCATAGTGCACACAAGGAGCTGTGAACCACACAAGAATCTTATCCTTCAGAAAAGAAAATGATGTTCTAGTGAAAGAACTCAAGTAGGAAACCAAGCAACCACTGAAGCGATAAATGGAAGAGATACAGGCTTCAGAGAAAAGAACAAGAATTAAAACATTGAAGAAACTGAGTGATAACCACACCAGATTATCAAGAAGGGACAGGGCCATCAGAAAATTCAAACTTGAAGATTCGAACGAGGATAAAAGTGAGACCATGTGTAGTGGGACAGCAAAGATACCATTATGTATCACTGTAACCAGTACAATAGGTAAACAGATTATCAAAGTGCCAGAAACAAACACTACACCACAAACTCTACCCAAGGTGTTAATGATGATTTTGACATGATAATAGTAGGTGGGTTTTGGATGTTGTGTTCAGTCTGAATTGAAAGAACTTAACGACCATGCTTAATCACAAATCAGAATTGAAAGTATTAATTTCAGTTTTGCTTCTGTTGTTGGACCAAGATTATTCAAAATCACGTGAGACACTACTGGAAAATGTTACTAGTCAGAAAGGCAACAACTTTCTGAGTCTACATTGTTTTCTGTGTTTTCCTGAAGCATTTGAGATGCGTTTATTATCTTCAGAACGAGAAACTCATTAGCACATCTGGTGTCCTTATGTGTATTCTTTCCGTGAGTTTGACTAGGATCTTAATGTTCTAATATTACATCATAATTTACGTTTGTAGCCTATGATGACAATGTGGGGTGTACAGGCATTACTGGTATTTCCAGAGATCGCCTCAGAATCTCTCCACTCTCAGACACCTTTGCACAATCAAAAATCACAGATAGACTCTGAAAGCATGGCTACAAATGTTTATGATGACCAAACACCCAAATGAAGAGAGAATTGAATAGGGTACAAAATGGTGGCACAGATGGAAGCATTTGAGAAGACAGTTCTCCATGCGCCATGAGCCCTCTGCTGTCCTGTTGCCACATGAATTCATCTCGTGGAGTCATAGAGTCATACAACGTGAAAACAGACCCCATGGCCCAACTCATCTGCGCTGACCAGGCGTCCCAATCCGAACCAGTCCCACCCACATCCCTCCAAACCCCACCCCCACCATATACCCATCCAGTGACCCCCAAATGCTGCAATCATACCTGCCACCACCAACCCTCCTGGCAGCCCACCAGCAACCCACACACCCCTATCCTCCACATGAAAATGTAACCCTCCAGGTCGCCTCCAAGTCCCTCACCTCCCACACAAACCCACACTTTCCAGACCTGGTATCACCCGCCCCTCCCCCTGCCCCAGGAAAAAAGACCCTGTCCATCCACCCCATCCTTATCCCCCATGATTCCACAAACCTCCATAAGGTCAACGCTCAGACCTTGACGCTGCAGGGAAAGTAGCCCTAGTCCTCCCCCCTCCCACAACCCAAACCCTCCAGCCCTAGCAACATGTCCTCACGGTGGCATAGTGGTAAAGTCACTCAACTGGCAATCTAGAAGCCAGGCTAATGTTTTGGGGAACATCCCACCAATATCACTTATTGTATCCGTTGCTCCCGATGCGGTCTCCTCTACGTTGGGGAGACTGGACGCCTCCTAACAGAGCGCTTTAGGGAACATCTCCAGGACACCCGCATCAATCAACCACACCGCCCTGTGGCCCAACATTTCAACTCCCCCTCCCACTCTGCCGAGGACATGGAGGTCCTGGGCCTCCTTCACCGCTGCTCCCTCACCACCCGACGCCTGGAGGAAGAATGCCTCATCTTCCGCCTTGGAACACTTCAACCCCATGGCATCAATGTGGATTTCACCAGTTTCCTCATTTCCCCTTCCCCCACCTCACCCCAGCTCCAACCTTCCAACTCAGCACCGTCCTCATGACCTGTCCTACCTGCCTATTTTCCTTTCCACCTATCCACTCCACCGTCCTCCCTGACCTATCACCTTCATCCCACCCCCATACACCTATTGTACCCTATGCTATTTTCTCCCTAGCCCCATCCACCTCCCCATTTGTCTCTCCACTTTGCAGGCACCCTGCCTCTATTCCTAATGAAGGGCTTTTGCCCGAAACGTCGATTTTCCTGCTCCTCGGATGCTACCTGACCTGCTGTGATTTTCCAGCACCACTCTAATCTAGACTCTGGTTTCCAGCATCTGCAGTTCTTGTTTTTACCTCAAATCCCACCATGGCAGGTGATGAAATTTAAGTTCACTTAAAAAGGTAGGCTGATTTGTAACATTGTCAATGGTTGCAAAAACCCATCTGGTTCATTAACACCCTTTAAAGAAGGAAATCTGCCATCCTTTCCTGGTCTGGCCTATATGTGACTCCAGAATCACAGCAATGTGGTGCCCACTGAAAGGTCTACAGAACCAATCAGTTCAAGGCGATTAGTGATGGGCAATAAATGTCAGTCTTACCCAAATTCCGTACAAGATTTTTAAAAAAACTTGCAGTGGACTCTTTATGGTTCTGACAGCCTGCAGGTCTCCTTATCTCATGATCCTAATGAAACAGGAATTCCCATGCTCCATCGAATATTTAGAATATTTAAAAAAAAACTTATATTTATCTATATCCTCTCATGGCCTCAGCTTGGATTGGAGTATTGTTCAGACGCGAAAGTGGGATAACTTAACCTTGAAGCTTGAGTCTTGAAGTTGAGTACAAGTTCATCAGAATGATACCTGGGTTTAAGGGTTAAATTATGAGACCAAGTTGCACAAACTTGGCTGCTATTCATCAAGTTAGAAGATAAAACAGTGAGTGTGTTTAATACAATTAAAAAATCTACTTTGCTGATGGGGAAGTCCAAAATAAACTGGCACAACTTTAAAATCAGAGCTATGTCATTGCAGGATGGAAGAGTTTGCATGCAGATCACCCAACATTACCAAATTGAATGGGGGAACCAAACATGAGGGACTGAATGGTCTCCTCCTGTTCCTGTGTTTTGCACCCCTCCCCCCCCCCCCCAGAGGGAATCCAGTAGAAATAAAATTCAGCAGGGATGTCAAATGTGCAATCGACGCACCATCAAATATTTTGCACTAAAGTCAAAACTGTCCCCTGGTATCTCCTTGGGCTTGGCTCTGTAAAGAATTCATGAGAATAGGAGTAGGCCATTCAGCCCCATCGAGTCTGCTCTGTCATTGCGCCAGATCATGGCAGATCTGATAAACCTCAACTCCACCTTCCTGTCTTTGCTGCTTAACTCTGGATTCCATTAATGACTAAAAATCTGTCAATCCTAGCCTTGAATATATTTAATGACACAATTTTTACAGACCTCTCTGGTAAATAATATCACAGATCCACTATCCTCTGTGAAAAGCAATTCCTCTTTATCTCTGTCTTAATTGGGTGACCTTACACTGAGATTATCCCACCCAGTCAAAGACTCTCACTCAAGGGGGAACAATCTCTCTCCGTCTACCCTGTCAAGGCCCCTAAGGTATGTCTCAATAAGGTGCCCACTCATTTTTCTAAACTCCAGTGAGTAGCAGCCCAGCCCATTCAACCAAACCTCATAAGAAAACCCTCCATAACCAGGATGAACCTTCTCCAAGGTAGCAGTGTATCTTTCCTTCGATAACAGGACCTAGAGCTTCTTTGTAAATACATTTACATTAATATGTTGTACAATTGAAAGCTGTTGTCAACTTTGCAGTGACTTAATAATGTCAGCGAACTGTCATATGATAAATGTGTGAACCATGTAACATTGTACTCTGTTTGGCTCGGAGATTTGCTCTTATCTTCCTTGGCGGTTTTGCTGAAATACAGAGCAGCCCATCTACATTATTGCTATCTGCTTATTTTATTTATTTGAATAACGTGCTTCATCTCTATAGGAAGAAAGAAGTGAGACTAAAAAATTCTACGACCACAAAGTAGCTATGTTTATGTAAAAATAAAGCAACTTCTGGTTTGGCATAACAGATGGGAAAGATAGGCCAAACCACTTCAAAGGATAAGACTGCTTTGCAGCATAATTTATTTCCATCAACTGATGAAAAAAAGGCTGTTTTGTTCAACATTTTTCCCCTGGTAATAAAATGTGAGGATTTGACTTTGTAGAGTGCTCACAGTAAGAGTGTCCCATAAATTCTCCGCTCCTCCTTTCCCTGGTTTTCAATCCTGTCTTTATTGCCTCTGTTGATCTTTAATCGTTCTGTTCTGCCCGAGGTATTGACATTCCTTCATTACCCACTCTCAAGCACTGCTAAATTTAATGATGAAGATGCAAATAATGTGACAACAAGAATGGGGTACAAGCTGGAAACGTGGTAACGCACCGTGGGGCTCCCCAGAGTCTGTCCATCATCTACAGGAGACAAGTCAGATATGTGATAGAACAGTCTTCATTTGCCCGAATTAGTGCAGCTGTAACAACACTCTAAAATCTCAACACCATCCAACAAAGCAGACCGTTCGATCAGTACTCCACCATCACATTCATTTCCTCAACACTACTTCACAAGGGGGCAATGTGCATGAACTACAAGATACTCTTCAGGAACAAACAAAAGCTCCATTAACAGCAGATTCCAAACCTACTACTTCTTTTACCTGGCAGGATGTGGACAGCAGACACAAGAGAACACCTCCACTTGCAAGTTCCTCACCAAGTCATTGCCATTCTGACCTGGAACTGTTTTTTATTCTTGCTGTGGGTATTGTTGGCCAGGCCAATGTTCATTGCCCATACCTAATTCCAAAACATTTAGAGCAGTTCGTTCACTGTCACCCAAATCAGTTGATTTCTAATGTGATGCTCTGATCATTCACAGCTCTCTGCTATAGAGGATTGCAATGATTCACAACCCTCTTGAGTGAAGAATTATTCTCATCTCAACCTTTCATTGCGGTACCACGACCTCTAGTTCTAGAATCCCCAGCCAAAGACAAGAACCTTGCGGGATTTACCTGCTAAGCCCACTAAACATTTTATGGACAGAATTTTATGCAGCCCCCAGTGATGGATTGCAGGCAAATGGGCCTGTAAAATGTCTCAGGTTAGATGATGAGACCATAATAAATAAGAACAAGAGTAGGCTATTCGGCCCTTCAAGTCTGCTCCGTCATTCAATAAAATCATGGCTGATTCGACATTCCTCATGACCACTTTCTTGTCTTTTCTCTGTAACTCTTGATTCCCCAACTGATGAAGGATCTATGTATCTCAGCCTTAAGTATAAACAAGGACTCTCCTGCTTGGCCCCAAGCTGTTAGCAGTTCTATGAAGAAAGGGGAGAAGCTTAGGCTGGTCTGTGCAACCTCAGTCCATTTGAGGATCTTAACTGGATAATTAATGCCCAATATGGGTTGCTTCCCCCCGGGCATTAGTTTTGAGGCTAGCTGGAGGAGTTCCTGATGGGACTAATACCCACATGTATCTCTGCTCAAGCAGTGAGGAGGAAACATTTCTCTTAAGGGTTCCCTTGACACATTGTCGACCCAACCCCCTAATAAAGTCTCTGCCTGACACCCCTCTCTCCATGTCCCCCAACTCTGGGCCTTACCTTTCCTCCTCAGTGTCAGATCCTCTACATAATTGGGTTGAAACATGATTTGGGCCACTTTTTCAAATATCCTTGATGAGAGTTTAGCGCCCCTTTAATCAAATGCCACTGTTTGTCTTCCTTTTTGTCGTTGTCAATAACTCTTCTGACTTCATGAATGACAACAACTGAGGCCACTGAGACCAATTAAGTGAAACCACATGTTTGTTGTGGCTTTCTACAATCAATACGGTCCTTTCTTCATCCACCACAGGGACTGCAGCGGTTCAAGAAGACAGCTCATCACGGCTTTTAGATGAATCTTCACCACAGCTCGGCATGATGCAAAACCCATCCAGAAGATTTGCTGTCGCCCTCCTTTTACCTGGTCAGGATTTACAAGACCTACTTAATCCAGTGTGGCAGAAGAAGATCACTTGGTATTCTAATGGCAAGCAGCTCTTATTTGAAGCTAGATATAGTTTATTGTGTGATAGCGACTATGTACAAGTTATAATTTTCTGCTACAGAAAATACAAGGGAGACCTCCAATGTTAAACCTCAGTTCTTTGAGATCCAAAGCTACTCTTTCCTGTCAAGTCTTTTTTTCTTCTTTATTCATTTACGGGATGTGGACATGACTGGCTAGGCCAGCATTTATTGCCCTCTCTCATTGCCCAAAGGGTAGTTAAAAGTCAACCACTTTGCTGTGGGTCTACAGTCATATGTAGGCCAGACCAGGTAAGGTTGGTAGTTTCCTTCCCTAAAGGACATTAGTGAACCAGATAGGTTTTTCAAACCATCAATTCATGGCCATCGTTTGACCCTTAATTCCAGATTCTTATATTCAATTCAAATTCCATCACCTGTTTTGGTGGGATTTGAACCCAGGTCCCCAGAACATGACCTGTGTTCCTGGATTAATAGGTCTAGAGTTAATACCACTAGACCATTGCCTCCCCAAGTGACCCTAAAATTACCCTATCATGTTAAGTGGTGCTTAGTCCTCAGCCTTAGTCCCATTCAGATCCTTACACCTTTGTACAACAGTCATTGGCACACAGAGTCAGTTATTGATGAACAATCTCTCACTTTGCCTACATGCACACATTACCCAAACAAAAGAATTTGTGTAACCTCTAGTCCAGCAATTGCTGACCCAAACTGTGAAAAGGCAATGTTAGTAAAAAAAAATATAAATAGAGAATCAGAAGAGGGGTGAGGCTGTTTTGGAATCAAAACAGGAGATTTCCTTGTGAAAGTAGAAAGTCCAGCTGAGATACTGAATGAGGATAAAAAAAAACAAAGAACTGCATATGCTGGAAATCAGAAACAAAAACAGAATTTGCTGGAAAAGCTCAGCAAAAGAAGGGTCACTGGACCCAAAATGTAACTCTGCTTTCTCTCCACAGATGTTGCCATACCCGTTGTGCTTTTCCAGCAATTTCTGCTTTTGATACTAAGTGAGGAGTTTGCATTCATCTTCACTGAAGACCCGGAATAACTCAATAAAGGATGAGGAAGTTGCGAAATTGGATCAACAATAAATAAGAAAGGGGTAGCTCTCAAAGCAGAATGTTTGACTGATCCACATGGGTAACATCACATTTTATGCAGGGAAGCAAGGGTGCAAATCTGGGCAGCATGGTGGCTCAGTGGTTGGCACTGCTGCCTCACAGTACGAGGGACCCAGATTCAGTTCCAGTCTCTGGGGGTGAGTGTCTGTGCGGGCTTCCCCTGGTGCTCTAGCTTATTCCTACAATCCGAAGGCACTCCGATTCGCTGAATTGGCTGTGTTAAATTACCTAAAGTGCCCGGGGATGTAGAGGATAGGTTGGATATGCCGGGCTATGAGTTTGGGGGGTGAGAGTGAGTCTGGATGGGTTGCTCCTTGGAGGGTCAGTGTGGGCTCAATAGACCAAATGACCTACTCCCATACTATAGGGATTTTAAGTTACAGAGGGCCTGGTCACAATCTTCCATTGATACTAAGCAGGAGAATTGCAGCCCTTACACTGCAGTTCCTAAGAGGGAAGAACCTGGCTGTTACAGGCTAATGAGGTTAAATTTGGTGGCAAAGTTACTTTTAGAGACAATAATCTAAGACAAGATTAATTTGTACTTGGAGAAATATAAGTGGATAAATAGCAGGCAGCATGGATTTGTTAGAAGCGAGTCACATCTGATTAACATGAGTTAATTTTTTAGTGAAGTAATGGAGAGCAGTGGTGGGGGTCATGTGGTTGAAGTTGTGTTTATGAACTTTCGAAAGCATTTGATGAAGTACCACATGATAGACTCCTTACTAAATTTGTAATGTTTGGGATTAAAGATACATTGGCTGTGTGGATATAAAATTGCTTTGCACAGAAAGTGGTGATGATCAGTTGATTTTCAATGTAGAGTGAAGTGTGCATTGATGTTCCTCAGTTTTGGGACCACCACTCTTACTGAGAGATACTAATAACCTGACCTTGAATTCTCAGCACATCACTTCAAAGTATACAAATCACACCAGATTGACGTATATGGTTAACAGTCGGGAGGACTTCAGGTAGACACTGCAGATTGGTGAAATGGCCAGAGAAAATGAATGCAGAGAAATATAAAGCAACTTATTTTCATCCAAGAGTGAGGAGAGGCAATAAAAATGGCCCAATGTTATTAATGTACAATCTCAAAGACAAATGTGGTGAAAATCTTCTGCAAAAGGTTTACTAACTTCAGTGATTTCGGCTGCTTTGTCTCAGGAATAGCATTTGTGTCTCTCATAGAATCCCTACAGTGTGGAAACAGGCCATTTGGCCCATTGTGTCCTCACTGACCCTCTGAATGGCATTCCAACCTATCCCTGTAACTGTGTGTGTCCCATGACTAATTCACCAAACCTGCACACCTAAGCATGCTAGGAGGTAACCCATGCATACACAGAGAGAATGTGCAAACTCCACACAGCCAGTCACCCGAGGGCGGCATCAAACCCAGTGCTGTGAGGCAGCAGCTCGAACCACTGAGCCACCCTCATTCAGTCAGAAGGGTTGGACATTGAACCTCAACACTGAGCATTCAGCATGAAACCTCAGCTGGCAAGCCAGGCCAGTGCACAGGGTTGTTGCAATGCTCTAAGAGCCATCCTTCAGATGAGGTTCTGACTGCCCTTCCATAGTTACAAGCCAGTAAAACCTGCAAATGACAAATACTGGTTCTACACGTCTTGTTTACTTCAAAATGACACCCCCACCTCTGTTCATTTATTTCTAAATGTTACTGTTCTCTTCCTTCTGGGCTGACAAGTGGACGCAAAATAAAAACTGAAAAACTGTGGCTGTTGGAAATCAGAAACAGTGGTTGCTGAAAAATCTCAGCTGGTCTGGCAGCATCTGCGGAGAGAAATCAGAATTAAAGTTTGAGTCCAGTGATCCTTTCTCAGAACTCAAAAGCTCCCTTGGAATTTTTATTTCAGGAAGATCAGAGGGAATCCAGTGCCCAGACCAATAATTAAGACTCAACCGATGTTAATGAAAGGAATGACTGGGCCATCATCTCACTGGTGTTTGTGGGATCTTACTGTGTTCAATTTGGTCCTTACATTTCCTGTGCAGTGACCAATCTCAGGAAGATGGTTCAAAAGCTGTAAAACACCTTGAGGCATCCTGTGGTCATGAAAGGTGCTACAAAAATGCAAGTGTTTTTCTTTAACTTACTAGAATCGGGCATTCTTCTACTGAGTTTTACATTTGACCAAATTGATCATACACTTGTGGGGGTTGGTGAAGCAGGGAAACAGGGGTGGGGGCAGGGGAATTCCCGTGATGTGTTTGTGATCTACAAAGCAGGTAGGGACACAAGACTTGCACTGCAGGGCAGATTATGCAGCTGTGTGATGTGGAATCTCCCTCCAAAAGATCTCGGCTGCTTTGAAAATATTTGTTGAATTAAAATAAAAGGGTGTTTTTGCCTCAGCGTAAATTACAACTGGGTGTTCAAATTAATTGCTCTGTGGTCACGTTAACCCTTTGTAAACCGATTCTAACTTTAAATTTTGAGAAATAGAGAAACCCACAATCAGTTACAAGAACACAGAGGGAAATGACTGAAATATATAGTTTTCTAATGCGGCTGCCTCTGTTTTCTCCCACGGTTCTACTCACTAATTATTAACATGTGATTCTGGGTCCTATTTTGTTTGAAAGCATGAGATACACTTGCAAAACAGCCTTCCAAGTTAACTCTGCAGCAGTTGCATAAGATTGCATAAGTTGGGACAGCCTGTTGGGATTGTACAGGACATTGGCGAGACTCATTTTTGGAGTACTGGGTCCAGTTCCAGTCAACCAGGAAGGATATTATTAAGCTGGAGAGGGTTCAGAAGAGATTTACCACTTTGTTGGAGGATTTGAGTTATAAGGAGAGGCTGGATAGGCTAGGACTTTTTTTTCAGTGGAGAGTGGGAAGTTGAGGAGTGACCTTATCGACGTTTATAAATTCATGAGGGAAGTTGATACGGTGAATAACGAAGATCTTTTCCCCAGGATGGGGACAGGGCCTAGGTTTAAGGTGAGAGGGGAAAGACTTAAAAGGGACCCAAGCGGCAACTTTTTCTCACAGAGGGTCGCTCATGTATGGAATGAACTGCCAGAGGAAGAGGTAGATCCAGGTACAGTTACAACATTTAAAAGACATTTGGACAGATACATGAATAGAGTCATTCAGTCATAATGATATACAGCACGGAAACAGATCCTTTCGTCCAACTTGTTCATACCGACCAGATATCCTTAAGTAATCTAGGCCCATTTGCTAGCATTTGGTCCATATCCCTCTAAACTCTTCCTATTCATATACCCATCCAGATGCCTTTTAAATGTTTTAATTGTACCATCCTCCACCACTTCCTCTGGCAGCTCATTCCATACACGTACCACCCTCTACATGAAAAATTTGCCCCTTAGGTCTCTTTTATATCTTTCCCTTCTCAAGTAAACCTATGCCCTATAGTATTGCACTCCCCCACCCCAGGGAAAATCCTTGTCTGTTTACCCTATCCATGCCCATAATTTTATAAATCTCTATAAGGTCACCCCTCAGCCTTTGACACTCCAGGGAAAATAGCCCCAGCCTATTCAACCTCTCCCAATAGCTCAAACCCTCCAACCCCAGCAACATCCTTGTAAATCTTTTCTGCTCCCTTTCAAGTTTCACAACATCGTTGCAATAGCAGGGAGATCAAAATTGCATGCAATATTCCAAAAGTGGCCTAATCAATGTCCTGTACAGCCGCAACATAACCTCCCAACTCCTATACTCAATGCGCTGACCAATAAAGGCAGGCATACCAAATGTTGCCTTCACTCTCCATCTCTCTGCGACTCCACTTTCAAGGAAAGTGCACTATGAACCTGGGTCTGGGAAAGGTTTAGAGAGGTATGGGCCAAATGAATACAAGTGGGACTAGTTTAGTTTGGGAAACAAGGACGAGTTGGACTGAAGGGTGTGTTTCCATGCTGTATGACTCTGTAAGTGTTACAATAGCATTCAAATGATATTTATTTACTGAAATCCTCACTTGATATCTTGCCTCAGCAAACTCCTACAGTATTAAACCCATCCACTCAAAATCTCACGTCATGTGCACCTTTCTCTCAGTCCCTTCATCTCACCATTAGCAGCCTAGGCTAGGAACATAGGAACAGGAGTAGGCCATTCAGCCCATCAAGACTGCTCCACCATTCAACTAGATCATGGCTAATATAACTCATCTCCACTTTCCCACATTATACCCACATCCCTTGGCATCCTTAATGTCTGGAAAGGTATTATGACTAGGCCCCATACTGACTACAATTCTCTTCACAAACACTCCCTACGGCCTTCCTTTTCCCCCTTTAAGACACTCCTTAACACCCAGCCCTTTGACTGAGAATTTAGTTCCCTCCTCTGAACATCTTCTTTGGCTTGATATTTCTCCTTCTATGAAGAACTAGGTCCATTTTGACAGTGTTCCGTAAAAGTGAATTGATGGGATATTATCACACTTCCATGTTGAAGATTCTCCCCATTCTCCTTCTTTTAGGTTCTGAATTAAATCAAGCTCTTCTCCAGATGGAAGCTTCCTTTAGTCTGCAGTAATTTACTGAAGAAAGGGCTGCTCTTAAAGATATAACATGAAGACCTAGAAATTGGATCCCACAACACCTATCCTTCAGACTCCTTGTAATCGCCTAAATGTCCAAACTGAAAGAATGACTTGCATTTATATAGCACCTTTCACAATCTCAGAACAACACAAGAAGCACATTTGCCTATTTTCAAATGCACTTACATCATAATTTGTGCGGCAGCCAATTTACTCAGAGCAAGATCTCATAAAAGATTGTAAAAATAAATAGATTATCTGTTTCTATGATGTTGACTAAAGGATGAATGACAACCAGGACCCTGGGGGATTTTCCCTGCTGTCCTTCAGTGCGTAGCCCTGTGAAAATGTTTGGGACTGAGTTTATCTCTGTGTAGGAGAATGAGATTTTTAATGTAAGTTACAATTGGGCACTTTACAGCCACCTGAGGGAGCAGCCAGGTCATCAGTTTAGCATCTCATCCAAAAAAGCAGCCCTCTGACAATACAGAACCCCTTCAGCACTGCACTGGAGTGACTTCAGCACACAGCTTCACCCTGAACTCTCTCGAGTAGGACCTTCACCCCCACATAACCTTCAGAGTCAGGCACAAAGGGACTACTGACTAAACCACAAATGGGACTGGGGACCATTTGGCAAAAAGTGCTCACATAATCCCTGCTGAAAACGTGTGTCCTGACATATTAGAGGAGGTCACTCTGTATCTGCGACTGTGATTTGAATTACGCCTTGCATTCCAGCTTGTTCTTTCTCTTCCACACGGAATTCCAAGATCTGTGTATGGCCATGACTTCTGAAACATAATGTTAACACTGGGAATGGCATCAACACGCCAATAGGTGTGCACTGACCCTAAGATGGAACATTGATTAGGCCCTTTATAATAAGGAGCCTAAGTACTCTGTTGCAACATTGGTTTGCCCCAAGGCAGACAGCTCAAGCACTAAAAGCCGTACCCAAACAGGGTGCTCCTAAATTTCTAAAATATTTTATATTATGTAACTCAATTTTTGTGTCAACTTTTCCATCACAACCTATTTTTATGTGTATATAATCTTTTTTATATTCGTTCTCGGGATATGGGTATCGCTGGCTGGTACAGCGTCAACTGTCCTTGTGAAGTCATGACTTGGAGATGCCGGTGTTGGACTGGGGTGTACAAGGTTAAAAATCACACAACACCAGGTTGTAGTCCAACAGGTTTATTTGGAAGCACTAGCTTTCAGAGCGCTGCTCCTTCATCAGGTGGTTGACTGGCTGATACCATTACAAGTTGGGTGGTGCATGCCTTGCAGATGACGGAATGTGTATGCACAGCTCTGCAATTACGACTTTCCTCCTACTCGCCGAGTTACCCATGTGATACTGCTGGCATGTGAAAGTGCACGCAGACAGAAGGACAACAATGACCAGTAGCTCCAAGCAGACCACTGAGAATGGGAGGAAGCTGATTGCCCCTGTGTCCTTGCTGGATTTTTGCCAGTAGCCTCATCAGTAGGAATTGATGGTCATGCAGAGGGGAGGAGATGGATGGGGGATGAATTCCCAATGCCAAAGTTCATGCTTCTCCACGAAGAGTCATGATTCCGGATGTTATTGGGTGAGTTGGAGTTGGCGTACCATAGAAACACAAAAACTAGGAGAAGGAGTAGGCCATTCAGCCCTTCAAGCCTGCTCTGCCCAGTCCATCTGATCATGGATGATCATCCAACTCAGTCCCCTATTTCTGTTATCTTCCTATACCCTTTGATCCCTTTAGCCTTAAGAACTACATCCAACCCCCTTTCAAAATATTTTGGCCTCAACCAATTTCTACAGTAGAGAATTACACAGGCTCACCACTCTCTGGGTGAAGACATTTCTCCTCATTTCAGTCATAAATGGCCTACCCCCCTTCCTTAGACTGTGACCCCTGGTTCTGAGCTCACCAATCTTCCTACATTTACACTGGCTCGTTCCATTACTATTTTATAGGTTTCAATGAGATTCCACTCCCACATGCCCCCCATTCTTCTAAACTCCAATGAGTATAGTCCTAACTTATCCAATCTCTCTTCATATATTTGTCTTGCCATCCCCGGAATCAGTCTGGTGAACCTTCATTGCGCTCCTTGCATCACCAGAACATCCTTCCTCAGATGAGGAGACCAAAACCACACCAGGTGTGGTCTCAGCAGTATAACTGTGGCAAGACATCTCTGCTCCAGCACTTGAATCCTCTTGCTGTTAGGACCAATGTACTGTTTGCCTTTTTCACTGCCTGTCGTGGATGTACACAAATAGTGGTGGTGGTGGTAAGATACTATCAGAAGTGGGGCCTGTCCAGAGACATCAGAAATCGCCTTGCTCCTGTGAGTGTGCCTGGGAGAATGTCCACTGGGGCTTTGTTTTGGAGGGGACCTGGGATGCACAAGTCA